>NC_090929.1:498802654-499427654 GCF_040938575.1 Ambystoma mexicanum | reverse complement strand
AGATGTGGAGCTCACCAAAACGCAGGACAGCACCCAGACAGTTAAGTCCTTGTCAGTCCTGGTAAAAACCCCTTTCAGGACCCAGAGACCGCTGTCGCAGAGCCGGCCCTCCTCTGGTTTCAGGGGCTTCCTAGACTGGAAATCCCACAGAGTGGATACTCCTTCGGGCAATAACCGCCGGAGGCAGCAACGTACTCGGTCTTTCTTCCGCTCCTCAGCCTCCTCCTCAGGTTCAGGTTGTAACACCACTGAAAAGCCTGCCATATGAGGGTTTTCCTCGCTCGCACGAGACCCCCGGTGGGAGGACGCATTGCGTCTCATTGGAGGCATGGCAGACCATCACGAGGACAGGTGGGTCTTGTCAGTCGCTCGGGCGGGCTTCCGCTTACCCCTACCCCACCCTTCAACCCTCCTTTCCAGCAGTCGGGATTGCCCTCCCTAAAAGCCGAGGTGTAGAAACTGCAGGACCTCAGAGCTGTGGAACCGTTCCTCGAGGGGAGGGCTTCTACTCCCGGCTGTTTACGGTGCCCAAACCCAACCAGGCTGGCCTGCGCACCATCCTAGACCTTTCCCAGTTCAATCTTTTCCTACCCCAAGAGAAATTCAAGATGATCACGCCCGGCCAGATACGGTCGGCCCTGCAGATGGGCGATTGGTTCAGTGTGGTGGATCTTCAGGATGCCTACATGCATATCCTGATCTGGGGTCCACACAGGAGGTATCTCCGTTTCTCTGTGGGAGAGGAGCATTTCCAGTTTCGAGTGCTTCCTTTTGGCCTAAGTTCGGCACTGCGTGTCTTTACGAAGATGATGTCGGTGATCGCGGCCTTTCTTCGTCTGCAGGGTATCCATGTATATCCATATTTGGACGACTGGCTCTTGCGCAGCCCTTGTCCGCTGAAAGCTGCCTGCAATCTTCAGTCTCTGCTCCAGCTCCTGTTCCATCTCGGGCTGTTGGTGAACTGGCGGAAATCTTCCATGACGGTCTCTCAGGACTTGATCTTCCTGGGTTTTCGCCGGAACATGATCGACTGCAGAGTTTATCTGACCGGGGACAGAATGGCGGATCTGTTGGCTACGTGTCAGATGTAAGCGCAGTCGGAGAGCGTGTAGGCCTGGTGGTTCCAGAGGTTTCTGGGCCTCATGGCCTCATGCGTTTTGGCTCTTCCTCTTCTCAAGATGAGGCGTACTCAGATGGCTCTTCGGAGTTCTTGGCTTCAGGCTGTGGATCCGGACTCTAAGTTGATAACGATTCCGGATTCCATGAGAGCGGATCTGGACTGGTGGTCGTCTCTCAGCAACCTTTCCGGTGGGGGCGGGGTTTCAGAACGGTAACGGTCACAACGGACCCCTCCCTTCTGCGGTGGGGTGCGATGTTGGATCTTCTTCAGGTCTTGTACCTTTGGTCATCTCAGGACAAGCTCCTCCACATAAATCTGTAGCTCCTGGCGATCTTCCTAGCGCTCAAGGCGTTCAGACCGATCATAGCCAACAAGGTGGTCCGGATTCGCACGGACAATGCCGTGTTGATGTTCTACATCTACAAGCAAGGGGGCACCAAGTCTCCCCCGCTCGTCGAACTGTCCGTCCAGATTTGGGAGTGGGCAGTTCAGCATGGTGTTTGGCTACTTGCAGTACACATTCCGGGCCAGCTGAATGTCATGGCAGATGCCCTCAGTCGGCGGACGATAGTCAGCTATGAGTGGGAACTGAAGGCGGAGGTCCTCTCATGGTTTTTCCTGCGCTGGGGTACTCCGGAAGTGGACCTCTTCACTACGGCGGCAAACAAGAAGCTTCCTCTGTATGCCTCCAGAAATGGTCTGGGAGCCTCCTCTCTGGGGGATGCTCTCGAAATTCCATGGGACAACATGAGGGCTTATGCTTTTCCGCCTCTGCCTCTAGTTCATCGGACGATTTGCAAATGCAAGAACTCTGTGAACTGCTCGCTTCTGCTCATTGCCCCGTGGTGGCCAGCCAGGTTTTGATTCTCAGAACTTCAACACCTGTCAGTGTATCCCCTGATCAGGTTACCGGTGACCCCCGATCTTCTTCAACAGGGGGAACCACTGTGCACCCCTTCCCACAATCACTCAGCTTGGTGGCGTGGTGCCTGAGGTCAGGTCTTTAGAACACCTTGGTCTGTCGGCGGATAACATGCGCATTATCCAGGCAGCCAGGAAACCTTCGACTAGGTCCCAGTACAAAAGCAAATGGCTTAGATTCTGTCATTGGTGTTCAGACAAGCAGATGGACCCAAGGTGGGCTGCGATTGGTACTGTCCTTTGTATCCCATCTAGCAGAGCCGGGAGTTCATGTTCTGTCATGTAGAACTTATCTTTCGGCGGTTTCTGCCTACCTATCCACGGACCAATGGTCTTACTCTCTGTCTAATCCAGTGGTTGAGAGACATTTTGTGGGCTTGATGCGCCTTTATCCTCCGATTTGCAGTCTGCACCCGGCATGGGATATAAATGTGATCTTGACGGCGTTGTGCCATAAGCCCTTCGAACCAATGGCCACGGTGGACCTCGAGCACCTCTCATGGAAGGTGTCCTTTTTGGTGGCCATCACTTCAGCAAGGCGCGCGAGTGAACTCCAAGCTTTGTCGGTGGAATATCCCTTCTTGGCTTTTCACAAGGATAAGGTGGTCGTACGGACAAACCTCCGCTTTTTTGCCGAAGGTGGTTTCTGAGTTCCATCTAAACCAGTCTATTTCCTTGTCGGTCTTTTTCATGAATTTCGCGTCAGATGCGGAAACGGTTCTACACTGTCTGGATGTTAGAAGGGCGATAGAAAAGGACTGATGGGGACATGCGCGGGGCGGAGCCGAGATGGGTGGGGTTACGGCCGCGTGCTGGGTCCCGCGTAGAAAGAGAGGAAAGACTAAATGTTTTGATATTTTTTGATGCTTTTACAAAGCGCTCTGGTCCCGTCCCACAGGACAGAGGGATGTCCCATAAGTATGGAGGAAAGGGGACTATGGACTTAGGAGTAAGGTGGTCACTATGGCGAGTAACCTGGTTATTCATTAACATTTCGCTGCAGTCCAATCTTGCAGTTTTGCCACAATGTTTCTCAGCCTTTAATGGGCATGAAGTCTGCTTTCCTTTGCCGTTCTTCACGTGGGGTAAAAATAGGTACAGCACATGTGTCTGTGGATGCCTGGTGGGGAAGCTATCTCTCCTAATTCAGTTTGTGTTTAACACTTATCAGATGCATCCTGTACCACAATGAGTGTGGCGATGTTGTGTCTGAGGGTGGTCACAAGCTCAGTGTAGCAGGGTGTTCAAGCTGCACCTCACCAATGAGCCCCAGTAAGACTGCAACAGATCTGCTGTTGCTATTGCAAACCTGTCAACTTAAAGGGATTGTCAAGGCGTGTGGAAATAAGAGTTTTGTTATTGGTGGGTGAACGCCCAATGACTCCTGTGAAAGGTTGACGATTTGTTGTGTAATCTACAGAGTGCACGCCCTAGTAATTTGGCCTGTCTGTAGTGGCAAGGGCTAGCTAAAAATGTTAGTATGTAAATCTATGTAGATTATGGCTAAGAAGTGTTGGCTTAAGTATCCATCCATCACATTTTACATTTTGATCTAAAAAGGAAATTGTGCATGCAGCTTTCGAGTTTGTCTGAGAAAAGAACTTTTAGCATTAAAAGCATTTTACAGTTAAGTGTTCACTTGAGATTAAAGTGACACTGAGGTTCCACAACTAGTTTAAAGTTGTAGAGCAGTGCGCAAACCGTACCTGTTAGTAGGGTGTTGTGCCTCAAGTTTTGCCCCTACAAGGCCTTGTCCTTTATTATTTGTCTTTGTTGAACCCTTTTTATCTTTGGGTCCACTACCCCTGTTTTACAGTTCTCTGCTCCACACATCCCTCTAATACCTCCTCTCCTAGTCTTGTATGCCCCCCCCTTCCTCTTCCTATCACATTCTCCTACTACGTCCTTCACCTCCTGGAGGATACCCAATGGACCTCCCTTTTACTTCTTTCTGTCACTTCCTTTTCCTCATTCCGGAGGTTTGTCCACTTCACCACATTTAGGAGTTCTTCTACCCACTATGCTTCACTTTCCCCTACTTCCTGTTCTTTTCTCATTCATATTTTCTTCCAATAGCTGTTTATTCTCCTCTCCTTCCTCATCCCTCTGGACCCCTCTTGCACACCACTGACAATAGTCAAGATCTCTCCCATCTTCTCCTTTTTGGGCAGTTTCCTCATATCCACAACTGTTCTTCACTTCTCCCCTGTCTCCAGCAATTTCTGGACCTTCGTTTTCCCAGTCTCTTGGGTCCTCTGGCAGGCCACTGGTTCTCTTGGCACCCCACTTTTTGGGTTTGCCTCTACCCATCCCCCTAGATCCTCTTGTTAGTGATATTTTGGACTGTCCAGAATTTGAAAGGAGTAGGTTTCAAATCTACCTTTAATGTGTGGCTACCAGTTTTGCAATAGCAGTGTTGGAAACTTCATCATATCCATGTACGACTGATTTTTTTTTTTAACTAGTAAACCTAGCAAAATACTGTATGTAATATTTCTTTTTTAAATGACGTTTGACATTTTATATTCTCCCACTATGTTACTACGAGGTTCAGGTGACGTTTACATACCACATGGCAACCTGTGGTCACCTATCGTGGTCAGTATTTAAAATTAGCATGGTTTTGTGTGTGAAAAGCTTCACTTAGTTGTTCTAAACCAGAGAAATGTGATCTCTGTGCCCTGGGCATTCCTAGCGGTTATTTAATAAGGCTGTTTTGGAAAGTGCCTTCATAACGATGCCAGTGAATCGGCCCATATTGGTAAATAATTCCAACTTTTGGTTCTTGGAAGGAAAACTGACAGACACAAGCATAGCCTTGCATAGTCAAAAGGATTGCTTTCTTTCTACTCATAAAACGAGGGACAGAGACATTGATGGCTTTTGTAGATCTCACGCCCTACTCTTGGGTCATTTCTGTTAGCCACTTACAACTGGTGAATCATTTATTGTATCGGAGACCTGGTCTTGCTTGAGTTTGTGGCAAAAAGGATGTACAATAAGGCTAATTGGGGCATGAAAAGATGCATCGTTAATGTACATTCATTCATTTTTCCTTCAATGGTTGTACTTGGATAAATAATGTTTTAGACCCAACCAAATTCCTTGCATATCAGACTGAGTAAATCTTATTTTGAGATATAAAGGATCCGACAGGATACTAACTTTAGGGGAAAGTACTTGTATGCTCTGTGCTTTAAATGGGCTGGTTCTTGCCATTACGCAGTATCTGCACTTCTTACGTTTGAAGGACATAGGACCTGGAACTTCTTAGGGAGAAGCCAGTACTTTTCAAGGAAGAGTATCGGCACTTCTCAACTGTAAGCATCCACTCTAGGATAGTGAGTACCTGCATGTATGCGTTTCCATATCATGTACTCTGTATGCTGTTTTTGTTACACCACAGATGAGTCCCAACCTAAAGCTAGATGAGAAAGAATGCAAGCAAGGCCAAGCTCATGCTCACACAGTGGTCAATACGGTAGTAAATGGCACTTCCCATTAACACCAATCTTATTTGATCTGCCCCCCACACAGCCAGTTCTTGCTGTCCTTCCTCCTTTGCGTAGACGCTTCTCCAGAATTCGACTACTGAATTGCATTTCTGTGGGCTGAGTATATAAATCACTGAACCACTTACAGAATGTTCACAAATACACTGTTTACCTTGCGTGTGCTAGTCCATTTTGATTACCATGTGCTCAAATTCACACATACGTTTGTACATAAAATAAAGGCCTGAAAGCCTGCTTCACGAAATGAAGATCTGTTGATTTAAGGTAAATTGTCCAGGAAAACACATCTTGCCTTTCCCCTAATTTTGTGATAAATACAGCGGACAACAAAACACTGGGCCTAGTTCACAGAATGTTTTCCAATGGAGTTTTTGCATTGTAAAACGCTTCGGTGAATTAGTTCCACTGTGTCCACTTTTAAGGCCATACACTGCCCACGCACGATAGACTCCCTTAGCAGAGAGCTCCCTTGCTACCAGCTGGCAGATACCTTTGGTGAGCCTCCCAGAAAGGATTTATATCTCGGCAATGCAGAAAGGGTGAAATAATTCATTGGAAGAGTCATGTTTTGTTGCCAGAGCGGCGAAATACTCTGCGTGTGGCAATTTTTAGTACTAATTCATTATATCCAGGAAGTGCATGGAAGTGCTTAGTGACTGTTTGACTGGTCATGCTGTTTCTTTGGAGTGCTCTTGCTGCTGCCCGACCTTGGAGACTGCCGTGAGGATTTCCAAGCTAGTCGGCAAGAGGAATTTCTGTGTGCTGTGCAACGCGGTGTGTGGCTCTCGCCGCAGTGAAGTAATTATTGAACACTAAAAAACTGCTACTGGGTTACTTTGGATTGTTCTGCATTGCAGAACGTTCGTTCTTTTGCTGAACGTTTTCTTCTCTTTTCCTTTTGTTTTCTTCTCCCTCCCAGCAACCCAGGTCATCGAACTGAGCCACCTGTTTGTTTGTGAGCCCTCGCCCCCGGACAGCGGCCCAATCATGTACTTAAACCTGGTGCACGCGCATCCAGGAAGTGCGTGGAAGTGCTTAGTGACTGACTGTTCGACGGGGCGAGGGCGGGGTGGCCGGGGAAATGAATCATTGACTTGTGAGTATTACTTCCTCGCAGTTATTAGTCTTATGCCTGTGGATTTAATTTTGGGTATCGCCCGACTTTAGACTGTTTTGACAATTCTGTTTCTGACTTTTGAGATCTGTCTTGCCATAGTGTGCCATATTTATAGCATTTGTTGGGGTTACGTTTACCAGTATTTGTGATTGTGATTTGTGAGTATTATTGTGCCTGTAATTACCTAATACTTAAAATGGTGAACGGGCTGCGGAGTGGGCGGAAGATCCACAATGCCCCTACTGATAAAACTAATGATTCAATAGAAATTCACAGTGAGGTGGATGGCATAAATGTGTCGGTCTACAATGATATGGACTTTGCGAAAGAGGTCCGCACGTCAATCTGTCATGAAAAACAAGGTGGAATCATCCCACAAAAACTGCCCTATTAGGTAGTCATTACTTGCGATGAAAGTCCCTACTCATTGCCGATTGAGGCTAAGGTTAAAATATGTGAATTACCGGAATTGCCTACCTATAATTTAAAGGATATGAACCAAGACAAATGTATTACTTCAGAGATTGATTGCCTAGATGTTCCTGAGCATGAGGAGCTATTATCTAAAATGCAATTGCTACTACAAAGCCTAGATTTTCTGATGTTTCTATTATTGCACTGGCAATTGAGGCCCTTTTGGAAAAACGGATGCGATTCTCAAAGGGTCCCTCAACTCAGGTTAAATAAAGTAGATACTGTATGGAAGAGGTTCATGTATTTACCAAACCAAAAGCTCTAATCAAGGATCATGAGCAGGGAAATGAACACTTGGTGATCAATGGTTTTCCTAAGGCTGATGACCCTATGCAGGACTTTCATAATATAGAATCTAGTTCACCGTCAAATTCGGAAGTGCTAACTCCCTAGTTGCACGCACAGTATCGGAACCTGAGACTGTTATGTCTCCTCCAATCCTTCATCTGAGGGTTTCCGAGTTTGAAGCGGAGGCTGAACGTAATTTGCTGGAAACCTCGACCTTAGGATCTGACTTTCCGGTTTTGACAAGAATCTTGAACTTGCTTGATAAGGGGCATGAACAGGCTCATTCTCAAATTGTCACTGTAAATGGTGTATTAATGGAAGTATTAGCAAAAGTAAATAGAATGGAAGGGTTGCTATTTACTGGTGATGCAGTTGCGGCCTTATCAGTGATGAAACGAAAGCCAAGTTTAGTGATGATTGATGGATACACAAACCTTGGCTGACGTAAGAATGGCTGGATACACGGTTAAGTCATTTGCAGCAATTACTGCTACAGATGATCACAAAAGAGAGTGGTTTTGATCAATCAAAATACGAGCTGAGTTGGTCGCAGTTAATGCAGCGGCCATAAAACTGATTTTACAGGGTGAAACACTTAACAATCAAGATGTTCGGGCAAGATGGAAGTACCATCTCAGGACGGAAGTCCTATTACAGAAAATCAGCCTGATACCCCTTCAGCCCTTACCAACTTGATTGATCTAGATGATGACTTACAGAAACAGCATAGTCTGCATGAGCTGGATAAAGAGAATATGACCAAAGAACTAGGTACTAAACCAGTACTGACTAGGAAGCATAAAAAATCTTATTAGGGCAGAAAAACGTAGAATTAATCAAGAAAAGAATATAAATGTAAATAAAAAACAAAAAATGATTTTTTGATAACAAAAGTAAATGTAAAGAATATTACTATGGAAAAAGAGAATATTGCCTTTCAAAAACTCAATAAAGAATCAAGAGCTCTGTTGAATCTAAGAAAAATGAAATGGACATACATGAGGAGCAGGCAAAACTACTAAAAGAAAAGGTGATTATTGAATTATTGCCAAATGAATCCTTATGCACAGTGAAACGGAAACAAACTGATGTATTACATTTCTTTCCTGCACTATACATCAAGAAAGCTTGTAATAAAATTAAAGTGTCTGGTTTGACTAAGAAATTAAATAAGGCAATTGTCAACCAACAGAAACCTGTAAGGCTGTTAGGCAGAATCCTGTGCACTTCCCTTGGGGAACACTGCAAAATGATTAAGACTACAGGAGCAATTGGAGCAACCCAATTGGTAGCAGTCTGCACCACCCAGATTTACCTGGTAGCTGTGGCTGGGCAGTCAGACTTCTCTCAAGAAGAGTAGGGCAGTATGCAGAGTATACACAATAGGGTCACAACACAGTAGAGCAAACAAACACTGACCAGAGCTCTGTATAAAAAGTATAGTTATTTATTTAAAACACACTTTAAGGCATATACCAGCACTCAAAAGCAAGTTAAAACGCAGTCATAGAAAATATACACACCTCCCTTGATAACTATCAGACAAGTCAGGGCTAAAGCACACTATTTGTTAAGACAGAAGTGAGCGCTTAACCTAGATGGCACTCCAATAGTTTAGGTTAAAAAGAGAGAGAAAAGGCAGAGCATCAAATAAAACAGTTCCCAACAATTTTAGGAGTTCAGAGCAAGCAAGGAAAGGCAGGTTATACTGTAGAGCCAAAGTCCATAGGCCAGGCCCACTTTAAATGGAGCCAAGCGAAATGTGCCCAGGATCACACAGTTTAAAGTGCACTGAAGGTCTTTGCAGGGTGTTCAAAAGAGGTTGGGGTGAGTCAAAAGATATAGTTAGAAGGCCTGGAGCCAACCCAGTGTAGAAGCAAAGGATTTAAGGGTAACCTTTAGCAATCTGTAGAAAGGGAGGGCAGGACACAGTACCTTGTAGAGAAAGGAAGCTCCGGCAGGGGCAGTTGTTCCTGGCATTGATTGCAGTTTGTTGTCCCGACCAGGGGAAGGGAGGATCTCGTCGAGGAGGAAACTTGGAGTCGTTGCACTGCACAGGGATGAAACCAGCCGCAGAGTTCCCGATTAAAAGGTGCAGTCCTTTTATTCGCGGTCAAAAGTGGTGAGCTTGGCTATCCGGCCACCGGGGTGCTTGGCACGGGCAATTCGGCCAAGGGCCGCCTTTGGAAGGCGAAAAGGGTGAACTGGTTGGTCCCCCCAGCTCAGAGGAAGAAGACTCGTCCAGCAGAAGATCTTCTCTTGTCGTCGGGAAAGTGGTGAGGTAGCTGCTGCAGGGCTTCACCGGTGGTGTCGTTGCAGGTGGCTCAGCTTCGTCCCTCTTCGGATTCTTAGGTCCTGTGGCGACTTCTGAAGTTCCAGTCCCAAAGGCCCTGCTTTTATGCAGAAAACCCCCCATTCATCAGCCTAGCTGTCAATCACACATGCTATGTGGTGAGCCGGGCGGCTCACCACTGGGCCAATCAGAGTAGAGTGCGACTTGGGTTGCCGAGGCAACGCAGTCCAGGGTGCCTATTCTCCCCTACCCCCCTTCCACCCCTCCTGTGGAACCCAGACAGAGTGGCACCATTTGGAGGGCTTCTGTGGAGAAGCCCGCCAAAAGTGGAACAAAGGGCTCGGCCTTGGTCAGAGTTACAGAGACGAACACAAACGCCATTTTAGGTTTGAGCTCTGGCAAAAAGACCCAACCGGGGATTTAATATTAAATAAATAAACCGGAGGTATCTTTAACATTGCACCAAAAAGTGGTGTGTTTAAAATCAATGGGAAAATCCCATAGAGAATATTCCTAAGAAATATTTTGTGTGGTAACCACTGCCACCATTCATAAACTCGATGGGGGGGACTGGACAGTGCCCCCTCGAAAACAGACCTAGGGGCAATCGAATTACCCCTTACCAGTACTTCCACAATGTGATGGTTTTTACTGGTTCTGTTCACAATTTTGGACTAGTAAAGCCAATGGTGACTTTACATGCCCTGGGAGACAGTAGTCAGTCCCAGGGTATGGAGTCTGTTTGGGGGTCACTGTGACACCCCTGTGGTACTGCACTGAGAGTGCTGTGTACCACACATACAGAAAAATAGATGATACCCTATGGAGTAAAAAGAAACCCCATAGCCCATAAGCACATAACAAGTCAAAGGCATACCTCAAATCATGCCTAAGAGTGGGAGTAAAAGAGTCTCACTCTTAGCAGGAGAAAAAAACAGACCCCAAAAATCCAGCAAAGCTGCTGGGGGACTCACTAGGTTTGGGAAATTAGCCTTTTAAGAGAATTCTCCCTAACAAAGGCCTTATGTAAATGATTTGGATTCTCAACGAATTGAAAGTGACGATTCCGTTAAATTACCTAGGACCCAGGAAACGTCTCCGGATAAACTCCAGATTGATACTACCCCTCCCTTATCGCTTGAAGGAGGGATTAAGGATGGGGCATTAGCTACCAAACATCCTAAAGGGGTTGGGAGTAATAAAGTAGAGCGATCCTGGTCTGACCAAGGCGAACGCCTGCATGAATCTATGCTTTAGTCTGATGCATTGATCCTGACCCCAGAGATACCGTCAATAATGGGGTGGGAGACCAAGTTTACATCTACCTCAAAAGTTAATCGAAATCATTCAGCAATGCTGAAGGCATTTCAAGCAATTCCTACGCTGCGTACGATTAGAAGTGATGACATTGACTGGGTACGTTTAGCAAGTACCAATCCGACTAGGATGATCTGTGGCTACCATTCCCATATTATAATGAAAATGATATGGGCACAGCGAGAGGACTTTGAATTGTTAGGTTTATTTTCATGTATATTTAGCTCCGACGAGCAAGCAGAGATTTTTATTGCAACACCACCTAAAAAGGAAGAAACTCCTATTGGCTTAACATCTGTGGGGCGCTTGCCCCAATTTACTGAAGATCTATTCAAGCAATTCATGAATTTTGCTGCCGCCTTTTCTGGTATGTTGGGTCCAGGACCAGCCACTCTGGTACGGGCGCCGGTGTTGAAGGATAAACCGTAGGATGATGTGTTCGAATTGACCTTGATGTCATGGAATTCCTATGGTTTAGGCAATTTGCGGCCATGGACCGCCCAGTTAGATAAATTGGCCCACCCATGGATCTGTCTGATACAGAAAACCATGACCCAGGGTGCTTTTTACGTTGATGCTTATCATTCTTATCAGCCAGCCACCAGGGGAACCCTAGGGCACCCGTCTGGGGGGCCTGCCATTCTGATTGATAAAAATCTCAGGATGGAGTCCTCGTTGGTGGGTGCTGAGGATGCCTTTTTAGCTGTTGAACTTCATCCAATGGGAAGCAATTCCCTGAGCTTCCTACTCATCAACATATATTGGAACTCCAGTAAGACATCCTTTTGATAAGCTCACTAACCAACTTAATATTATTTTTGAAAATGTTCTGTCTGTTAATCCAAGATTTTGGATATTGATTGGTGGTGCCTTTAATGCTACTTACTTGGCTCCAGTGAAGGAGTTTAGAACTGGCAAACAGGCATAGGACCATAGATCCTTATCAAATGGAAGAAGGTGGGTTGATTACCTCTTGACTTGGGATATACAATTGGCCCCCTTTGAAAGAGGCTCATATCAATATACCTGGTTTAGAGGGCTTTGGACATCTATGATAGATTATATATTTGTATCTACCAAGTTGTTAAGGTTGATTAAGATGGTATTGATTTGTAATCTACACTATGGTGATCATTTTGCCTTGAAATCTTTACTCCATCTAAACTTGGGTACTTTCAATTCTATTCCAACCCGGTCATCTATTGAATTTGATGGAATGCAAAAATGTGCCAGAAATGTATACAAAAAATGCAAGATGACCCTTTATTTATTTTGGGAGTGAATCAAGGTGGAACTGAATGTGTGATAGCTGAAATCCAAAATTCGTGGATAATTTGTTTCTATATGAAACAAATTTTGAGAGCAGGTGCTGAGAGTACGTTCCATATTCACCAACATCAATATAATATTAATGTTGTGAAACTAAGAAAAGTGAAACGGAGAGAGCTACAACAGCTTACTTTAGCTAAATATGATTTAAAAACCTACCAAACGTCTAAATTGAATATAATACGAAGGTATCCAAGAAAATTGAGAACTTTAAAGTATGAGAATGAAATTGCGGATAACCAGAATATCTTATCTCTTTTACTGAAAAATGATTCAAGGCAGGTATGGGGTACTCTCAGAACCCTTATGGGGAATTCTGAATTAGTTAGAACCTTCAATCTCTGCCACCACATGGGTAGCGTTCATAAAAGCCAAGTTCGCTATGCCATTGCTCTTCGATAATAAATTGCCAAGAAATTTTTCTAAACTGTTGGCCACTACGTGTTTATGGTCCACCGATGACACCGAGCGGCCATTATGAAATCTAAGGACTCTCAAGCCCCTGGGCCTGATGGCATTCCTCCCTGCCTGATTAAAACTAATCCGGAATTGTGGGCCTCCATATTTAAAATCAAATTTGATTCGATCCATCTGACGGGAAATATTCCCACCTCATGGCGTTCAGCTATAATTATTCCTATCTACAAAAAGGGAGTGATGGATGATCGAGGTAATTGTAGGTCGATGGCGCTAATGGATGCGCCAGTAACATTTTCTACCAGCTTATTGTTATTATCCATCCAGTCATATATTTCAGCAGTCAATTTACTGCCCAGATTTCAAGTGGGTTTTCGTAAATTTATGGGATGCCCCCTAAATGCCACTATAATTGTTTATCTGTACCAGCATACCAAGCACTCCAACACAGAGCACATCTGTATGGTAGCCCTTGATCTTATAGCAGCGTTTGATTCAGTTATTAGAGCACTATTATGGGAAATAAATGCTGAAATATGGTTTTCCGGCAGACCTGATTGCCATTATTGCAGCCTTACATCTGCAGACAAGGAGGGGGCCATTACTGATCCCATACCCACTGAAATCGGGCTTAAACAGGGCTGCAATATGGGTGCAGTCCTGTTTAACCTATATTTATTAGATCTTGATGAGGGGTGGGACAATGCAGTTATTTTTCCAGTCAAACTAGGTGGCCTAATGCTCAACTGGCTAAGCTTTGCGGATCACTTATTATTTTTTGATCGCACTCCATTTGGTCTCCAGACCAAATGGAATTTAATTTGTACTTATGCATTAAAAAAATAACCTGCAATTAAATCCTACTAAATATTTGATCTCTTTTGTGGAGGGTAGGAGAAAATGTGCAACATTTGTCTGGAATCTAAATGGAATTTCTATTCCATAAACCCTCTCAATGCGCTATCTAGGATATAATTTATCTACCATATATTCTATGGAGCGTTGGAGGGAAATCTTGAATGTTAAAGCAAAATCACTTACTTGTCAAATGCGGATTATCTTTTGTAGATTAGGGAAATTCTCCCTTATCCCGAACTTGCAATTTTATCTACATAAAATAGAACCTATTTTACTCTACTCCCTGGACATTTGTCTATGTGACATTGAGGATTTTCTGGATGTCTTGCAAGGGATTATGTGGAAAAGAGTATTGGGTTTGGCTTTGTCTACTCCTAATGTGATCATTTGCCATGAATTAGGATTATTACCGCTGTCGGTTAAATGGCATTGGCGCCTCCTTTCCAACTATGGTAAAATGATATCCCCTCCGCATTCATCACTGTATGAAGATCTGGCAACTATGATCACTGAAGGCCACCCACCATCTTTTCTTAAATTTAGAAACAAGATGGATGCAATATTGTCTGCAACTATGAAATCAAAGGAAGACTTAATATTGGGTCTTCCGTCATGTAAACTTAAATTCCAACAATATTACTGGTGTCTCCAGGTTGAGAGAATAAATAAAAGTAAAACATTTTATGAATATGCAAAATGTACGCGCCAGTGGGGACAATGGCCTAAGTACCTGGAGATTTTTCCTTGTAATAAGGCTAGGCAAATGTACTTGAGATTTCGTTTGAATCAGCTGCATACAAATGAAAAATTAATGACTTGGTATTGTGCCAAAGATAATCTAAATTGCGGACAAAGTACATTTTGTGAATGTGAGAATGTCCTAGAAACCCTAAAACATCTAACAGTTTACTGTTCATTCTTTGAACCTGCTAGAAGACAATTATTGGTTGTTTACCTTTTTTCTGATTCTAGCATAAGCAGAGAAGGTTTGTGGCAAATATGCATGTGGGGAAGGAGCCAATCCATGACTCTTAGTTTAACGAAATTTATAAGATTCATAGATGAAAAACTGTCTGACATCAGATTAACTGATACGACTGCGAAAGGGGAATAATCTTAGGACACCAATCATCCAATGCTGGAATTGGACTGTTGTTCGGCCATATGATAATACGGTTATTTTAAATCCATCAATCACCTTAATGAAGTATCTAATGTCCATACTAGAATGAATATCTGTCTATTGATTATCATTATGAAAAGTTTTTTTTCTTTTTTCCTTGGGATTGTAATTGGTTGATTTTATTTGGATATTATATATATCAGTATTCTGGTATTTTTAAACTTTGTTAAATCTGAAAGATATTAATAAGAATTTTGTGATAAGGAATTGTTGGTTTTTGTTATGATGTACATTTTTTTTGTTTGTAAATATGAATTTAAGACATTGTAAAGGTATATCTGCTTTACCATATACAATAAATAAAATATATATATATATAGCAGAATTTCTCAGGATTTAACTGGAGACCAGGACCTAGGGGTGTAACCGCTCCACTTAGCCCTGCTAGTGGGAAATATCTGTACACCTTGAAGGCTGTAAGCTTCTCCGTCTGGAAGGCCTCTTCTAGATCCAAACAGACATCCTGGAGTTCAGAAGACCGAACGTCCAGCTGTTCCACTTAGGCTATTAAATTGGAGCATGAACAGCAAAAGAGCTCTTCCAAGAACTGCCCTCACCCATTCGGAAGTGTCCTTTGGATGACATAAGCACTATGTAAAACTTAAAAATCAAATGCATGAAAAGACTATTTGGGGAGGGGGTGGGCGGTAGACGGCAGGGGTTGGAGGGTGTGGGGGCAGGGCAGGGGGGGCAACACCGCCATTCTTCCTTGAAGTCTGTAACACAGTAGGTATCCTCCTTGGTCTGAACCCTTATAAAAACAAGGTTCTTTCAGTGCTCCCCTCACCTCCAGTTTCAAGAAAATTAAGCTAGCCACGTCCGTCTATAACATACATATTTCACAAATTTGCAGCAAAGTAGTGCAGTCTGCAATCAGTGCCGCTCATTTGGGTGACCTTCTGACCTGTCCCGTTAGGACTATCAATACCTTCCATGATATTCAGAAGCCTTTTTTAATGTTCTGGTGCATTCTTTTTTCAGAGTTTTAGTGTTACAAACCCAGCCACACTTTGTTACTTAATAGCACATCTGCTGTTCATACAACAAGTTATTCAGTGAGTTAATTCATCGGTGCTGAGGTTTGATATTCACCGGCAGGTTGTATTTGAATCGCGTCATGGCAGACTCAACTGTTCATCTGTCTGAGGTTAAGAAATTGAGTACCGTTGAATGTAATCCAGTGCTAGATTTGTTATCCGGCACCCCATTAACATAAACGTTTCATTAACTGGCACCTTCCATTACTTGTAATAGTACTGTTCTGGTTGAGGAAATGCCCGATAGCAACGTTTAGATTCTGCATAGCAAGGTACAATTCAGAGATTGTAGCATGTTGGTAAACAGAGTAGAATGATAGGAAACTGCATTTTCCATCATTGTTGCAGCTTGTGTCCTCATTTTTTCTGTGTTCCATCATTTTTGCTGTGCTCTGCCACCCAGATAATCATTCTGTTGTCCGGCATATCTGAATATCTGGCGCCATTAAGTTCCCATTGGTGCTAGTTAATGTAGCTTTACTGTAATGGGAGCAACTGTTATTTACTGCCCTACTAAAAAGGAAATACTGATGTAGCAAGTGTTTTTTTTTTTTTTTTAATAAAAGAATGTTTAATTTTGCTACATGGTCCTGTTTAAAGTGCAATGGCATGTTGTGCAATGTTGTTTCATGGATTCACATGCTTTCAATATTCCCCGCCGACAGGCTGGGAATCCTCAGTAACATTTTATTAAAGCTTATAATAGAATTTTGAAGCCCATTTTAATAGCCCATCCATGCCCTTTTGAGTGCATTCTGACCCAGCCAATGGGAAGTCTAGTGACAAGTCCCACCCAGGAGGCCATCTTCAGATTATAACCGCACACCATGCTGCACAGTCCTCAAGGCTTTCTCTCCTGGAGAAAAGGCCAGAAACCAACATATTTCGTCACAACTTCAGAAAAACAAACAGGAAAGCTGTTTTCAAAGCATGCACGTAAAATGGAATTAAAAATGTATATGAGGGAGACAAGCATTCTTGATGCATATACTGTCTATATCCAAATAACAGCCAGGAAGATTGTGACATTTGTGCCATTTTAGCACAAAACCCTCAAGGCTGAATGAGGGCAGGTACCCCCCTCCCAGCCCCCCCCCTCTTCAGAGGCGAATCCTCTAGAAGTGTGGTGGACAAATCAGGCAGCACAAAAACCCATAAATGGGCCAGGTCAGAGGAGAAAATGTCTTCTGCTACCTTTTTTTAAAAAGGAAAACGGAAAGAAAAACATAAGTCGGACAACCTCGCTGACAAAAGTTCAAAATGGTCGCCTTGGCAGATGTCATAAAGTCAATAAAGGAGGGTGACTACATAGCGCCACTGGATCTCAACGACGCATACTTTCCCATTCGCAAAAGCCACAGAGTTCCTAAGATTTGTTGTGGGCACAAATCACTATCAATTCAAAGTCCTCTCGTCTGGTCTTTGCTCAGCTCCAAGACCATTCACAAAATGCCTGGCCCCAATAACCATGTCGTTCAGGAGAAAAGGGTATCGTGTATATCCATATCTCGAATTGGTTCGTGTGAGCACCATCGCACCAGGCATCAGAAATGGCGATCCAGCACCCTCTTATGCTTCGGCTTCACAATAAATTCAAGCAAATCCTCCTTCAAGCCATCAAACAAGCTAGTGTTCCTGGGGGCACAGTTCAACACCCACAAGGGCAGAGTACATCCCTCCGTAGAAAGGGCAACGTCCACACACCGTACAGTCATGCAATTCAACCCAGGTGCCAGGTTCACAGTCGGAACCGTCCTGCAACTCTTGGACACCATGTCGTCCTCTATTACAACATTGCAGATTGCAAATGAGATTGCTACAAGAATTCCTAGTGGATTGGTGGTCCCAGCTAACTGGAACATGGAACGACAAGCTAACGGTAACAGTCACACATCCAGCTTGCGGTGGTGGCTTACGCCATCTCGCATCACCATGGGAGTCCCATTCAGGGATCTGCCCTTTCAGGATACTCATCAGGGATGCCTCACTTACAGGGCGGTGCACGCACGCAAACCAGTTATCAGTAAAAAGCTGTTGGTCCCTGACCGAGAGACAACCACACATCATACTGGAGCTAAAGACAGTAGCACACGCGCTTCACTCATTCCAACCAGTGCTCAAAGAAAAAGTGGTACAAGGGTTCACGGACAATACGACCAGAAGGTATTCTGTACGAAAACGGGGGGGGCACGAGGCCATGGGCACTCTACAGAGATCCCAACAGCTATGGCACTGGGCCATCGAAAACTCGCAACTACAAGCTTTTAACCTCCCGGTGAACGAAAGCAAAACCGCAGACCTACTGAGCAGAACCAACAACCAGTCACACGAATGGCAACTGGCGGACAGAAATCTCCAACAAGTGGGGAACACTGACCATAGATTTGTTTGCCACGTGGCGAACAAGAAATGCCTGCTGTTTTCAAGCAGATATCCGCACCATCGATGGTTAAGCAACGCGTTCACAATATCATAGGAAGGAATATTCGCCAATATGTTCCCTTTACCACCAGTCATACGCAAATCCTACAAATGATTGTGACATACAAGTGCACGGTCATCCTCCTAGTTCCAACATGGCGAGGCAACCGTGGTTCTCAGAGCTTCTTCACCTGTCCCAGGACAGTCCAACCCCTCTGGGTCAAGAAGAACCTGACCGGCTAACTATGTGAAACCAGCAGTGCAACACCATAACCCAGGGGTGCTCAACCTAAAGGCCTGGCTCCTGAATTCAACGAGTTCGGACTAGTCCCACTTACGCAGGAATGCCGTAACATCCTAAAGACCACCAGGGCGGAGTCCACAAACAAGTCATATGCATACAAGTGGGATCGGTTTTGCACTAGTGTTCTAAACAAGTGGATCAGTTCGGTGTGGAACCTCACCAAATCCTACCAGATCTATTACAATTAGCAGAAGATGGTTCATCTCACTCGTCCACCAAAGTGCATTTAGTAGCAATTTCCAGATACACCTGTGAGAAACCTAAAGGTGTCTCACCCACTAGTCCCTGGGGATCTGTCATCCAGGTGGCCAGGACACGGCCATCGCTTTTGGATCCAGTTCCTGGGGGTGGACCAGTGCATGAGGATCAATGGGGTGAGGGCGTCTTTGTGGAGTGGGTGTGAGATGCCAGATGGTGAGACGCAGTATCCCCTTCCCTGTAACACATTTATCCCATCCTTCCAGGTAGGATACTTAGGAACTCAAACCTCCCCACCCCTGTCACAACACAAACCCTTTCTCATGGACAGCTCGCTATGAGAGAAAACAGACTAACACCCGAGCCGTATATACCTGACATGTCCCACTACGATAGTCGGGCAGGGTCAGGCAATTACAGACCATCACCCACACACACCTGACTTCCATTACATTTCCCCACACTGATAAAATGTAGAGCACAAGAGCACACTCTGAGTAAAGCACACGAGGAGGCAGCAGTTCCAAGATGGGAGTTTAAAACGAGGCGAAAGATGACCAAACAGAAGGGGATCGCAAGGAAGGAAGTGCCCTTGGCCTTTTCGATGAGGAACCGTTACTTTCACAAAACCTCAAGAATAGAAAGCACAAGACTGGGAAACCAAGCTGAAGAATCCTGCATTGTGTGTCGGAGGTACCCGCGGCTCTCCGCGTCGCTAATCAAGGTGGGAAGAATCGCCTGCTGCCAGGGTACTGTCCTTGGCTCCTACAACAAATCAGCGCCACTGAAATCAACACAGCCGGTGAATTGGGGAGGCAGATACCAGACCGGTCTGTGTTAAAGCCAAGATTGCAAGTAGCAACATTGTATGGTGAACGCTGAAGCAGTGTATGAAGCACATGTGATAACCAATGCAAGTAAAATTGGACAACAGATAAATGATTGAACTTTGAAACCAAGATATGATACCTTAGACAGTGGTCCGGCACCGCGTGCGTGCTCATTCGAAGGTCTCTGAACCCATGAAAATCCTATAAGCATTTTGTTAAAGGGGATCTGAGGCTGGCTGAGGGGGATCTGAGGTGAATAGGGAATCACCTCAGGAATTGAGTGCATGTGAAATACTGAGAGGAAAATAACGTATTGTTTGTTGCATCAGGCCCTCTGAAAGAAGAGACTTTGAAAGGCAGAGACTTGGACACAGAAGGCCCTGATGCACATTTTTTTTTTTTTTATAACTTTTGTTTATTCATTCAGCTTGGTAACACAGATACAGGTGAATAACAATAGAGCCTTTAGAAGCAAAACAGGGCAATCGGCATATTACATGCAATGCATATCAATGGGATACATAAAGGAAAGGGTAACGACATAAGCACCAGGGGGCCCATAGAGGGTCGAAATAAAAGGTAAATGAGAGACAGCTCAGGGGCCACCTGAGGTTGAGTTAGGAGAGGGAGCTGGGGATACGGAATCTGAGTCGGTGTCAGTGGAGGACATGAACGAGCGGAACTTCTGCCATATGTCTCTAGGCCTGGAGCAGGCGGGTTGTTGGACCGCCCAGGATTCTTCAGTGTCGGAGGCCCATGTGACTGCTTTGAGCCACTGCGCGTGGGTGGGGGGGGTAGGCCGTAACCAGCAGAGTAGGATTGTACGCACCGCTAGTAGCATGCAGAGACCGGCCAGTTTCCTGGAGTCGCGGTGGAGTTCAGGGAAATCATGAAATAGGCATTTCATTGGAGATGGAAGGAAGGGAGATTCGAGGATGGTCGATGTAGTGGAGCACACTGAGGTCCAGAATTGGGTGAGTCGAGGACATGACCAGATCATGTGGATGTAATCGGCCTCCTCGTAGCCGCATCTAGGGCACCTAGGGGAGGAGTCACTAGAGATGTGATGTAGCCTGGTCGGGGTGTAGTGGTACCTGTGAGTCACCTTAAATTGGATCAGTTTGAACCGGGAGTTGAAGGACACCCCATGGATCCGTGCACACATGTGGGACCAACGTTCATCGGTTATCTCGAGGCCGAGATCTGTCTCCCAGGAGCGCCGTAGTTTGGGGAATGTGGGGGGTGACCTGGTTTGGAGTAAGGTGTATAGTCTGGAGATTTTGCCCCTCATTGGGTCAGGTGAGGAAAGCTCGGTGATTGCAGGTTCGTCAGGTGGCAATGTTGGGAAGCCTGTGTACTTGTGCTTGAGGACTCTACGTAGGGATGAATACTGAAGCCAGACGGAAGGTTTCCGTCTAAGGGGGGCCGGGAGGTCGGGCCATTCTATAAAATTACCTTGTTCGAATATATCGCGCAGCAGTTCATAACCCGCCTCGGCCCATGTGCGAACCACGGAGGGAGGAACTCGTGGGACCCCAGGGAGGAAATTCCAAATTGGAAAGTTACCGTGAAAGGGATGGGTGATGCCCAACATTTGCCAGGATTTGGACAAGGCCAAGGATGTGCATGTCGCTGGGTCAAGTGAGTCTGGTACCGCCGGGGTTGGCATGAACACCAGAGATCGAATGTCACGATCGCTGACTGACAGCCTTTCCAGTCGGGGCGGGGGGTCTGATATGTTGAACCAGTGTGCAGTATGCTGGAGTTGAGCCGCCAGCCAGTACTTGAGGAAGTCTGGTGCCCCAAAGCCACCCGCCTCCATTGGGGCAGAGAGGGTCTTAAGCTTAAGGCGGACCGCACCGGAATGCCAGAGGAAGGAGTTAAGAGAGCGTGTCAATGTCTGAAAGAATTCAACTCCTGGCCACAGCGGAATATTAGCAAACCTGTACAGGAGTTGGGGGAGTACCACCATCTTCAGTACCCCTATCCTGCCTGCCAGTGAGATCGGAAGTTTGTTCCAGCCCTGTATTTTTATCATAAGGTTTGTGAGGTATGACTGAAAATTATCTTCCAAGACTCGTTCAGTATGACGTGACACCATTACGCCCAGGTAAGTGAATCTAGATTGGGCCCATGCGAATCCCAAGGTATCGGGAGGGGGGAGCGTACTGGGTGTGAGTGGAAAAAGGGTTGATTTAGAGCAGTTCACTGTGAGACCGGAGATCCGCCCGAAGAGAGCAATGTCTGCAAGTATTGGGGCTAGGTTAGTTTCGGGGGAGCGGATATAGAGAAGAGCATCATCGGCATATAGAGAGACTATATCTGAGGAGCCGGCCGTACGTAGACCTCTATGTGCATGGTTCTGGCGAAGCATGTCCGCAAACGGCTCCATTGCCACAGCGAAGATTAAGGGCGAGAAGGGACAGCCTTGTCTGGTGCCCCTAGCTATTTGGAATAGGGGGGAGCAGCGGTCCTCAGTGCGAACTCTGGCGACGGGGTTGGAGTAAAGTAGCTTGACCCAGGATACAAAGGTGGGACCAAATTTGCATTTATCGAGCACCCGCCAAAGGTAGCTCCACGAGACAGAATCAAAAGCTTTTTGCATGTCTAGGGTCGCGGCCACCGCGTGCACGCCAGGGTTCACTCTGCTCATAATATTGAAAAGTCGTCTCAGGTTTAAGGAAGTGGAGCGGCCCGGGATGAACCCCGCTTGGTCAGGGTGGATGATGTGTGGCATGTAAGGGACCAGTCGTAGGGCGAGTAATTTTGCGAAAATTTTAACGTCACAGTTGATCAGTGAGAGCGGGCGGTAAGAGCCGCATTGAGTCGGGGGTTTGTTAGGTTTTAGTAGGACTGTTATGGTGGCTTCGCGGAGTGAAGGGGGGAACTGGCCCGCCTCCAACGATTCCTCCCATAGAGTCACCAGGCGGGGGAGCAGGAGGGATTTGAACTGTTTATAAAACTCGACGGGGATACCGTCTGAACCTGGGGCCTTACCCGAGGATAGAGAGTCTATGGCATCTGAGAACTCCTCAGGGGTGAATGGACTCTCGAGGGATCCGATGGTGTCGGGAGAGAGAACCAAGAGTGGGAGACCATTTAGGAAAGCATCGATCTCTGCGTCGGTGGCACTGTCAGAGTGTGCATATAGAGATTGGTAGAAGGAAAGGAATTCCACATTGATATCTCTAGGGGAGGTGGCCATGGAACCATCGGGTCTCTGAATTCCGGGAATGGGCGGGGAGCCAAACTCATGGCGGAGGAGTCTGGCTAGGAGACGGCCAGGGCGTTCGCCCTCACCGTACCTCCTCGCCCGCCCGGGATTATCAAGAAACTTCAGCTCGCGGTCCGCGAGAGCGCGGAAGGTGTCCAATTCAGTGCCGATTAAGGCGAGGGTTACAGGGGTTGGATCTAGGGAATACCGAGCTTCAAGTGAGGATAACGTGGCCTCGCTCTCGGCGATCTCCCTGCGAATAGTTTTGAGGATGCCATTTTCCTTGGAGAGGGCAATGCCTCTGATGTAGACCTTAAAGGATTCCCAGAGGGTAGCCTGCGAGGACACGGAGTTGGTATTGATCTCGAAAAACTCCTCGATCGCCGACTCCATCTCAGAGCTAAATACCGAATCGAGTAAAGAATGCGGCTTCATTCTCCAGTATCTGGATCGATCCCGATCTGGGCCCCAGCATAGTGTAACGGTTACAGGGGAGTGATCGGATAGGGTCCTGGGGAGGATTGTCATGCCAGATACACTCCTTATTAGCCCATCAGACAACAGCCATCTGTCGTTCCGAGAGAAGGAATCGTGGACCGTAGAGTAGAAGGAATAAGAGCGGGAATCAGGGTAGAGAAGCCTCCATGCGTCAAATAAGGATAAACGGGGAAGAGAGGAGAGTGTAGTGTAAGCCGCTCTGGAGAGTTGACGGGGTCTGGAGCCAGATCTGTCCAAGTCCACGTCGAATATTGTGTTGAAATCGCCTCCCCAGAGAATCGGTACCAGAGGGAAGCCATCTAAGAGAGTTATAAGATCAGAGTAAAATCCGGGATCATCAATGTTGGGACCGTATATATTCAACAGGACTACTTCCTTATTCTGTAGGATACCATGGAGTAAAACGTATCTGCCCAGGGGGTCGATAATCGTGGCTATGGGGTTGTATCTGAGGCTTCTGTGAATAAGGGTCATAACCCCGCGGCTCTGAGTGGAATAGGTGGTAAAGTACCTTTGGGGGCCCCATGTTTTAGCAAATTTTTCGCAGTATTCTGTGCAGGCATGTGTCTCCTGAAGGAAGAGGATTTTAGTCCCATGCCTCTCGGCTTGAAGTTGTAGTAACCTCATTTTCTTATGATTACCCAATCCCCGCACGTTCCAACTCATAAATGTCAGGGTTTCCTCACTCGACCCTCCAGGGATAGCCACAAAGAAATACGGGCGGGTGGAAATGTGCTCCCCATGGGCGGTGCTTACTGTGGATCAATTGAAAACGCCGACGGGGCCATGATGCTTCGGGCTCTGCTCTTTCTGAGAATACCAAGCTGCTTTTAACATTTAACCCCGATCCCCCTCCCCCTCCCACATCCCTCCCCCAAACGAAGGGATGAACAACCCACACCCAAGCAACCAGAACAAACACGATGGCATCAACGCCTGGGGGGCCTGTGTACCGGCCTGGCGGCGATGCTCCGAACCTTAAGGCAATTTAAGGATAAACATAATGCCCACTAGTATTACCCGTACCCACCCAGGGGAGGTTCCATGGGTGACGGTGGGGGAAATGGGCAGCAGGTGGTGGAACAAGAGAACTGGAGTGAAAAAGTGTGTATAACCGATCCACTGGACCAAGAAGCGTATTAGCTTAACTGCGAGAACCGAGAGAGAATCCTAAGGAGAGGTGAACCAGGGGGAGAAAAGCATTTGGCGGGCCACCATAGCCCATCAGGGAGGGGGGTGGACCGAGCAGGAGACTGCCCGGCGACCCGGCCATGTTGTGGAGGGCCAGTGAATCTGGGGGCAACAATCACAGTGAGAAACAACAACAGTGATACCAACATTTTGTCAAAAGTGTGAATGAGGCACTACTCAATAGACTTATCAGGTAATAGCGGAATTACAGAAATCCAGCCAAGCAGGATTAGACGGTGTCAGTTCAACAGTTGGGGCGATCTGTTGCGAGCAAGTGTCAGTGGCCGTCGAGGGGGCATTTCAGCCAGGAAAGTGTTCATCAATGAACCTGGATGCCTCCTCGGGGAGCGTGAAAAAGTATACCCGGTTTGTGTGTTCGATACGCAGTTTGGCGGGGTATAACATTGCATATTTAACATGGAGGTCGCGCAGCCTCTTCTTCACTGCCAGGAAGGTTTTTCGCTCACGTTGAACTGCCACAGAAAAGTCTGGATATAGATGGATCCTGGCTGCGCCTAGGAGGAGGTCCCCCTTGGCCCTCGCCGCCCTGAGGAGTGCATCGCGGTCACGAAAGTTCAAGACCCTGGCTATGATCGGGCGTGGGGGTGCTCCAGGTTTAGGTTTTGCCATAAGTGAGCGGTGGGCCCTCTCGATCGCAAACTGCGGGGAAAGTTTAGGGGAGTCAAGGAGTTGGAGTAGCATGCCTTCCACGTAGTCTTCCATGGGTTCATGTATATCATCCTCTGGCACCCCGATTATACGGAGGTTGTTGCGCCTCGAACGGGATTCGAGGTCTTCGTTCTTCTTCTCAACCTCCGTAACGCGGGCAGATAGCGTGGAGACCTCCGCACGAAGGGAACCCAGACCGTCCTCGGCGGCGCTCACTCGTGTCTCGATCTCTGTGACCCGACCATCAGTCCTCTCCATGTGTGCTTTGATGGATGAGATCGTGCCGTTCATGTCATCGAGTTTACTATGAAGTGTGGTGAACCCCTCTCGGATAAACTCCATCATTTTCTGGGAGTCGGGTGGTTCCAGTACCAGTGAGGGGGAAGGTTCCAGTGATGACGCCTCAGCTCCGGGGGTCCCCGAGGGTTTCGTGAAGATATTGATGGAGGATTGTTTCTTGCCGGTTCGTGTTGACATGTTGCCGGAAGGGGGGGAACCTTGAGTGCAAAAGAGATAGGGTAGGGCCACAAGGGGAGACACCAGGATCGTCAGGGAGACGTGTGAGCGGGAGGCCCAGGCAGAGCACCAGGAAGGAAGGGGTATGGTGTCTCCGATGGGGAGTCCCGCCTGAGCACGAGGGGGTCGATAAACTTCAGGCGGACCTGAACACCTCGCCGGAAAGTCTGTAGGGGTGGACAGGGCCCGAGTGGTGGTGACCAGTAGTAGAGGCAGTAGTAGCCGGAGTCGCAGGTGTTGATATGGTGTAGAAGACCCCGACCGTACAATGCAGTGAGGTGGGTGGTATACAGTGCAGATCACTGAAGGCGAGTGGATGGACCCCGGAACACCCTTGGAGATTAGGTCCCCCAGACGGGGGGTTCGGTGGGAAACCGTTGATGATGTTTCTGTGTGGGTTGCCACCTCCTGAGGGCTTGAGGGGGGGTTGTTGGCTGGGGGAGAGACCACTGGAGAGGAATGACCCCGATAGAAGCAGTAAAGCGGTCAGTGGAAGGAGGGATCCAAGGGCAATTGGGGCCCAGAAGCAGAGGCACCTGGAATGTTGGTGGTTGGTGGTCCCAGCGCACTCCGGTGCGGGAGGGAGAGCAGCCGAAGGGGTAGATTCCTCAGAGTGTCTCAGAAATAAATTGCTATGTCGGCGAGGACTGCCACCGCAGGCCACGGGTCCGGGGAGGAGTGTTTATGGTGCGGCAAGGTTGGAATGAGGCAGACCCGGGGTGCACACACCTCACCTCACCTTGTGCCCGGAGGGCCCAAGAGATACCCGCGGCCCCTGGGATATAAGGGTCGTGGGGCCGGGGATCGGGGTCCGGAGGAAGGGGGGAACTCACCGCCCACAGCCGGAATCCCAGAGTCCCAGTGGTGTGCAGCACGCCCCCCAGGATGGGGTAGCGGAGCGGAGCGCTCTGAAGTCCGTAGTGGGGGGGCTCCTTGGTGAAGAGGATGAGGCCAGCAGTGCCCGTAGCCGGTGGGGGGGTGGCCGTACAGATCAAGCAGAGCGCACCAACCCCACAGTGGACCGCGAGCCGCTTGTCACCGGCGCGGCCTCGCAAAGTCAAGAGTAGGGGCCGGGGGCGCACCCGCTTCCGTCCAGTCCGTGATGGAGGTTTAGCAGCACGCCGCCCAGGACGGGGCAGCGGAGCGGATCGCTCTGGAGTCCGGACCCGATGTCCACAGGATTAGGGAGGACGAGGCCAGCCGCACTCGCAGCAAGTGGGGGAGGGCGAGTGCGCAACCGAGTGAAGCGCCCCTCCCCCTTAGGAGGCCTCAAGCCGCGGGACTCCACTGTGATCCCACGGATCCGTGTGCGGGGTCAGGGAAGCACTCTCTCCCGCCCAACCCGCGGCGGGTCGTATCTCCGCCGCAGGAGCGGCTCCGTGGGCGGCGGTTGGACCGCGGGTGCCCGGACTCCCCAGCAGTCTCTCTGGAGTGACGGATGATCGTGGCGCCGGGGCAGACAGGAGAATCACGATGAGAAGGTGCCTCGCAGTACGGAGCCGAAAATCAGGCGGCCATCTTCGCTGGGCACAACAGCGCCCCCCCCTGATGCACATTTTTTAACTGCACCCTCATGCTAGAGAAGCCAGAGACTGTGCTAAGCTCGAGTGTACCACCTTGTCCCGTGTGGGAAAGGGAGCCCAACAGCCTGTATATCATTCCTTGGACACGTCATTCTTTTACATAACACTGTTTCCCACACTTTTTGTATTTAGAGGGAAGGATTGGCCATAGGTTTATTAGTTTAGGCCCTTTCATTTTGACAAGACACCATTGGGACTGCGTTATTATTTTATGGTCGTAGCTTGCTCCCATCTTTAGATTTAAGATTAGCTAGGCGTTTTTAAACCTTTTTCTTAAGTTCAATAACCACCCTTGAACTGTGTCTGTCATACTGTACATACCATGCCTTCCGTACACACCAGAAAGCAAGGAAAAGCTCCCATTTTCGGAGCCCACATTGTAAAATATGAGAGGCCTATTCCACACCTATCGCCCTCAAAAGAAAGTCCCCCCTCAGTGGAGCTTAAACACTGTGCTGTCAGCCTTATTTAAACTTTGTTTGCAGTCGCCAAAGGTTCGAACAGAGCTTTGTGTCCTGGAAGACTGCTTTTCTAGTAGCAATCGCGTCTTTCACACAGGTGTCAGAAATACATGCACTATCGATTAAACCTCCATACCTACGGTTTTAAAGAACCAGGTCAATTTAAAACCATACCCTATATTCGTTCCCGAGGTGTTGTCCAACTTCCACCTGTAGACTGAAGTAACATGACCGGTTTTCTTTGCACATTTGTCTACACCGGCTGAACAAGTGACTCATTCACTAGACCTTCAAAGAGTCCCATAGACCGACCCAAAGACTTTCGACGAACATCTCAACTATTTGTAGCTGTCGGCCCCCCCCAACAAAGGTTGGCTGATCCAAAGCAAGGTATTGCCAGATGGGCTTCCACTACAATTTCCATGGCGCACAACCAGGCCAAACGACCGCTACAAGGACCGGTTCACGCTCCATCCACTAGTGCAGTGGGGTCTTTGGCAGCACTATGGCAGTGGTCCCCCAGTCGGACAAATACCACGCAGCGACCTGGGCAGTTCTGAACACCTCCGTCAAGCATTACTGCATGGAGGGACAAGGAGAGGCTGAAGCAAGGGTCCGAAGAGCTGTCCTACAACGCTTGTTTCAATAAAGTATGCCTTCTTCCTTTACACCTCCTATTACAAAATGTTAACTTCTGTGGCAATCTATTCAAAGCATGTAAATCCATGAAAGATCCAATGCTTGAAGGAGTATATTGCTTACTCCTGTACTCCAGCATTGGTATCTTTCATGGATTCACATGCAACCACCTTCCAACCCTAAGGGAGCAAGGCTACATTACGCCAGTTCTCATCCTGCCGGGGTAAGAATATGAAAATGGCCTCCTGAGTGGGGCTTGTCACTCAGCATCCCATTGGCTGGTGCAGAATGCACCCAAAAGGACATGGATGGGCTACTAAAGTGAGCTTCGAAGTCCTGTGAAAAGCCATCATAAAATGTTACCAAGGATTCCCAGCCTGTCGGCAGGGAATATTCCAAGAATGTGAATCCATGAAAGATACCAATGCTGGAGAACAGGAGTTACAGGTAAGCAACATACTCCTTCTGTTGGGATCTGTGTTTTGCTCCCAAATGCATGTTTACCAGAAAAGTTTACTTGACATTGTGCTTTTTGATTTACACCTTCATTTTGTTTTAGGTGAGTGCTCGCCTTACTTGCCCTACCCCCATCCACCTCTTTGGACTTCCACTTCCTCCCTTACTGCATCTAAACCTAACTCTGCTCCTTCTTTGTGTTTTTTTTTTCCCTTTTTAAAAAAAAAAAATAATTCTCCTGTCCCAGTTGCGATCTTGTAAGTGTGAGGAGCCAGGAATGAGATGCAGACACAGAGAGCTTGTAGTTTTGGCTATAGACTTTTATTCAAAATAAAAAGGGGTTGGAAAATGCCTTGCTGTCCTATTCTAACCGGTGTTTTCCCTACCTTAACCAAAACTAAGGATCGGTCAGTTGTCATGATGTCCAAAGCAAAATGTACTGTGTCCAAAATACTATTCTGGCCCTCAAAATTAAAAAAATGTACTTTAAGATGAAAAGGGTAATTAATGTCTTTGGCTGTGAAAGTGAACAAAATGTTAAAGTAAAATACAAAAAAGGAAGGGCGTAACTCCAACATAAGTTCTCAAATGGATAAAGTTCACACTTTCAGAGGGTGGCTCCATTCCCCTGGATTTCTCTGTAATGTGCTTTAAACTCTTTTTTTTTTTTTTTTTTTTTTTTTAATTTACATGTTTATTAAATTTTAAAATAAATACAACACAAGGTATACAACCAATACACGAACATACATAAAAGCCAGGATCTACACATTCATGAATGGAAAGCTCAAAAAACTGAATTGCATTAACCTAGGAAGATTACAGTCTCATAAATCCAAAAATCTACCCCAGATTTGATCAAACAAGTTCATTTTCTCATGCTTGTACAAAATCAATCTCTCCATTCTAGATACTTGTCTCAAATCACCCATTCATTCTAAATATGTTGGTCTAACATCACCTTTCCATTTCCTCAAAATAATTTTCTTGGCAGAATTGAACGCTCTGAAAAAACAACATTTCTGTGGAAAAGAGAGATCATCCACCATGTCATCCTCTCCTGAAATTATAGTGGGATAATCAAAGTCCAGATGTACCAGAAGAACTTCATTCATCTTATTAGTGACCCCACTCCAGAAAGATCTTAATTCATAACAATCCAAAATCATATGCTCAAAGGAACCATCAGCATGTTTGCATCTCCAACAGCCACTTGAATCTGACAAACCTCTTGCATGCAATCTTTGTGGGGTCCAGAAAACTCTGTTAAGAATTTTGATCATTCTGCACCTTTCTCCTAGACTCAAGGATGTCAGAGCCACATTTTTACACACATATCTCCATCTATCTTCCGACATCTCATAGTCTAATATGTCTGACCATTTTGATAGTAATTCATAGTTTGGATCTTTATACTGTTCAAGATTCTTGTACACTTTCGAGGCCATGCCGCCTTTTGATTTATGTTCTCTCAGCCATACATGCCACCTTTGGCACCCATCCGGAATCTTGTGAACCAGAGCTTTTTTCATCTTCCTATATTCTCCCAAAATGCAATCTCTTAGATCTTTAATTATCTTCATTCTATTGAAGCTGATCCATTTTCCTTCTTCAAAAAGATCCTCCAGCCACTGTACACCTCCTAGTAACCAATTTGGCCAAAACAGAGGTTTCCCTTTCAACGTAATGTCTGGGTTTAGCCAGAGAGAAGTAAACCCATCCTGTGAAACATCTTTGCCACTCCTGTTCCATAGATTCTTCCATCATAATCTCACAAAAGCCGTTGGTGGTGATGATTTATATCCCATTCCATCCGCTGTTGACAGAATTGGCCTGGGGGAGAGAGGTGAAGCTCTACTCGTTTCTGCCATAGTCCACACATCAGATGATTCTTCTATAAAAGGCACCAAGTGACGAGCCCCAAATGCCAAATGATAATTTTCAAAATCCGGGACCCCCAGACCACCACATTCTTGCGAAAGTTGCAGTTTCCATAGTTTTAGACGCAGTTGTTTCCCCTCCCATAGGAAGGACTGGACCAAGCTTTCCATTTTCTTCAAATAACATTTTTTAAGTTGCAAAGGAATCATTCTTAAAACATAGTTAACTCTCTGAGTCGTCATCATTTTGATTGCATGCACTCTTCCCCATAGACTTAAATGCAACTCACTCCAACTTTTAAAGTCTGACTCCATATTTTGGATAACATGTGTAATGTTCACTTCCATCATTTTAGCTACATCTTCAGTCAGCCAAATTCCAAGGTAGCGCATCTTGTCAGGACACCAATGAAAGGCATAATTCTGTAATGTCAAGGTCGAGCAGGAACTGGATGCTGGCAGTGCCTCGGATTTCGACCAATTGATTTTATAACCAGAAACTTTGTGAAAAATGTCTATCTGATTTATTAGTGCCAGGATGGAGGAATTCACATTCTGTACAACCAGCAACATATCATCGGCATAAAGCCAGATTTTTGACATGCTTCCCCATAAGAAATACCTTCAATTGCCCTGTCATCTCGTATCTTCACAGCCAATAATTCCATTGAAGGACAAATAAAATGGGCGACAGGGGGCAACCTTGTCTTGTCCCCCTTTCAAGTTCAAATTTGTCAGAGACCAAACCATTAGTGTTCACACTGGCTGTAGGTAATGTATATAATAGCCTTATCCAATCAATCATGTTTTTCTTAAATCCGAAACCTTCCAAGGCTACCAGAAGATATTTCCATTCTATCCGATCAAAAGCCTTCTCCGCATCCAGTGACAACACCACCACTTCTTCCATATGTTCTGCACTTTCAAACAAAGTCAACAAAAGTCTCCTCATATTATCCGAGGCATGCATCCCTTTAACAAATCCGGTCTGACTCTGGTCAATTATATCAGATATCGAGTTCTCTATTTTTAGAGCCAAAGCTTTCACAAAAATGTTATTGTCTATGTTCAATAAGCTTATTGGCCGATAGCTGCTCGTTTTAACTGGAGATTTCCCTTCCTTCAAAAAAACAGATATCGATGCATGCCTCATAGTCTCTGGAAGACGACCGTCCTGTAAAGATGAATGTAACATAGCCAACATAAGCTGAAAAACTTCCTCCGGGAAACTTTTATACCTTTCGGCCGGTACTCCATCCGGGCCCGGACATTGCCCTGAATTCAGTGCACTAGCAGCAGACTTGAGTTCCTCCACATTCAAATCTTTCCTTAGGGAATCAATGTACTTTGACTTTATTCTTTTCAAATGGGAACCATCAACACATTTTTTCACTTCCTCCTGAGTTATATGAACCTCTGAAGAGTATAAATTTGAGTAATATTCTTTGAAGCTATCATTAATTTCTTTAGGATCGAAGGATACATTCCCATCTTTCTTTTCAATAGCCTTAATCATCCTTTCATTTTCCATAGACCTTAATCAATGAGCCAGCAGCCTATCACATTTTTCGCCCTTCTCATGGTATGTGCATTTTGTCCTAAATAATAGTCTCTCAGTCTTTGACATAAGCAGGTCATCTAGCTTCTCTTTTATTTTATTTTTTTTTTCTCTTTTCAGGAAACCAATTGAGCTAATTGAGAAATTCTGCATGTTTTCTTTTTGAACATTCTCTGTTTCCTCATTCAGCTTTATAATCTGTGTCTTTCTCTTTTTTCTTTTTGTTCGACATTCCTATCAACATTCCTCTCATGTAAGCTTTAAATGCCTCCCATACATATTCTTCTTTCACATCACCTGTCCAATTTTTGATCCACAAAAAAACTTGCTTCTTTTACAATTTTATCCACAACATCGTTATCATCAAGAAGCGTGACATTCATCTTCCAATGGTTTGACTTAGGTGAAGGGAAAGTGAGTTTCATATCCAAAAAGATCGGTGCATGGTCAGAAATTACAATGGCTTTGATACCTTTTATAGGACTGAGTACACAAACCAGAAGTCAAGATGAGATCAATCCATGGGTACACTATGACTTGCTGAATAGAATGAATATTGTCTAGTTACTGGGTTCTGTAATCGCCACACATCTGACGGACTCCAATCATTCATACATTTCTTCAAGGCCTCTCTTTTTAAGTTATTAGCATTGTCCAAATTCTTTCCACTCTTATCCATATATGGATCCAATGTAACAGTAAAGTCTCCCCCTACTATAACATCCCTTACATTAACATTTCGCATGAAGTGAGCTAGGGAGGTATAAAAACTTCCATCCCCACCATTAGGAGCATATATATTGCAAATACAGTAGGCAACATTTTGGATTTTCATATTAACACAAATAACTCTACCATTTAGATCTTTTTCACATGTCATTTCAGTAATCGGAAGATCCTTCCTAAGCAAAATGCAAACCCCTCTAGAACTTGAAGTAAGAGATGAACAATAAACGTTACCAACCCATCTCTTTTTCCACTTATCCACTTATCAACATCCACCTCCAGCAAATGTGTCTCCTGTAACATTGCAACATCTGCCCCCAATTCCTCTAATCTCTGCAAAATCATGTAACTCTTATTAGCGCAGTTAGCCCCATTAACATTCCATGAGACCACTCTCAAACTCCTTTTACAATATGAAGCCATTAGAGAACAGTCGCGCAACCCTCCTGAGAAAGATCCTGGCAATACAAGGCAAGTAAACACCAAAACAAGAATATAAAGGTACGAAAAGAAAAATACAAAAAATAAAAAAGGTTAAAAAAAACTCCTTGGATTTACACAACCCAAACCTCTGGAATTTCTCTTCCACAATCTCATAGAAAGGGACTGTCCCGCCCCCTCCCAAATATTCCAATCTATACCATACATACCACTATCCTAAACTGATATTAATCTATAAAACCCCAAAATTTCATTTAGTGTTGCTCCCATTCCCCCACTAATCTCTAAGTACATATTCGTTAAAAACATCTGAATGTAAGTTCCCATCAATATAACTAACCAGCCTAACCAAAATCCTAGAACCCTGGTTATGACCAATAGCAACTCAAATTTCAGTCACCCTTTCATCCATAATCAAACATAACCCTACCCCCTATTCCTTATTCCATCACCCGGATAGTGACTCTTGGTCCTCAGCTTTCATTAGAAACATTGCAGTAAATAGGCATTAATACCTAACTCATGTGACCCTGGTAAGCAACACCTGTGCCATCCCCATAACACCCCTCTATATTCTGCATACCCACCAGATCTCCAGGCAGAGTGTTCCATCGTTACAAAGCCAACCATTAATTCCCAACCTTCACGTTCAATTGACGAAACCGAGTACAATTGGGTCAGTATATGGTATAACACACACAAATTGATTTCTACTAATTGTGAAAGGTACATTTGAATATACCGCTGACTTGTACATTTACATTTTCATGGTGTACAAGAGATTGCCAAATTACAAACATCAGTCCTAAACGTGGCACCCAAATCTGCAAACAAATGACAACAAGGGCCCAAAGTCTCAACTATATGGGATCGAGTTGACTGCAGGACTCACCAAACACAGGTCATGTGTACCCACTAAGCAGAATGTGGGCCGAGAGTCCACAGATTATGAAATACGAGTAATGACACATGGGGGCAGAATGAGTACACATAGCTGCATCCGACTGTGCATGCTCGGTGTAGTCCCAGTCGTAGCAAATCCTGCAATGCCTAACCAAATGCTGAATCCTAGTAAATGCAAATCCCAAGCATGGCACATTTGTGTACTGCAGCAGCATTCAAACTTTAAACTCTTAAGGATATGAGTTTTCCTTAAACTTTTCTGGTCAACAAAGCAGCTTGTATGCAAAACTGGTATACTCCCCTGCCAGGTTTTTCCTTCACTTTAATGAAAACCTCTACTCAGTTTTGTCCTTGCCTGGTATACTCTCCTACCAGGGCTTTCTCTTGTACTTCAATTGACACACTTGCAAACTTGTACATATCATGCATTCATACCATTAATTCCCCTCTGGAAATATTGGGTTTCATATTCCCTTTCGTATGATATATTTTATTTAGATCACGCTCATACACAAGTGTTTCAGAGCGCGACCAAGCAAAGGGAGGGGAACAAGGGAGACCAAAAAATAAACTACTATCTTACTAGGCCCAGTGACATTAAGAACGCGCAAGTGCATGGAGAAGGGAAAAAGGGCCAAAGTGCATGGAAGGAGGAGAAGTGGAAAGTGCAGAACAGAGGCGAGAAAAGAATAAAGAATAAGTTAAATAAATACAGGCAATGAATAGGTGGTAGTGCAGCCGGTAAGTGTCAAGTGCAAGATTAGTCAGATAGGGTATATCTGATAAGTGCAGAAGAAGAGTGGGGGAGTGTATGGGTACAGATACAGAACCCAGTGCAATCGGATGCCCGGAGGCAGTGCAGGAGGGAGGCGGGGTGAGCAGGTACCTGGGCCCAAAGGACAGAGGGTGTCCAGGTGTCCAGGTGTCCAGGTGCACAGTGCCTAGAGAGAAAATAGGTCAGCAGGGGAGAAGAGGGGCAAAGGCGGAAGTGAAGAGGAAGGTCTTGAGGTGCTTCCGGAACCGGAGATGGTTCTCAAGTTTCAAGGTGGCCAGTAGGCTGTTCCAAAAGGAGGCCCTAGCCGAAGACCGATCTGCCCCAGCTCATTTCTTTGAAAACCGACTGACCCTGAGGGAGTTAGAGGAGCGAAGGGCTCAAGAGGGGAGGTATTTGCAGAGGGATAGTTGAATGTATTTTGGACCCAGGTCCCAGATAGCCTTGTGGACAATGCAGGGGGTTCTAAATGTAATCCTTGCATCCACTGGGAGACAATGAAGGGATTTCAGAGCTGGAGAGATGCGATCCCAGGGCTTGAGGCCAAGGACAAGTCTTGCAGTCCTGTTCTGGATTAGTTGTAGAGGGCAGAGAGTGGAGGGAGGTAGATTTAGAAAGAGGCTGATACAGTAGTCCAACCTGGAGAGAACCAGAGCTCGACAGACCGTGAGCTTCTGGGGGAAGGAGAGGAAAGGCAGAGTACCTATGAAGAGGTGAAGTAAGAAGTTTGACTTTTTAGCAATGTCAGAAATGTGTGCGGAGAAGGAAAGTGTGGAGTCAAAGATGACCCTGAGGTTCTTTGCCTCGCAGGTGGGGGTAGGAGGAGGGCCAAGTGAGGCCGGCCAGAGAGTGAGGGGAAAGGATGGTGAACGTGTACCGATGAGGAGGATCTCAGTCTTTTTGGCATTTAGACAAAGTTCGTGGGAAGTACACCAATTTCTAATGGCAATTAGGCAATCGGAAATGAGGGAGGGAGAGGAGGTGGCCGAGGGCAGCCTGAAAATGAGTGTCATCAGCATAGCACTGGAAGTTTGAGCAGAAAATGGAAATGCTGTAGGCGAGAGCTTCCAGGTATTGATTGAAAAGCCAGGGCGAGAGGTTAGACCCCTGGGGAACACCACAGGTGGAGAGGGAGATCGATGAAAGTATGTTACATTTACTCCTGTTTGTCCTTGGCAAAGTAGCCGAAATGCCTCAGTGGCCATGTTTCCCTCCTGAGGACTCGCTGGCTTTCTGTGTCCTTCTTTAGCTTTCTCGCAGTGAATGCGAACCAGCACTTGGGCGTCCCATTCCCCTTTTCCAGGCCCACTGACTTTGCTTGACAGCTTAGGCGTCCTTTGCAATTTTTGCTCACCTGCTGTGTGCTTCTCTGTGTTCAGGCGGCGTGCTGCTCTCCAGTTCCCACAATCACCAGGACATTTTCTCTCCTCCTCACATGGCTTATAAGCAGCAGACCAGTCCCTTCAGTCTCCTTCCTCTGGCCTTGTCCCCAAGACGGCTGGCTCCACAAACTTCTCTAACACAGTAATTCCGTGGTCGATACCGAGAGGATAGGAATTTCCGCTGCAGCATCTCTCCTCTGCCAGCTGATTAGGGTTTTTTAATATCCCAGCACCTACCATGTGCTCGCAAACACTAGAGCTTGTCTTGTGCTTCTCGCCTTCACTGATCCTCGTTACTTCATCAGCTTCCTTGTTGCAGTAATTTCACATGCATGTAAATGCATGTCAGTCAAGGGTGTTTTATGTATGGGACATTTCAGGGTATTCTCAGTAGCTTCCATGGGTGGGTGAAGAGAGCCATGACAATATGCCATCAAGGCATGGGGAATGGAAGGTTTGGGGGCGGTATCCCTAAAAGGAAAAGGGATACCATGTCTCCTATGATGAATCACCCCTCTGAGGGTCACCTCCCTCCATGTGGTCCTCCCTCGTATAGCCGCCCCAAGGGTCAGGATCAGGTAGCGGCTGCCATCCCTTGGCCACATGGGACGAGGCTACCACTGGGAAAGGGGTGATGACATTATCACACAACTACTTTTTCTTTTTTAGTGGCGTTGTGATACTTTTTAATTATTTTTGTAAAATGTTTTTAACCCACCACTTTAATTCTGGGACACAACAGTTTTGTTATACTACCTGGACAGATCGTGTTAAGTCTGGTTATATTATATTATGTTATGTTTCATTATGATGTTGCACATTCATGTCAAATGTCCAGTGCTGAAGCGGCTATAAGGTGGCAGGTAACACTCGACTAACACCCAAATAAATAAGTAATACAGTTGAGTGGCACCCATTTTTAAGAAGGGGGGTCTATCACCTGAAGCAGACCTGCACATGTAAGCTGATAAGCAGACTCTAGATCCCTTTTGAATCCAAGATCCCCATGTTGACGTCTTAACGGGACATAGTATATGGGGCCCAGATTGAGAAGATTAGGCAAGACTGGATTGTTCAGATTCACTCCCAGAAGAGCCCAGTTTCAGCCCAAAACGATGGGACTCTGCTACTCTGGCCATTCTGCCAGCCCCTTTAAATCCCTAGCACGCCTCAAGAACTCCCAGGGCTTTGTTCTCAGTGGAGCAACAGTTCAAAACAAACTCTTACTGAAAAGTGCTTGTTGTTCCTTCCAGCTTCCCTGGCCGTTAGTGGCAGTTTGGGGAATGGATAGCGAGCAGAGGGTATTTACTCTCCTTTTCCATTGTTCAAGGTTTAAACGCACTTAGGTTCACAATGATGATGCTGCTGCGTTGAAAGGCTTGAAAGCCTTCCCGTCTCTGAACCAAAGACCTATTCACATCATCTCACACAAAAGGGTGCCAGGCTGTCATTTGCAAACAGAAGGACAGACATCTGGCCCTTCTCTTCCTAATTAGCATGTTTGTTATAGATCTGCATCAGCCTTGCACATAGTCTAATGAAAAGAGCTGCATAGGGAGCTCAAGGTATATTTTCTCACTATAGATGAATATGTATTAACATACTTTGATATCTTACCCCCAAGTAGAGCATAAAATCACTCACCGTGAACTAAAATAAAGTCGACATGACACGGAGCAAACTCCTTAATAATGACTTTTTTTACATCGAGGGCCAGCCTTTTTCATTGTTAATGTATTACGTTGACTGTTACCAGCACCATTCACTTTTTATTTATTTTTTATATGGTCTATTCTTGACTAGCCCACTTTTGGCAGTCCAGAATTAAGTTTCTGCAGTTGGACTTGGTGTACTACTTTTAAACAATGTCTGGGCAAATAAGCCACCTAACTTCTCGGATTGTCTGAGCAGCTCCTCATGCATTCACTATGTTTACTAACTTAAAATACTTCAAATATGCCTTGGGACCAAACACAATTCATCACATTTGACAACCCCCTTCTCTCTTTTACAGAACTCACCCCACACACCTCAAGAGGTCTGCCAGGCACTCAAGCTACAATAAAACAATAAAACATGTTTCCCTGCTGCATCCCTCGTCTTGGGTTGTAGTATCCATTTCCCATTTTTATATCTTCCTCCAGGCTCATTTTCTTTCCTCCAGCAGACTAAGGTCTGAAAATACCTGGTCGGATACAGATTGCCACTCTACAAAGCAAGGTGCTCACACTACAACAGTAACTGGTTTGGCACAGTATAAAAGCAGATTAACATAACATTATCTTCACATAACGACAATGGCAACTCGTGTAGCATTGTGCTACCAATGCAACTACAAAATACCCTTTGAAATCTAGTATTCACATTATTGCTATTCTTCTCTGCAGAGTATGGCCAGCACATGCATTTCTACTGAATGGAAGATGTTTTGCTGCCTCTATTGGGTTTACGCACAGATCTAGGAAAACATGGGGATCAATGAGAAATGGAGACTGGTTACTAGGAAACACTGGTAATGCAAAGGTTCTCTATTGAGGACTTCTCAATTGCAAGATTACGGTCAGTTGTTACAAGTAGAAATAAGAGGTCTGAAGTGCACAGGCGGCCATTTTACATCTGTATGCAGGGAGTAATGGCAGAATAATTCTTGGCAGTGATCTTCATCTTAAAGCTAGTGAAGCTTTCGCAGAACCTTGTTCACATGGTTACGCATGATTTTGATCCCTCTCCATTGCCTTTCATGCCCCCACACTAGGGCCTCCTCTTTATCCGCTCATACACCTTGGGGTTGATAGACCAAGCAACTCACCAGAGCAAGGGAGATAATGTGTCGGTATTATTTGGAGTCTTTATTGTTACAGATGTTAGAGCAAGAAGCAGGAACATGGCTCCCCGTTGATTGCTACCCTTTCTCCCTAGGTATTTAAAGATGGCCCTGGTTCGGTTCCGGCGATTCTGGGTCTGCAGTGGGAAAGGGGAGGATTGGCATCTATCATTACAAGATTCCTTTGAACTTGAGATTTTCTGTGTATTCTTGCAGATCTCCTATTTCTAAAGGTAGCAGAGTTTGAAATTGTATGTGCCACATGAGACGTCATTGACTCTTGCAGCGGCCTTAGTGTGATTAGGCTAAGGCCAGAACAGGCCACTGCTGCTCAGAAAGCAATTAAAGGGCAGTTGTCATTTTTGCCGTGCACCAATCGCTTCTTGTAGCCTTTTGGAGTGCACCATTTGCTGCAGCCGTGGTACCTCGTGGAAGCCTCCTATTACTTAGCTTATCAATGGCTCTGCCTGTACCACTGATCCTGAGTGTTAAATCTGGTATTTTCATAAAGAAAATGCCCCTCTGCGCCAACCAACAAAGCCAAATTACTAGTTCTATGGTATGATGCCCTCTGGTGTTTTAGCTCACCCTGCCTTACCAGAGGAGATATAGCTACTTGTGTATCAGACTGATCCCGCTCGCTGTTCAGTAAGAAAGTGTGATGCAGTTAATCCCCAACATTAACCCCAAACCTGTGTTTCTGCATTGTGATTGCATACCCTTGTGATTGGGAACCATCCCATAGAACAGGTATTTTCCTTGTTTGTGCTCAGTAGATGGACTCGCACTTTTGGCTAGTAGTCCCTTGCCATGTTACAGCTGTACTGTATGGAGGGGTTTGCTGACGGTTGTTGAGTGGGTCATTCAACCCAGTTTTGTGTGTATCCTCGGAAGGTGGCATTGATGAAATGTATATTTTACTAACTGCTTAGTGTAAGTAAAGTCTTTTGAACTAGATTGACATGTTATAATTTCTTGATAATCGTTTTTGTTCCAAATGATAATTGCAACTCAAAATTAATTATTAGTTTTGCTGTTTCTAACCATTGTCTGTTTCTTTGTCGCCCCATCTAGACGAAGGGACCGCTCTTAACGGGTTCTCGGCTTCCAGCATGGAGCGCACACAGGAACCCCCCACGTACTGTTGTTCAACATTTAACAATGACGAAGTTCTGAGCAGAGGGAACCCCAACAGGGGCCGTGCCGTGTCTCGTAGCCTGTCTGCTTCTCCGGCTCCAGGCAGCTCTAAAGATTTCAGGTACGATGCACAGCTTGCTAGTTGCACAAACTGTCAATCGCCTGATGGTAAGCTGTCGGTATTGGGACCTTAGGGGAAGTAGTGTATTTGGTCATTATGTGCAATCTCCATTTAGTGTATTTGAAAACATTCAAGTATGATCCTTTGTAAAGGCTGTAGCACATTGATTGCACTGCCTGCCCCCATAAGTGAGAATGCACTGTACAGATAAATCACTAAATGTTACAAAGCAGTTTTAGGTTGGACGGAAGTTGCTTCAAGCTGTGACTTAAAATTCTCTAGTCCCTCTTTAGCCTGTTTTTAATTGTAGCGTGAAAACTGGTCGAAGTGGGCAGGAGCGGTTGGGAGCCGTGCTCCTCTACTTTTGTTTTTCCGTTCCTATAGTTTTATTTTGAAAAGAAACCATTCTGGAATGGGTTCGTTTTTAAAATGAAGTGTAGGAAGAAGTTGAAAAGCTGTTCAGTGCACTGAACATTCCCTTAAAGCAGGTTTTTGTCTGGGTGGTTGGATTGCGTGTGGTGTGGCGATGGGATTTGTGGGGAGCAGGGGCAGGCCATCAGGGAACCTGGTTCCACTACTTTTCATACACTTCGACCACTGAATAAAAAGAACAGGCAGTGGAGCTGCTCGTATATGTCCTCTGCAAAAAGGTTTCTTGTTTCTCAAGTTTTTATCCCTTTTAATTGGTGTTATGCTCATCTTCTAGGGACACCACACTGTTTCCGCCCCTGGGGCTTATGAACCTGTTTAGGTTTGCATTCTATGCATATTCCACCGTGCTTTAAAGGTTTACTTCATTCTAAACAGGCGTGCGCACCTGTTACCATAGCACTATACTATTTGTGCAGGGACTCCTAATGCTCCTCGACACCCTCGTATTTCCCCCCCCCCCATTGGTCTGGTGTTGGGAGGGAGGCATGGTAGCAAATGTATCAATTAACAAAACTATGCCGTTGAAAAAGCAACTTCTGAGCACATGCATCAATCCAACCCAGCAAGACAGCATCAGTCCAACCAAAGGTGATAGTGAGATGGCTCCAGGGGGGACTTCAGTCTAATACCTGCTATGGACAGGTCATATAAGTAAAGACTTAAATTGTTTATGTAAAATTCTGGTCTAAGTCCCCTGGCACTGACGGCCCAAGCAAAGAAAACTTATTTTAAGTTCTGCCCCATAGTGTAATTCCAAATTTGCTTGCAAGATAACTATAAGGTATGCAATGGGTGCCCACCCAGGGACCATGCAAAGTGTTCGTAGCTTGCAAAAATAATTGAAAGGAAGACTCTTAAAAGTGAAAAGATGAAACCAGTCCAAGAAAAGTGGGATTAAGAGGTGGGACAGGTTCAAGGGTTACCTCCGAAACTTCCTGACTGGTAAAGAAAAGGAGTTGAAAGTTCAAAAAGAGTGGAGATGGCATCGTAGCTAGAAAAGGAAATCAGGGACCTCAAACAGGTACACAAACCGGGTTAATACATGTTAAGGGGCAGCTGAGGCAGATAATTGAGCGGCAGAGAGTACCGTGCTAAGAAGCAGACAAACTTTCTATGAACAGGGAGATAAAGCAGGGACAATCCTAGCGAGACCACTACAGACCGAAGAACAAAAATCTCCATTAAAAACGTAAGACGATGCAAATAAGCGTGTAGTTACGTCACAGGGTGATAAACACTGTGCTATACAAAGAGGAACCTTGCGACCAGAGGGAGCAAAATACATATCTAGCAGGCTGGAGGGGGTCAAGACTGACAAAAGACCAGGCGGAGTCGCTGGCGCACCCGATAATGGAGGAGGAGGTTAGGAAAGCAGTAGGCAGGTTGAAACTCCACAAAAGCCCTGGAGCTGATGTATTTGTGGCTAGGTTTTATAAAACGTTAAGCCAGCAGCTGACTCCTTATTTAGCATGGCTTTTCAATGAGTTTAGGGTAGAAGGTAGAATAGCATTCTCCATGGAATGGTTCACATCACTCTAATTCCCAAGCCGGGGAAAAGATCAACACCGTAGCTCATTTTACAGACCAATAGCCCTTATTAATATAGATGCAAAATTATACACTAGCATATAGGGGTTGAGACTGGAGGGAGCGCTACCTGCACTAATCTCTAAGGATCAAACGGGGATCATCCAAGGAAGGAATACATTTGACAACATAAGGAGGGCCCTACATGTGATAGACAAGGCAGACAGGTCGAGCGATGACGAGAAGGCATTTGATCAAGTGGGCTGTACCTTTTATGTTCAAGGTGATGAGGACCATGGGGATAGGCCTGATACTTGCGAAGATGGTGCAGGTGAACTAAGGAGGCCCTAAAGCAATAGTAAGGGTGAATGGGAGGCTGACTAAGGAATTAAGATATACACAGAGGGACTAAACAAGGATGCCACCAGTCTCCTCTCTTATTTGCAATGGTCATGGAACCATTTGCAGATAGAAAACGGGGAGACCGGACATACGGGGGGGGGGGGGTGATCAAGTGGATAAATGCACAACATAGGATGGGTTTCTTTGCAGACGATGTGCTGATGATGGTGGCAGACTCAGGAAACTCCCTCAAAGTTAGGGAAGAAATGGAAGTTTTCTCAAAGGTTTAGGGTAATTGCCACCAAGACTGAGATTTTGAATTTAGCGGTGAGGCAGGAAGAAGTAAAACAGATCAAGAGCAAGGTGTCGTTCAAATTAGCTAAAACCGCCATCACCTACTTAGGAGTAAAGCTGACAAATGGAGTACACCAGGTGTTTGGGGCAAACTACCCAGTCCTGATTGATCAGATTAGGAAGGACCTTGCTAGTTGGAAGGATCTGTATGCCTCCTGGCTGGGGAGAATAGCGATCATAAAGATGAACATACTGCCAAGACTCTTGTATCCGTTTCATGCCCTCCCAATTCCTGTGCCACGTAAGGTGATAAAAGACATACAGGCAGATATTGTGCATTTCATTTGGAAAGGAAGGAACTCTTGAATAAGTGTACGTATATTCTAAAGTATTATCGGGCAGCGCAGTTAAGGGCGCTAATGGAATGGGGCAGAAACACTGCATCAAGAGCTGGGTCAAGATGGAACAGGCAATAGCGGTGAGAACATATGGAAAATATAGGGGATGAGGAAGCATGACAGGCCAGGGCCGCTGAAAGTGAATCCCATAACGAATTGCATATTCGAAGAATGGGACAAGGTCCGAGCAAACGCACTCGCCCCATGGCCATCACCATGAATGCCAATATTTGGAAACCCGACCTTTCCCTAGGGAGGGGAATATAAAAGATTCTGGTGTTGGATAGAATTGGGCTTGAGAGAACTAAGGGACATGTATGAGGGAGGGAAGCCTAAATCCTTTCTGGAATGTAGACAAGAATTCAATCTGCGACTGGAGGGCCTTTACACATACCAGCAGATCAGGAAAATCGAAAAGAGGTACTGGTAGAACATTCACAGACCGAGAATGGAAACCAGCGCTAATGAGAAAATGTTATGTATTTTAAGCGTTCAAAATCGGGAACTACAATAAAAGATATTGTATAGGTGGCACTATACACCTAGGAAGCTACACAAAATTGAGGGGGGGCACTCACCTCTCTGCTGGAGAGAGTGCTGAGAGGAAGGAACGACAAGCCATTTGTGATGGGGATGGCCCCAGCTCCAACACTTCTGGCTAGAGCTTGGTGAGATACTAGGGTTTCCATTACACCTGAGCATGTCACTGGTGCTGTTGAAAATATCTGCGGTAGGAGAAACAAGACTCTGGGAGGACAATTAGCAGGATGTGTGCCAACCTTTTACTATGTGCGAAGAAATGCATAGTACAACAGTGGAGAAAGCGAGAGACTCCATCATGCAGTGGTACTATAAGATTTGGGAGGTGTTAAGCATGGACAAGCTCACTGCGAGCATGCATGGTACAACTGTTCGGTAAGATAGTCACCCTTTTTACACTATGCCCTTAAGGACATAATTCATCTGTATATCCCCAAAAGGATAAAAGGTACCTGGTATACTGCCCGAGGATGAGGTACCGAAGTGGTCCCCTAAACGGAGATGGAGTGTAACAGATATAAATGCAGACAAGGTAACATGCCAGGAACAAGATGAATCGCAATTTCCGTTCTTGACCTTTGCAATTCCTAAATAGCAGTAGGAGGAAGCGCATTTCACTGATTCATAGACAACAGAATAAGAGAAGATCAAATTCATAAACAACACTGGGCTCCATCAGCAATACGATGGTCCTCGCGTAAGTGTGCAAAAGAGCAGAGAAGTGCATTTGTAATTTTGCTAGCAACATCATTGCAAAAGAGGTGGTTTTTCTAACCCATAGGGATGTGCAAAAGAGCAATAAGGTGCATTAGTAGGTTCAAGGCATCGAGAGGAGCAGATTACATTTGGTATGTGAACCACATTACAAAATAGGGTTTTATATTTACCATCTTTTTATAAGGGGTTTTAGCTCATGTTTCCCACAGCTTTCAATATTCTCGCTCTTATGCACCATGCCTGGTGGATATAATTTGCTACAAAGTATACTATGTTTGTTTCATTACAATGCCCAAATAGGAGTTGCACTTTGCTTATCCGACGTATACCATGGGCATTACATATTGTCTTTAGGTACTTATTCCTTGCCGCATAATATCCCTGACAAGAGAACAAAAAATGGTTTAAGGATTCCCTAGCTGAGCCACACACCGGTCATATATAATTTCTAATTGTATCCCATTTGCTTGTGCAATGTGTTAGGTTACGTTGGCCTAACCTTAATTTCATATACAAAGTGCATGCATGAGGGGGAGTTGACCACGTCTCGATATTGTTCAAACCCCAGGGACAATTTGCAAGCCAGATGTGAATTCCCCATTGCCAGCCTACTGCATGCATTGATCGTGCCCACTTCAGCCGCCTCCCGCCAAGCATTCTTTACGTTTTCTGAATGACATTTCTTGATACCCAGGTGATTGTACCAATGATCGTCTAAGTTACATTTCATTAGGTGCTCTTTGACGTGGGCGAACCATGGCTCCTATCTACCACCCTCGGATCCCAGCATGTGTATGACTGCCTCATGATACATTTTGAGCTCCGGGGTTGCCCACACTCTGAACTAATAGAGGACCGGCCTGAGGGCAACCTCTAAATAAATGGGGATGCCTGGGCACGCAGACAGCATGCCAAGCAAGTGTTTAAGGAAGCATCTTTCTGCCAAATCTAGTTTGCTGCAGGCCCCATATCTCCGCACCATACAATGCTGCAGATTTTGCCTAAGCATTGTACATTGTAAGGGCACGTGTAATAGCTCCCTGGTTGTGAGCAAGAAAAAAAATCTCCAAATTGCCCCACCATATTTTTCTAAGAGTGAGCTGTATTTAACAAGTTGAGATGTCCAGCTACCTTGGTCATTAAATCTTACCCCAAGGTAATCAAAACATTTTACTTGTTCTACCTTTTTGAATTTTGGTCAAAAGATTAGGGGTTTTGTTTTACCTATATTTACCTCGAGTTGGAGCTCGGTACATTTCGAGTTGGAGCTTGGTACATTTTTCAACAAAGGCTCAGAGTGTAACTTCTGCCCCCTTTGTTGATGGGAACAAAACGTCATCCAAAAAAAGGCGCATTGGAATGGCTTCTAGCCCAAGATTTGGTTTGTCAAAGCATTTCTATCTAACATGGAGGGTGACTTCATCAATATAAATTATAAACAGCAGAGGGGTGAGCACGCATCGCTGCCTCACCCGTCTTGTCAACATGAATGGATCTGTCGGTTCTCCCCCCCCCCCCCCCCAGTCCCCATCGCACCGCAGATTTGTTGTGTGAATAGAGTTGTGTAATAATCTGCAAGTGATGTACAGTTGTTGGGACAGTTTTCTTCTGAAGTCCAACAAAGGGCTTAGTAGAAACCATTCAATTGACAGTACAAGACTCCACTCTTAGTATAAGGCTGTACCACCTGAGTTCAGGGTAGCGTAGACTGAGCAGCCAGGCTTATCTTAGGATGGAGGGAGGGCTGTAGAATCAGTAGAAAGACATTGCAAGTCATAAACTAAGCAGTGTCGCAGAGAAATTTGCTATCCAATTCTGTAGGTTTGTTAATTAAATTGGCACTTGTGTAGCAACGTTTGCGATTTAAGTTATCTGGTTCAATGAAAGCACAGCTTACCCTGCATTCCTCTCTTGCCTTCAGAGCTCTCGCCCCCCTCTTTTCTCTGTTCACTGCAAGTTCAAAGGGGCTGATGGAGGGAAGAGTGCAGCAGTATTGTATCATCCCCTTCACTAATTTGCCAAAAGGCCTGTGTGGAGTGCTACGCACATTTTATATTTGTCAAATAATTGCAAACCAGAAATAATCGGGATAATACTGTTACTAAGCTAACTGTATCCTGTCTGCCAAAGACCAGTATGTGTTTGTTTTTTTGTTTTTTTTAACAAGGCTTTCAGTTCCTTTTCCAAAAATATAATCGGTTACATAATGCATAATTACAGTATTGCAACTGTAAAACACTGCATTGTCTCCATGCTTTACAGTGAAGTATCTAAATCTCAGTGTCAACTAGATTTAATTTTGTTGGGAAAGATGCTGACGAGTGGACACTTTTGAAAATGTACATGACCATGCAGCCAAATGCTTTGATGGCAAACCTAGTCCTGTGGCCTTCCGGTTACATACAGCGTGCAACTGGTGCACAACCCATCAACTGATCCCATACTCCTTGACATGCTATCTTACCATGTTGGTTTATACCCGCTACCCTGAAAGTGAGATGGCCGCAAACTACAATATTCTGCCCAATTTGCCCAGTTCTCCACCTGCTACACCATCCATCTAGTCTTTTACATAATGAATACATAAAGATAACTTGATATTTACTTAAAGTAGCAATCAATAGTTTCACCCAGTCTGTACATCTACAGACCTACTGCAAAACTGTACACTGTAGTTGGACTGCAGAGCACACTTTGCTCTATGATTATGATTGCATTATATATTTACACCTGCAGTAGAGCGAGCTGGCCAAACTGTTTTCAGAGCCTTTTTATCATCTATTTGTGTCCATTCATGCAGCTAACCTTTTTATAGACACTCATCCAGGGCTCGCAAAGTATTTTCACCCACTCGCATATTCGAGTAGATTTTAAGAATGGCCAGTACCATTTGCAGGGGATGTTGGAAACTTTTATTTAAACTTTACTTTGTTGGCAGTAAATGTCAAATAAGTTTTCACTGTGCATGGCTGGCCTCTGTGTAGCAGCAGTGTGCCAAACTAATGTGGGTTTGTGGTGACCTGCACCATTTTACAGAAAGAATTTGCAAGACCTGACTTATCTCACTAATGTCTTCAGCGATATACAAAACTGCTGTATTGTTGCTCCTTTTATATCATGGGTACAAGTATCTTCTGGTGGCATTAAAACCATTAGTACACAATTGCTAATCAAGAAAAATTCAATTAGCAAACTCTGCTAATCAATTTTTGAAAACTAATGTATGCCTTGCATTGTAATACACATGGTCCAAAGAAACACTGAAACACTATGTATTGTAAAAAGAAAGATTTATCTAAATACAAGTAGGCCCAGATAAATCTTGGGGGAAATGATTACTATCACATTATATATAACCACAATTAAAAAAAACACAACACTATGCTTGAAGGTTCACAGACCAAAGCATATAACCTTATTTGTAACACCCAACAGTAGTTCTAGGGAAGTCAAAATCAATAGTTACTTTTTGATTACTTGCAGTAATACAAGGGTAGTAGACCGTAACAGTTGTAACGTGACGCTCGGCAAGAAATCACATAGTAAGTCAACTGGAAAGTATACTTTTCTGAATAGTGAAAAACTTATTCTAGGAACAGTAAAAACCTAGAACTCTGATTCAGGATAATAGTTATTCTAGGGGAGTTGGCCATTGAGGTGTAATATTCAATTACAGCTGATTTTCAGTTCACAGACTAAGGGAAGCAATAACGTGTTAACTTATCTTTGGATGGCACACAGCTATGCAAGGTACGTAAAACCTATATATACTTTTGTAAGGAGCTACCAGCAACCTAAAAGGTAAGTATGACCTAGGCAGACTTATTCTGGACAGGCGAACAGCAAGTCAGGGAAAGTAAGACCTGATTGGGGACACTCCTACAATTATCCTAACAGGAATAATAAAGTGAAACCAGAAGCATTACTTTTGGGAAGAGGGGAACCCAATTCACAGGTGAGTAAGTTAACCTACGATCTACTTTCTGTTAGGATGGCAAGACCGTTTCTAAGGAAAGTAAAACTTTGAGAATACTTATTTTAAGAAGGCACACAGCTTATTCAAGGTAGATAAATCCTGTATATACTTATGGCAGAACAAATTTAAGGTAAGTGAGAACATTTTGCAACTATTCACTCAGAGTTTAAAGTTACCAAATGAGTCTTTTACAAGTAAGAACACTTTTCAACACTTCTACTTTTCAAGGCAGCCCCATCCCAATTCTAGTACATGAGTTCTCCGAGGCAGAAGAGGGACCCTAGTGGTCTAGGAGCCTGCAGTAGGCAGGGTGAGATGGGGTTTAGTTGCAGTTCCTGAGGAAGACTGGGCAAACAAGTAGTTCACTTGGAATGTTAGTTGGGGTTCAGGGACTTCCGAGAAGACGCCATAGGAGGATTCCAGCAGTCATAACTGGATGAGAAACCTACCATTCTCCAGCATGGGGTCTGGTATGGATTCACATGCTCATGAATATTCCCCGTCGTCAGGCTGGGAATCCTCGGTAAAGAAAAAACCAGTATCAGTTTCGTTTCTGATCTGTCTTTCGTAGTAGCAACCAATCACTGGTCTCTGCGTCATACTGACCACAGCCAATGACTGCCCTCTACCCAAGCCCCGCCTCTGGCAGCCATCTTCAGATTTTTACCGCACGTTCATGTGTTGGGATCCTCGTGCTATTGCTCTCGAGCGTTAGTGCTATTTTTTCACGTTTTTTCTCAAAAACTTTGTTTTTTTCGGTCAAAAGAGCCTCAAGCTCCACCGACTCTCCATCCGATCAACAGGGACCCGTGTCGGATTGGTCTACGCCCCTCAAGGGTGAAGATTTGTCGAGCTACGCTTTTGGAGGACTCCAGAATTTCTCGGGCCCATCTCGGTCATGGCCCAGGAGAAGGGAAGCTCGACGCCCGGAAAGCTGTTCAGGGTCTGCCCTGGATGCCAGCTGCAGAATGTCTTTAAGGAAGACGAACACTCCTTTTGTCTTTACTGCCTACATGAAGACAAGACGCACGTGGAGAAGGACTGTGCGTTTTGCGGCAACATGTCGGAGCGGACCATGAAGGACCGCCATCAACGTCTCGCCAACTGGCTGGAAGGGAAGAGCCCGTCCGGCGAGAAGAAGAAGAAGAAATCCGAGCGGTCTTCTAAGACCTTTGAGGACGCCCCGGCGACGGGGGTCCAACATAAGGCCAAGCACCGCGAGTCCGCTGGCACCGGGAGCGCCGAACGGTCGGGCTCTACGGGCACCAGGCAGGGCGCACCCTCCCCGGCACCATCAACCACGAGCCAACGCTCTGGGTCGGGTAAGTGGAAGGCCAAGCACCCGGCGAAGCTCCTGGAGAGGCCCCGGTCGAGCTCGAAGGCGGAGGGGGAGCGAGGCAGTGTCCCCCCCCCTCAAGGAGAAGGCGGTGAGCGCACCAAGGGTGGTGAAGGCCTTAATCCATCCGGCCAAGGCCTCTATCGAGACAGTCGCGGCGGCCCTGGCTCAGCCTGTGGAGGCTACGCCGGTGGTGGCGACCTCGGGGCTCAGTCTCCCTGCCACCGCGGAGGGAGTCCTCTTTTATGCCCATCGACAGGACCCCCGTGAAACCTCCGACGGAGAAGAAAAAGGGGGGGCAGGAGGTCGCCGTGGATTCGGCCTCAACCTCTGAGGAAGAACTGATCGAGGTCTTAAGCCACGGCGTTGGCGTGGAAGAAGACCAGCCCGTCGGGAGGGATCCCGACGCAGGAGACGACGACATCGTCGAGGGTACCGACGGGGCCCCTGACCGCCCGTCGGATTCCCCTCTGCCAGTGCCGCAAGACAACTCAGCGGCCATTTTGTTGGCTATACAGTCCTTATGCTCAGAGATAAGGCCGAGACTGCCGTTACCAGTGGAGGAACCACTCCCGTCGGGGGACCCGGAACCAGGCCCTTCGGGCAGCCCCCCTCCTAAGAAAAGAAGGATTCACCCTCCACCTCCTTTTCAGCCGTCGCGCCCCGTTCAGCCCTCCTCCCCGTCCACGACTCGAGGGGATGATACGGGGACTGACACGGCCGCAACGGGTACGGATGACGAGGTGTACGACGAGGATCTGCCGTCGTCTCCTCCCACCCGGGCTTCCCCGCCCGACGAGATTGGATCTTTTCACTCCATGATCGCCAGGGCATCCAAACTCTTCCAGCTCTGCCCTGAGGAGAAGAAGGAAGGTTTCCTTTATCAGCGGCGCGAGGCCAAGAGGAAGACGGTCCTCGCGGTACCTCTACTGGACGATATTTGGGATGAGGCCTCGCCCTCCTCAAGAACCCATCCACGACGCCGGCTAGAAGAGACCGGTACGAGAAGAAGTACCGGGTCCCGGACGCGGCCCCCTTGTGCCTCCGGGCGCAGCCTACCCCGGACTCCGTCGTCTCCGCGGCGGCCAGGAAGAAAGCGGGGGGGGGTTGCGGCCTCCACGTCGACTTCCCCGCCGGACGGCGAGGGAAAGAAATTGGACACGATGGGGCGCAGGGTCATCTCGTCTGCAGCGATGACGATTAAGGCGGCTAACGCCTTGGCTATCGTAGCCCGGTACGACAGGGAGCTGTGGTACAAGCTGGCTCCCCTGCTGGACTTCCTACCGGACGACAAGAGGGCAGATGCCCTGGAGATCTTGCAGGAAGGTGAGGTGGCGTCGGACCACGCCATCACTATTGCGACGGACATCGCCGACACTGGATTTCGCCAGTTGGGCAACGGCGTGTGCCTTAGGCAGCGTGGATGGCTCAAGGCTACTGACTTCCGTCAAGACGTACAGACCAGAGTCCTGGACATGCCGTTCGATGGGAACAACCTGTTTGGGAAAACAGTGGACGATTCCCTTCAAGCCATTAAAGCGGACACAGAGACAGCCCGGGCTCTCGGGGTTCTCCAGCAACGGCGGCCGCCCTTTCGGAGCGGCGGAGGCAAGGGCGCCTCCAAAGGTTCCGGCGGCGGATTTTCCACCTACCGTCAAGCGGCCCGTTCGTCGTCTCAAGAAGCTTACAGGGGACGAGGCAAGTCAGGCGGACCCCGCCGTCGTCGCCAAGGGGGTCAAGGCGGCAAAGCCTCGTCTAAGCAGGATTGAACCGGCCGTGGGGTCGGGCCCCCACCGAAGCACCCCGGTGGGAGGCCGGCTGGCGAGCTTCGTCAGCGTGTGGGAGTCCATCTCCACCAACCGTTGGGTGCTGGACGCCCTAGCCCAGGGCCACGCGCTCGAGTTTCAAAGAAGGTGCCCGCGCGTCCCCCCCTGTGGCCAGGAAAGAGCTTCACGTCCCTCAGCTTCTCCGGGAGGTAAGGGCGATGCTAAGGAAGGGCGCCATCGAACTCGTCCCAAGGAGGCTTCGGGGCTCTGGAGTTTACTCAAGAAACTTCCTCGTGAAGAAGAAGATGTGAGGATGGCGCCCCATCTTAGACCTACGACGGCTGAACAAGTTCATCAAGGCTCAGAAGTTCCGATGGTCACCCTCCAGCACGTCCTGGGTCAGCTGGAGGAGGGCGACTTCCTGTCGTCGTTGGATTTGGAGGATGCCTACTTCCATATTCCCATCCTGAAGGGGCACCGAAAATTCCTCAGGTTCGTGGTCCAAGGGCGTCACTACCAGTTCAGAGCCCTTCCCTTCGGTCTACGGTCGGCACCCAGGGTATTCACCAAGTGCCTTGCACCAGTGGCGGCGCAGCTGCGCCGAGAGGGGATCCACGTCTACCCCTACCTGGACGACTGGCTCATCCGAGCCAAGACGAGGGAGCTCGCCGTGGAGCACACGGCAAGGACCGTCCAACTTCTCATGGACCTGGGATTCTCCGTGAACTACGCCAAATCCCACCTGGTACCCGCGCAAAACGCACTGTTTCTGGGAGCGAAGCTCGACACAGTGTCCCTTCTGGCCTCCCCGTCGGAGGAAAGGACCAGGTCCATCCTGGGCAAGGTACAGCGGATGTTGGTTTCCGACGCGGCCAAGGTGAGGTCCATCAAGTCCCTCCTCGGAATGATGTCTTCTTGCATCTACCTCATTCCCATGTGCAGGCTCCGGATGCGCCCGTTGCAGGAGTTCCTGGACGCGCGCTGGATCCAAACGACGGGCGGCTTCGAGGAGAGGATCGCACTCGACGAGAGTTTCCGCCGAGCGATCCGGTGGTGGGGCACCCGCGCGCATCTGACGGCGGGCATGGACTTCCAGACCACAGACCACCAGGAGACAGTGACCACGGATGCCTCCCTGGAAGGGTGGGGAGCGCACACCGAAAATCTGCACGCGAGAGGCCTTTGGCTCCCGACGGAGAAGTCCCTCCATATCAACGTCCTGGAGCTCCGTGCAGTGTTCTGGGCCCTCAGGTCCTTCCTTCCGTCCCTCAAGGGCAAGGTGGTGAGGATCTTCACCGACAACACCACCACCATGTTTTACATCAGGAAACAGGGCGGAACCAGGTCCCCAGCACTGTCCAAGGAGGCGCAGGACCTGTGGCATTGGGCCGTCGCCCAAAGGATGTTTCTGGTGCCGTTTCATCTGGCAGGGATAAAAAACACCATCGCCGACTCACTCAGCAGGGAGCTGCGCTCGTGCCACGAGTGGGAACTACGGCAGGATCTAGTGGATCGCCTCTTCCGACGGTGGGGCACACCCCAGATCGACCTGTTCGCGACGGCGACGAACTCCAAGTGCCGGAGGTTCGCCAGCAGGTTTCCCCAGCCGAGGAGCATGGGCGATGCTTTCTCTTTCCCCTGGGCGGGCCTGTTCCTATACGCGTTCCCTCCATTGCCACTACTGATCCGGCTCATCAACCAGCTCAAGAGGTCACGGTGCAGGATGATCCTCGTCGCACCTGCGTGGCCGAGGCAGATATGGTTCCCGGACCTTCTGGACTTGTCAGTGTCCCCGTCAATCAAGCTGCCAGTGGACGCGGATCTGCTCTCCAGGGAAGGAGGCGCCATCCTCCACCACGACCCGAAGTCGCTGAACTTGCAGGCCTGGCTCCTGCAGCGCTAGAGTTTGGAGGATACGACATACCGGCCGACTGCAGAGAGGTTCTTGCAAAGGCCAGGGCGTCCTCGACTCTTAAATGCTACGGACACAAATGGAAGAGGTTCTCTGTCTGGTGCCACGCACAGAAGATTAACCCTCTAAGGATTACGGCTCCCCAAGTACTGCCGTACCTGTTGACGCTGGCCAAAGCTGGACTGGCACACGCGTCCATCAAGATTCATCTTGCTGCGATCTCCCGATACACTAGAACCACGGGGCGGACGTCCTTGTGGTCTCATCGTCTGGTGAAAGAGTTCATGAAGGGACTGTTCAGATCGTTCCCGCCGGTGAAGGCTCCAGCCCCGGCGTGGGAGCTCAACATGGTGCTGACCAAGCTCATGGGACCTCCGTTCGAGCCTCTGCACTCGGCCCCGTTGAAGTTCCTGTCGTGGAAAACAGCGTTTCTTGTGGCCATCACCTCCGCACGACGGGTGGGAGAGATCCAGGCCCTTTCCTGGATGTGGCTAGAGCGCTGAAGTTCTACGTGGATCGCACAAAGTGTTTTCGGAAGACGTCACAACTCTTTGTGAACTTTGGACCTGTCAATCAGGGGAAGGCTCTCTCGAAGGCTTCCATTTCCAGATGGCTCTCCGGCTGTATCATGTACTGTCACTGGTTGGCAAACCGACCGCTGCCTGGCCGTCCGAGAGCACATTCCACCAGAGCGATCGCAGCTACCACGGCGTTCCTATCTGGTGTGCCCCTGCTGGACATTTGCAGGGCTGCTACGTGGAGGTCGACGCACACCTTCACGAAATTCTACTGCGTCGATCGGGATTCCAGGGAGGAGTCCAGGGTCGGCCAAGCAGTGCTGCGCAACCTGTTCGCCTGAGGTGAGCCTGGTGAGGAGGTAAGATTGCTTAATGTTGAGTTTGATGTGATGCTTAATGTTGAGCCTTTGCCACCTCCCGTGGTTGTGCATGTGGGTACTGCTATGTATTCTTTATTCATGAGCATGTGAATCCATGCCAGACCCCATGCTGGAGAAGGAACAAGTTACTTACCTGTAACTGTTGTTCTCCAGCATGGGTCTGGCATGGATTCACATGCGAACCCTCCCGCCTACCCCTCTGCGGCTCTTCACTTGGTCATACTGCCACTTCACATGCTTCCAAATCTGAAGATGGCTGCCAGAGGCGGGGCTTGGGTAGAGGGCAGTCATTGGCTGTGGTCAGTATGACGCAGAGACCAGTGATTGGTTGCTACTATGAAAGACAGATCAGAAACGAAACTGATACTGGTTTTTTCTTTACCGAGGATTCCCAGCCTGACGACGGGGAATATTCATGAGCATGTGAATCCATGCCAGACCCATGCTGGAGAACAACAGTTACAGGTAAGTAACTTGTTCCATCACAGTGGCACCCCCAGGATACACTGGAATCGCAAGAGACTGAAGGTAAATATATACCCTAGCCAACACAGTAACTCGGCAAAGAAGAAGTGTTGCAGCAGGAAGACTTCAGGATATGCAGCCAGAAACCTGGTCGATGGATTCCTTTGTCTAGATGACGGAAGACAGGACTTTTGAAGGACTTTTGCAGCAGGGATCACGGAAGAAGGCTCCAGGCAAGACTTTCCTTGCGGCTCTTTGGATTTGGCGCCTTTTTCAGGAGCACAGAAGAAGACAGAATATCACATGGTCGGATTCTTGTCGTTGGCAAGTTCCATCACTTGATGAGGGGACTTTTTGGACTCTGTTCATGTCTCTGGAGGTCCAGCCGGTTGCCCACAATATTTCAGCAAGATTCCAAATGTGGAGGACTGTGAACTGCACAATGGCTCGCGGTCCCAGGGTATTGCACCCCTCAAATTCGGAGCAAGGCATGGGCTGGCTCAAAATGCAGGTCCTCTTGAGTCTAGTGGGTCTCACCAGGCTCTGGGTCGGGTCTTCTGTTTCAGGATCCCAAGTTAGATTGGAAGGAAGGGTAACAGCAGGCTCCAGTTACGAAGCAGACTCCAGTTTCTGGAAATTGCTACAGCCTTCATTTCTTCAACATCCTCTTCGGTTTCTGATACAGTTGTCGACTTGTCAGCAGCTTCCGGGTTCTGAGTTTATCAGGATCTACAGCACAACCTCTTCCCCACCTTTTACAGAAAGGGGGGGTCTGGCTGTCCAATCGGGACAGCCAACCCCCCCCACTGGGAATTGTTCCCTTCAGGCAAGGTGGAAGACAAAGGGCTGCAGAATTTTGGACTCCTCCCTCGCTTCCTGCCTTTCTAAACGCTCTGGAGCCTAGGCAGGGAATCCACAGTTCCCACTGAAGACAAAACAGCCACTGAAGTTGTTACCGCCTAGAATGGCACGGGAAGACCTCAAACAGCGAGCACACAAGAAATGTGAAAAAAGAGCCCACCATTTTTGGAATTAACAGCCTGCGAGTAATAAACTAAAAGTCATAAAGGTAATACCACTGCCACCAGCCATTCATGTAAAACTCGCAATGGTAACAAAATGTTACCAGGTAAGTAAGAAAGGGGACACATTGTATCCCCCTACCACTCAACATAAGGTCGGGTGTGCTGGTTTACTATATAAAATGTAAAGGGGGATGAAAATCCGTCTTCACTACTTGGGAACTGTAGTTCACCCAAATACATCAAAGATAAATGACCAGGGAAGCCCATAGGGGTAACCCAGCCTAAGACCAAAAGTTGTAGGAAACTATACTTCAACCATACACTATGGAGAGACATAAAAAGGTCACCCATAAAAAGAGTAAGACTAGGTGAGGGGGGGGAAAAAAGATTCCCCTTCACATAGGGACAAGGTAAAATAGTTATCCAGTCAAAGCAAAACGTTTTGGGGTTGACACAGGTCAGGAAGATTTATCATTGATAATGAACATCTTACATAACAGGTACCCTCCTTCTGGCCAAGATGGACCACGGAGTTACCCATGATATGCAGTCAAAAGCAGTCCTAGGATTCACGAACACCAAATATAGGGTCATGTTTCTCAGGGCTGTGTGTTTATGTAGGACTAGTTGCAAGCGGAACACCTGGTCCATGGTACTTATTTTTGGCCGAAACCCTGCTTGGAGATTATCAACTATTTCCTCCTGTACAACCCATGTCTGGAGGTGCTCGTAAATCATTCTGGCAAATACCTTCCCCCACACCATCCAGCAACGATATGGGCCTAAAATTAGATGGGTTCTTTATACCTCCTTTTTTGTAAATTGGGATAATAGTGGTATTTTGACAGGACAGGGGCACTTGTTGAGCCTGAGGATAACATTAAATGATTGTCACAATGCTGGTGCCCATATACTCGGTTCATCCTTGATTAAATCTGTGGGGGAATGAGATCCGTTCTGGGCGCTTTACTCCACCTTTGGAATTGAATAGCATTAGTAACTTCCTGTAACTCCAACGGAATAGGGCCCGTGTTTCGCCACATAATACCTCCCATGGGGCCATACCCTGGGACTCAACTGGGGCTGTTGTTCCAAACATTCTCGCGGTAATAGTATCATCCAGGTCATTGCCACCACCTTATTTATTCCCACTGACAATTTCCAAAACAATCTGATCTTCCCAGATTTAAAAGCTTCCTGTAGCCTTTCCCATTCCTGCCATACTTAACTGTCTTTTGTTTACCTTAATTAACTGTCTATACTGTGCTCTTAGGCACCTCAGCTCAGCCTTGTCCATGGCCGGACCACTCTTTAGGCAGACTAAGATGTCGCACTTTTCTATCTTACAATCCTCATCATACCAGTTAGCGCTTTTAATCGCGCATTTATTTTTACTCTTGTAGGACAAGAGGCTGTATGCCCAAAATGAGCCTATCTTACATGAGTAACTTCAGCGTCATGAGGTTCCATAGTCGATATTGGCTCCAAACAGGCAGGATTGACACATGGATACCAGGTTTTACAGATGACAGATCAAGGTCAGACCACTTGACCCTTCTTCAATTGCCCTTGAATTTGAACTGTTATGAGGATTGCTCTGGGAACCCTCTCTTGGATGCCCATGTGTTAGCTTTAGGGACAATGGCCTGTGGTCCCTCCTCTGTCTATTTAGGACCTTAAATGCCTTTGCATATTGACTACATCCTCTTATGTATGAGGATGTAGTCAATCTGCAAGGCACAATTATTCTCCTGATAGCTGGGCTTAGCTTTGCTGATCTTTCACAAAGTGCCCATTGCATGCCCTTGGACCCATGCCACGGAGGGAAGCGGCGCAGCCAAAAGTTAGTGGATGCACCCTCCTTGGCATGGTGGAATTATGGTCCGGGGCCCAAGCTCTCTATAACATCACTGGTCTCTGGGAGTCTCCTTGCCAATTCTATTGTATTAATTAAGTGTTTATTTATAACTCAATTGTATTCGTTAAACATGTAGGTCAGTTGGGCAACCAGAGTATCGCACACCAAATACTGGACATCTGGGGAGCTAGATTCAATGATTGTCGTTTGCCAGTCAAGACCAGTGTTGATCCATGTCGCCAGTGCACCCGAGTGTCTACCTTTTATTGCCAGGACTTGGAATACCTCATACCCCTACAATGGGATGGGCCCCAGTTCCAATGTTTCTTGGAAGCAGATTGTTGTAACCCTGTATGAAGTTGCACCAGTCTGGCTCTGACAAATGTTTTCTTTGACCGGCTTTATTCCATGAAATTAATCTAATTTCTCTCCCGTTTGGTTGTTGCTCTTCTACCCCTGTAGGGGATTGTCAATCCACTTCGTCCAGGCCAGTGCCTGACTGACTGGTGCTTGTCTCTTGTCTGGTATTTATAAACCCCACCACCCCCCCCATTTACAGTAATAGATGCATGTTTTGTATTTGAGACAACCATAGATTTCTTGTTGATAGTTGGCTTAATTATTATTCTTGAACCTGGGGAGGTGGGGGAGTATAGGGGGGATACATACCCGGAGCTCAATAGACATTCAGTCAGATGATCACTTTTCAGGGAATCCACAACCATATCATCACTGCTATTGGGGGCGGCGCTTTTTCTTACATGTTTTATTATATCGCTCCTGTTGATGATTTACACCCTCTTGTGTGCCTGATGTAAAAGGTGCATTTATTAATCGGTGACTCCTGTGTTTCGTATGACCCACTTTTTACTTTTGCTACATTATGTAATGTTACAGACGGGTTGTTCTGCCCTACATCATTCCTGCAGTGATCTTTTTTTTATTTTGGGGACCCGTGTGGGGAGCACTCTTCCAACCCTTTGCTGCTCCTATACCCCAAGGGGATCGAGTTGGGTGAGCTAACCCAAGATGAAGTAATTTTTTATATGTTCAATTTCTTTGTGTGCCAATTGGAGCCAAGGGGATTGGGAGAGGATATTTGATCACTTATGTTCCCTCTATTCCCTTTATTAGGCGTATTATTACACACCTTACTCTGTAAACAGTGACTTGCTTACCCATGATTACATTTATTGGTGGCATAATACATCAGACATTGTGCTGCTATTTGTCCTAGTACCTTATAAGTGCCCTCGACAGCCTCTCCAAGATTCCAACCAGTTTGGTTCCAAAATGGTAAAAATTGGCACTGATTGCTTTTTTAATCATTCCACACATAGATCGTCTGGGATTGCGGATCACCCCGAAGTATCCCTAGGGTACCCCCACCAGGGAATTACTCAGTTCACATACCATGTCAGTTTCTGTACTTTTGCTGCCGCCCACCCCCTATATTTGGGTTGGCCTTCTCTTTTTTTTGGTCCGCCACGATCTATGGTTTCCTCATTCCCCAAGATCGCTAACCTATTGTCTGTGGGTAACAGAATTTCAAGCGGGTCCCTCACACACAACTGAGGTCACTGGGGGACTCCCGTTATCTTTGTCTGTGGATATCTTGGGCAACCGGGGTCCTAATGGGGCTATCCAATATTAGGTCTTCTTGGGGTGTCGTGTTGATGCGTTCTCAATTAACATTCCCTCTGCTTCTCTTTGCGCTCCCTGCTGCTGTGCTTTTGCTCCGCTGGGACCCCCGGCCGGACTGTATCGGTGCAGTTAATGGACCGCTCGGTTCACCTCCTCCCTCCCAACTGGAGGTTAGCTTCCTTGACGTAGCTTCCTGCTCCCCGGTTTGAACTTCCCAAGTCTACCAGGCTTCACACCTGCTTCGCTTGCTATGCCAGTTTCTTCCCTTCTAATTGGGTACTTTCTCTATTTTTGTTTCAGCAGGTTCCTCCACATCAGGGTATCACAGTACTTTGTGTCCATAGTGTATTCTTCATGCCTCCTGGAGGCTACCTCTTTCCAGCACCTGCTGCACTTGGCAAAGGAGTAGTTTGTAGAATGATAAATCTTCTTCACAGTACTCTTGGAAGATGACTTGAGAACCCACTGTATATCTATTTTAGTCTTCCTGGTCTTGGTGGTATCAGTATTTACAGGAAGAAAGGAAGGCGTTTAACAATAGTGTTGTCAGATGGTTTCTCAGCAGACGTCATGGGTTTCATGGTCTCAATGGCGAGAGGGTTAGGGAGTCCTTATCCCCACGAGGAGAGTCTCTCCCTGCGAGGTCCCACTTTCCGCTACCCCTAGGGGGAATATTTGGTAGCGGCCTAGCCTCACAGGGAAGGGCTAGCCTCTGCAGAGGAGTGACGAGGTTCCATGAATCATCACAATAGCCAGAAACATTCAGCATAACCAATTTCTAGGAAGTGATTGTTACTGAGCCAGAGGGACTTCATGCCACCACTGGAGACAAGATGAACACTTTCATATTTCAATGTTCCAGAAGCACAGAAGAGGCCTATGGTGCAAGTTAAGTACCTCACACTACCAGTTTAAAGTGCTTCTTTGTTATGTTAATATAGGCACCATGTATTGTTACAAAGATTTGGTTAGTTGTTGCAACCCACTTGCCCAGGCAAGGTGCCGTTGTATCCTTAACATGGGCTTCTGGCTCCTAACTGGGAACAATGCCACAATGCATCGTGCAGAACCCAAATGTCAAGATCACTATTGCACCAAATAGGTTCTCAATTAGTGTCAATCAGTTTGATTTAAAGGATTTATAATGCGCACAACAAAAGTTACCAGGTATTATAAACTGCATCTTGGCGCAGCTGAAATAAAAACTACAAAAAAGCAAATCTGGCAAAGTGCAGTTATGAAAAAAGATACATATTCAAGCCTAGATACGAAAAGCGTTTGCTGTTTTGCATACAAAAGGAAGGTTAATTCATAGGCAAGTGTCGAGCCGGAATAATTAGCAAATGCTGATGTGAAGATCAAAGCAGTATCACTGGTAAGTAGTGTTGCATCTTGCATATAAAATTATAAAATGCCAAATCAAGGACACACTTCAAAATTATACAAAGTGTCTTTAAACTAATCCATTGGTGAATAGGCAACCAATGCAATGATCTTCTAAAATAAGAAAGTGACAAGAATCTGGGAAGTTTAAAAAATAAATAAAAGGCTGGACAGCTGCATTTTAAAGGCACTTCAGACAACCAAACACCCAGAAATATTCTGGGTTGCCCACATATGAAAGCACTGGTGTAGTCCAGCTGCGATGTAACAAAGACACCAAGCACAACATGATCTTCACAAGGGAGATGAGTAAGAGTATGTCTAAGCAGACAGAGGCGGAACATTTCACTTGATGGACTAGACTCCTGTCGGGATCCCAAATGAGAGGTTCTTGACCTTAATAGAAAACGTATGTAGGTAGGCTGTGAAGTAAAGATGGAAGTGGATGTTTATGTGGGTCTTTCAACAGAGGTTTTCGCCCCAGTAACAGTCTCCCAGTCACTGAAGGGTTTAGTTTGAATCTGTTAGCCATCCATTGTTTAACTTCAGGAAGGCAGAGCTGGAGATGGGAACATTTCTTTCAAAGGCCGGAGGTCCTGAAATATAGCTTTGAATCATCATTTAACGCAACTTTTCAGATGAATGTTATCAAAGGTTGCATATTGATGTTAAACGAAAAGGGCAACAGAAAATACTGGGGCACACCATATATTGCCAAGGTACGGTCGGACATAAAGGGGCCAGCCATCACTGCCTGAGACCTTCCAGTGAGGAAACTACAAAACCAATCGGGGGATTGACCCAATATTCCTACTAGATTTCTTTTTTAGCTGAGGTACTAGATTGTTTTAGTTGAGGTAACACCATATCAAAAGCGCCAGACAAATCCAACATTGCCAACAAATACAAATGAATCAGAACTGTACAAAAGAAACCAAAGCCGTTTCCGTTCTGTTTGTAGTGCAGAACCGTCACTGCAGTTAGTTCCATTTCTGTTTATCTTCCACAAAAACATGCGTTTTATTTTTATTGTCCCCAATTGCTCTAAAATCCTGGTTGTCCACTGTCGGCCAGGTATCGGTCGATAGTTGCTGAGTATACCCGGATTCTAGTTTTCCTTAATAAAGGGGTACTAAGAGCAGTCTTTAAACCATGGGGAACCAACCTTTGTTGCAAGGAAATATTAAGAATACTAGTAATTGGAGTAACCAAGGACATTGACAGATGACTAGCAATCATTGGCCAGAATTAACTCAGACATGATACCTGCAGTCTTCGAACTTAGTAATAGTTGTCCAACACTATCCTTGGAAACCTGTTGAAAAACATTAGCAGGTTTGGACAGAGACAGTTCTGTTCGTTCTGACAGGGGATCCAAAGAACCACATTTTGTGAACATTATTGAATGGGTCTTATTTTCGGTCTAAAAAAAAAAAAAAAACTTTGCCCAATTGCAGTGATGGTTCAGGTTTCTGTGGCATGCATAAAGTATTAGCAAATGTTTTAATAATTGAGAAGAGTTCAGCAGGCTCGTTAATGGCTGAGTGAATACGATCATGGAAAAACAAAGTTTTAGTCTTCAGTTATTGTCTTTTTATACAAAGGAAGCATGAGCTTCTGTAAGTGGAACAGCCTCTCTAGAGCACTGCCATCATTTCTATTTTTTCCGATAGGCCCGTTTAAGGTATTTTAGATTAATAGAGTACCATGTATTAGGATTTTTCATTGAGCTGGTCAGTGAAGCAACGCGGAAAACCACTTTCGGAAAGCTAGCTTGGCATTGATTTAAAAATCCACTTTTTTCATTTGTTATGTTCTACTGTGCACTGTTACCATTTGCATGGTCTCCAGATGCTCACGTGTCTCTGTAAGAAAGAGTGCTGGGTTGGTTTGTGAGAGTAGAGGGATAGGATAGAGGTTCTGCTCTTTTGGTTTTTTTATATAACTTTTTATTGTTTTGATTAAAGGAATATTGCTTAACAGCATATGCCATTGCTTGGTCAAACATCCTCGGGGGTGTATCATTTAAATGTACATTGCCACAGCAGAGAGAAGATCTTTCTATTGACAAGCCATTGCATGCCATGAAACAGGTGGAAACAGTAAACTGGGACCATGCCTCAGCCCTCCCCCTTCCACCACCCCCCACACCTTCTGGAATTTCTGGGAATAGCCCCCTGCATTATATACTCAATTCTCAAGCGACACACACTTGTCCACCTCCGAGGACCAACGACTGAGTCCTGGGGCGATCTGCCGATCCCCACATGAAACACTGTCTTGTGTATAGGCGCCATATAAATAAGCAATACAATACAACAATACAATACAATACAATATATTGCGGCAATAATTATCTTGGTCACTCCAAGTGTTCCAGAATGAAAAACCTTTTCATACCTGGTGAACCCTGCCTTCCCCCCAAATGCCTGACATAGCCAGTTTAGGTTCACAAGGCACCTACGACCCCAGCAGCAATGTTAACCTGCGGATACACTTCCTCCTGAAAACCTGAATTTGTTTGCATTCCGTTACTACATGGAAAAAGGTGCCCACTGCTCTCCCATGCTCTTCTGCCACCCCCCATTGCACAAGTGCCATCCGTGTATAGTATACTCGATGTAGTATTTTGTATTGGATTAGGCGGAGTCTCGCAGCAATTACAATCTTGCATGGGAACATGAGAGCCTCCACCCATCCCTCTGGGTCCAGTGGGCCTACATCCCCCTCGCATTTGCCCTAAAGTCGGGACAGTTCTTTGGCCCTAAATGCTGTCTGTACCCGATACAGCATCAAGGTGACCTTATTAGCAATACAGGCCAGAAAAAGATTGGTCTTCAGAGGTGAACTCAGCGAGGGGATCTGGGAGCCAATGGTATGCGAAAGCTGCAGATACCTGTACTGTTCTTTGTCCGCTAGCCCAAATTTGTCCTGGAGTGCCCCAAATGATATGAGCTGTCCCTCCCATGCCACATAGGTCCGGACCTGCACCCCACACTCCTTCCAGCTTTTGAACGGGCCCATTTTAACTAGCTCACAGAGGTGTTTATTATTCCAAAGGGGGTGATCCAGCGCTGGCTTCCCCTCCCACCCGATATACAGGTGCACATCGGCCCATACTTGCCGGATATGTGATAACACCGGAGGGAGATCCGCCGTCCTGCCCCAAGCTCCATAAAGCATTTGCTTAGGTGGTATCTGTCCAATTTTACCACTTTTTATCACGAAATGGGGAAGCCCTAATTGTGTAACCCAGTAGTACTGATGAAGGTAGGGCAGGCCAATTACCCCCTCCCAAACGGAGCGCCGCAGTGTCCGAAGAGTGATACGTGGCTGCTTTATCCACCCCCACGTCTCCCCTCAGCCCCCCCCCCCACCCCGACTCCCCACAACAAGTCCCTGCAGCGTGCTCTTGATCATGTAATAGGTGGTCTTGGGAACAGATCGTTTTGCAGCACATAGAGAAACCTTGGAAGTGTGCTAATTTTAATAGGGCTGCTTTACCCAAGAGCGTCAGTGGGAGGGATTGCAGTGCACCACGTCAGAAGAGACTCTGTACTGACTGAAACTGGATAAGAACAGTTTTTGGGGATAGCCTCGTCCCCTCCCTGTAGTGGGAAGAACATACTTTTGCCAGTTCACCATCAGTCCGCTGACCTTCTGATATTCTTTCAAGATGGTAGTCACGGCTGGACAAGAAATCACGGGGTTGCTCATATAAATCAATAGGTCGGTGCATAGAGTGAAACCTGGTCTTCCCTCCCCCAGGGCCATTTGAATCCTGCCCACTCCAGGCACTTCCTAGGCTTAGTTGCAAGTGGCTCTATGGCTAAGGTGAACAATAGGGGGCTACCCTGTCTCCTCCCCGTCCCAGGGGGAATACCCTGGAGGATACACCATTAACTCAAACCACTGCCTCCGGAGATGTATAGAGCAGCCGGAACCCATGATTAGAAACCTTCCCCAAACCCCATGCCACCCATGATCTTCCAGAGAGAAGTCCAAGAAGCCAAAGTCGAAGGCTTTCTCAAAATCCACCGCCAGAAGAGCCAGTGGATCAGATATTAACGCAGATTGGCTGATAGTCAACATGAAAGCACATTGGTCTGGGTGTATTAACGAATCTGTTACCCCCAATAGACGATTGGCTAAGTCCTGGTCCAGCACTTCGCCCTCCCCGTTGATCAGTGAGATCAGCCTATAGGAGGCGCAGAGCTAGTACCACTATGCAGGCCCTGCTGCAGTCAGGGGCGAGATGCCAGTCCCAACAACTTTGCTGGAATAGACAGTGCATGGGGGCGCAGTGACCAGATCCCGTAACCATTTCCATGTCTCCACCGGGAAGCCGTTGGGCCTGTGTTTTACCTGACCGCAGCTGAGTCTGCCGGCACCTCCTCCTCAATGATGTCCGCTTCTAGCCCCCGTGTCTACTGTTCCGTAAGACGGAGTGCCATCAAGTCGAACGCTCGGTCTGTCCAGTGAGGATGACTACTGTGTGGGCCGGTATAGCGTCTCATAGAAGCCAGCGAATGCACCGGCAATGTCCACATCTTCCGTTATCTCCTCTTGCGCATCCTGTATGGTGCACACATGCCCACTCCCTCTGTTTTGCCTTTCCAACCAGGCAAGCGCTTTCCCCGCCTTGACCCCGACTCATGGATCTGGCTCCCCACAGCCAAATGGGCATTGTCCAAGGAGATTACTGTGCTGTAACTAATGCTTCTTGTGAATCCCGGGGCCCAGAAGCCAAAAATGTCTCCTCTGCCTCCTCTACGTGCTGTTTATACCAGGCCACCACTAGATAGAGCCTCCCCCTGAGTACCGCTTTGTACCCCTCCCATAGTGTGGCCGGGCTGTCGACTGACACTTCATTTAACTTAAAATGTTTTTTAAGACAACCCCTCAAGGACTTCTGGCATGCCCCGATAATATATATTGAGGCGCTAAATTGCAGTGCGCTGCACCGGCCCACATACTCTTACGTACTGTCCCCTTTCCTCAATACTGCATGAGCGTCCCTTCCTAGGAACGGGAGATGGAACCTTTTTCACCAGAAAAAAACCTTCTTCCCTTTTAAATCTAGAGTCGCATGGGGGTGCAGCCCTGGGAGCGTGTGCTGCCCTGACTCCGCCCTCCGGCGCCACACTCGGTCCCCTTTTCCGCATTGACGGGAACAGGCCGAATTCACCAACGTTCCTGGGTTTGGCTTCGACCATGTAATGTCACGCGTAGATACTTCTTCAGTCTGTCTTTTTATCATTCAGTTACTCTGTCCTCTGGCGTCACGCTCCTCCCCAGCGCATGTTGACTTCTACAGGGTTCAGCAGGTGTCCATCCTGCAACAGGCTTTTTCCAACTTCAGACCCCCATGCCTTCTGCCTACGTTGCCTTGGCCCAGGCCACGGCTGGCAAGCTTGTACCGCGTGCAACGCGCTTTCTTTGAGGTCTCTGAATTACAGACTAGCCAGGTGGAGGGAGCTCTTCAAAAGATTGCCTCCAGAGGACCTGAAGGACTTTGTCCATTATCGATCCAGGCCCAAGGTAGGGCTGCTCTTTTCCAGTGCACCCCACAAGGGAGACTCCTTCCCAAGGACTTGCACGCACGGATGGACCGCTCAGGTTCTCATACCAGCACGAGTACCGAGGCTACTTCAGCTACCGGCCGGCAGGCCGAGGGATCTGTGGATCCTCCCGGTGACAGTGCTGATGGGCCGAAAGGTTCTTTTACCAGTACATCACCCGAGGGGCCACACCCTAGTACCAGCAACATGTCCGAGGGGGCGTCTAAACGCAGCTCTACCGACGTCTCTGCAGATGGCGAAACACCTACCAGGTTATGGCCTGAGGAGCAGGGTAGGCCTCATGATCCACACTGTGAGTCCTGGACGAGGCTAGGCCCAGTGAGCCAAGCAACAGGATGCAGGCATGTGGAAGGCAGCTCGACAAGATGGCCGCCGTTCTAGACAGTAGGGACGCTCGTCCGATGCCTCTCCAAGGAAGGGAGAAGGTGGAAGAACGAGTGTCCTGGTGGGACTGGTGTCAACCAGGTATGTGGTCTACAGCCTATCCTTCATTTGTGCAGGGCAGGTTCCTGCTGCGTCTGTATGGGCAGGGCATGCAACTGCTCCAGCAACCGCCCGCTACCCCATCAATATCGCCTACCACCCCTCTGGCCTGTGAGGACCGGTTCTTTGAAAGGTTCCTCGGGCTCAGATGGGGTCATCCTCAGATGCCATCAGGGATGGGCTCCTGCCAATGGCTCAGGTGCCGCAGGCCCCTGTACAACCTCCGCTACCTGCTCCGGCCCTCCAACCGATAGTGCAGGCGGTTCTGTTCCAGCCTACTCTGCAGCCTCCGGCTCGGTCCCAACACCTCAGCCTGCAGCACTCAACCAGCGGTGCCGGACCAACTGGACCCACAGGTGGACACGGATGCGGAAGTGGACCCCGACACACCGTCGTCAGCCAAGGCCTTCCACAAACGTTTTGCAGGGCTGGCAGAGTACTTGGGCCTTCCTCAACCCGAAGTCTAGCAACCAGCAGAGAGGGTCCTCGCAGAAGTCCTCACACTACGTCCCGCAGCAAGAACGAGGACCCCAATGCAGGAGGACATTGTCGTCTTGGCCAAAAAGGGCTGGCTCAAGCCCCACTCGGTCCAGCCGGTCAATCGACGTACCTGGACGCCAAGTACAGGCAGATGGAGGGGGATACACTCTTGCTATCGGCCCATCCTCAGCCACATTCCTCGGTGATCGCTGCAGCATCACTATACTCCAAGCCTCAGTCGTCCTCGGCCGCCTCGTCTGTGGCGCTGCTAGGCAAGGAGAAGATCTTGGAGGCGTACGGGAAGAGGCTGTATCCAACGCATCCTTGCATCTTCATCAAGCCAATGCGGATGCCATGCTGGCAGTCGTTAACCAGAGACTGGCGGGAAATGGCGGATTTCCTCTCAGAGCTTTTGCCGCAGAGCCCATCACGTTTCAGGACGGGACTGGCAGAGGCCAAGATGGTGGCACAAGACATCAAGTCCATCGTGGTCCAGATTAACACCTCTGGCCGGGTCACCTGCATCGCCACAGACATGTTAAAGGTATTTGTACCGTGCCCTACCACCAACTGAGTTGGTCCCCAGGCACTCTGGCGGATCTGCAAACGAGAAGGTGGGATGGGTTAGGTTATTAGGGAGTAGGATAGTGAGAGGAGTGGTGTTCTGTTGGCAGCTTCATCTCGGTATACACAGTGCACTGAGCTTTGGTACAAGTAGCGAAGCGATGTCAGTCCTCGTTTGCTGTTGGGGCGGTTTATGTGTTGCGGTGTGGTGAAGTGCATGCGGCTTGCGGTGCGAGAGGTGGTTGTGTGAGTTTTTTGAGTGAGTTAAGTATGCAGAAAGTTTGAGCTTTTGGGTTAGTGAGTTATGTTTTGCAGCTAAATGCCTAGATTTCGGAAATTCTGCATGGTGCGAAAATCAGCTAGATTTGAGTACTGTACAGTAGGAGAGAGGCTAACGCCTAACAGTACGATTGAGTATAGTACCATAAATTGCTGGATTTGAGAGACAATTGAATAATTCAGTACAATCCTAAAGCACATCTAGATTTGAGGGTCCTGTATTGTGGGAGAGAGGCCTACTCCTAACAGAAATGTTGGTTTTAGCGCGGCGCACTCCCTGTAGTATTCTAATGAACTATGTATAGTGTTATATTCTGGTGAGCTATGTATAGTGAGGTCAGAGTGTCTGTTCTCCTCCTTCGGAGTCAGAGCAGGAGTTGTGGTCTCCTCTTGCCTACTGTCTATGTGAATGTCTGCCGGAACTTCGATGACTCATCCACAACACCACACCCGAAGTGCTTCCATCTTGGTCTGTCTATGTGTTCAGTCTTTAGTGTCCTCCTCTTGTAGCTATTCTCATTATGTCTTATGGTGTGTCGTGGAGTGTTCCTTGGATTCTGTTTGTGTTTAGTTGTTTGGTGTGAAACGGGATCGTATTATTTATTCATTGTTTTAGCGGTGTGGACGTTTCTTGTTGGTGGTCTTCTAGTTATGCAGTGAAGAGCCAGGATTTGAGCAGTTTCCTGAATAGTAGGTGGTTTCTTGTGTTCCGTATATTCTTCGGTAGGTCATTCCAAGTTTTCGGTGCCTGGTCAGAGAAAGAGGATCCTCCCAGTTTTCTTCTGTTGTAGGGTTTCTATTCCAGGCAGGTGTCGTTGCTTGATCTGAGCGTTCTTGTAGGCGTAATTTATCTTTCAGGAATTCTGCGCCTTGGTTGTGTATTGCTCTGTGCGTGATGCACATTGATTTGAATTTTATTTGTTGTTTTATTGGTAGCCAATGTATTATTTTTAACACAGGTGTGATGTGTTCTCTTCGGGGTAGTTTGAGAAGAAGTCTGGCTGTTGCATTTTGTATGCGTTGTAGTTTTTTTTTTTAAGAAGTCATTCAGGCATACCCAGGTATAGGCTATTGGATAATCTACTCTGGACATGACCAGAGCGATGATGGTAAGTGTTTTGTTGGCGAATGACAGGAGCGGTAGGATTCTTTTTGCCGCTCGCAGGAGAAAGCAGCATTTCTTGAGTAGAGCGTTTACTTGTGGCTCTAGAGTGAGATTGTCCATCAGGACCCCCAGGTTTTAAAAAATGTTTTTTTTTTATTATTTTATAAACATACCAAACTTTACCAACATTTCAGACTTACACTTAAATGCTACACGTCCTTATGTACACATGTTATGCATCACACTCCTCCCCCCGCCCTTAACTTGAGCCACTACTTCGCTACCACAGATTTCGATCCTCAGGGTTTGTTCCCTCATTGTTCCCAAGCGTGTCATCTTCACTGAGTTCGGCTTGGGAGGGTCCTACCATCGTGGCTACCAGTTGTCTCCACGCTATCAGGGGTCCTGCTTCCTCCTCCCCTCCCCTAATGATTGCTTCATGGCAGGCTACCATCTCCGCTTCTGCCCACTTCAGTGAGTCGGCCCACCACATCTCTATTCTGGGTCTTTGGGCTGCTTTTCAGCCCATTGCAATTCTCCGTTTGGCCAAGATGTAGGCCAGGTCTTTCATCTTACTAATGTGCTTCAGGTTGCCTGGTCTGGTAAACCACCCCCCCCTAACACCCCAGCATGATTGCCCATACTGACGCCACCTCCATCCTGATCCCTTTTTGGGACATACGTAGTTTAACCTCCGACCAGAATCTGCCTACCTCCGGACATGCCCAGAACATGTGTATCATCCCAGCGTCGTCCTCCCCCCCACACCTGGGGCATTTCTGTATCCCTGGGCCTACAAACCTGGCAATTCTGCTAGGGGTCATGTAAGCCCTGTGGGTAACATATAGCTGGATCTGCTGTTGCTTCACATTACGTGACACCTTCCTATGATACCTTTGAGCCCTGTCCCATTGTCCATCTTGCATAGGTACTCCCACCTCCTCCTCCCAGTCCCGCCTCAGTTGGAGAACCTCCTTGCCCACCCTAGACATCAATAGTTGATAAATGCAGGATATTTTGTGCCCCCCTCCGAGATACAGGAACCCCAGGTTTTTTCATTTTTATTTATTTATTTTTTTTTACAATTGCCGATGTTGCTGGGGTTGTGACGAGTTCTCTTGGCCAGGGAATGTAGTCGATGTCTCCTCCCGCTTTTTGGGACCATCATTATCTCTGTTTTGCCTGAGTTAATTTTGAGGTGGTTCAGATTCGTCCAACTGAATATATCACGCAGACAGGCAGTTCTCTAGTGTTGTGTTTTCTTCTCAGGTGTCTTGTAATTTGAAGATTTGTGTGTCGTCGGTGTAGTTGTAGCAGGTGAGGCTGTGTCTTTTGATGATTTTGATTAAAAGATGTAGGTAGATATTGAATAAAAGCGGGGAGAAAGATGATCCTTGTGGTACTTCGCATGTGGAGTCTCTTGGGTTGGACTTCATCGATACGGTTTCTGTTCTACTTGTTAGGAAGGATTTGATCCATAGTAGGGCGGTGTCTGTTATTCCCAGTCCTTCTAATCTCGTTATGAGGATGTCATGGTTTACTGTGTCGAATGCTACGGATAGGTCTAGAAGTATCAAGGCAGTACTGTTGTCCGAGTTTGCTTTTAGGTCGTCCCATATTGAGAGCAGAGCTGATTCTGTTCCTCTCATTGGTCTGAAGCCAACTTGTGCCTGGTCTAGTAGGCAGTGTTCTTCTATGAATTCTTGGGTTGTTTTGTAAACGTATGTTTCTAGCAGTTTGGCTTTGTATGGGATATTGGAGATGGGTCTGGAGTTGGATAGGTGCCTACATTTCCTGCTCTGTCTTTGAGTAACAGTCTCATGTACGCAGATTTGAACGCCTGTGGTACTTTACCTGTTGAGATCGAAAGGTTGAGGACATTCCTATGGTATTCCATAGGAGTTCCTTGTTTGAGAATAGATTTGTATATGTCCGGGGGGCAGGGGCCTTCTGGAGAGCCCGATTTGTTGCTTTGATTTACCAGTTTGATGAAGGTCTCCACTGATATTTGGGGAAAGCTTTGTAGTTTGTTCGGATGTTCCTCGTGAGGATAGGTGGGGTCTGTAGTGTGGTCGCATGGTCTGCTTTGTATGGTTTGTTGGATGGAAATAATTTTATTTTTAAAGTGGTCTCCTAGGTCATTGCATAGTTTAATCGATGGCATTGGCATGTAGTTGCATCCTGGTGTTTTTTTAAATTTCATTTATGATTTTTGAAGAGTTCTTTTTGGGTGTTTGGGGCTTTGAAGATTCGTTATCATAGTGTTTCCTCTTCGCTTTTTGTATTTCCTTTTTCTATGAGTGGATCTGTTGCAGAAATTTCAGTTTGTTTGCAGCATTGTTGTTGATCCTCCATATTGATTCTAGTTTTCGGTTTTCTCTTTTCATGGCGCTGAGTAGTGGGGTGAACCATTTTGCTGTTTTTTTACGTTTGGGAGTGAAGGGTTTTTCTTTGGCAATGTCGTCTATGGTTGTTACGATCCAGGTGTGGAGTGAAGCTACTTTTTTTTTTTTACTGGTCAGCTTCTTCCATAATTGTTGCTTGTGGTTTGCGGAGTTCCAGCAGTTCAGTTAGGTTGGAATTTTTGATGGTTCTCCACTTTCTTTTCATGGTGATCGGTGGTTAGTCTTGTTGCTTGTGTATTGGAACGGCCATTGTGATTATGAATGGAATGATGAGGTGGTCGCTCCAGTGTATTTGAATTGGGGTGCCGTGGTAATGAGTTCTTTATTTGCAAAGATTGCATCAAGTGTATGCCCTGCTGAGTGTGTTGCACTTTTGACTAGTTGTAGATTCATTGCTGCTAGTTGGGTGGTTAAAGACTTTTGTGTGGTTGTGGTTTCTTCATCAAACGAGATGTTGAAATCTCAGAGGATGATCAGATGATTGTGCTTGATGGCTAGGATGGTGATTGCTTCAGTGAAGGTGTCTACGAAGTTTGCATCGTAAGTTGCTGGTCTGTATATCAGTATAAATATCAGGTTTGTTTTTGGGGTTTAGGCAGAGTATTAAGGATTCACATTTATCAATGTTTAATGGATCTTTCAGTTTGATGGCCAGGTGTTCCTCGTGGATGATTGCCAGTTCCCCTCCTGTTTTCCTGTTTGCTTGGATGCATTTGAAGTTTTCAGGCAGGCAGTTGTTGAGGGTGATCTTGTAGTTGTCGTCTAGCCACGTTTCAGTTACAAATAGGATGACGATACCTACGTCAGATAGGTCATGTATTTCGGTTGAATGTTTGGACATTGACCTTGCATTTATTAGATTACAGTGGATTTTCTTGGTGATGTTTTGTTTATTGGTTGTTCCTTGTTCTGGTTTGTAGTTCCGTCGTGGGGTTTCTGTATTCGTCTTGAATGGATGAAAAACAGCAACAGCTGCTTCATTGAAGCGGTCCACTAGGTTGATAGCATGGCTGTTCAGTTGTGGTGCTTGTGGTGCTTCTCCAGTGATGGCGATGGGTTGAAGATCAGAGATGGCTTCTTCATTGAATAGGTCTGTTAGGTTAGTTGTAGGGTCGTTGGTTACCAGGGCTTTGTCGCCTTGTCTGGTATGTTGTGGGTAACAATGGTGCCCCTCTGTTCTTGTGATGTATGGGGTAAGGGGGTTGGAATAATCCCATTCTCTTACTGGGTGCTCGCTTCTTTTTTCTAGGTGTTTCGGGGGATTATTTGTATGTGTCGATGCTCCGTGGTTGTCGCGAGGTAAGCTATAAGGATTTTTCTCTTAAATGGTTTGTTCTGGTGATAACCGTGTTAGGCGGAGTGTTTCCTGGATTTGAGGTTGCTTCTGCTGGGTGCTGTTCGCTTTGTGAGTCTCTGGCCATTGTTGCACAATCTTGCTCTTTCTCAGCGTCCCTTTCTATGTCTGGGCATTTTGGTTCACGGTGTAGAGGTAGCGGGGTAAGCAGTCCTCTGTGATGTTTTGTGCAAGCACAGTATTGATGTTTCTTTAGTCTTGATATGCTTGGATGCTCTCGGGTTCAGTCTGTTGTTCCTGTCGATGGTTCGGGGTTCTTTCCTATGGGTGCACTGTCAAAGGTTTTAGGGCGGTGGGCTTTCAGCTGTCTGGTGGTTTAGGACTCAGGTGAGTAGTGCTAGATCTCAGGCTGTTGGCAGGAAGTTGGGACTAGGTTTCACCGGTGTGGGTGATCAACAATGGCAGGTGGTGCTTGCTGCCTTAATTGGGGCCCGGGGGGGGACCCTGTTTGAAACAGTCTCTGGTGGTCGTTCGAGTAGCTGGTTTCAGGACCCCTTGGTAGCTAGAGGAAGGTCTGGGTTTTTTGGGAGTAATTATACAGTGCCCAGATCTGAGGTGACTGGCAGCGGGAGAGGCCTGGCTTTAGGTGGTGACTGAACACAGCTGGGTATGATGGTCCCGCACAGTGGGAGAGAGGCCCACGACTAGCAGAACGATTGAGTGCAATACCAAACCCAGCTAGATTTGTGAGTCCTGTATAGTGGGAGAGCTGCCGACGCCTAACAGAATAATTGACGACAGTACTAAACACAGATAGGTTTGAGTTATTTGAACAGTTGAGTATATTCCTAAACACAGCTGTATTTGGGAGCCCTGTATAATAGGCATAGGCCTCTCTCCCAACAGAACATGAGGAGAATGGCCTGGCTTTGTGCTACTAAATGCAACCCGGATGTCCAGGATCGCATCTTAGACCTGTTCGAAGGGAGTGACCTCTTGCACTCCACTACGGACGAGGAGCTGGACAAAAAGAAAAACAGCTCACAAACGGCCAAGTCTTTATCCATCCTTACAAAGACTACGGCCAAAACGTACACCCAGTCACAGCAGCGCTCTGACAAGGGGCGTACATACGGATGGTTCCGCGGCTTCCAAGAGCAGAGGTCCAGGCAAACGGACCGCTCGCCGACCCAACATCGGCCAAAGCACAAAAAAAAGGTTGGGGGGGGGGGGGCTTTTTCCAGTCCCCCCCTCCACCGCAACAGCCTCTAAGGGAAAGGAGGCATGACACGCCCCTTCGGGTCCAAGTGTCTCCAGTGGGGGGCAGGCTTGCTCTCCATGCACATTTCTGGCGCCAGAAAATCCTCTGTAGTATCCACAGGGTACTGCCTACCCATACCACCTTCTGCTCCTTCTTCTTCCCTCCACTCTTTCAGATGGGACAGCAACTCTTTTGGCGGAGATCCAGTCGCTTGTCGAGAGCCAGGCAGTGGAGGAATTCCCAGCTTCCCAGCAAGGCTTGGGCTTCTACTCCAGGATTTTCGCCATTCAGAAAAAGAACCAGGCGTGCCTGAGAGTTGTGCTGGACCTATCCACCCTCAACCTCTCCCAACCTCTACAAAAATTCAAGATGGTTACGCCATCTTTAATAGCAGAGACATTGTGCAGGGGAGACTGGATGTGCTCCCTGGATCTGAAGGACGCATACCTACATGTCCCGATCTGGCAGCCTCATCGTTCTTTTCTACGATTCAAGATCATGGGCTACCATTTCCAATACAAGGTGCTCCCTTTCGGCTTCAACTCGGCCCCCAGGGTCTTTACCAGGCTGAAGAATACAATGGTGGACCACCTCGGGGCCTCCAAATCTACCCATACCTCGACGACTTGCTCGTCAGGGTGACCTCTCTCCCACGCGCTCATGAACACCCTGCACAATCTGGGCTTTTCCCTCAACCTCAAGAAGTCGCAGCTGCATCCTATGCAGAGACTAACCTTCTTGAGCCTCATCTGGGACACTTGATCCGAGAGGTGTTTTCCTATGGAGGACAAGATCACAGCATTCAAGAGGGCCACTACTCACTTCCTCAGCAGAGAGGTGACATCGGCCTGGTAGTACCAACACCTACTGGGTCTCATGGCGGCGGTCCTGTTGGCCGTCCCCCACACGAGACTTAGGATGAGGAGGATACAGCTGCATTTCGAAGCATCATGGAACCAGGAACGGGGCTCTCAGGCGGAGATGATCAACGTTCCTCCACCTCTTCACCCACACCTCACATTGTGGTCCAGAGACTACAACCTGAGGACGGGCAAGCCCTTCTGGCAACCTACCCATCAGGTCACCATCACCACGGACTCCTCTCTCGAGGGATGGGGAGCCACCCTGGACAACCACCGCATCCATGGCAACAGGGCGGGAGTAGGAGTACCACATCAATTGGCTGGAATTGAAGGCCATCTGGCAAGCGCTCGGGGCTTTTCTTCCGATTATCGGTGCAAGGGTGTCCTCATTCAGACAACTCGACCAGCATGTACTATGTCAACAAGCAGGGAGGTGCCAGATCCCCCTCCACTGTGCAGACTGGCAGCCAGCATGTGGGAATGGGCCCTGGAAAACGACATCTTCCTCATGGCCGTCCATCGTCCGGGAGAATACAACCTGGAGACGGACAGGCTCAGCAGATTGGGAACGGACAATTGCGAGTGGCAATGGAACGACCTTGTGCTGCACGAGATCTTGAGCAAATTGGGGCACCCCCAGGTGGACCTCTTTGCCACCTGGGACAACAAGAAGTGGCAACAGTTCGCCTCCTGTCAGGGACAGAGGCCCGGCTCCCTGGGCGACGCATTTCAGATTCAGTGGCACGGCATGACCGCATACGCCTTCCCGCCCACATCGCTGATACAGAGTGATATGCGGGATTAAGGAGTCTCGCCACCTCAGCATCATTCTAGTAGCCCCATGGTGGCCAGCCAGACTATGGTTCTCGGAGCTGCTCAGCCTCTCGGGCAGACCAACTATCCACCTTCCGACGGGCCCAGCACATCTTCTAGCGCAGCAGGGGGGCAGGGTCATCCACCCCGCGCCAGAGAAACTAGCCCTCACAGCGTGGTTCCTGAGCAGGTCACGCTAAGGCACCTCAGCCTATCCCAGGCTAATCTAGAGATAATGGGGCAGAAAGAGCAAGGGTACCAGGGCCCAGTACAAGAGCAAGTGGACCAGGTTCTGCCATTGAACAGACTCTAAGAATTATCGCCCCCCCCCCCGGCATGTACGTTGGACAACGTGCTCTCCTTCTTGGCGCACCTCGCCCACTCAGGTGTGCAGGTCGACACTTGCTGCACTTACCTGTTGGCCATCGAGGCCTACAGGAACTCGGAGGAAGAGGTGTTCTCTTCCAATCCGATTGTCAAAAAGCATTTGGCGGGACTCGCCAGGCTCTACCCACCCATCAAGAGACCATACCCTGTATGGGATCTCAACATAGTCTTGGGTGCCTTGGCACACAAATCATTCGAGCCAATGACGTCCGCGGACATTAGTCTGGTCACCATTAAGACAGCCTTACTGGTCGGCCTCACCTCGGCTTGCAGAGTCAGCGAAATCCAGGCGCTGGTCGTCTTAGAACCATATACTACATTTCACAAGGATAAAGTAGTCCTGCGGACACACCCAGCATTCCTGCCTAAGGTGCCGTCTGCTTTCCATCTAAACGAAGAAATAGTGCTGCCTACATTTTTTGCTGAACCTAAAGTTGAGGCACAGAGTGCGGATCAAAGATGTCGATCACCGACCACCACCTTATTCGCCTATGGTGCCTCTGGATCAAGCATGAAACAGCAGTGATCACTCTATGACAGGAAAGGCACACAAGGAAAAAAGAGGTAACTTGCTGCAAGTAGGCCCCCCTCTTAAGTCCCCTTCAACGCCCTTGAAAAAAGATCGAACGAAGTACGAGGGGTGAGTCGCCACTGGAAAAACTTAATTAAAAGCGTTCTTGATCTCAGAGCGGTTCTCGTCCCTCCTCGTCGTCGAGGAAGAGATGAGGCATCATGGATAACTTCCTCTCCCGACCACAGGGTCACCTGCCCAGGTAGGTCAGCCTCAAAAAGTTGAATGGGAGACATTCCGGCCCCTTTGAATTAACTGCTGAAGAGTTACGACACTGTTGTGCCTACCAAGGCTGATAAGGATTCTAAACGGGTTAAAGCTTACACGCTCTCGAGCCCGGGCCAAAAGCCCTCAAACTCCCGATGCCTCAGGTAGAGGAGCTACTGTTCCACTACTCTCGAAGACTACTCAGTCATTAGTCAAGCCCGCCGAGGGCAGTACCATTGACGTCAAAGACATCAAAGCCATCAACGCCTACGAGGGAGGTGGAGAAAAGCTTTAAGCCTTTCTTCTATTTTTGAGGAGGCAGAACCCTGAGACTAAGACACTTCATCTTTTGGCCTGGAATATGGAACACCTTGTGTCCCAGAGGCATTAGTGTCCGAGGAGTCCAGGACTGAAAATCTTTGAGAATCCTAAAGAGCTCAAGTAGCCTGGGCACCTCCCCTGAGATTGCTTTTGCTACAGCTGACCCTACTGAGCATGCTCAAGTGTCATATAGACCATTAATGAACAGGGTCACAGAATGTCTTGGATGCGGGGGGGAGACGTGCTACTGACTATGGGCGGGACGACTTAACGGATATACTAGACATTGGTCCACAAAAGGACCCTATGTTACCATTTCACTCAGCATTGCAAAAAAGTGAGGTTGAACTGGGAGTCTGCTTACACCAATCAAGCTGTCAACTAAACTCTGACCAGGAACTGCAAGCCAGGCAGCATTGACCCAGACTTTTCTCAAGGCATCCTAGCCCTGAGCCTAGTTGTGCAGGCTGCCACTTGCACATCTAGGGCAGCAGCTTACCCCCCCCATCCCTTCCGATAGGGACGACAAACGCTTTAACACCCTAGCAAAAAGGGTTTTTTCGGGCAGTAGTACGGCTCTTAAATCGATCAACATCACTTGCCCTCTGGCCAAATTCACCCACATGTTGTGGGATGCAATTTCGATGGCAGCTGATCATATCTCTGAAGGAGAAGAAAGGGGAGGGTTTCCTTAATAACATAAAGGATGCAATGTGTGAGTCCTGCAAATCAGGGTTGGACTCGGCTGATAGCGTTAGCAGAGCCGTGGGGGATAGCACAGTAACGCGCAGATTTGCGTGGTTACGGAAGTCTGGGTTCGCACCGGGTGTGCAGTCCAAACTTCTTAACATTCCCTTTGATGGCACACTCCTTTTTGGCAACGCAGCTGAACGTCTTTAAAATAAAATTACAGACCACCAAGGCGGCAGCCAAGTCTCTCAGTGCCGCTATAAGTCAACCTCAACCTTCCCATCCAACTACTCTGGGATGGAGGGTCTATTCCTCATTTGGAAGAGCGAGGGGTCGGGGCCAGTCGAATAGGCCAAAGAAATGTGTCTCGTGGTAGATGAGGGAGAGGTGCGAACTCCGCCCAGGCAGCAGCTGCCTTACCCTCAGCCACTGCTATAACTGCCCCAAAACCACTCTATGGCATAAGTCCATAGGACTGCCATGGGGGGGGGCAGTCTGAGTTGGCATTTGGTACAATAGTGGGGCATTACTTCTGTTGCTTGGGCCTTGCAAACAGTGGCCTAGGGTTACTGCCTCCCGTAACAAGCCCCCCCGATCATCCACCAGGGAGCAAAACTCCAAAACCGTTCCTCTTACAGGGGATTTCCATCTGGCTAGAGAAAGTTGTCATAGAGCTGGTACCTGTATCGGAAAGGAACAGGGGTTGGTACTTCCGGTACTTTTTGAAAAGGACTGCAGATTGAGACCCATTTTGTGCTTGAGATACTTGAACCAGTTCCTCAGGAAGGGCAAGTTCAAAATGGTTACTCTTTCCCAGATCCTTCAGGCTCTGCAGCTCCAGGGTTGGATGATATTGTTGGACCTTCAGGATGCTTTCTTCAATGTGCCTAGTCATCACAAGCATTGGAAGTACCTGAGGTTAGCCATTTGTTTCTCATTATCAGTTTTTTGAGTTTTGCCATTCATGCTCACCTCCGCCAAGGGTTTTCACCAAGTTGATGGTGGTGTTGGCAGCAAACCTCCGCAAGGGGTGGGGGAATGAAGTCTACCCATACCTGGACGATTGGCTGATCAGGGCCCCTTCTCCCGAACAGGTCCTTGAAAATCTCAGCATCACATGCCACACTGTCCACAGCCTGGCCTTCTCCCTCAATTTCAAGAAGTCCCACATGATACCTTCTCAAAAGCTCCAATTCATCGGAGCAGTCCCGGATGCTTCCTCGGTTAAAACCTTGTCACCCGAGGTGAGGGCTCAACACATTTTGCAGATGGTCATCAAATGCCAGAATGCCCAACGTCTTCCGGCCTTCGATTTTCTGAGGTTGCTCCGCCTCATTGCATCCTGCGTTTTTCTGGCTCCAGAAACTCGATCGAGATCCCTCCATTGGGCCCTCGGGTCCCAGTGGTCTCGGGTTTCAGGCAAGATGTCAGACCTAATTCACATTCTGAGAAGGGTTGCACAGGATCTTATGTGATGAGCCTGCTAGGACAACATTCTGAAAGGGGAACCTTTTTGGCAACCATTGCTGGAGATAACTGTAGTTGCGGACGCCTCCCTCACAGGTTGGGGAGCCCATGCTAACGATCTGACCGTCAACAGTCATTGGTCTCCATCAGAGTCCAAACTACACATCACCCTTTTGGAACTCCCAGCAATCAGACTTGCACAGAAGGCTTTCCTGCCCTCTGTATGGGGAAACAATGTCCTGATAATGACCGACAACACAGTGGCCATGTACTGCCTCAACAAGAGAGGAGGCGTAGGATCACTACCATTGTGCAGAGAGGCAATGCAGCTCTGGTTCTGGGCACTTCAAGAAGGAATCCCCCTATCAGTGGTTCACTGAGCCAGAGAGGAGAACACAGCACCAAATGCTCTAAGCAGGCAGAGCACCGTCTCGCACCAGTGGGAACTAGATCGGGAAGTCATTCAGGAGATCTTCACCCTTTGAGGAACCCCTCAAGTAGATCTGTTTGTGTCAATAGTAAGTGCAAACTGTTCTGCTCCTGGGAATTTCCTCTGAGAGGAACTCTAGTGGACGGGTTTGGGGTGGACTGGGAGTTTCCACTCCTGTACGCATTTCCTCCAGTCCCAGTCATTCCTCATTTCAGCAGGAGGTTGCGGAAGTTCAGGAAATCCATCATCCATCATCTTGATTGGGTCAGGAGGACCTCTTGGACATGTCCATTGCCCTCCAATACGTCTTCCGCAAAGAGAAACTTCTCTTGCAATAAGGGGGGTCGGGTTCTGAGAGGTTGAGATTTAAGCAGTGGGACCACCCACCCCCGGAAGATGTTAGTTTTGCTTTTGTCCAGAAGACCTGCAATGAAATCTCTATATTGCTGCCGTTGTAGTTGATTCTGCAGCTGGCGCAGAAGTAAGAATGTGGCCCCTTTTCTGTGTGACACGCCTATGGTGTTCTTGCTGTAATCTAGCCAATCTGTGGCTCCAGGTTGGCACTGTAAAGGTATTTGGCGGCGCTATTGTTAACAAGGTGTCCCTCCTCCGACATACCCTCACGCAGTCAGCCACCTCTTGCAAACCTACATAATGCAAGAGATGGGGACAAAGGCAGCCGGCTGTGAGTATTTTCGATTAATCACTGTCTTACAAGCTGAAAAAAGGAATGTCTCAATCTTGTTCTGCATGGTTTTATACAATAGCAACAGATTACGCAATCATGTTATGCTAATATAAACCTTATATTGTGATAGAACTTGATCGGCCAATTTACTTAAAGGTCAAACATCACTTGATTTTCATTGGACATAAACCCTTCCGGAGACACATGATTTTTATGCTAATTAGCACGACTAGGTGTTTTCCACATTTTCTAGATTTTGACATATGTTGCAACTTTAAAACTGGACACAGGAGGTTTTGCAAATTACGCATGCTTCAGACAATTGCCAAGGTCACAGACTATGCTGTCTAGTTCCTTTATTGGCTAATCCTCCCCCCCCCTTTTCTTGTCCATTTCTGACTGTATGCCAGTTTCATTTTGTGAGCAACCCCGTTGAAAATCATATATTCTGCTATTTGATTCTGCTACATCACTGTATCTTGGCTTCTGCCCAAAGACTCCATCCAGCACTTCTAAATCTTAATGGGGCTTTGTGGCCTGTAGCCGTCTGTAATACAATGGCTGCCTTTTGCTGACCTATATTCTATATCATAAATCTATATTATGTGTTAATTATATTTTGAGCAATGTAAGCATTACTTTGTTCATGTTGCCTTAAATAAGTGTGCCATGTCCCACATTTTTTAATGTACCTCCCTATAACAAGGGCAGCCTGGCTGCCTCAATGGACAATGCTTCTGACTTTTATAATGTTGGACTGGAGGGAGAGATAGAGGCCCTAAATGCCATATTCACCTGTCCAAGGGGGAGAGAGCCTGCTTCTCTTACTATCCATCTTTAAGCGCTTTCCTGGGCAGGCATCTTATTGCAAAATGCCTATTGTGCTTCGATTCTTGAAAGGGCTCGCAAATGTGTTCCCTCCAGTCCCTTTTGTAGTTCCCATTTAGGATTTAAATCTGGTTTTGAAATGTCTCCTGTGCTTCTTTTGAACCTCTTCATTCTTGTCCCTTAAGGTTCCTAACATTCAAAATAGTCTTAACGGCCGATATATCTGCATGCAGATTCAGCGAGTTGCAGGCTTTGTCGTGCAAACCGCCGTTCACAACCTTTTTCAAGGAAAAAGTTCTGAGTCCAACCCACTTTTCTCCCAAATGTGGTTTTTGGAAATGTCACCTCTCTCAATAAATTGTCCTACCAATCTTTTACCCTCCACCTCATCCTGGTAAGGAAGAGGAGAGGCTTCATCAACGTGACCCCAGAATGGCTTTAAGCTTTTACATCTCACGTATGGCAAGGGTCAGGCAAGATGACCAGTTGTTTGTTAGATACACTGGACACAAACTGGGTCTTGCAGTGATGAAGAAAATGCCATCCCATTGGATAATTCGATGCATCACCAAGTGCTATAACCTGGTCGGGAAGGTTGCATCACCAAGTGCTATAACCTGGTCGGGAAGGTTGTCCCTGTGGGCTTGTGAGCACATTCAACAAGAGTTGTGGCTACTTCCTCAGCCTTGCAGAGAGTGATGACGCTACAGAATATCTGTGCAGCAGCCACTTTGTCCTCTTTACATATTTTTACGAGACATTACTGTCTGGACTCTGCATCAGGACAGAAGGCAGGATTTGGGAAGGCTGTGCTTCACAGCATTACTGACAAATTATGAGTTCCTACTCCATACTGCTTGGCGAGTGTGTCATAAGATGAGGAATACGTGGGAGGACACAATCCATTTGAAGAACAAATTACTTACCCCATGTAATGTTCTTTCAACTGGATGTTCCTTCCACGTACCCCTCATCGCCCCTACCATCCTACCCTTCAGTAGAATTTGCATACATTACACCTTTCTTTCCTCAGTGCCTGGTCTTTTGACCTCGCAAATGCTGGTATTCTGATACTGGAGGGTGTCTTGGAACTGAAGTAACGGGCTGGATTGATAAAGCAATGGCTAATGGCCGCATTGCCTGCGGTATGGCAATCTTCCGGCAGTAGACCGTGCCACTTTATCACCATAGTGGGTGTGGGCCACTGGCCATGATCTGTGGCCCAGATGGGCCAGGATCCATAAATCCCAATAGGATCTGGATCTGCCGATCTAATGGCCAAGCATTCTTGTTTTTTGTGGAACAAAAAAATCAATTTTCCAACCCTCTGGGGTATATGCTCACCCACTGTGAAGTTAAAACGTGCCCCATATGGCTACATATATGCTCTTATGTTTCCTTTTTCATCCCATTTTGACCCACCGGACCTTGCAACCAGCATGGCAGGTTTTCTCCATTTTGTGATGTGCATAACCACGAATATCCACGGGCCTGCACCCAGCCATTCAAATTTAGTTTTTTCCTGCTTGGCTATTAAAATTGCAGGTTATCACTTTAAAATGCAGAGCTGAAGATTTAACAGCCAAAATATAGAGAAGTTATAATGCTGTACTTTTTTTTTTTCTTCTTTTTTAAAAAACTGATTTTCACCAAACCAAGCAAAACACTTTTGTTGGTACATTCGCAAAGGTTTGTTACATATCTGGCCAGTTTTCTCTTTTTAAAATTTTTTTTTTTTTTGTAGATGACAGCAACAATTCCTTGAGAATTTGGATAGAAAAGGCAACTTTTGGTACCCCTCTACCCCACCTTCTATGCCTTTGTCACCCCCACCAACCACTGGGTGGTCCCTCACAAAACGCTCCCAAACAAATCCTTTGGCGCGTTTCAATCTGATCTATTAAATGGCATCAACATTTGAATCCTCTACAATTGCCTCCTTCTATGAAAACGCCAATTTAATCATAACCACAGTCATGCTTGTGACTCTGATATGTAGGTTCAGCCTAAGTCGAACCGAAAGAAAACAAGACGTTGATAGTCATTAAGCTAACAAAGCCATTTGGTTGCAAGCTTTTGAGGTTCTGATCACTTCCTCAGGTAGGGATGAAATGAAGCCGTGGAAAAACAATACAGCATTACAGATTTGAATAGCCACTTTTGGTATTGTATTCCTTTTTTCCTTATCGCTGCCTGTCATTGTACATGATTTGTAGTTTATTCAGAGACATGCATTGCTTCCAGGTTTCAATTGTACATTGTGTTAAGTGGGGCAGGGGTCGGTGAAATGAAAGAAGGGGAAAAGAGTGCTCTTACGAAGGCACTGGGGGCATGATTGTGTCGGTCATGGTAGGTGCAACCCAGTAGAACCTTGGTATACATCTGGTCACACCCTTTGCAAGATTAGTGGTGGCACAATCGTCCACATAGCGGCCTCTATTAGGCCGTTAGGGAGGCAACACAACCAGTCATGTTAGGCTTTCAACTTGTGAAGCCCACTGCAGTTAGTTTGTGTCAGAAACCATTTCAGGATTGTGTTTCATCACAATCACGAAAGGGCAGGTCTGACGCGAGACAGAGGTCATCACAGGCATCTGAGAAGCTTGTGGGCTGGGTGGGAGTGAGTCTAGCAACAAGCCATTGCCCAAGAGGCTGGTGCAGTGTCAGTTGGATGCCAATGCCTTTAAAACTTTACTTTTGCAACACTTGGTGGTGGACACAACACTGTGGACACAGGCATTATGCAAGTAGCAATACAGCAAGCGTGAGCAAGCCATACGCAGACTGCTATAGACAGAGCAATCAGATGGTCAAACCGTGGCTTATGAGCTTACATATATCCATATATCCATATATCTTTTGCCAAATAAAGTTGGAACTCTGACCAAATGTCTTCAGGGCGGCTGACACTGGGAAGTGAGGTGATATACAGTTCTTTGTTGTAATTTGCACATATAATATCCTTTTGCCACGCCTCTCCTGTGGGTGGCACCTTCCAAGTCCATCTCATTAATATCGTTGTTTTTGGGCAAAAGGAATCGTACTAAAATGTCGACCAAATAATGGAGACGACTTTTACTGCACCTTTTGTGCTGTGTACAAAATACTGACTCCCATTACAGCGACACCCCCGCTCCCTTGTCCGGTGTAACAGGAGTTGGGAGTTGCAGGGGTGTCTTACGCGTCTATTAAATGGATGGCGAGGGACAAAGTAAATAAGAAAATGAAGACAAAGGACCCTGCGACGCCAGCTCCGATTCACGTAAGTGGGTGGGAACTGACGTCCCAAGGATGGAGGGGAATCAGCGGCACAAGTTTGTGCTGCCGAAAAGGTAAGTAGGTTGGGGGGAAGCGGGTAGGGGGATGCGGGGAAGAAGTGATCTATGTGATCGCTGCTCCTCGTAATGGAAGTCAGCATTTTCAAAGTGAACATTTTCGATGGCGCAGTGTTCACATCCAGCCAAAAGCAGTCCTAAATTCAAAAAACTGTGCTTGGTGGTGCCCATTTTGCCCTTTAAAACCCAATATACAATCACGTGCAGTTAGCGGCAGTTGCTGCCCCAGAACATCTGAAAGAATTGCAATAACTGAACAACAAAACCCATGCAACGTTGAGCAAGACCATAGCATATGCAACAGAGTTCGTCATGCATCATCTGGGGCACTCTGTCACCTGGGAAGAGCCCAATTCTAGAGGGGGGGGTTAGTGTAGCCTTTTAAGAACCTTAAAGTGTATTAGACACTATTTAGAGTTCAGAGATATTCCCTTAAAGTGCATATAGCCTTCCACTGCAGGTCTATAAGGTCTGCATGAAGGTCCACACTACATTTAGGGCGGTCTCCTTTGCCTGCATGGGTGTCCATGCTTTCCGCCAGTTTATATAATGTGGAAATGCTCTTCTTCCCCGGAGTGGTAGGATAGGCACGCATGTGAGGGTGGGTACTTGGGAAATGCTGGGGAATGTGGCCTAGATGCTGCTTTCATGAGAAAGTAATGGAATATTTACAGCAGGTTATCACCCAAACGTGGCTTCAAATCATGCCAATCAGTGAAGCGGCCCTCCTTGTACAAAACCCCCCCAACTCAGAATGCCAACAGGCCCTCTCGATGCACATATTCATTGTGGGTGCCAGTACCTGCATCCCCCACAGTGGGAGTCTGTTATCATATTGGGATGTGACATCTAGCCTCGTATTAAATTTTCCCCAGGCTCCCACCAGATCGAGGGGATGGGTGGGTTGGTATGGGCCACACGGCAGAAGTGACCACTGCGGTGTAGGGTGTCCCCGAGCCCTCGCCAAATGGACATGCTGTAGGTCTGTCTCGGCCGCCACCCAGTAGGTTGCATAATACACTTGCGCCATAAGGTAATACAACTCCATGTAGGGGGCATAGAATCCCCTGCTCTCGTAAGGACTAGTCAAATGGGCCAATTTCATGCGCACCTGACCATTTGACCAGAGAAATGTGGTGCACAACTTAAGCTTTTGGAAGAACGCCCAAAGGGGATGTTGTGAAACAGATTTAGTAGCTTAGGTAGCACAGTCATCTTTACCGAAAACAGCCGCCACACAAAAAACATGGGGATGTTCCCCCACATCTGCAATTTAACCATCAAAGCCGCAAGATATGTCATAGTTGGAAGTCTTCATCAAGGAAGGAGAACGAGTTATTAATACACCAAGATCGTGAACATATCACGTAGCCCATCTCAAACCCTTCGTATTTCCAGGTGCCTGTGGTACCCATGTCTTCTCTGTCAGTGGGAAAAGTTCAGACTTGTCATTGTTCAAGTGCAACCCAGAATGCCCTCCAAACTCCTCCAGTCTCCATTGTCCCCACCAGGTTTACTTCAGGATCCCGGACATAAAACAAAATATCACCTGCATGTAACAATATTTCCACCTTCCCACCCAACTGGATGCCTGCAGCTTAATGCTCAGCACATATCTTATCCACCAGGCGTTCAATCACACTGGCAAACAGTAGTGGAGAAAGTGAACAGCCATGTCTGGTACTGCCCTGGAGTTGGAGCACCTGGGATAGCTGCCCATGCGTGCGGACCCGGGCAAACGGACCAGCATGAAGTCAGTTAATCCATGATATGAACTGAGGGCCAAAGCCGTAATTGGACAGTGTCTGAAAAAAAATTCCCATGATACTGTGTTGAATGCTTTCTGCATGTCCAAAGATACTGCTATCACAGAAGAGTCAGGGGCAACTGAGCAATAATATTGTATAACCTTCTCCTATTCAATGCGGTGGAATGGCCAGGTATAAACCCTGATTGGTCGGGGTGAACCATATAGAGCATCAGGGGAGACAATCTGGTTGCCAATACTTTGGCAAATATATTCGCGTCTGATTGAGGGACAGTGGCCTATACAAGCCGCACTCTTCTGCTGCTTTGTCTCCGGAAGTATGCCCTGTAAAGCCTCCTCCCACATTTGCAAGATAAAAGGGGTCAGAGTTGTGAGAGATCAGAAATGTGAGGCAGACAACTTTTAGATTTCTCAACCAATGCCATTTTATTAAATTAAAAATGTCAACCAAATGCCTCCCTTGCCCTAAAGGGGACTTCCCTGCCTAAATACACGAAGGGAAATACTCTAACATAACATTTCTGGCCCTCAAACTTGTACATAAACAAGAAAATAAATGGCAATTCACAATGTCAATATTTATTTTCACAGCATTTTCAAAGTCTCTGACTTAAAACCTGGGGAAGGGGAGTTTGCTCTCAAATTACAATCAGTAAGTCTGTGGATGAACACAAAACAGCAAGGAAATCTGGGGTTGAAACGGAGTTCCAACACAGTTCTTGACACCGTCGGGATGTTAAAGAAAAAAGTCCACTTCTCCACAGTTCAACATAGAAAGGATTGCTCTCTTCAGGAAATGGAGGTTATTCAAAGTTTATCAAACGGCACCAAAGGAATTGCTGGTCAGGATGATCTCTGTTGAAACTAAAATGCTTCACAAAACATAAATAGGTTGAGATTGGCTTCTCTTCACAGTGCTTCTTTCTCAGCACCATGAAACAAAACAGCTTCTTCTGTTTAAGGAATGCCACGTTTTTCTTTCTTAGAACCATAAACACCAATAGCTCTCTTCACAGTGCTGCCCTCTCGGCACCATGCAACAAGATCTTTACAGTATATTCAACTTCTACCAGAGTGGTCCAAAACCGCTCCTCTAGTTCCACTTCTGTCTGGTCCAAGTCTCCTGCCAGACTTAACCTCTACAATGATACACCATGTAGTTTCACTTCTCTGCTTCAGGGTGTTTCAATTGTGCTGCTTCTAAAGTCACAGTTCCACTGATAATTCTAAAGTTGACCACGTCTTCAACTTTAAACAGCTTTAAACAACTCTTCTATACTCTGTAGCAAAGACAATTATACCAATGCCCTTTTAACTCTGCCAGACTGGCAATGTCTCTTCTTCACACCAGCTTTCTTCTAGGGCTGTTCTTCACCCACTCTTGTCTTTTGTCAAGCCACCAACCAAGTACTTTCAATGTAAGCCTCTATTTGTCATGAACCGTTGCCTGCGTCCATTCTGGACTTCGTGGTCCCTGACCCATAGAGGACTGAATGCCCTGATCCTCCCAACCTGATACAGAACGCAGCTTGCCAGTCTTTACGCACCACGCTCAATGTTCTCCTAAACAGACACGCCCCCGCGGCTCTGCGCGTCTCAACGCTACCGCTTCCTGTAGTTGGACGTGTGTTGCTGGAGTTCGCTCGGGGCTTTCTTCAGTATCCTGTTTCCCGATTCCTTGAATCTTCCTACCTTCCTTCCCTTTCCTCGAACTTACCTTTGAGCTTCCTTCCTGGATTTTCGCCTGCACTCAGGTCACGGCGTTCCGTGCCTCGGAGCCCGGACATTGTTCCTTCTTGGTTCCCGTCCTGGACATCTGAACGTCTCCTGGAGTTGGATTACTATCCTCACGCTGGACCCCGAAGACCTGCACACGGGTTTATACAAATCCCGGAGCCTGCAAACGAAATCATCAAAGAAGGTTGCAAGCAAACAGGAAAAACAGGTGAGAAGGGGAGAGACTTGTGACAAATTGAGACGCCTAAAAAAATGATAGATACAGAAATGGAAGCCGCAGTTCAAGACCTCATGCGAGGTATGCAGGAACTAACCACAGAAGTCCGGAACCTTAAGGCAGAGAATGCTGCTTTAAAGCAGTTAGTCTTGTCTTGTGACTCTGCAACTAAAGAAAGTGTTATTGGGAGGAGTAATGGACAAATATGATGGCTCTTCAAAGAACCTTCATGCCTTCCTTGATTCATGTTTAGTGCACTTCACCTTCAAGCCCTACTACTTTTCATCCCAAGAGCAAAGGTGGGGTTTATGATCTCACACCCCACTGGTAAGGCCTTGACCTGGGCCAACCCCCTAGTTAATTCAGGCGACGCCCTCCTGGATGATTATGATGGGTTTATGGAAGTCCTAAAAGCCATGTTTGATCGTCCAGAGCAGGTTTACAGTGCTCAAGAACGATTACTTGAATTTCAACAAGGATCCCAGGATATGCTTACCTATGTGACCCGCTTCAAACAACTTGTGAAGGAGGCTGATTGGTCCCAAGAAGCCAGTTTCAACCTCTTTCGAAGAGGCCTGAATGAAGAAATAAAGGATGAGCTAGCCAGGGTAGCTCGCCCAAGCTCCTTCCAGGCCCTCATGGACCTTTCCCTACAAATCGAGTTTCGAATCCAGGAAAGAAAGACGGAGAAAAAGAAGTCTAAGTCAACATTCCAAAAGGCTGCCACAGACCATCCTTACAGACCAGAGCCCACAGCTTCTCCAACCTCTGATCCAGAACCCATGCAACTGGGGGCCTTCCGTGGACCCATTACCCCACAAGAAAGGATACGCCAGATTCACACTGGTCTGTGCACGTACTGCGCCTCCGATAAACACCTTGTGAGAGAGTGCCCTATCGCTCCTCCGCGGCGTTCGGGAAACACCAGCTCCCGATCCTAGATGGGGCACAGTTTCGGTAGAAAGGTGTCTGCTCCACATCAATTCCTTCCGTGAACTCTCCTGGACAAAATAATCTTGTGATTCTACAGGCATTCCTATCGCCTTCCAAGAAAGAAACTTACCCCATCCTGGCATTAATGGATTGCGGAGCCATGGGCATATTCATAGATCATGATTGGGTTACTACTCACAACATTCCACACGAAACAAGAGAGACTGTGCAACCTGTTGAAGCTATTGATGGAAGACCCCTGTCTTCAGGAAGCATACCCCTTCAAACCGAAGAGATTCTTCTTTCTATAAATCACCACCAAGAGAGGATTGCATTTGATATTATAAGATCTGCCCACTATCCAATGGTTCTAGGCATGCCCTGGTTACAGAAGCATACCCCCTACATCAATTGGGCAGCAGGCTCTTTGTTTCTTGGTTCAGAATATTGTACGTCCCACTGTTTGTCCCTAAACACCTCACTAAGGTCCTCTGAAGACTCTCAAGAAACTCAGCAAATTCCAGTCACCGTCTCTAACATCATCCGGATTCCCAGGGCCTACCAGGCTTACACCGATGTATTCTCAACAGCCATTGTGCAAGCTCTACCACCCCACAGACCTGAGGATTGTACCATCGACACTGAACCTTCAGCCGTAATACCTTTCGGAAGAATGTTTATTTTGTCAGAACCTGAAAAAAGGGCCCTCTGGGAATACCTGGATTCCAACCTGGAAAATGGAACTATTTGACCATCCAAGTCCCCGGCGGGTGCTTCCCTTTTCTTTGTTTCCAAAAACGATTCCAAGGAGCTTAGGCCATGTCTGGATTACCGTTGCCTTAACCAATGCACTCTCGGACCGTTACCCATTGCCTCTCATCTCGGACATCCTGGAAGCAGTCAGAGGTGCAGTCATCTTCACAAAACTAGATCTCAGGGGTGCCTACCATCTTATTCGTATAAAAGAAGGTGATGAATGGAAAACAGCCTTTAGAACACCCTTCAGCCATTTTGAATACTTGGTCATGCCCTTTGGACTTGTCAATGCCCCAGCAATTTTCCAACGTTTTATGGATCGGGTGTTTTCTGATATGCTGTTCCTCTTAGTCATTGTATATCTAGACAACATACTTATCTACTCCAAGTACCATTTGAACCACGAAGAGCACGTAAGAGCAGTCTTACAACGTCTACGTGAACATAAGCTCCTGGTCAAACCCGAGAAGTGTCTTTTCCATGTATCTACTGTTCACTATCTCAGATTCGTTCTTAGCCCAAAGAGGATTGGAATGGACTCTTCCAAGGTTGACTCCATTATATCTTGGCCTGTTCCACCCACTGTAAAGCAAATTCAATCCTTCCTGGGGCTTTCTAATTTCTACAGGAAAGTTATACCAACCTTTTCTGAGATTGTGTACCCTATTGTCACATTACTAAAGAAAGACACCCCCTTTCAGTGGCCCTCAGCCCAAGATTCGGCGTTTCAACGGTTGAAGTCGGCGTTGACGCAAGCTCCCATCCTGGCTCAACCCGACATTGATCGACCTTTCCTTGTTGAAACTGATGCCTCCAACTATGCCATTGGGGCAGTCCTGAAACAGGAACTTGGCGACATGTTAGAACACCCCATCGCCTATCTCTCCCGTACCTTGACTGCCAGTGAAACTCATTATTCAGTCCTGGAGAAGGAATTGTTAGCCATTTGTCAAGCCTTCACTGATTGGCGTCATCTCCTTCTGGGAGCCACACACCCGGTACAAGTCTGCACGGACCATCGGAATCTTCAAGTCCTACAATCCCTAGAATGTAGAAACAGTCGCCAAGCCCGTTGGCCCTTCTTTTTTGCTCAATACCAATTTCAAATCCATCATTTCCCTGGAACACATAACATTATAGCTGATGCCTTATCCAGACGTCCTGATTACGAACCCTTGAGGATCGAACCTTCCCTAAGATGTTTCCTAACACAATATTTGTTGCTCAAGCAATTACTCTCCTGGAGGATATTAGAATCCAAACTCAGTCTTCTGAACCTTGGAAGGAGTTTAGGAGAAACAATTGATGGAATCTCAAAACAAAAGACGGATATCTATTAAAGGATAATCGGTTGGTCATCCCTACTCCTGGACTCAGACAAAAGATCACAAGTCTGTCATGATACTTTGCATTCAGGACACCATGGCATAACCAACACCCTCCATCTAATACAAAGACAGTTTTGGTGGCCAAGGATGAAGGATGATGTCAAGATCCATGTCCAGACTTGTGCAGTCTGCAATCAGAACAAACATGACAATAAAAGACCAGCAGGTCTCCTGCTCCAACCAGCACTACCAACAAGACCCTGGGAAATCATTGCACGGATTTTATCGTAGAACTACCTTCTTACAGGGACTACACAACTATAATGGTTACCATTGATTTCTTCACACATATGGCTCATTTTACGCCTCTATACAAATTACCATCCTCATCTGAACCTGCTGGCATTTTCCTAGAACACATATTCCGGCTTCATGGACTACCTTCCAAAATCATTTCTGACCGAGGACCCCAGTACATATCCCAGTTCTGGAAACAGCTGTGTCGTATACTGGGAATCCAACGTGCATTGTCTTCGGGTTATCATCCTCGGACCAATGGAGTTACCGAACAAGTAAACCAAACCCTGGAACAATATCTTCGTTGCTTCGTCACCAAAATCCAGGATGATTGGTCACTTTTAATACCTGTGGCCGAATTCGCATACAACAATTCGGATCACTCTATCAAGACCAGTCCCTTCTTCTGTAGTCAAGGATTTCATCCTTCAGTCCTACCGTCCATTCTTCCACATCCTACCCCAGTTCCTGCGGTTGATTCCTGTATTGAAACACTAATCAATGTGCACAAAGAAGCAAAGGAACACCTAGAAAAGGCCCGAAGAGACGTTAAACATTATGCTGACTCCAAAAGAAGGCCTGGGCCTTCTTATTCAATAGGCAATAAGGTCTGGTTATCCTCGAAACTCCTTCCTTGTCACCTACGACCAAACAAATTGGCTCCCAGATATTATGGGCCTTTTCTATAAAAAAAATCATCAATCCAGTGGCCTTTTCGACTCCAACTAGCAGAGTCGTAGAAAAGAGTTCATCCAGTCTTCCACACTTCTCTGTTAAAACCATATGTTCAGCCCTCTCAAACTGCTCCAAGATCTACCCCAGTGATTGTCAATGACCAACTCGAATATGAGGTCTCCAGAATTTGTGACTCTAGGTACCGACGTGGTCAACTACAGTATTTGCTCGAATGGAAAGGGTATCCTCCCAGTGAGCGCACCTGGGGGAACCCATGTCAAACATGAATGCTCCCTGGCTGATAGGGAGATATCATCTCATCCATCCAGGCAAACCCAGAGGAGCTGGGCTTCAGAGGAAGCATACTGTCATGAACCGTCGCCTGCGTCCATTCTGGACTTCGTGGTCCCTGACCCATAGAGGACTGAATGCCCTGATCCTCCCAACATGGCCGCCTGATACAGAACGCAGCTTGCCAGTCTTTACGCACCACGCTCAACGTTCTACTAAACAGACACGCCCCGCGGCTCTGCGCGTCTCAACGCTACCACTCGCTGTAGTTGGACGTGTGTTGCCGGAGTTTGCTCGGGGCTTTCTTCAGTATCCTGTTTCCCGATTCCTTGAATCTTCCTCCCTTCCTTCCCTTTCCTCGAACTTAACTTTGAGCTTCCTTCCTGGATTTTCACCTGCACTCTGGTCACGGCGTTCCTTGCCTGCGAGCCCGGACATTGTTCCTTCTTGGTTCCCGTCCTGGACATATGAACGTCTCCTGGAGTTGGATTACTATCCTCAAGCTGGACCCCGAAGACCTGCACACGGGTTTATACAAATACCGAAGCGTGCGAAAGAAATCCTCAAAGAAGGATGCAAGCAAACAGGAAAAACGGGTGAGAAGGGGAGAGACTTGTGACACTATTGGCTTTAGCAATGTGAGTTCATGATTAACTGTTCGTTCTTTTACACCATAGTCATTCATTCACAAGCTCTACCTACAGAGATATTATATTAGCCCCTTTTCTTCTGTTAACAACCGTTATTTCCACAGAAACCTTTTCTTTAGCCTCTTGACTCGGGGGGGTGGGGGAGGAATGCTTGCTCAATTCCGGGCTTAAGGTAATGCTTGTTTGTTCTTTTTGGCTGACAATATTGAGGTTTAACACTTTGCTTCACAGGATACAATGCTATTGCGGCTTTACTTTGTCTATGTCTTTGTGTTAGAATCACTTCTATGTACACACGACTAATATTAACATTGTTAAAGCTGTTTCTGTAATTTATAATGTACGGAAACCTCTTCTAAAGTGTATGTCTCTATACGCGAGTGCTACAATTGTTACTTGATTGTGCGACACGCTCTGGTCCGCTTCAGTCAATTTCACAAGTACGCGAGTTAAAAGCAACTGGTTACATTTGCCTGCCTGCGATGCCTGAAGGCTTGGGAACGTGCGGAAATGCCCAACGGCTTCTCGGCCTCTGTCACAGGCTGCAGGATATACTACAAATAATTTCTTGACTGGGCACACTTGTCACATCAAGCTGACTCCGGTCCCACCATACAAGCAAAGCTCAGCTCACAACGACCCCCTGGAGCACGGCAGCCTCCAGGCACGGTCTGCTGCATGTTTCTCGCTACAAACCTTCTGCAGTCAGGTACACATGGGGGTAAGCTTTCGAACCTTACGGTTCCCGCTGTGCAACCTCTGCAATCCGGACGTTTGGGCAACAGGACCAACTCAGGACTGGTAACTGGAAAAAGCCGATGGAAAATCCCGGCGTCCTTCCGTTCCTCCCACTTCTCTGGATTCTGCCAGCAACGTGCTTTCTTCTGCCACTCTCTCCTGCCCCGGCTGCTGCTGCTACAACTGCTACTCCTCCTCCAACCACAACCACACCTAATGGCCTGCACCTGAGGGAGCTTTTTAAGGTTCTCAGCCTCCCTCAGGTGTGAGCTGTTAAGCCTAATTGCCTGACCTTCACGCCTCTATTGCTCCTCAGCCCTCTTCTTTGTCCCAGTACTCTTGGGATTATGGGACTTGAAGTCGCCAGTAACAAAAGTATTTGTAACTGTTAACATGCAATTTATTTGTTTTTTAAATGCTTCATCATGTTTTATTACAGAAGGGCAAGGCAGTTCATTTATTTCTCCATTTTTATAGGTTTTCTTTCTCTGTACCTTTAGGAGCAAGGGGGATTGTTATCCATACGAGGTATGACAGGTTCCTCCTTTAAGTAAAGTGGTTACAGATGGTGCACCCACTTTGCCCATATTTCTAAACTTAACATGGGCGTTCATATACCTTTACAATGGCAATAGGCCATTATATGTTTTGGTATACAAGAAAGGTTACTCCTCTTCAAAGGAGAATACTGTGCCTCATCCCATTAGATCCCTTCACAACCCTGAGTCCTATCTCCTCCCAGGTGATCCTCCCACAGTACACCACCCCAAGGTCAGTATCATGAAGTATCTGCCTTTCCCTGGCCACCTGGGAGAAGACTTTAGGCAGGGGTACAGTGAGGGAGCCATAGGATTCATTACATAGTCCCGGTATTATCTATAAAATTCTGCTCCCAGCCCATCTGAGCCCTGGTGCCTTGCTATTTGGCATATATGTCCTCTGCCGTCAGTGGTGCCTCAAGGGCTTTGCTAGCCTCCCTGGAAAGAAGAGTGGTCAGTATTGCATTCAAATAGGTTTTGTATTCAGCAGCCGCAGGTCGGCCCTTTGGCTGGTACAGCGCAGAGTAAAAGTCATAGAATGGTATGCGCCATCGAACCATCATACCTTTTAAAAATATGGTATATGCGTGTTACCGAAACCTGTCTTTACCAACCATGCAAGTGTGCCCCACGGCCGGTCTGCCTACCCATATCGTCTAGCTAGCGTGGGTTTGTCAATACATTTTATTTCCCTACAAGCCAGATCTTAAAGTGTCTAACGTGGTCTTGATTTCTTTAGAGTTCTGATGTGGGATTAAGCTTGCATCGCTGCTGTAACACCTTGAGTGCAACCTCCGTAGTATTCAGTTCTCTGCGTATGCTCCAAAGGAACCCAAACTCCATTGCCATGGCCACCCCCTTATGTACACCTTAACTGCCTGCCACCGTGTCGATGACGCTGACCTGATGTTTTTCTCAAAGAATGTCACATGCTCATCCAAGTTTAATGGGAAGGCAGTGTCGAGTAAGGCAGAAAGTTTCGACCTCCAAGGGGGTGGGGGCGTGGTCAAGTGCCACCCTCTTCGGACAGTTGCTGGGCCAACATCCCGACGTGGTCCCAAAGAGTGCGTGCTAGGACAGTACAGTGTTCCACCGCGTTAAGTAATGTGCCAGATATCAACGATGCAGGAATTTCTATCATGAACTGAAGAGTAAAACGTGTACTCCCTGCTCGTAACATGCAGCGTCCTGCATACATCCAGCATCCCCAGTGTCTGCGCACTAGCGAGAATGGCCCGTGTGCCGCTTTAGTGATCTGGTGGAGATGCCAGTGCAGTCTAGTGACGTGTCTAATATGGTATTTAGGTCCCCAGCACAAATGTCTTCCAACAGTGTTGTAGCACAGATCCGGAACACCTTTTCATAAAAATCTGCGTCATTCAAATTGGACACATACACAATGACCAATAGTACCTCCATTCTATGCAATATACCGTGCACCAGTACATATGAGCCCTCAACATCAACCCTTGTCTCCAAGTGGGTGAATTGTCCAGACCAATGTATTAATATGAGAACCCTCTTTGCTTTTGTGGCATAAGACCAGTAGTAGCGATATGGCCCCCAACTCGGCGCGAAGCCAATCGCCTGTTGACGTTGAACTCGAGTCTCCTGCAAAAACAATATCTTTGCTCCCTATCGGTTAGCATATGCCACAATTTTCCAGGCTTTCATCTGGTTACCTAGCCCCCAGACATTCCAACTAAGGAGCAGTCTGTTTCAACCCTGAGTCTGTGCCATTCATGCATGAATATAATATGCCTCAGAGGGTGCGCAATCGCACAGTGTCCATGCCCTGCTTCAAGTGCATTTTATATATGCTCCACCCCTTGGAACCTGCTCCCCCCCCCCCAACACCAGCAGTGCCACTTCCCACCCAACAACAAAACAGTATCACAACAAATGGTTGCACTTGCATGATGGACCACTGTTGCTATCCAGAGCGGGCGACCCGCTAGTGTCGTATCAAAACTCACATTATCTGTGCGGAACCTGTAGACCACATCAATACAATGAGCACATGCCAGCCAGCCTTGCAATGACAGAAATCTATCTGATAACCTTCAAGGGGGGGGGGGGGGGGGGGGGGCGAGCAACCACAGCGCTGTGCATTAAATGGAATCTGGGCTTCAATGAAGGACATGGCTTTAAGCCTGGCCAGAAAAAGCATGAAGTATGGCACATTTATTTCTGTCAGCAGTTTGTTAACCCTGTCGAGGTGCGTCTTTCTTGCTGTGCTGCAACAGTGAAGTCCAGATAGATGTGGACCATGTGCAAGTTGAATTGTAGCTCCTTCAGCTCTCTAGCTCTGCATAGAATCCAGTCTCTGTCCCTGTAATTTAGGATTCGTGGACCCGCCCCACCGTGAAGTGTGGTGACAGCTGTGGGTCGTCCAATATGCTCTGAAGCAGATCCTCTACTGCAGTTTCCCTGTTGCCTCGCAGCACATTCTCTGGGATCCTGATAATGCGTAGATTGTTTCTGCAGGATCTGGATTCCAGATCGTCACATTTGGCATTTGGCTTTTGTGAGGGCGGTCACTGTAGTCTGCAATGCCACTGCCATCCTTCGATGTGCTGAAACTGCTCTCCGCTGTTGTGATTGTCTGCGTTTCCTTCTCTAGCTGGGCGTGTACTGACGTGACCTTGAATGTAATATCCAGTTTGTCATTGAAGGAACAGAATCCCTGTTGCATTGTGTCCATTAGTATGCTTAGGGGCTCCACAGCGTGCGTGGGTGAAGAGCAGACGGGCGTCAGCACTGATGATGCGGCCACGTCTGCGGACCTGGGGCTAGCTCTGGTGAATCAGTCCATACTCCTGCCTTTCTTACCACCACTGTCGGGCCAAGAGTCTTGTCTGTATGCATCCACCGTGCTCTAGGTGCCCAGTGACTATTTGCACTTACTCCGTAACACGGCCGTGGCAGGACACCAGTAATCAGCCAAGTGCAACATTTTGCGCAGCTTTCAGCAAAAGTGGCGGGCACACTCCACCCCAATGATTCCCAGCACAGGCAGGGTTGGAACACATGCCACGCCTTGCAGCCCAAATCCACAGCGGGTCAGTAGCTCGCCACAGAGTACAGTTCCTATAAAATATGGGGGCCAAGCCAGTGTCCAGGGGCAGCCCAACTTGCACTCTGGGCCTCCCAGGGGGACCAGAGTAGCCCAGAAAGTGTCCAAGTTCCTTTTCTCCCCACGCTGCCACTCAGGGTTCCCCAGTGGGCTCACGAAAGTCTCAAGCGGGCCACTGCCGGCCTATCCCTGGGAGAGCACAGCTCCTCGCGCTGCTCCATGCCTTCACCTCTGCCACAAGATGTATGCCACGGGCTGGGCCAGTGTCTCCTTCCAAGGCGCCCCTCTCATTGTTCGGGGCTGTCAGTACCTATGTGAGTGGGCAGCCCTCTGGGGATACCGCACAGTCACCAGTCAAGGGACCCGCCCAGAGTGCCCAGGCTGCAACAGGGTCGAGAGAGGTCAGAGCATCGCCTCTCTCCGGGCTGCATATCAGCAGGCTCGTATAACCGTCCCCAAGCAACTCTGGGACCCAGTATTCGATCCCTGTGTGCAGGTGCATCTCCGCCGCTAAGTGGACATGGTGAAGCAGTTCAGTGCAGTGTCGGGTACAGCAAAGGCTATATTCTTGCCCGCTCCGTGCAGACCTCAACGAGAAGCTGCCATCTTGGCAAGCTGCTCCACTGCACCCGCCACCCTGCCGTTTAACAGAAAGTGTCAAGCGTGAATGTTTTAATCTCCTCATCTCTATGGGTGAAAAGAGTGATTCTGTTAGTTGAAATGAGTGGCTCAAGAAACTGTGATGACTGTTCATGCCCCTTGTCAGTGTATGGAAAATGTGCATTCGTAGGTTTTCCTAACTTTGTCGGTTTTGAAATTGACCTGGACTCCAGCGATTTTAACATAATCGAGGGGTATGCTTTGCTTCCATAAAATGCTCACCAATTGTGCATCACTTGACACTCCTTATAATGGAGGTTCGTGGGTTTATGTCGTTGACCAGTTTCTACTACATAGTATCACAGTACAGGGCATTTTATGCACCTAATCAAGTATACAATGGTATTAGATGCACATTAAAAAAACATAATTTTGTTTCTTGGGCTTGTGAATCCATGATTCACATGGTTTGCATGGGGTGTCATCTAGTGGTAGGCATGGAGAATTGCATTACACATTTTTTTTTCAAATTGTCCCAAAGCAGGGCATCCTCACGGGCGTTGCTTTCACGTTAGTCCTATCCTACGTGTGCAGGGACATGACTGTCTGTGTTCAGTGTAGAGTATTTCACGATCGATATCGAGGGGAACCAAGCATGGAATAGATCCAACAGTACCACGTCCGCTACAAAGTGCACAATAGGGAGAATGCAGGGTATACAAACATTTTTAAAGGCCTGGGCAATGCCTATTGTATGACCCCCTTTCTGCATAAAAGCGGTGTCAAATCAGAGGCTCTAATGGACAAGTTCTGCCTTGTGTGGAATTCCAAATTTCCCTAGAGGGACACGCACAAAGTGTGCAACAGTTGCCTTCCATGGGCCAACACTAATGATCGCTGCTCGGAGAACAGAAATGTAAGCTGGAAACACTTAGAATGCGGTCAGAAGGTGATGGACTCGGGTGGAATCTGCACAGGCCGTAGCCGGTGTCCACATGTCAGCACTCAGTCGGGTTTTCAGACTCCGGTGTAGGGGTGGAGCCTCACAGCCGATCCCTAGTTCCACTTACTCATTCTGAAGACTAAGAACCCCGTGATCCTGAGTCTGCAAAAACACAAACGCAACGGTAGTCCAGCCAAAGGCATAGGCAGGTCAGGTTCAATCCACAAACTCCGACATGGCAACCACTTCCTAGGCTAGCACGGTAAACGTTAACACCCTAAATAACAAACCAGATACACAGGCATCCCAAAAGCATTGATGTGTGGAAAAGGGGGGATACTAAACCAACAATTGTATCCACTTAGACCTCAACTTGGTTTAAAAAGGCAGTCAAGGAGGCAGGCAAACGGCAGACATCAGGAGGGTGGGTCACCTGGTGGAAAAGGCACAAAAGACTGACACTCGCGTGGTCCTTTTAGCCCTGTACGCAGAAAAAGCGTTTGACCGCGTGGAGTGGTCCTTCCTGTTTCGGGTTATGCAAAAAATGGGCCTCGGAGGGGAATTTCTGACAATGTTCCAGGCTAATTACCAGGTACTGTCAACGAGAGTGGTGGTGAACGGGGCGATGTCAAGACCCTTTAGGCTGAGTAGAGGCATGAAACAAGGATGCCCGCTGTCCCCAAAGCTTTATGCAATTTATCTGGAGCCCCTCCTACAAGCTATAAGGGAGGCGGACGGGATACGGGGCATTCCATTTGGGGGGGGACCCCAAAAGGTGGCAGCATTCACCGATGATATGCTGCTCACCCTGACAACATCAAAAGTCTAGTCTATCGGGGCAAGTAGAACCCTGCTGGATGACTTCGGGTAGGTCTCAGGCCTGAAGGTTAATATCGGCAAATCCAAAATTTTGAACTTATACCTGAAGGCAGGGGAATGTGACACACTGCGGGCAAGCAGTCCCCCTGTGTGGAGGCCAGGGGGAATCCGGTATCTGGGGGTATGAATCGCAGCGACCCTCGTGGACTGGTACACAGCCAACTATCCCCCACTGTTAAAGGACATCAAGCAGGATTTTCACAGGTGGAGGAATCTCTGGGTCTCATGGTTGGGTCGGTTGGCTGCAGTCAAAATGGTCACGCCCCCACGATTACTGTATCTATTCCAAGCTATCCCTCAGGAGATACCAACAAGCTTGTTCAGAGAGCCAAAAGCCCTGACTAACGAATACCTATGGGAGGGAAAGAGAGCGAGGGTCAGTAGGTACCTGTTGATGGTACCCAAACGGGAGGTTCGGCTGGCACTACCGAACTTCCAGCAGTACTACGAGGCAACGCAGCTACGGGTGATTGGAGAATGGCTTCAGGAAGGGGAGAGTATGCAAGATAAGCAATGGGTAAAAATGGAAAGAGCGGTAGCACACCTCCAGCTGGCGGAAGTTCTGTGGCTACCGAAACACAGGCCAAAGCACCTATACGAGAGCACTATAACTAAACTAGTAGCAGACAATTGGGATAAACTGGTGAGAACCAAGTGGATAACTACCTTCCCGTCCCCCTTCACGCCTATATTAAACAACGTGGACTTTACACCGGGACTAGAAAAGGGGGCATTTAAGCAATGGCAAGACTGGGGGAGTAGGAAGCTGGGAGACACGTTCCAAGGGGAGGGAATGCTTTCCTTCGAGGACTGTAAAAGGGAATTCACAGTGAAGGAAGGGGAAAGGCTCAGGTATGCGCAAATAAGGCATTGGGTATTGAATCCCGGGAACAGGGAGGCAGCGATCAGGAAAACACAGTTTGAAAAATTCCTCCCATCTAACGATGGGCCTAAGGGGCTAATAGCCAACCTCCTATAGGATATTCGACAACGCAAATACTAGGCAACAGTGGCCGTATATGCAGAGATGAGAGCGTATCCTGGGGAGGGAGATTGGAGGGGAGGAATGGGAGATGCTGTGGAGAAAGATCCCCAAACTGGCAAGAGCATCTCACTTGCCAGAAACATGAGTTTACTTGGCTGTCACAACACACCAGCCCATCTTCATATGATATACCCGGGAACCTTGGGGGACCGCTGGAGGGGCTGCGGGATGGAGAGCACGGCAGAGCATATTTGGTGGAGCTGTCCGAAAATAGCCTTTTTAGCAGGAGGTGCAGAGGGCGCAGGACCAGGCCTATGGGCCATGGGGAATATTCGACCACCGGAACAGACTATTGGGAATCAGAGGGGGCACAGCAGTGGGGGAACCTAGAACTCGAGAGAAGCCGAGAGCGATCCGAACGCTTGCGGCTATGACGTTAATAGCACAGAGGTGGAAAGGCCCAAAGGTACCCATGATGCAGTACTTGCTGCGGAAGATATGGGAAACTCCTAGCCCTCAAATGGGCAACATATGCCATAAACAACAATGTGCATAATTTCGCAAAAGACTGGGGAGAAACTTTGGATTTTCTCAGACTACTTTCGGGTAGTGTGGGGCCCTCAGCACCTAAAACATTTGGATCTACAATGAACTTTAGTGACTGGCCCATCAAGGGGATGGGCCAAGGACAGCACAGAAGTTGCCTCCGGGGGCGGGAGGGGAGAGGGGGTGACCTGTTGGGGAATGGTTCAACATGTAAATTCAATAAAGTATATGAAAAATAAAAAGGCAGTCAAGGAATTGAGTGTATACAGAGGTTGGGACAACACTCACTGCAGCAATGGAGGCAAAGGCCCTAGTGTATATCTCGAAGGAAGAGTGGGAGGATGAGGCTGATACAGGCATCAAACATCTCGAAGCTCAACACACATACTTGGGCCAATCCAAATTTCAGTAGCGTCTGGGGACACATGTTGACGCCATAAGGAATGGTCCATGAAGAACTTTAAGGAAATGTTGTCCAGAATGGTAACTTTCCTGGAACAACTTGAAAGACTAGGGAAAAAATACACAGGTAAGTCAAATAAAGAGTCATTAAGAAAGAGCTAGTTCAGAATCCTAGCTAGACATACAAGCTGATCCATTCTCTGATCAGGATGACACGGGAGATATAGACTTGCACCAGGAATATCATAATTGCATAGATCTGGATGATTGTCATGGTGTCCCCAGACGAGATGTCTACCCCGTTACGTCCTACGCCACAGAGAACTACCAATACACAGACCTGCTTAGCAGGTCAGCAACGCTTTTTGCAATCCTTACCCAGGAACCTGATGAGGATGTAGTTATTTGTAAATATTTTAGAAGAGGACACAGATTTCCGATTGCATTGCCTTAATAGCCTCTATTAAAACATTTTTACAAAAAAGATCAAGGATCACTCCATTAATAAAGCCAGTCACTACTAAAGCAGGGAATCCCAGGGTGGATAAAAAATATGTAAACTTTCTCCAGCAGACCCAATATAGATTAGGGGCCGTTAGTATCTACTGCCAGAAAAAACAGCCAATTTGCTCATGTTGGTAACGGAATGTCATGAAGATAAGAGTAGATACATACTCCTACGTCCCGTCCCCTTTCCTCCATACTACCGTCCTGTGGGACGGGACCGGAGCACTTTGTAAAAGCATCAGAATTTTGCAAAAATGTTAGTCCTTCCTCTCTTTTACGCGGGGTACTGCACACGGCCGTAACCCCACCCATTTTAGCTCCGCATTGCCCATCAGTCCTTTTCTCCGCTCGTTAGACACTGGACGCACTTGCATCTGCGGAAGGTTTTTTTTCTTCCAATTTCCTCCTCTCTGGCTCTCGCTAGCGATCGTGTGATAGTCCGTCTATGCCATTTCAGCTAGACTTCCAGAGTTGTTCTTCCTGTCAGCGACGCTTCGCTAGGGCGGATCCCCATCCTCTTTGTTTAGAATGTTTGGATCCTGACCACCGGTGGGACTTGTGTTTTTATTGCGATTCCCTTTCAGTCCGGGCACTTCAACGTCAGTTAGAGCGGTGGGAGGAGTGGTGTTAAAGCGCACTCCTCCTACGCATTTTCAATCCTTCATCGAGAAACGTCCGGTAAGTTCCTTACTTTGTAGGGCCCCCCGGCCGGGGGACTCCTTCCTGGTCTGAGAGGAGCATCAAGGGCTCTGTTACCGGGGCTTCCCCTGAGGTGCCCTCTGGGCCTAAAAAGTGTACCAGAGTTTTCTCCGAGGGTCTCCGTAAGGGGCCTGTAGACACCGGATTACAATCCGAGGCCCCTCCTTTGGGGGCTGTTTGTAGACCCAGTTCTACTGAGTCGTGGGGTACCGGACCTCGCTCCGAGGCCTCTTGATTGGAGCTTCCCTCAAAAGTACCGGGGTGCGCCCCGAGGCCTTGGCTGGGCTTGTTCATACCGAACGGAAGTTCAAGGCCCGGCGTGAAGAGGCTTCTACCGGGCTCGGGTCCGAGGTCCCTCGTTTAGAGGCTAAGGTGACCAACAGTTCAGAGAGGCCTGTTAAGGCCTTGTCGGTGAAAGCTGTTCCTCATCGTTCCCGCTCTTGCGGTGACTCCGAGCTTTTGATGGGGCAAGGAGTGAGGTTTCGGACCGTAATTCCTCCTTTACCGGCAGTGCTGAGATCCTTCCTGAGAAGGCTAGTTTGGCTATTAGCATGTCACAAAAACATCCTAGGCCCCACAGTACTGGCTCGGCCGAGGTTCCTTGTGTAAAGGCTAAAATGAAGACCCCTGACCCACCTGTGGGGACCCCTGCCTCACTTCCACACATGTCGCAGTTCTCCTAAGGTGCTGACAGAATGGCGGCCGTTCCCGCCAAGACCACAGTGGCCATTTTTGATGCATCCCTTACAACTACGCCATCGGTCTCGGGTGTAGGGATTGGTTCTGTAGATGAACATCGGTTTCCTTGTGCACATCCGTTTCGTCCAGTTTATGACTGGAACGCCTGGATGCCCCTCCGCACAATGTCTCGCTGCCTGCGGCATTGCCACACTTGATTTATGTGGACACCTCTGGCGATGGGCCTTCTTGGCAACCCTCCCTTGCGTCCCTAGAATTGCCCTCCTCATGAGGCCTCCTCCGGCCGCTCCAAAAGCGTCGGCGGAGGATGTCTATTTCGGCAAGTTTTAAAAACGTATGCGTTCCGACCCCTTGAAGGAGTATTTTAAGGGTCTCTTTAGGGAGATATGCCCGCCAGCGCCGTTGGTTCCACCTGCATCTCCAGTGGTTCCGTCGGGGCCGCCCTTGCCTGCGGGGCCTCCACCTACTCTTCCACCGGTGCCTCCGCTGTCCCCAGTGGACAAGGTTTTTGTGGTGCCTGATGTGGCTCGACCGGACCCTGACCTGTCGGATGCCATGCAGGGCGATCAGGACAGCGAAGACCAGCCCCGCTCCATCAGAGCCTTTCACGACCGGGTGCTGGACATGATGTGCCTATTGGATGTCCCAGTGCCCAAGGCACCCACTCTGCAGGAGGGTGTGCTTTCGGGGGTGTTCACCTTGTCTCCTTTGGAGCATACCGGCCTGTTCTTGCAGAAGGATGTTTTGGCCGAGGTCCGTAGAGTCTGGGAGAGGCCACACTCTGCACTGTTCGTCAATAAGAAAATTGACACACGCTACAGGCTGCATTCTTCAGAAGAGGTGGCCTTAGCATCATGTCTGCCCCCCTCCTCCACGGTGGTGTCCACTTTGCAGTCCAGGCCTGCAGCATCCTCTTCTACGACGGCTACTCAGGTCCTGGGGAAAGAGGATAAGCTTCTTGACTCCCTTGGGAGGAAGATTTTTGCTAACTCAGCCCTGCAACTAGGACAGGCTAATGCAGAACTGGTGTTAGTGGGGGTGAATATGAAAATGTGGGAAGGTCTGTCGGAGTTTGAGGAGTTGATCCCAGTTAAAAAACGTGCGGACTTTAAGGCGGGATTGTCTGATGCCAGGGTCCTGGCTCAAGATCTGCTGGAGGCCGCGGCTTATCTTGACACTTGGGCCCGGGGCCTTATGCTTGGAGTGAATACTTCTCGGCAGGCTTGGCTGCACGCCACCAAGTTCTCCAAGAAGGTACAGGACAAGGATTTGGACCTGCCGTGTGACGGCAAGGATCTTTTTCATTCCTCAACGGATGTGGAACTGACCAAAACGAAGGATCGCACCCAGAACGCCAAATCCTTGTCTGTCCTGGTAAAACCACCTTTTAGGACGCAGAGACTGTTGTCACAATCCCGGCCCTCCTCTGGTTTCAGGGGTTTTCTCGATCGAAAATCCTGCAGAGCCGATACCCCTTCGGGAAACTCCCGCCGGAGGCAGCAACTGAGTTGGTTTTTCTCCGGTTCCTCAGCCTCCTCCTCAGGTTCAGGTGGTGCCGCCACTGAAAAACCTGCCAAATGAGGGTTCTCTGCGCTCGCACGAGACCCCGGTGGGAGGACGCATTGCGTCTCATTGGGAGGCATGGCAGACTATCACCGAGGACCGGTGGGTCTTGTGAGTTGCTCGGGCGGGCTTCCGCTTACTCCTTTGCCCTATCCCACCCATCAATCCTCCTTTCCAGCAGTCGGGTTCGCTCTCCCTCAGGGCCAAGATTCAGAGGTTATTGGATCTCAGGGCAGTGGAACCCGTTCTCCTAGGGGAACGAGCGGAGGGTTTCAACTCCCGACTGTTTACGGTGCCCAAATCCAACCAGGCTGGCCTGCGCACCATTCTAGACCTTTCCCAGTTCAATCTTTTCCTACCCCAAGAGAAATTCAAGATGATCACGCCTGCTCGGATAAAGTCCTCTTTGCAGATGGGCGATTGGCTCAGCGTGGTGGACCTTCAGGATCCGTAAATGCATATTCTGATCTGGAATCCACACCGGAAATACCTGCGTTTCTCTGTGGGATAGGAGCATTTCCAGTTTCTAGTGCTTCTTTTGGCCTCAGCTCGGCACTGCGTGTCTTTACAAAGATGTCGGTGATTGCAGCCCATCTTCGTCTACAGGGTATCCATGTGTATCCGTATTTGGATGATTGGTTGTTACGCCACCCTTGCCCGTTGAAAGCTGCGTGCAATCTTCAGTCTCTCCTCCAGCTCCTGTTCCACCTCGGGCTGTCAGTGAACTGGCGGCAATCTTCCATGACGGTCTCTCAGGACTTGATTTTCCTGGGTTTTTGCAGGAACACGATCGACTGCAGAGTTTACCTGACCGGGGACAGAATGGCGGATCTGTTGGCCACGTGTCAGATGTTTGCGCAGTCGGAGAGTATGTCGGCCTAGTGGTTCCAGAGGCTTCTGGGCCTCATGGCCTCGTGTGTATTGGCTCTACCTCTTGCTCGACTCAAGATGAGGTGGACTCAAATGGCTCTTCGGAGTTCTTGGCATCAGGCTGTGGATCCGGACTCCAAGTTGATATTGATTCCGGCTTCCATGAGAACGGACCTGGCGTGGTGGTCGTCTCTCAGCAACCTGTCGGGTGCGGGGTTTCAAGACCCAGCCCCGGTGGTGACCCTCACGACGGACTCCTCCCTTCTGGGGTGGGGTGCGACGTTGGATCTTATTCAGGTCTCGGACCTTTGGTCGCCTCAGGACAAGCTCCTTCACATAAATCATCTGGAGCTTCTGGCCATTTTCCTAGCACTCAAGGCGTTCAGGCCGGTCATTGCCAACAAAGTGGTCCGTATCCGCACAGACAATGTGGTGTCAATGTATTACATCAACAAGCAGGGGGGCACCAAGTCTCCCCCTCTTGTGGATCTGGCCATCCAGATTTGGGAATGGGCGGTTCAGCATGGCATCTGGCTGGTAGCAGTATACATCCCGGGCCAGCTGAACGTCACGGCGGATGCCTTCAGTCGGCGGACAGTGGTCAGTTACGAGTGGAAATTGAAAGCGGAGATCCTCTCACGGTTATTCCTGTGTTGGGGCACTCCAGAAGTGGACCTCTTCGCGACATCGACAAACTAGAAACTTCCTCTGTAAGCCTCCAGAAATGGTCTGGGAGCCTCCTCTCTGGGGGATGCTCTCGAGATTCCTTGGCACAACATGAGGGCCTATGCTTTCCCACCTCTGCCTCTGATTCATCGGACGATTTGCAAGCTGAGGAACACAGTGAACTGTTCTCTTCTGGTCACAGCCTCGTGGTGGCCGGCCAGGTTCTGGTTCTCAGAACTTCAACATCTGTCAGTGTGTGCGCCGATCAGGCTACCAGTGTGTCTAGATCTGCTTCACCAGAGGGATCAACAGCTGTGGTAACCCTCCTCACAAGCCTTCAACTTGGCGGTCTGGAGATAACATGCGAATAATTCAGGCAGCCAGGAAGTCCTCGAAGAGGTCTCAGTATAAGAGCAAGTGGCTTTGGTTCTGTCACTGGTGCTTAGCCAAACAACTGGACCCCAGGGTGGTGACGATTGACACGGTGCTGTCCTTCGTGTCTCACCTAGCAGAATCGGCATTCATGTTCTGTCATGCAGGAGTTAGCTTTCGGCGGTAGGTGCCTACCTGTCCACAGATCAGTGCTCTTATTCTCTGTCAAATCCAGTGGTTTAGGGGCACTTTGCGGGTTTGACGTGTCTTTATCCTCCGGTTCGCAAGCCGCACCCGACGTAGGATCTGAATGTGGTCCTTACGGCGTTGTGCCATAAGCCGTTCGAACCAATGGCCACGGTGGACCTTAAGTACCTTTCATGGAAGGTGTCCTTTTTGGTTTCCATTACTTCAGCAAGGCGGTTGAGTGAGCTCCAAGCTCTGTCGGTGGAGCATCCCTTTTTGGTTTTCCACAAGGATAAGGTGGTCCTACGGACAAATCCTTCTTTCCTGCCAAAGGTGGTCTCTGATTTCCATATGAATCAGTCAATCTCCCTGCCGGTCTTCTTTCCAAACCTAGTTTCAGAAGCGGAAAGGGTTCTACATTGTTTGGATTTTAGAAGGGCTCTTGAGTTCTATCTGGACAGAACATCTGGATTTAGGAGCTCTTCTCAACTGTTGGTGACTTTTGGTAATCCACAAGGTAAACGGGCCTCTAAAGCGACTATCTTCAGATGGATCGCTGCCTGTATTACGGAGTCTTACACTGTCCAAGGACTGCAGCCTCCTGAAGGTATTCATGCACACCTGGTGCGGGGAAAGGCAGCCACAGTTGCCTTTCAGAAATATGTCCCCTGGTAGACCATCGCAAAGGCGGCTACTTGGGCCTCCCCATCGGCTTTTTGTAAACCTTATTGTCTAGACATGAGCCCCAGATCTGATGCTCAGTTTGGCCAGGCTGTGCTGAAGAAACTGTTTCAATAAGGGATTTTCCATCCACCCGTAGTTCCTGTGAGGAGTGCTTTGGAATCTCCCATAAGTATGGAGGAAAGGGGACGGGACGTAGGAGTATAACCAGGTTACTCACCGTAGTGACCACCTTACTCCTGGTCCATAGTCCCCTTTCCTGCATATGCCCCCCGCCGTCCCCTCTAATAAGGTTCCTCTATTATTGCTTAAAGGTCTCTTACTTGGCAATAGAAAAGGACTGATGGGTGATGTGCGGGGCGCAGCTAGAATGGGCGGGGTTACGGCTGCGTGCAGTACCCCGCGTAAAAGAGAGGAAGGACAAAAATTTTGCAAAATTTTGATGCTTTTACAAAGTGCTCCGGTCCCGTCCCACTGGACGGAGGAATGTCCCATAAGTATGGAGGAAAGGGGACTATGGACTAAGAGTAAGGCGGTCACTACGGTGAGTAACCTTTTTATTTTGCCTTTTGGGCACAAAAGCAGCAAACTCTGTGGCTTACAATGCCATGCCAGACTAGGCAATGATACAACACTCTGCCAGAAACAGATCCCAGTGTGTGGCATGATCTGGAAGAATGAGGCAACCAAATCCTTGCAGAAATTCCGGTCACTTCCAAAATATAATCCAGGAAGGGAAACAAACTGCTAATGCTATTATAAATAATTCCATGGATTCTGCAGACACATCGGGGCACCCAGCTGCAGGAGCGTCGGTGAATAAATGACATGCCTCTGAGGGGGACCAGCTTCAAAGCAGAAACCAGTGCAACCTTGCTGGTCAAGCCAATAGAGGGGTCACAACTGTTTGGGAAGGCAGTGGGTGAGGTGTTAGAAAGGACACAGACAGACCATGATACCCTTAAAACACTAGAGATGTCAGGGGGAAAAGGATATGCAAATATCCTGCACCAACTTTATCCATGCAGCATTCCTGAGTAAACCCCCTTCTCTGGCAACCCGAAAGCAACATTTGGGCATTCTTCTTTCTGAGCGCATGCAAACAGATGTACTGTTGGCTGTCCCCATGTCTTGAAAATCTGTTTGAATGCATCTCTGCTGTGATTTTCCACTCATGGTTTTGTTAAAAGTGCCGACCGGCTCACCACTTATCATGTTTGAGTGACAGCTAGGCTAAGTGAATGGGGGTTTGCTGCATAAAAGCAGGGCTTTGGGGACTGGAACTTCAGAAGTCGCCACAGGACCTAAGAATCCGACGAGGGAGAAGCTGAGCCGACCTGCCACGACACAACCACCGGTGGAGCCCTGCTGGACTGCCTCACCACTTTTCCCAACGACCGAGGAGATCTCCCGCCGGAGAGTCTTCTTCCTTTGACTGGTGGGGATAACCAGTTTCACCGTCTTTTCGCCTTCCCGACGTACCTCGTGGCCGCCTTGCCTGTGCCAAGCACCCCGGCAACCGGGATACCACGTTTTACCGCGAAACAAAGGTACCACCTTTAACCGGAAAACTCCACGGTTGGTTTCTTCCCTGGTAGTGCAACGACCGACAACGCAACTTGCACCCACTACCAGGAACAACTGCCACCTCTGGAGGATCCTTCCCACTTAAGGTACCGTGTCCCGCCTGGCTTCCCTTGCTACCGACTGTACGGGGTAGATTTAGCCCCAGGCTTTCGAACCTGGGTTAGTCTGGGACACCCTGGCTAAACTTTCTTAAGCCTCTCTAAACTCTTTTTGAACCATCTGCAAGACTTTATAAGCCTAGTGTTACTGTGTGATCTTGGGCGCATTTGTGCTCTGCTCTCTCTAAGAGGGGGCCCAGCCTTTGGACTTTGGCTCACCAGTGACTTTTTGCTCTTCTGCCTTGCTAACAGTGTTCCTGAATCTTAGAGAGGTGTACCTTTTCATATTCTGTCTTTTTCCCTCCCTTTCTCACAAACTTATCAGACTGCAATCTAGTTAAGTGCTCACCTCTGTATGAAAATAAGTGGTGTCTTACTGTGATTTATCTGATCGGAAAAAAAGGGGTGTGTATATTACAATAGTAACTGTGTTTAGAATATTTTACAATAAGAGTGGCGGAGTGTTTCAAACTATGTATTTTTAAATAAATAATTATATACTTTGTTACCAAAGCTCTGGTCAGTGTTTGCTTGTACTGTTGTATCTGAGTGCCTATTGTGTATACTTTGCATACTGCCTAACTCTTCTTGAGGGAAGTCTGACTGCTCAGCCACAGCTACCAGGTAAATCCGGGTGGTACAGACTGCTACCAAGTGGGTTTACTGCCAACACCTGTAGTCTTAAATCTTTTGCAGTGGTCCCTAAGGGAACTGCACAGGTTTCTGCCTAACAGGGAGAAAGGTCCATGCACATGCTAGACATGCGTAAAACTGCAATGTTTTACCGATATAAAACAAACCATAAAGACTTGACAATTATTTTTTCTTTTGCATTAGGCTGAGAAGTTAATTCATTAACCAAGGCCACCGTTGCTAGATGGATTGTCAAGTGCATTCAACTCTGTTATGCACTAGCACAAAAAACACCATCAGTGCCAATTCTACACGTAGCAGAGGAGCAGCATTGGCTTTTATTGCTTCTGTGCCATTCAAAGAAATCTAAGGTTTCAACATGAGTTCAGTCCATATCTTTACAGTACACTATTGTGTCTATGCAGAAGCAAGAGCTGATTCACAAGTGAAACAAGCGGTACTAAAGCATCTTTTTTGCTACTGTAGCTGCTGTTCACCCACTCCCTTCTTCAGGTAGTGCTTGCTAGTCTATGCAAAGCATATGAATCGAATCAGATTTGCAAGCCTCCTCAGACCAACTTTATTTACTGATTAATCTTCTTTCGAATGGATTGTGTCCTCCCACGTATTACTCTTCTTTGATTTGCTATCGAGCTTCAGCAGCTTCAGAATTGTTTTTCCGGCAGTAGGCGCTGTGCGTCGATGGCGTTGTCCCTCGAAGGCCTCCGTCTCCAGGATGATGTAATCGAAGGAATTTATAGCATGCGCAGCGTCGCTTGGCGCAGCGTGGCTTCGCTGATCAGTTTTTCTGCAACTGCTTTAGCTTTGAATAAATACGGCGCGCTTCTTCATCACTCTTGTGGCGAACTTCGTTATTTGAGAAAATCCACTCTGACCGAGTGGAAGGCCTTTAGAGCAGAGATGCTCATAATATTTGAGAAACAAAAGCCTCCAAGCCATGCTCCTACCATGCCTTTGAAAGTAGATGGGAACGAAAGGGCTCGACCTAAATCCTGCGCGCCCTGGAGCCCGGGACAAAGGCCCGATCCGCATTGAGAGGCCTTGATCTGATGAAGTCTCATCGAAGGATCAGTCGAGCTGGAAGCATAAGTCTAGGTTGTTGACGCCATCAAAGCTGGCGGCGCCTTCAATGGCAGCCAAACCCTCGACGTTGAGATCAACGCCGAAGGCATAGACGCCAGCTGCACCATCATTGCCAGCTGCACCATCTACGCTGAGTGCCCCAGTAAAATCTTCTACACCAATGAAGAAAGTTTCGATGACTCTTACCACTACCCAGGAAAGACTATTTTAAGTCTCGTTCTTCCATATATGAAGAAAATGAGCAGTCTGATGAAGAGGCTCCATTTGGCACGCCAATTTGGTACGCCTAATGTACCTAAGAGCTTTATTGCAGAGGGGTCCAGGTTAAGGGACTTCTATGATAACCTACAAGGCTGCAAGTGGGGTGGATACCTCACCTGAGTTGGAGTTTGGGAGACCAGAGGCTGGGGAGCATGCAGTTGTCTTACAGACTGCTCCTGTCTAAGGTAGTGAACTACCTGGGGTGGAGTAGGCCTCATTGCCATTTGAACAAGATGATCTAACTGACATCTTGGACAAGGGCCCCGGTCAGATCCCATATTAGCATTTCATATTGCCTTGCAGAAAAGGGTGGTGAGGAATTGGGAGACACGGAGACCAAGCCGGCTGTTAAAAAAAAACTTGACCAAAACGTACCGCCCTAAACACCCCACTCCAGAAAGTCTGGTGGTGCAGGCAGCTACTGCAACATCCAAGCAAGTGGCTTACCCTACCATCCCTCCAGATAGGGATGACAAATGAGTAGATAGATGGGCAAGGAAGGCATTTTCCGCAGGGAGTATGGCACTCAAATCTGCCAACTCCACATGTGCCCTCGCAAAGTTTACGTTCACTGCATGGGACTGCATTTCCATGGCAGCAGAGCACATTCCTGAGAGAGATGAAGGAGATGGGTTCTTAGCCGTAGTTAAGACAGCAAAGAAGACATGTGCGAGTCTCTTCAGTCCAGTTTGGATTCTGCTGATGGCATTAGCAGAGCCATGGCTACCAGCACCGTTATGCGCAGGTTTGTGTTTTTGCGGAAGTCTGGTTTTGCACCAGATGTGCAGCCAGACTTCTCAACATGACCTTTGACTGGTCTCACCTTTTTGGCAACAAGGCTGATGAGAGTCTTAAGAAGTTGCAGCCCTCGAAGGTGGCAGCGAAATCTTTAGGCGCCACTAAAAAACCTCAGCCTTTTTCGACTTGGTGGACAACCTTGGAGGGGTAGATCTTTTCGCTACTACTCCTCAGTTGGAAGGGCGAGAGGAATGGCCAGTCAAAGGGGCCAAAGAAGATTTCCTCGTGGTGGGTGAGGAAGGGGTGCAAAGCCAGCTCAAGGAGGGGCTTTTTTACCGTTGACCGCTGCATCAGCCGCCTCCAAAACCTCTGAGGTCTTGAGTCACAGTTTACCAGTGGAGGGCAGACTGTCTCAGCATCTAGAAGAATGGCGAGACATTATTTTGCATGCTTGGGCCTTGGAAACAGTAGCACACGGTTACTGCCTTGCTTTTATACAGAGACATCAGAACAATCCACCGGGAAACCAATCTTTGAGTATTTCCGATCCTTGTGCAGGAGATTTTAACCCTGCTGGAGAAAGGCTCTATAGAACCAGTGCCTGTAGCCGAGAAGAACAAGGATTTGTATTCCCCTGATTTCCTAATACCTAAGAAGGACGGAGGACTGAGACCCATTGTGGACATAAGATACTTGAACAGCTTCCTCAGGAAGGACAAGTTCAAGATGATCACACTTTCTCAGATCCTTCAGGCCCTCCAACTCCAGGATTGGTTGGTGTCATTGGACCTTCAAGATGCTTATTTTCATGTGCCAATCCATCTCGAGCACAGAAAATACCTGAGATTTGCTGTTTGGCGGTTCTCCTTATCCGTTTCGAGTTTTGCCAATCGGGCTGACCTCCGCCCAGAGGGTTTTCACCAAGCTGATGGCAGTGGTTGCAGCTAGTCTCAGGAGAGGGGAGGGATTCACGTCTACCCCTACCTGTACGATTGGCTGATCAGGGCACATTCTCCCAAACAAGTCCTGGATCATCTCAACGTCACCTGCCACTCTCTTGACAGACTGGGTTTCACCCTCAATTGCAAGAAATCCCACATGACACCTTCTCAGAAACTCCAATTCATCAGAGCTGTTCTGGATACATCCTTGGGAAAGAGCTTGTCACTGAGGTGAGAGCTCAAGACATTCTTCAGATGGTCACCAAATTTAAGTGCCCAGTGTCTTTTTGTTGGTTGCTCGGCCTCAGGGCATCCTGTATTTTTCTGGTGCCAGAGGCCCGCCTGAGAATGAGATCCCTTCAGTGGGCTCTAAGAACTCAATGGTCCCAGTTCTCAGGAAAGTTGTTGGACCGACTTCAGGTTCCAAGCAGGGCCGCACAGGATCGTCTGTGGTGGGCCTGCAAGGGCAACATTCTGAAGGAGAACAATATCCACAACTATGGCCGGAGATAACAGTAGTAACGGACAACTCACTCACGGGGTGGGGAGCCCGCACCAACGATCTCACAGTCAGCGGTCGTTGTGCTCCATCGGAGTCCAAACTACATATCAATTTTTTGGAGCTGAGGGCAATCGGACTAGCGCTGAAGTCCTTCTTGCCCTCTGTATGGAGAAAGAATGTCCTGATAATGACGGGCAACACAGTGGCCATGTACTATCTGAACAAGAGGGGAGGTGTAGGGTCACTACCACTGTGCAGAAGCAATGCAGCTCTGGTACTGGGCAATTCAAGAAGGAATCGCTCTATCAGCAGTTCACCTAGACAGAGAAGAGAACACCGCGGCGGACGCTCTGAGCAGGCAGAGCAAAGTCTTCCATGAGGGGCAACTAACTCAGGAAGTCCTTCAATAGATCTTCACCCTTTGGGGAACCCCTCAAGTGGATCTGTTTGCGACCAGTGTCCACCAGAAGTGCAAACTGTTCTGCTCCGGGGAATTTCCTCCAGGAGAAGCTCTAGGAGACGCGTTCTTGGTGGACTGTGAATTTCTACTCCTATACGCCTTTCCACCAGTCCCAGTCATTCCTCAAGTGATCAGGAGGTTGAGAAAGTTTGGGAAACACATGATCCTAATTGCCCCGGATTAGGCCAGGACGACATGCGACCCGGACCTTCTGGACATGTCCATCTACCCTCCAATGCGTCTTCCACAAAGAGGAACTTCTGTCGTGAGAGGAGGGTTGGGGGTTCTCCATTCAGATGCCAAGACACTCAACCTTCACGCTTGGTTTCTGAAAGGTTGAGTTAAAAGGATTGGGACCTCCTGGATGACCTCCCGGATGACGTAATGGAGATTTTGCTTTCAGACAGGCGGCCAGCAACAAAGTCTTTGTACCGTTTCCGTATGAATACATTCTGCAACTGGTGCAGATAAAAGAATGTAGATCATTTTCTGTGTAAAACACTGGATGTTTTATCCTTTCTGCTATCTTTGGCCAATCTCGGGCTTCAGGTACTATTAAAGGCTACTTGGTGGTGCTGTCCATCTTTAAGCGCTAGTCCGAGGAATGTTCCTACTTCAAAATTCCACTGGTGACACAATTTCTAAAGGGGCTCACCAATGTGTTCCCCCTCGTCTCCTTTCCAGGTTCCAGTTGGGACATTAATCTGGTTCTAAAGTTCCCAATGTGTGTACCTTTTGAACCTTTACATTCATGTCCTTTAAGGTTGTTAACCCTTAAAACCATTTTATTGGTAGCTCTAACATCAGCCTGTAGAGTGAGTGAGTGAGTGAGTGAGTGAGTGAGTTGCGGGCACTTCCGTCCAAGCCACCCTTTACGATCTTCCACAAAGATAGGGTTGTTCTAATGGTCAAACCTTCACTTTTACCCAAAATTATTTCTGATTTCCACATAGGACAACAAATTGTTCTCCAGCATGGGGTCTGGCATGGATTCACATGCTCATGAAAATTCCTCATCATCTGGCTGGGAATCCTCGGTAAAGAAAAGTGTTTCAGTTTCGTTTCTGAACTGTCTTTCTACTAATGACCAATCACTGGTCTCTGGGTCATACTGCTCACAGCCAATGACTGCCCTCTACCTAAGCCCCTCCTCTGGCAGCCATCTTCAGATTTTTAGCGCACTTTCAAGTGTTGGGAGTCCTCGTGCTATAGCTCTTGAGCTTTTACTGCGTTTTGTTTTTTTCCTGAGAGTTTACTCTTATTTTTCGGTCAATTCGAGCCTCAAGCTCTACCGATTCTTCTTCTGATCAACGGGGACCCGTTTCGGAATTTTTCTACGACCTTCAAGGGTGAATTGTTGACGAGTTTCTCTTCTTGGAGGATTCCGGAAGATCTTGGAGGCCTACCCTGCGTGGACATGGCCCAGGACAAAGGAGACACGACGCCTGTTGGAGCCAAGCTGTTTAGGATCTGCCCTGGATGTGGATTACAGAATGTCTTGAAGGAGGATGAGCACTCTCGGTGCCTCTACTGCCTTCACAACAAGTCGCACGTGGAAGAGGACTGCGCATTCTGTAAGAACATGTCCATCCGGACATTGAAGGACCGTCAGACTCGACTCACTAACTGGCTGGAGGGGAAGAGCCCAGCAGCAGGTGAGAAGAAGTCCGAGCGGTCCAACAAAAGGCAAAGCACTGCGAGTCTGTGGGCACCGGGAGCACCATTGGTTCGGCAGGGGCGATGTCCCCGACGCCATCAACCACAAGCCACCGCTCTGGCTCGGGGGAAAAGGAAGTTGGAGAACACGGAAAAGCTAAGGGGGCGGGGGGATGAGGCGGTGACCCTCCCCCTAAGGTGAAGGCCCCAGATGCACACAAGGTCATGAAGGGCCTGATTCACCTGGCGAAAGCCTCGATTGAAGGAATCGTGGTGACCCTGGCAAAGCCTGTGGAGGCTACCTCAGTGGAGACGACTTCCGGGCCTAGAGTTTCCCTGCCACCCCGGAGGGAATCATCTTTTCAGCCTATCGAGAAGACCCCCGTGAAACCCTGGGATGAGAAAGGGGGGGGGCATGGTAGCCATAACAGACACAGATATCACCTCCGAAGATGAACTGGCTGGCGTCAAAAAGATCCTGGACAAGAGGTTCGAGGAAGTCTGGGCCTATGGGAGGGATCCCGACGAGGCGGAGGAAGAGGGCAACGGTGGGGCCGATGAGGAGCAGTGGGCCGCGGAGGAAACGGATGTCCCTGCACCCCAGCCATCGCTCCCGTCGCAACCGAAGCCTATACCACAGGACAACTCGGGAGCAATCTTGATGGCTATCCAGACCCTGTGTACGGAGATAAGGACAAGGTTGCCCTTACCCCCAGCGGACGATCCAGCGGCGCCTACCGAACAAGCGGAGGCGAATCCATCCTCCCCCGCCCCCTCCTTTCCAGCCTTCAACTCCATCCCCTCCACTGAGGGATAAGACGGGAACGGAGACGGCGACAGCGGGGACAGACGTTGGTGATGACGGGACGGATCTCCCCGCCCCCCCTTCATTTCTCCCCCCCCCTGACGAAATTGGCTCCTTTCACACCATGATCTCCAGGGCATCAGAGCTTTTCCAGCTTTGTCTCGAGGAGCAGAAGGAGGGTTTCCTCTACCAACGCGACGGGAGGCCAAGAGGAAGACCGTCCTATCAGTCCCGTTACTGGACGACATCTGAAGAACCCGTCCACGGCTCCTCCGAAGAGGCACCGGTACCAGAAGAAGTACCGGGTCCCAGACTCTGCCCCTATGTGCCTCAGAGCTCAGCCGTCCCCGGATTCAGTGGTCTCCGCAGTGGCCAAGAAGAAATCGGCAGGGGAGACGGCATCAACTTCCACTTCCCCACTGGACGCCGAGGGGAAAAAGCTGGACGCCATGGGACGAGGAGTCATCTCGTCAGCAGCGTTGACCATCAAAGCGGCCAACTCCCACGCGATCGTGGCACGCTACAACAGGGAGCTGTGGTTCAAGATCAATCCCCTCCAGGATTTCCTACCAGACAAGAGGGCGGAAGCCCTTGAAATCCTACAGGAAGGTGAGGTGGCTTCAGACCACGCCATCATGGTGGCCACGAACATCGCCGACACCGGTTTCTGCCAGATGGGCAATGGCGTTTGCCTTCGACGGCGTGGTTGGCTCAAGGCCACCGACTTCCGTCAGGACGTACAGCCCAGGGTACTGGACATGCCCTTCGACGGGAACAACTTGTTCGGCAAGGCAGGGGACGAGTCACTGCAGGCCATCAAGGTGGGCACCGAGACGGCCCGGGCCTTGGGTTCTCTCCATCAAAGACGCCCGTCCTTTCGGACCTCCGAGGCAAGTCTCAAGGTACCTCCAAAGGATTTGGTGGCGGTTCCGCATCATCCCACAAGGCGATCCGCTCCTCGTCGCAGGAAGCCTACAGAGGCCGCAGCAAGGCCAGAGGACATAGTCGTTGCCAAGGAGACCAAGGTGGCAAGGCCTCTGCGAAGCAAGACTGAATCGGCCGTGACGTCGGGCCCCCACCCGAGCACCCCGGTGGGAGGCCAGCTGGCGGATTTCGTCAGTGTGTGGGAGTCCATCTCCACCGACTGTTGGGTGCTAGATGCCCTGGCCCAAGGGCACACTCTGGAATTCCAAAGAAAGTGTCCCCGTCTGCCACCCGTGGCCAGGAAGGAAAACCATGTGCCACAGCTGCTTCTGGAGGTACGAGCAATGCTGAAAGAAGGCATGATAGAACTCGTCCAAAAGAGGCTCCGGAGTATACTCTCAGTACTTCCTCGTCTGAAAGAAGACCGGCGGCTGGCGGCCCATCCTAGACCTTTGCCGCCTCAACAGATACATCAAATCCCAGAAGTTCAGGATGGTCACCCTTCAGCATGTGCTGGGACAGTTGGAGGAAGGCGACTTCCTGTCGTCGCTGGACTTGGAGGATGCTTACTTCCACATCCCCATACGCAAAGGACATCGAAAGTTCCTATGGTTCGCGGTCCAAGGGCGGCATTACAAGTTCAAGGCCCTGCCCTTCAGGAGTTGCGACAAAGGGAGTTCTGGCACCGGTGCCTGGCACCAGTGGCGGCGGGCATGGACTTCCAGACCCCGGAACACCAGGAAACGGTGTTGACGGACACCTCCCTGGAGGGATTGGGAGCGCACACCAGAGATCTTCACGCAAGAGGCCTTTGGTTCTCGGATGAGAGGTCGCTACACATCAACGTCCTGGAGCTCCGAGCCGTGATCTGGACCCTCAGGTCTTTCCTCCCATCCTTCAAAGGCAAGTTGGTGAGGGTCTTCACCGACAACTCCACCATGATGTTCTACATCCGGAAGCAGGGGGGCACCAGATCGCCAGCCCTATCCAAGGAAGTGCAGGATCTGTGGCACTGGACCGTGGCCCAGGGGATGTTCTTAGTACCCTTCCATGTGGCAGGAATAAAGAACACCATCACCAACTCGCTCAGCAGGGAGCTGCGCTCTTGCCACGAGTGGGAGCTTCGGCAGGATCAAGTGGATCTCCTATTCCGACGATGGGGCAATCCCCAGATCGATCTATTCGCGACAAACACCAAGTGTCGGAGGTTCGCCAGCAGGTTTCCCCAGCCGGGGAGCATGGGCAACGCATTCTCATTCCCCTGGGAAAGCCTGTTCCTGTATGCGTTCCTGCCGTTGTTGCTGCGACTCATCAGTCAACTCGGACGGTCTCGGTGCAGGATGATACTCGTTGCCCCGGCGTGGCTGAGGCAGATCTGGTTCCCAGACCTTCTGGACATGTCAGCGTTCCCCCACCCCACCCCCCTCCCCCCCTGGTCAAACTGCTGACGGACGCGGATCTTCTCACCACGGACGGATGTGCCATACTACACCATGACCTGGGATCGCTGAACCTGCAGGCCTGGCTCCTGCAGCACTAGAGTTCAGAGGGTACGATATCCCGGCGGACTGCAAGGAGGTGCTTGCAAGGGCCAGGGCGTCCTTGACTCTTAAGTGCTATGGACACAAATGATAGAAGAGGTTCTCTGTCTGGTGCCGTGCACAGAAGATCAACTCACTGCGGATTACGGCCCCTCAAGTGCTGCCGTACTTGCTTTTGCTGGCCAAGGTGGGGCTGGCTCACGCCTCCATCAAAATCCATCTGGCGGCTATCTCCTGTTACACCAGAACTCCGGGGCAGTCGTTTCTGTGGTCTCATCGCCTGGTGAAGGAGTTCATGAAAGGACTGTTCCGCTCGTTCCCGCTGGTGAAGGCTCCGGCCCCGACGTGGGAGCTCAAGGTGGTGCTGACCAGGCTCATGGGTCCCCCATTCGAGCCCTTTCATTCGGCACTGCTAAAGTTCCTATCGCGGAAGACAGCGTTTCTTGTGGCCATCACCTCCGCACGACGAGCGGGTGAGATCCAGGCCCTCTCCTGTAAACCTCCATACCTGACGTTCCACAAGACGAGGGTAGTGCTGAGGACGCACCCCTCCTTCATGCCCAAGGTGCCGTCGGACTTCCATCTCAACGAGCCCTTGGTGTTACCTGTTGTCTTCCCGTCGCCTTTGTCGCCGGCTGAGAGGACTTTGCACTCGCTGGATGTGGCTGGAGCGCTGAAGTTCTACGTGGACCGCACAGAGTTTTCGGAGGACATCACAGCTGTTTGTGAACTTTGGACTTATGAACCAAGGGAAGGCCCTCTCGAAGGCTTTCATTTCCAGATGGCTCTCTGGCTGCATCAAGCACTATCACCGGTTGGCAAACTGACCGTTGCCCGGCCGTCCGAGAGCCCATTCAACCAGAGTGATCGCTGCAACCAAGGCGTTCCGGTCTGGGGTGCCCCTGTTGGACATCTGCAGGGCTGCTACGTGGAGGTCGACACACACCTTCAAGAGATTATGCCACGTTGACCAGGATTCCAGGGAGGAGTCCAGAGTCGGCCAGGCAGTGCTGCGCGGCCTGTTCGCTTGAAGGTGAGCCTGGTGAGGAGGTAAGAGATGCTTAATGTTGAGTTGTTGAAATGCTTAATGTTAAGCCTTGACACCTCCCGTGGTTGTGCATGTGTGTACTGCTATGTATTCTTGTATTCATGAGCATGTGAATCCATGCCAGACCCCCATGTTGGAGAACGAACAAGTTACTTACCTGTAACTGTTGTTCTCCAGCATGGGTCTGGCATGGATTCACATGCAAACCCTCCCTCCAACCCCTCTGCGGCTCTTCTCTTGGTCCTACTGCCACTTTACGTGCTATCAAATATGAAGATGGCTGCCTGAGGAGGGGCTTAGGTAGAGGGCAGTCATTGGCTGGGGGCAGTATGACCCAGAGACCAGTGATTGGTTATTAGTAGAAAGACAGTTCAGAAACGAAACTGAAACTGATTTTTTCTTTACCAAGGATTCCCAGCCTGACGACGGGGAATATTCATGAGCATGTGAATCCATGCCAGACCCATGCTGGAGAACAACCGTTACAGGTAAGTAACTTGTTCCTTCTGCCTTATTTCTATCCCCCCGCCCCCTCATCCTAGCATGGATAACGTTCTTTTGACTGGATGTTTCTCCCACATAGTCCCAATCGCCCTACCAGCCTACCCCTCAGTAGAATTTCCCATGCTATTACAGCTTTCATTCCTTCAAGGCTGTCATTCCTGAGCTTTTGCGGATATTTCTGCTGTAAGGGGAAAAATAGAACTGAAGCGAACGGGCGCTGTGTGCTATATATATGCCTTCGATGACCTCATCCTCGAGACAGAGGCCTTCGAGGGACATCGAGTAGATGCCATTGACACACAGCGCCCTCTGTCGAAAAAAATAAAAAAAAATAATGCAGCAGAAGCCGGATAACATGTATCTGTGGCTTGTCTGCTTCGAATCGCATGCTCCCACCATACCTCCCCAAAAGAAAGCAACACGACAGTACAAAAAATCTGCTACATTATCAGTTGCATTTGCAACGCACATAGCTGTTCTGTCAGAAAAACACACTCTTGAGAATGTCCACTCACGGAGGCTCAGGAACCCCTAAAGCATAAGATGGGAATAGAGTGACAAACGCCCCTGTCAACGCTCTGTTTTTCAATTTGGAAAAAAGTAATACTCTGTGAAATCACTGAAACCCCCCGGTGTTGGCCTCCTTTTAGATGTGTATGACAGAAGGTAAACTCCCAAGGTTTTGTGTTATCGGGGGGATCAAATCTAAAGAGGGAGTGGAAATCTAGTCAAAACATAAAGGAAGAGATGATTACCCCTCTCTATACCGGCCTGGTCGTTTGGAGATGGGAGTGGTTTTTACAGAATGTTCAACATACACTTGACATGAAAATCACTTGCTCAGTACTTAACAAAAACACCATATACATATGTTAGAACAAAATATAACTATTTTAATAATGCTGATACACAATTTAAAACGAGACCGTATTTAAAGGAGACTAAACACATTGAAACATTCAAAATACAATCAAAGAAAAGATTCAGGACACAATTAGCCAGAATCAAAAGAAAAAAAGGAATTAATATAAAGACACGCGTTAAGCTGGTCCATCAGCCAAAATGTGTTTTGGGCCCCAGGACGCGTTCTAAAGTTAAAGGACACTTGAGAAGGCAATTTGAATACCGACCCAGTAGAACAGAAGGGCAACCAAGGTACAATTCTTCTCACATGGGATGTCGGTTTGGGTAAACCTGGAACCCGCATTGGCATAAGCAAAGAACTGGGCAAACCTTGTGCAATTCTCTTATGGGATTTCGATGTGGAGAAACCTGAAACAAGGATTGCCATAAGCAGAGAGAAATAAATTCATAGGTGCGTGAAGTAGAAACCATTCCTGGCAGGCGAGTAAACCAGGAAAGGAGTAGTTGTGTAGAGTGCAAACCATTCCTTGCAGGGGAGCAAACCAGGAAATAAACAGTGTTGTGGAAAGAGAACATTTACTTTATCATCCTGACAAACTATTGTACAACAAGAGACATTTGTTGTGCCATTCTGACAAGAGTATTCTATGAGGAACACTTACTTTGACCACCTATGAAAAAACCTTATCTGAAAGAAACACTTGTATGAACATCTTGAGGAAAGTATTCTATGGGAAAGACTGTTGGCATATCCTCCTAATGGATCATTTTGACTTCTTGAGAAGAATATTTCATAAGAGAAACGGTTGCTTGGGTTTTGAGCAAGTGTTCTATGGAAGAGACTTTGGCATTTTGAGGGAAGTGTTGGTTGAAAGACCTTTTTCATTGAACTGAATAGGATATTGTTGGAACATAACTCTTTCAAAAGTCTTCCTAAATTGATTCAGGGAGGGGTGTCAAACCCTGAATGCAAGGATTGCTTTGGAGTTCTACATTAAAAAAAAAAAAAACTCCTTATGGTTTTACAACACATATAATGACCAACAACAAATAACACCACATACAATCTAGCACTTCTTGTCAGGGTTTTGCACATCTTTTTTCTGGCGCTCTGCCGTGGCCGTTGTTGTACGGATCCCTGGTAATTCTGCACAGCTGCGTGTTTGACCCTTTGGGTCATCCGATACTTCTTAGTCCCCCCTCAGCTGTGTCGACTCCTTAGTGGGTGCGCTCTTCAGTTCCTGCTGCACTCCCATTGGTGTTTCCTATCTCACTTAGATTGTCTGTATCATTTGTGTCTGTGTTCAAACAGTTCCTGTATCAATGAGTTCCATGGCAGTATCTTGTCCCCGCTCTCACTCTCCCCTCTTTGCAATGCAATGCTCTGGTCCATGCCGTTGTTTCAGCTAGTGTTCATTTCTTGAGGTCCGCTCACCATGTCTCTGTGTTCGGCCCCGAAATGAATTTCCACTCCATTGCAATGACATTTTGCCAGGATGCTCATCAAGTCCGTCATTTTAGCTATATGTGTCCTCTGCTTGCCTCCTCTTAGAAACCAACCTAGCAGATAAGACTCCGGCGTCCACGCTTGCATGTAAATTCCAACCTCTGCCGCTCTTTCTTTAATATCTTCCCAGAACTTGGTTATCACCGGACAGGCCCAAAACATGTGCAGCATGTCCGCGTTTTTCATTGTGCACCGTGGGCAGTTCTGGGCTTCCATGCCTCCCATGATGGACATTCTTCTGGGGGTAGGGTATGCTCTATGCATGAGATATAGCTGTGCATGGCTAAATTTCACATTTCTGGAGACCTTAGTGTACCTTAGGGCCCTGGACCAATCCTGGCTAGTGAAAGTCTTTTGAAGTTCCTCCTCCATCTTTCTCGTGCGAGTAGTTCTCGTGTGTTACATTTCTGAAGCTGTTCGTAGAGCCAGGAGACCATATGTCCTCCTTATGACGCATCATACCATGTGTCTAATGCTCCCTCAATTTCCACTTCTTCCGATAGTTCTGGCCATCTCTTTTTGATTGTCTGGACCATACTATTGTGCAGTATGAACTGGCCTTTGTGCACTTCATACTCTTCTGTCAGGGTTCGGAAGTCCATCCATTGTCCTTCTCTCCTTAGGTCGCCGATCTGAGCTACACCTTTGCTTTCCCAATGTCTGACACGTCGCAAGGGTCTCGGTCCGGGTGCCGGCCAGTCCCCCTGCAAGGGGGATCTGCATGGAGCAGGGGTCCCGGATGCCCTGGACTTTCCACGCCTTGTTCCACACGGTCCGGCCCAGTCTGATCATGGTGGGGAAGGTTCTAGTCAGGGGCTTCTCCATCCATAATGATTCTCTCAGGTAGCAGTGTTGCAACGCTGGTTGGAATAACAATGAGTCTATGGATATGTCATCATCAAGCCATCAGACCACAAATTGCAGCTGCCCTGCCAGATAATAACGTTCAAGTTCTGGCAATCTGATCCCTCCCGCTTCATAGTCCCCTTGTAAGGGGTTTAGGGCTATTCTGTTCCTTCCCCCTGCCCACAGGAATTCCCATACCATCGTCTTTAACTGTTTGAAGAATATCCCGGGTATGTCATGGGGTATATTTGTTAAGTAGTATAACGGGCGGGGCAGTACCGTCATTTTCAACAGGGCTGCTCTGCCTATCATTCCCAGTGGGAGCGTCTTCCAGAACTTCATAACATTCCTCGTTCTGCCTGGGGTGACTAGTGTGTTGGCCTTGTGTTTCTGTGGGGTCATGCTGTATATCTATCCCTAGGTAGCGGAACGTGTGGCGCCCATGTGAGACCCAGGCCTGGTAATTGGTCTAGGGTGACCTGTCTCAATTCCGCTAGGGGGAACAGTGATGATTTTTCTTTATTAATGGAGATACCCGACAGTTTAGCATATGCGTCTATTGCTTCCAATAGAACTTTGTTGGAGTTCTACTTATGAGCTTTTGCACACTTATGGTGAACTGAAAACTGGCACGAACATTCCTGTTAGGATAGGGAGAGATGAGCCTTTAGCCCAACCCCCTTTTTATTTCAATAAACATGACAACTTTGTGTCTGCCTCTCATTTCTGACCCCTGACAGCGGCTTATGCAGAACATGTTATTCTAAGCAGATCCAAGCCACAGAAAGACGATTACTGGGTAAGTAATTGTCATTCCAACCCTGTAAAATGGTGTCCCAGTATGCAAATGTATTCATGGAATGATTAGAGACTGATTTTCTTGCCACCTGTGATGGCAGATCATTGAGATATCTGCGCTTCAATGATATCTGTTGTATAGTGAAGACTAGAGGAAGCAAACGGCTCAACAAACTAGAGCTTCAGAATGTGGGAAAGAAGTTAAGAATGTTGTGGTTTGATAGTGGGAGGTCAAGAGAAGAGAGGGAGAAACTGGGCGAACTGGGGCTGCTGTAGAGGAACTCTTAAGACGTTAAGTTATGACATTCCAACTTAACTGCCTCTTTCGAGTGTGTACCGACGTATATAATACTGGCAACGAGGATCAAAAGGACGGCGCAGCAGCTCTGTCCTGAGCCCTGTGCGCGGTCGTTGCTTTGGGCTTGGTCTTCACTGTGCTTCCCGGCTTGGCAACGCAACTGCAGTGGCCAAGGCCAGCTGGGGCGCACTTGCGTAAACTGGTACTGCTCTGCATTTCTCGGTGCAAACATGAGCTTCAGACAGCGCGGCAGGGGCAAGGAGGGACACGCTTGGGTGCTGGTGCCGAACAATCAGTGCAGCAGGGTGCTTAGCCGGCGCTGGTCGGGAGCATTGTCACAGTGCATTTGGACGCTGTCAACCAAGTGCTGCCTGGCAAATGGGACACAATGAAGCATCGCGGTCAAGTGCTCAGCTCAATAACACCTGTGGAGGCACTGTAATATTCAACATCTGTGCTAAAATAATGAATAGGTGCTGTGGGGGCAGAGAAGCTTATGTATTCCATTCCCAGCAGAGCACAACGAACTGTAGACCAGGGGTAGTTAAAATACAAACATACCGGTACCACCTCTGTTTCTGCCTGTTCCTCGTACCATTAGTCTTGTGGCTGGATTGGAAAAAAGGCTTTCTGCGCTACCTGCATGGGGGTCTGAGCGAGTTTTTCGGCATATAGGAAAGATTTGCTATTATGACATTGTTTGGGGCATGAGGATTAGTCCATATACATAAGATTGCCGGAACCCTCCAATGCCAAAAGGGAAGGATTTAACTCTTTTGAAGTAAGCATTCCAAATTTTGATAAACATTTTGTCAATGAAAACAAGACATTGGGCAGATACCACTTGGCCACCTGGGAACAGAAGAAGAATGAGTCTATCGAAGAGTTTACTACAGCGCTGCTGAAACTGGCCATCAAATGTGGATTTGAACATTGCAGGAAAGAACATTTGAGGGACCAACTATGCTGCAACAATTAAGTTCGAGAGGCGCTGTGGAGAGGAGACATCGGTCTTGATAGAGGTGGCAAAGCTTTTCAGCGGAGTAACAAAACCAGGGATGGATGGATGAATGTGGGATGACCTCAAGCCACAGGTTAAGAAAAGGTTAGATTTGAAGGCCAAGAATGAAGGAAGGCGCAGTGTGAGAAGATGTTATCGGTGCAGGAATGCTGAACACTTTGTCAGTGACCAGGAGTGTTTTCTCAACACATTATTTGTAGGGAGTGCAGGAGAAAAGAGCACTTGGCAAGGTGCTGTAGACCATGGACTAAATACAGAACTGTGAAGTCGGTGCAGGGTGTGATGTCATCTTTGAGGAGGCGGTCTGCTACGCTTTATGAGCCTTATGATGAAGTTTGTGGTGAATTCTGTCGATGCAAGCCTGTGAAGAGTTAAGCCGCATGCACTGATTGAGGTGAATTGCATTGCAGTCAACTTGTTGGTTGATAGCAGTGCAGATCTTAGTCGTAACCCTCTGGAAAACACTCAAAGCTAAAATTAAAAAACAGTGCATTCTCCTGCACCTATACAAACCGAACCGTGTTATTAAAGTTGTCAGATCTACTGATGTCTGATTCTTTTATATCCTTTCTCCTTCCACCACCAGGACCTGAGCCGGATGGTCAGGATCTGGGTTAATACCCAGATCTGCTTGCACGTCCCAAGACAATAAGGCACCCCCTTTACTCGTGGCCCTACCAAGCCCATTGCTCTGCACCCCTTAAATTTGAATTGTGCCCCAAACTCCCCTACAATGCCATTTGGAGCCTTCCCCATAAACATGAGCCGCCAAAGTTGTTTATGGAAGATGTGCAGGCGGCAGCACCAAGGAGGCAAAGAACCGCGTGGAATGGAGTGCGTTTTGCGACTCTGAGCAAGGAGAGTAGGAGCTGGTATGTGAGATGCAACCCTATGAAAGGTGTGGGTCGACAGCACCGGGCACACAAGGAACCACCACCCCACTATAGGCAGGGAGAGAGCCTCATTACGGCTTGCTACGGAATGGCGAGGCATCGTGGTGACCGCATGCAGGAACATGATTGGGTAAATGGGGAGGTGGGGGCTTACAAAAAGGGAAACGGGTCTAAGTCAACCCAATACTGAGTGGATGCAATCAACCCCACATTACATAAATACAATAAAGACAAATACTTTGGGTCATTCTGTGTTCCTCACTTCAAGGAGCAAGATGCCAGTGACGAGAGCCCTCAATTCAACTGGGCTTACTAAATGGAAAGCAACCAGGAACAGACAGACCCTGAACAGAAGGGAGAAAACACAAGAGGTGATGGCTGGAAGGTTTAGAATTAATCTTCAACCTCCGGCAATGCTCTGGGTAACCGTCCAGACCATTGTTATTCACCTGGCAAGCCATTACAGAAGGGTAAAGCCCATATGCAAATCAGGCATGATCCCACCCCAAAAGAGGCAGTTCAGCCTGAACTGCTAGGTCACATCCCTTTTGCATGAGACCACAAGCATCCCCAGCCATGTTTCGGCCTTGTTGGGCCTAATCAGTGAGAAGTAGCTTGGTCTCTAGGCCCAGTAGGCACTGAACAAAGGAGCCAGCCTTACTCCTGTGAGAAGCCAACCAGGAGGGGAACTCTTGGTGAAAGAACCTTGGTAGTGAGAGGGGCTCAGGGTAACTGTGATTGTGGCAGTGGACATGTTCTCTAAATGGTCTGAGGTCTGTGTAGTAAAGGAAATCGTTATGTAGAGACTAGTGCCATTTTTTTGGGGTCCATATTTTGTCAAGGGCTTTCCACGTAAGCTCATCTCAGACTATTGGACTGCAGTGTTTGAGGGACATGGAAGAGTTGTATAATTAAAAGGGTAACGTTATAGTAGAAAGGTTTTATGGAACACATCTGGATGCCATCAAGATAGCGATGGCAACAGGTGGGGATTGGATGCATGCTGTGATGGAGAGAGTTTTTCAATACAGGTTGGTGCCGCTTCTCACTACTGTTGTGTCACCTTTTGAAGTGCTTCGTAGGAGGAAATGGATAACTAGGTTAAATCCCGGCTCGTTCAGGAAATACAGCATGGGTGAAGTAGAGATGCAAGATGAGGAGGTAAAGATGAAGAGCTTGGGGAGTCGATGAAAAGCTAAAGAAAGGTATGATGAGATGAACTGCGTGCGTGATGTGCGCATGCCCAAAGGAGCAGTCGCAAGAGTGAAGTTGGTTAGACATGTGAATAAAGGGAGCTCAGTGTTTTCGAGGCCCTGTTTGATCAAAGATGATTTGGGGAATTCAGTGAGATTAGAGAAAAGTATGGAATAAAGAGAGTTGCTTTGATGCCAGAACATGGTGGCGGAAGGCCTACAGTGGATGTATAGTGGACACCACTCTTATAGTGGACACATGGTGTTAGCCGAAATAAGGAAAGGCGGTGTGTTGTATAGTGAATACTGGAGGAAGCAAACAGCTGAACAATCTAGAGCTTCAGAACTTGGGAGAGGAGGAGAGAATGTTGTGGGAGGAGGTTGAGAGAAGAGGGAGTGAGACTGGGTGACCAGTGGATGGCTGTTCCTCCATCACTTAGGTGTTTGACATTGATCTCGCTTTGACTAGGTTGCAGTCTATCGTTTTGTTTTCTGGGTGTCTTTTGAAGGCGTCACTGGTAATGTGAGTTGGTATTGCGTCATTTTTTCTTTCGATTCTGCATTTGTTGGTTTTATTTATTTATTTATTTTGCCTCTGTTTCTTCATTAAGTTTTTGTTTTGGGTTGATGTTTTCTTTGGGGTTGTCACTTGCTCATGTTGATGGTTTGTCTCGCCAAATTTCTGTGACGAATGGTGTAATGAGTTAATTTGGTTGTGCTTCTGTGGCTTTCATGTCTGTTCATTGTGTTGCAGTATTCCTCCTTGTGTTTTTAGGGTATTTGTGGGCTGTTGGTTGTGAGTAAGTAGTAAGTTAACGGGTAGCACGATAAGAGTGTTTTTACTCTTGTTCCAGCAAAGAGGCTCTCTTCCAGTGGGCAGTTAGGTGTGATATTTATTGGTGTTGGTTGGTTCTCGGGTGTGGTAGTTTGAGATTGTTGGTCATCTTCTGTTTGGTTTGTTCTGTTTTGGCTGCTACTTGTGCATCAGTCTTTCCTGGTATGATGGATTTTTTTGCAGTGGTCTCTTGTTGGATAGAGGCTAGGATTGTCTTATTATTGGCCTGTTTTTCCAGTTAGGTTAGGTCTATTCCTGGTGGGTTATCTGGTTGTCCACAGGGTGTTTTCTCTTTTTCCTCCTTGATGTTCAGTCGCACAGATTTTGGGGGTGGTGGCTACTTTTTCATGGTCAGTGTTCCTCATTTGTTGGTGTTTCAGTGGCAATATTTGCTTGAGCTGTGTTTGTGCTATTCCAGTATAGAGCGAGGTATGTAGTATGTAGTGTGTAGGATGATATTAAAGGGTGGAATATCCCAGGACCTTGACTATCCCAGGGTTTCACTTTTCTAGCAGCAGGCCCCTATCTTAGGGGGCAAGCACCCACCCCAGGGTCAGAACTATCTCAGTGGCAGACTATCCCAGGTGCAGAAGTATTCTGTGGGTGAAACTATCTTGGTGCAAACTTTCCCAGGGGAAAACTTGTGCCCTTATCCCAGGGGGTTGGTTGTTGGTGTGGATTTTCTGTGGCAGAGGCCTCATAGTCCTAGAAGCTTGTGATGGTGATGTCTCGCAATGGCAGATTCTCAGAGTGGTAAGTCCTCACTGTGTAAGGGCCTGATAGGTATAAGATCCCGTGATGATGGTGCATTGCAGTGGCGAGTGGCTCAATGTGGCATTAGCTTCCTGAAGGTTGGGACCTCACGGTGGTAGCGGGTTCATGGTGGCAAAAGCCTCTGTGTGTTGGTTATTTCTCAGTGGCAATGTTTTGTGGTATGGGAACCCCAGCTTCAAAATGGTATATTTTTAAGCAGTAAGTTCAAATTGGCCAGAATTTGTAGTGGGGGGTTCAAAGTGTTATGGGCAAAGTTCAGAGGTGGCAAATTAATGGTGGCAGGCTCTAAAAAGTGGCAAGATCTCCCAGTGGCCATGTCACGTGTGGCAGGGCACAATTAAGTGTTTCAAACCTCACAGCGGCAGAATTCTGAGAGACGGAGCCCATAGTGGCAAAAATCAAAGTGAGAAAGTCCCTCGGTGGCAAGATTCAGTTATGAAGCTCACAGCAGCTAAGTTCAAAGTGACAGAATCTCACAGTGGCAAACTTCAGAGTTAATAAAGTCCTTTAGTGGTAAACTTCAGTAATAAGAGGCCCAAAGTGGCAAAATGTGAAGTTAAAACCTCACTGCAGCAGGCACAGAGGGCCGAAATGGCGCTGTAATGAGACTCTCTGAAGGACCATCTGTTCCGGGAAGAGATAGGAGAGAGGCTAAAGGAATACTTTGACCTTAATGACACTGGGGATGTGCCCAAGAGAGTATTTTGAGAAGCCGGTAAGGTGACAGGGAAGGGGATATTGATAAGAGAAGGGGCGAGTAAGAAACGGGAAAGGGCGTTGATAGAGGTGGGCCTATGGAATAAGATTGCACAATTGGACATTGCTGTCCGCAACTCTAACGAGGAGCATCCTGAAAAGATAGCCAAGGCCAGGCAGATAAGAGAGGAGCTTCGACTCCTAGAGGAGGACCATGTGACCCGTAAATTGCAGTTCCTCAAACAGAAACGCTATGAAAAGGGAGACGATACAGATGCTTTACTTGCGGCTAGACTGAGAGGCCAACGCGCGGAACAAGCGATCCTTAGCATAGAAGGGGAGGGAGGTTGTTAGGGAGAATTCTCTGTTTAGGCTGAATTTCCTAACCTAGTGAGACCCCAGCAGCTTTGCTGGATTTTTGGGGTTTATTTTTTTCTCCTGCCAAGAGTGAGACTCTCTTACCCTCACTCTTGGACATGATTTGAGTGTGTTCCTTTGACTCTAGATGTGTTTAATGGGCTATGGGGTCTTTTACTCCATACGGCTTCATGTGTTTTTGTGATGTGTGTTACACAGCACCCTCAGTGCAGTAACACAGGGGTGTCATAGTGACTCCCCAGTATAGACTCCATACCCTCGGACTGACTACTGTCTCCCAGGGTCTGTAAAGCCACCATTGACTTTACTAGTCTTAAATTCTGAACAGAACCAGTACAAACCATCATATTGTGGATGTACTGGCTGGGGCAATTCGATTGCCCCGGGGTCTGTTAGTCGGGGGGGCACGTCTCCGTCCCCCCTGATCGAGTTTTGGCTGGTGGCAGTGGATACTACTTTTTATATTCAACCGCGAATACTTCTTTATGGGATTTTCCCATTGTTCGAGGCTACTATCTTTATTTATTTAATTACGATAGCCTCGAACATACCGCCGGTTTATTTAATTAATATTAATTCTCTGGTTGGTGTTTTTTGCCAAAACTCGGTTCTAAAATGGCGTTTGTGTTCTCTTCTGTGACTCCAACCCAAGTCGAGCCCTTTGTTCCACTTTTTGGCGGGCTTCTCCACAGAAGCCCTCCAAAATGGTGCCACTCTGTCTGGGGTACTTAGGAGGGGTGGAGGAGGATTTAGGCACCCTGGACTGAGTTGCCTAGGCAACTCAAGTCGCACTCCGTCCTGATTGGCCCAAGTGGAGAGCCGGCCGGCTCACCACTTAGCATGTTTGAGTGACAGCTAGGCTGAGTGAATGGGGGTTTTCTGCATAAAAGCAGGGCTTTGGGGACTGGAACTTGAGAAGTCGCCACAGGACCTAAGAATCCGACGAGGGAGAAGCTGAGCCGACCTGCCACGACAACACCACCGGTGGAGCCCTGCTGGACCGTCTCACCACTTTTCCCAACGACAGAGGAGATCTCCTGCCGGAGAGTCTGCTTCCTTTGACTGGTGGGGATAACCAGTTTCACCGTCTTTTCGCCTTCCCGACGTATCTCGTGGCCGCCTTGCCTGTGCCAAGCACCCCGGCAACCGGGATACTACGTTTTACCGCGAATTAAAGTGTAATACCTTTAACCGGAAAACTCTGCGGCTGGTTTCTTCCCTGGTAGTGCAACGACCTTCATCTTTCCTCCAAGTCGAGATCTTCTCTTCCCCTGGACGACGATGAGATTTGCACCCACTGCCAGGAACAACTGCGACCGCTGGAGGATCCTTCCCACTTAAGGTACCGTGTCCCGCCCGGCTTCCCTTGCCACCGACTGTACGGGGTAGATTTAGCCCCCGGCTTTCGAACCTGGGTTAGCCTGGGACACCCTGGCTAAACTTTTCTGAGCCTCTCCAAACTCTTTTCGAACTCTCTGCAAGACTTTCTAAGCCTAGGGTAACTGTGTGATCTTGGGCGCATTTGTGCTCTGCTCTCTATAAGAGTGTGCCCAGCCTATGGACTTTGGCTCACAAGTGACTTCTGCACTTCTGCCTTGCTAATAGTGTTCCTAAAGCTTAGAGTGGTGTACCTTCCCATATTCTGTCTTTTTCCCTCCCTTCTTCATGAACTTATTGGAGTGCCATCTATAGTTAAGCGCTCACCTCTGTCTGGAAGTGGTGTTAACTAAGACTTGTCTGATGAGGAATAAGGGTTGTATATATCATAATAGTAACTGTGTTTAGAGTGTTTTACAATAAGAGTGCTGGAGTGTTTCAAACAGTATGTGTTTAAATAAATAATTATATACTTTCTTACCAAAGCTCTGGTCCGTGTTTGCTTGTATTGTTGTATCTGAGTGCCTATTGTGTATACTTTGCATACTGCCTAACTCTTTTTGAGGGAAGTCTGACTGCTCAGCCACAGCTACCAGGTAAATCTGGGTGGTACAGACTGCTACCAAGAGGGTTTACTGCTAACACCTATAGTCCTAAATCTTTTGCAGTGTTCCCAAAGGGAGCTGCACAGGTTTCTGCCTAACAGAGGTGTGTTAACAAAAAACCCGAAGGAAATTTCACAAAGGTATGCGTAGTTCTAGGAGGGCATATATAAATCAGAAATGGTACAGGAGCAAGCGCAGCTAGAGCAATATCTACAAGCGATAGATCTGCCACGGCTCTCCCATGAGGATATAGAGCAAGTAGACACCCCAATTACAAGTGAGGAGATTGAGCAAGCAATAAAGCGGCTGCCGCTGGGAAAGGCACGTGGCAACGACGGCTACACAGCCGGCTTCTTTAAAACCTTTAAGTCCTCTCTCCTTCCCTTCATGGTGTAGTTATTCACTGATATCCTCAAACGGGAATGGCTCCAGAATCCTTCTCGGAGGCGCTCATCACAGTAATCCCCAAGGAAGGCAGAAACCTAACCAGTGCAGGTCCTACCGCCCGATTTCACTGTTCAATAGCGATGCCAAAATCTATACGCGGGTACTGGCAGCCAGGCTCGAAGTACACATGCCCCGATTAATGCTCTGATCAGGTGGGGTTTATTTTAGGGAGGCAAGGGGCTGACACCATTCGCAAGACACTGCATCTAATTCACGAATCAAAGAAAATGACGGGGGACCCAACTCTCTTATCTGTGGACGCAGAAAAGGCGTTCGATAGAGTGGAGTGGGGCTTTTTGGAGGCTGTATTAAAAAAAGTGGGTCTGCGTCCAATATTTAGAAGGGGAGTTAAAGCAGTATATACATCACCCAAAGCATTGGTAGTTGCCAATTCCGAGTATTCGAAATGTTTCCATTTAGAAATAGGCACCAGACAAGGCTGTCCCTGATCAGCAATACTTTTTGTACTCTCTGTGGAACCCCTGGCCCAGGCGCTCAGGCCGGACCATTGAGTCGAGGGACTGCAAGTGAAGGGGAAGGAATATAAGGTCGCCCTATATGCGGACGATATTCTTTTGCATATAAAGAACCATATGTCATCGATACTGAGGGCTATCCAAATAATAGAAGAATATGGAAAGTATTCAGGGTTTAAGATCAACAGCTCCAAATCCATGGTATTCCCGTTACAAGATCCTACCCCCGATACCACCAACAGATTAGCCCGGCCTGGCCTTGAACTAGGTGGCACCACCCTCTGGTATTTAGGGATCAATCTAATGCGAGACTTAGAAACACTATGAAGCTAATTATCCTAGTTTGATACAGTCTTTACGCAGTCTTAAATAAGTGGCAGAACCTTACTATCTTGTGGCTCGGAAGCGTCAATGCAGTCAAGATCATTTGCCTTCCAAGGTTTCTGTACCCTTTCCAAATGCTCCCTGAGCGACTCCCAGAAACATTCTTTAAGGAAACCAAAAAGGCCATTTTGAAGTTCTTGTGGCAGCGGAAGAAGGCAAGAATTGCGTATGATACTCTGGTCCTACCTAAAGAAAAGGGAGCAGTGGGGCTCTCTGACATCAAAAAATAATATCAAGCCTCCCAACTAAGAGCCATGGTTCCCCACTTAAGAGGACGAACGGACTTGCAGTGGGTGTACCTCAATAACCAGAATCTAGCACCCGCCACTGTTGCATAGTGGCTATGGGTCCCGAGAAACAAACTGCTCCAAAATCATATGATATTGGGCACCCTGTGAGAAATCTGGAGGAAGCGGAGCGGACCTGAGAGGAATAACCACATGGCCGTCACCATTGAGCCACATATGGGTCCTGGGAATCCGCAAAGAGATACCCAATCTTGACCGGTTCCAAACATGGTTCGAAGCAGGCCTTGAAAGGGTGGGACAGCTCTGGAGAGGGAGACGCTCCTGGTCAATCACCGAACTCGGAGTCATTTGGAATACACCCATTATCAGTCTTTTCCTTCCTGCAGCTAAAAGGGGTACTCGTGAGAAATGAATGGAAGGAGACGTTACAAAGAAACCTCACCCTCTTTGAAAAGCTGCTCGACAACAATAGAAACCAAACATTTGATTTCAGATATGTATAAAGCATTTGTAGAGGTGGGGAAGGGGTTTACTGCTCAGTTGAGGGGGAGGTGGGAACGGGACTTGAACATGGAGTTGGACCCAGACGTATAGGCAAAGATCTGTGGAGGAGCTGCGCAAGTATCGCTAGCCGCCCAATATAAGATACATGCCATCAAACTCCTCCAATAGCAATATGACCCTGATTGGTTATCCAAAATGTTCCAGTCTGCTAGCCCCATTTGTTGGCATCAATGCGGCGAGAGGGCCAACTACTGGCATATGTGGTGGGAGTGCCCAAAGGTGGAAATAAAAGTTGGTACAGAATACCATATGGTTACGTTAGAACACATGTAAGGTGGGTCCTCCCTCTCCTCCCCCCACTCCTCCTCAAGCTACTAACTCTATGCTAAAAGTTGTGTATTCTATGTTGCAAAACTCAATGAAGTCAAATAAAAAAAAAACTCACAGCAGCAAAGCTCGAAGTGATAGAATCTCAATGTGGCAAAAATCAAAGTTCAGGAAGTCCCACTGTGGCAGGCTTCAAACTTAACTTGCAGCAGCTAAATGTAAAGTTTTAAACTCACAACATCCAAGTTCAAAATGACAGTGACACAGTGGTAACATTCACAGTGACAAAAGTCTGACGGGGGGAATATCTCGGTGGTGAAGATAGAGAGTGGCAAGAAACAAATTGAGTATACTATGCTGTCCCTTACCTTCTTTTCACTGATCACTTGGGCTGGTGGGGAGCAAGGGGCTGCAGTGCAGGGTGGGGCGCCAGGCGAACCAGCAAACTTTCCTTGTCCTCTGCATTTTGGTGGCTGCCTGGGTAAGGCTGCCCAGTGGGCTTGTTTGAGAAAGGCTGTTCCGGTCTTGTGACCCAAGAATCCACCAGTCTGAGGTTGGAAGAGTGGGCAGAGGGAGGTACAAGGTAGGTAGGTAGGTCGATGGGTGGGCACAGAGGACTGTTTGGGCAGCATGGATTGCGCTTTTTATGAGCTTCTGGCTTTTCAGTACAGTGTAGGTGGGGAAATAAATAATGGCTGAGGCAGGAAGGGCTGGGTGCAGAACCTTACCTTCTCCTTTCCCTTTGCTTCTTTGTTTGATGGCCAATAAATGCCATTCCACAGTGAGAAATTATAGCCAGATTAGCTGCACCAAAATATGCTATTCTAGCCATGTAATAACATATATCCTGCTTGCTTCATCATAGATGCACAGTAAAAAAATGCACGCCGCAGTAAGAAATAGCTAGATTGGTGGCACCGAAATGCCTGTCTAGCCATGTAATAACACTTTCATGCTTACTCTATATATGCTGTAGTACATGCACCCTACTTTCTCTACCCCTTACAAAATCAGTGCCCGCGACCAGCAAACACAAATGCGTGCACACACATTTGCACAACATTCACTTGATCATTCACATGCGCACCTATACATCATACACTCACTCATTACACATGCATGCATACATACTTTTGCCCCATTCTGGATGCACCTCACCACCAGCGCCTCTTTGAACACCCTCCAGCTCCAGCAGGATTGGGAACCAGACGGCAAAGAGCACATAAACATAACATAACACTTTCTGGTTCCTGCACAGGAGCGCTCCTAAAGTACTGCCCCAGGACATCCGAATGTGCATAGCGCGGCTGGAGAGCCCCCTATGCACATTCAAAAGGTGCAGTTCCCCAGCCTGCATCCCCAATGGGCCATGCAAGGCTGGGGAGGCATAACTCCCCCCATCATTGCATGGTCCATTGGACATGCGCCCTGGGGAACAGAAACAGACAAAGGGGGACCACCTTTCCCTTTAACAATTTAAGCTTCGGCTCCTCCAAAAATGGGTGAATGAAATGGCGGGTCGCTGCCCCCTAACCCATTATGGACGAGCCACTCCTGGCTAATAGTAGTACCTTTTTTTTATTTATATTGCCACAAAACAATGGTAGCAAGTGTTACGTAAAAAACATTGATGTTTGACCTACCCTTAATAGGCAGCTAGGGCATCCTAATTTTGACTAGATAAACACTTCTCCAATAAGAATTTATGATGGAGCTGCACTTGGTTTCATTGTCAGTGCAGATAGGTAGCCTGTTTAACAACCAAACTGTTCAGTGCAACCCAGCAAGTTCTTAATTATAGCCCACAATATAGTTAGCGAGCATGTACACATCGCTAAAATTTACTAATCTGTGAAAATTGCACATAATTCTAGATTTATGTAATGATCTTTGACCATTAGATGTAGCTACTCTATATGAAAATGTGCCCGACATGCCTGTTTATCTAAATATCTGGAAGAGCAGGTGCAGAATCAGTCCCATGTCGGGTGTGACTTGCAGCTAATACTAACCAAGTGTTTGTGGTTTGGGGAACGTTTCTGTAGACCGTACTATTGCATCTTAACTCATTTACTCTGCTCTGTGCCCTGAAAATAAAGCTTGACTTTCTCCATTGTGAGGAACTTCAGTTTGTATGGAAGAACAGTAGAGGATCTTGCCAGCAGATTCACCAAGCACAGAATACCTTCCCTGATTCTTGTTTTCTCGCCAACAGGGAGAGAGAATATGATTTCCTTATGGTCCAAGTGAGTCAATGTTTTACTGATTTATAGATCTGTTCAGCATTAAAGTCTGCTTCCTGTAATGAATCAGGAGTAAGACTCGGCCACAGGGGCATTGTGATGACTTTTATTAAAGAAAAAGGGTTGGAGAAGAAAGACCTATCTCACCCTATCGGTACAAAGGGGTTCCCTGCCTCAACTAAACTAAAGGATGTCTGTGTCAGAATGTCCAAAAATAAGAGTTCTCCGTCCTGTGTCAAAAATCCTAAACTGAACCTTGATTGCTAAACTCAAAATAAAATGCAAAAGGATAATGTCTTTCAACTAGAAATCTGTAGCTTTTTTCAGTGTTCCAACACAAAGTTCCAAAAGGTGCAGAAATAAACAAATAATCAAAGTTCCATATTTCTCAGGAGGGAGCTCTCTTCGCCTGTGTTTGTCAGCTTCCTTTACAGCTCACACGCACAGTTCTCTTTCTCGGAATATGCAATTTTCCAGTCCAGGGGCTATTGCTCCCTTTCCCTTGTTTCCACTCATTCAAGAGGCTAACTTTCTTTTTCTTGATTCTTATAGTTTATTCTTAATCTGGTGTGGGTCCCAGACTCGCAATCACATTGCCTGGTATACACTCCTGCCAGAGTTTTGTCCACATGTAACAGTTTGACTCGTTCAGCCAATGGGTCTTCGAATCTCTTTAATCCGTTTCATTCTTCTGTAATGCACTCTGTGTCCCAGGTACCTTGCTCAGGTTTGCCCAGTGAATGTCTCTTTCCTCGGTGTAAAGTACATGCTGCAAAGCGCCCTGGTCTCCTGTGGCTGCTACAGCATTCGCTGTGGTCTTTGGTTTTGCTAGTGGGGCACATCCTCCTTCTGCTGGTGCCATGTTTGCTCTCTGGTACTCGTTATGTTACAGGTTTATAAAGCGCACTGTCACCACCTGCGTTGGCCCTTGGCGCTCTGACGAATCTGTAAAGCAAGAGGTTAAGGGGAAGTGTAAGTTAGTAGGACTGAGCGGGAGGAAGGAGCAACAGATCTTTGATGTGTTGGCAGCTTCAGTTTGGTTTACACCATTCGCTGAGTGTAGGTATGATTTTGGTTGGTAGCTTGTGCAAGGCTGTGTGGTTTGTTTGTGGTGCAGTGAAGCGTGTGCCGTTTGTAGTGCTGTAGAGGCTTCCTCTCCACAGCATCTCCTGCTGCAGGCCTCAGTGCGGCATACATTCAACCTCGGAGACAGCGCCAGTAGGAGTTCTCCTGTCCCCTTCTGCAGCTGGCTTCTTCTTCGCTTCCCGGGCTGTACTGGAGTTATAAATGTCTTGGCACGTATCGGATCCACCCAACCACTAGATGCGTCTCTAGTTCTGCAGCTTTAGTGCTCTGCATTTCTCTCATGCTCTTCCTCATCTCAGTTGTTTTGCAAAAAGAATAGGAAAGAGCCCTACTGTCACTGTGGATGGACTGGGTCTATTTCACAATATGCCTTGCCGGTTCGGGAAATCAAACGGTTTTTGTCATACCTTGAGTCGAAAGGGGGATACCATGTTCCTGCCAGTGAATCCCCTTCCCTCCTATGAGGGTTGTCTCCCTCCATACGGTCCTCACTCAGGCAGCCACTCCACTGTCTGGATGGCCATAGGGGAAAGAGTTTTTTCCCCAGAGAGGAAGTGATGACCTTGCTAGATTCATCACATTCCTTACACTCTTAATTGTAATTGTTGCTAGGTTGCCAGTGTGATTTTTTTTTTTCTTTTTTTTTTTTTCTTTTTTTTTTTTTCTTACTGTGGTTTGAAGCCTATCCTAGTTTTTCTTCTATCAAAGCGGTGAACTTATGTTGTTGTACATTTTCTGGATGTGTAGAGAAAGCAGCATATCGAAGTGCTGTGCCTACAAACATTAATACATCTTTTGTTTTCCCTTCTCAGGAGGACCCGGTCGATGCACGGACCATGCCCAGTTACCACGTTTGGACCAAAGGCCTGTGTACTGCAGAATCCCAAGACTATCATGTGAGTATTGAATGTCGTGTTATCGTTTCATTCATGACTGACCAGTCCATTGTGCCTCGATCAAAAACGTCTCTGCCTGAGTATAAGCATGTACTGTGACCTTTCTCTCATGTCGTTTGACATACTCGTTGCCTACGAATTTAATTGTACACTGTTTTACTACCATGCTCTTCAGGCCAGTGTTACGAAGGGATTTTGTATTTTGGCCACTTCGTTTCCAGCACCTTCAAATTGCTACTACTCCCTAGATCCATCTCTCCGTCCTTCAAAGTTCGTTTTTATCAAAGTTCCATTTCCTGCTTTGTTTGATCTACCTTACATCTCTAGCTATGTACTACGATGCCTCCACCCTAAAGTAGATTGCACACTCCCCCTGTCACTCCTGCTGCTCCACCACCAGTTTTTTTATGTGATCTTGGGTTATATCCCTCTCTGCCCTACAAGGCACTTGTCTTGTTTTTCCTTCTGTAGACTTCCCACTTCTCTCTCAGCAACCTTTCTTCCACCAGTCTGCTCCACCAAGATCATTCCCCTATGTAACATAATGTTAAATGGTTTGTATAGCTCCCTCAGACACTTAGGGTGGCTTTGCTGCATGTGGCTCTGTAGGAAAAGGGGTGGATGGTCATTAGTGGAACAGGACTGAGGGAGAGGCAGATGCAAAACCTGTATTGTTGATGGGTGCACTTTGGAAGTACCCAGTTCCTATGGGCCAATGTGCGCTCTGTGGGTTTGGCAGGGAGACTTGGGAGTAGATTTGTTTTATTCGTATTTATATAGCGCACAACAGCCCAAAGGCATCGTGGCACTTGTTACAAAAACATGCTTAGTTACAGAAAATATTGCGTCGACATTTGTTACATATCGTGAGCGGTTTGTATAAAAATATTACATTTGTCGAGTGAATGTAGAGAGAGGATACAACATATGTACATAGATTACATTCTATTTATCTTACATTTATATTACAATATACCTATTAGGAACAGTGGACGTAGTAGCAGTGTTGGTTCAGGAGAGTGGTCTTGAGCTTTTTACGGAAAGCTGATATGGATGCTTCAGCTCTGAGGGGGGCAGGGAGTGAGTAGTTTAGGTGCAATGTATGAGAAGCATAGCCCTCTGGCTTTTGCTTTCCTGATGTGTGGTATGTGTAGCTGGTTGGTGTACTGAGTTCTGGAAGGGCGCGTTGGGGCGGTTCTTGATATAGCTTCAGCTAGATTTGTGGGAGCTGTGTTGTTGATGCACCTGTGTGTGATGGTGAGAATTTTGAGAGTAATGTGGTCTTTGACCTGTAACCACTGTGCAGCTTTTCTGGCTTGGGATACATGGTCTCTTCTGGGATGCTCATAGTGGCTCTTAGGGCATTGTTTTGTGTGGTTTGTAATCTGTGAATGTTTTTGGAGGAGGTGCCAGCCAAGAGAGCGTTGCAGTAATCGAGTTTGGCGCCTATTGTTGCTCTGGCTATTTCAAGGCAGTTGGGTGCGGATAGGTAGGGTTTAATGACTTGATAAGTTTGGTGCTTTAGGCTGATGCAGAGGCTATGGCGCAAAATTGTTTGTTCATAGATAAATTTGCATCAATGTGGACACCTAGAGTCTTGACAGATGAGGATACAGTGATGGTGGAGTTGTCTGTTAAAGTTGGCGTATTGGGGACTTAGCTTTGTTATTGTGTTTTTCTGTCCGAGGATAAGGATTTCAGTCTTGTCACCGTTAAGACAAAGGCCATTTACCACCATCCAAGCTTGGATTGTAGCATAGATATCGTGTAAGGCCGTGGCGTCTTGGTGATAGGAGCCAGATAGTGGTAGGAGTACTTGAGTTTCGTCGGCATAATTGGTATATGTTACACCCATTAAGTCAAGTAGGTTGAAGACGGGTTTGGGGAAGAGGTTATAGAGGGTGGGGGCTGTACATGATCCTTGGGGAACACCGCAATTTATAGTTGTAGGGTCGGCGTTTGCTATGTTAGAGAAGACCTTCATGGCTCTACCTTCAAGGAAGGACGTAATCCAAGAAGCTGCTTGTTTAGAGAACTGGACTGCCTTAGTGAGATGGGTAGTTAGTTTTTTGTGATCTACCAGATCAAAAGCTGCTGATAGTTCAAGAAGGAGGAGCAGGGCAGGTTTACCTTTGTCCATGATATGGGAGATTTGATTTTTTTTAGGTCTAGTAGGGCGGATTCTGTTCCATGCCCTACACGGAAACCAGATTGCCTTTTACCCAATATGGAGTTGGCTTCTATGTATGATTGGATCAGGTTATGAACTGCATTGTCCAAGAGCTTCAGAAGGAATGGCACTGTTATAGGCCTGTAGTTGTTGGGCTGAGCTGGGTCAAGTGTGGTCTTTTTTAGGAGGGGGCGTACCCAGGCTTCTTTGAGACTGTTAGGTACGGAACCTGTTTTGAATAAAGCATTAATGAAGGCAGTAATCAGAGGGGCAAGTTCGTTAGCACATTCCTTGATAATTTTGGGGGGGTCATATGTCTCCTTTGCAGAGTGATGGTTTGAGGTTTGAGGTGTTTGATAAGTTCAAGGACCTTGGATTCGGTAGTGTCTCTAAAGGCAAATTGGGCATGTTTGGGTTTACTACTCTTGGCTTGTGTTGGAGGGTTAGTCATTTGGTTAGGGAGAGGTTTGCCGTGGTTGTGAATTTTTTTTTTTTTGGAGGAGCTCTATTTTATTGACCATTGCGGACTGGATGCTAGCACACCAGGCCTTGTCTTTAATTATCTCATCTGAGCTTGCCGGTGGTTTGACTAATTCATTAAAGATTGTGAATATCTCTTTAGCTTGCGAGTTAGCCTTGGAGATCCTCTCATTAAGAGTTTGATTTTGCTGCGATTATAGCTTTTTTATATTGTAGGGCTATCTGTTTGAAGAGGTTCTTATTTTAGTCACTTGGGTCCGCTTGCCATTTTTTTGTAACTGACGTTTTTGTGCGCGGAGCGTTTGAAGTTCGTCCGAGAACCAGGAGTTACAGTGAAAGGATTTTTTCTTTCTTTCAAGTGGGGCTATTGTGTTTATGGCATTGGTAAGAGTATCGTTGAAGATGGCTGATAGCACATTAGGATCCTGAGAGAAAGGAGGTGCTAAGCAAGGGTTGTTAAGGTAGGGTCAGAAGTTCTCTGTGTTCAGTTTTTTTGAGCTTCTTGTTATGGCTGGTGGTGCGTGGGTGAGAGCTTTGGGACTAGGGGTGGTGGGGATGAGGAATTCAATGCAGGTGTGGTCAGTCCAGGGATAGGCGTGTTAGAGATAATGTTGGATGCACAGTTGTGATCCATGAGCCAGTCAAGGGTACGGCCCTTAGAGTGAGTGGGAGCGTGTACTCCTTGAGAGAATCCTAGGTCTGCTGGTTCTTTAGCTAGGGTTGAGGCAGATTCATCTTTTGGGCCATTGTATCCTAAGTTTAGATCTCCTAGTAGAAGGATTTTAGAGGATTTATTGATGTTACTAAGTCGGTGGAAGGGGTGGTCTTGGAAGTCAGCTGGGGGGTCCAGGAGGCCTATACAGGATGTGTATATTGATTGAATTTTTGGGAGACAGCGTAAGCTTGGCTGAAAGGATGTTGGCATTTCCACCCCATGTACTAGGGTCTGATAGCCTAATGGAGAGTGAATCTTTGTAGATAAGGGCGACTCCCCCTCCAATTTTGTCAGGTCTATCTTGTCTCAGGATGGCGTAGCCTGGGGGTAGGGCTAGTGAAATGGCTGGGCAGGAGGCATCAATGAGCCAGGTTTCGGTGATGCTTATTAGGTCAAGATTATGGTTGATAGTAGGTCATTTATCTCTAAGGCATGTGTGGGTAGGGAACGTACGTTCAGCAGTGCACATTTGAGAGGTGGGTATTGTGCAATAGTTTTTATTTTTTATTTTGGGATGTGATAATGTGTACTTATCGTAGTGTGTGGTACTGTGAGTCTTAATACGTGGTGGTGCTTAGGAGGGTTGGAATGAGAGGAGAGGGGGGCAATGCCTTTGCAGCTATTGGTGTGGGGTGTCGGCACAGTGCAGGTGCCTAATCTAGAGTTTCTTGAGGTGAGCGGTGTGGGTGAACATGGCAGGTGTCTGGGTCTGGGAGATGTGGGGTTTCTGAGTCTGTGGCGTCTGACTGCTAGGTTAGGTGGCTGAGACTGTGTGATGTTACGGTCTGGTGGAGTGGAGTGTGAGTTCATTGCGCGGCAATGAGTGTGATGTGCCGGGTGTGGGTGAGGAAGTATAGAGACCATTATTGTGATATCTATAGCAAAGGTTATTAGGATGGCTAGGGGGAGTGTGGCACTGAGAGAGCGGCTGTGTGAGTGTTTGTTATGAAGCTTATCCATTCGCAAGAGCCCAAGATCTGATAGAGTACAGACAGTTTGAGTGTGTGATGGGGCTAAAGACGAGAGCTTATTTATAGCTCGATTCATATTGATGTGCTAATGGCTAGTTCTGTGGCTGCCACCTTTTGGGGGATTTGTGTGTCCAGTGTAAGGTGATGGTGTATATTAGAGTGAAGTTGGAGAAGAGAAGTGTCGGCCTTTCAAGGCAGACCAACCTGCAACCCTGCACTTTATACCACTTGCCTCTTGCAGACGAGTTCCATTTCACCTGTCATGTTGCTGCTCTGTCTCTCGCTTTTTCACGTTCTCTATTTTTCTCTCTCCTCTGTTGGCCTCTCTTCTCACTTTTTCTCTCCCTGCCCCCCCCCCCCCCTCCCTTGATATATTCTACCCTTTTTAACTCAAAACGAGCATCGTCTTATGAGGGACAGGGGTTAGACTATAAACTTCGACTCATTATCATGAGATAGATTCTAAGGGTTATTGGAAGCAAGAACATTTGCTTCAGAAAAAGAGATGCTTGAAATTTGAGGACCACAGAAGCCCACTTCACCTTCCTAAATATGGTCATTGACAGGCTGAGTGGTGCCTCTTAAACTCCCTCTAACATGCTCAGGTGCTGTATTCAGTGGCCTGTTGGAATCTGTGCCCCTTTTGACTGCACCCAAGGCACCCCACTCATCTCCCAAGATGACTTGACCTTTCAGCATGCATCTGACCTCCCACTTTCTCATGAGTCCTTTTTTAACTCAGCATAGCACTTGCCTTCCCCACTATCCCCTTTAGTTTGGCACACAATGTGTCACTGCATGTATTGATCTTCATTTAACACATGCATAACCATGAAAGGAAATAGGTTTATTTATGTCTGGCTAAGATGCAACAGAAAAGGTTATCAAAATATTTGAAAAAATGAAGTTCTGCATGCTCAAAATATTGGAAATACAAACAATAGTAGGTTGAAGATATCAGATTGTCTTCGAGAGGTAATTGAGAGACTGAGTCCATTTGTCAAGTAATGTAGGATTGAAGGAGGCAAGATACTGAGGATATTTTAAGGGAGATGTAGATACAGGGCCAGTCTTGCGTTTGGTGGAAGAGGGTTCTGTACTGAGTCCATGAATTGTTATAATTGATGCATATAATTCTAGTAGTTCTGTATCCATCTCTGTAAATCAGTCAATTTCATGCTGTTCCCATAGCTACAAGCTTTTACGAAAGTGAACAAATCATAAATGTACAAATCGAGATCACAGTTGATTACAAAATGGAAATCTTATTTAAAGGGGTAATTTCTTTTTTAAGAATACATGAACATTATAAATGGTCTGTTACTATTTATTTATTTACTTGTTTTAATCAAATTAATGATTTTTACAAAAGAAGAAGAGGAAAAAGAAAAAAAATTTCACATTAACTAACTGATGCCAGAATTTGTTTTCAGCATCTGTGCTGCGGCTATTGTCCAAGCTGTCCTTTTGCCGCCCATGAGCCTGCCCCACCATAGTTCCTCGTCTTTGCTATAAGAAGCTGATAGATGTGGTAGCAGGTACTTTTCTCCGATTGGCTTTGTGCCAGGGCAGTTAAGCAATAGGTGATGAATGGTTTCAATCTCGTCAACGTTGTGACTGAATCAACATGTGTTTGTGTTTCTTTGGCCTCTGACTGCCAAGATCTCCTGTGTTTTGAGTAAGTTTAAACGAGCTCTCATACAGGTTTCTGACTAGTTTATTGGGAAATTTGCTCAGATAGTTTGGAACAACGTTCAGTTTACTCGTGTGTGGAAGCAAATGGCTTATAGATTTTGCCACTGCTGCACAGTCCAAAGTCCTAATCCAGTCCCACTCAGCCATTTTCTTTTTTATTTTCTTCGGACAAATGGATTTCAGACAGCTTAAGTTTGCAAGATGTTTCCCATTTTTTCAGCACGCTGCAGCTGGTGCCTAGAGTTTCTGCCCTGATTATGTTTAGGATATTTGTGCAGTCCGGTAATAAGGTTTTCCTATAAAACATCATGTTTTTGATTTCAATTGTCACTCCCAGCAATAACGAGCCTAGCTCTCTCCTGATTAGCAGCTTTGATGATGATTTTGGTTAGTGCGCAAAAAGTAACCTTCGAGCCTTGGCCATAGTTGCACAGGTGTTTGCGGTAGTGCCTCAGCGGCGTAGGTGAGTGAGGGAACCACCTTCGCGCGGTAGAATCTGATCATCGGCATCAGGGAAAATTTGCCAAATTTGTTGTCCAGTGCACGCGCCTGGGCTGCTAATTTCTTTACTTTTTCCAGTAGAGACACTTGCAAGGTTGCATTTATTCTTGAGCAGTCTAGGATCACTCCCAGATATTTAAAATGTTGCACTTCAAGGGCAGCTCCCTCCAGGAACCATCAGTTTTTCCTTTGGACGCTGTGATTTTTGCAATACAAGTATCTTGGTTTTGGCCACGTTAATTTGCAGGTCGTTGGCGTGTGTGTAAGAGGCCAAGTTGTCTAGTTGGCGTTGAAGGCCAATCGGGGTGAGGTCCATCAGGATCATGTCGTCTGCATAAAGCAGGCGTGTGGTTTTCTGCGAGCCCATGGAGGGCGGAAAGGAGCGAATAGAAGGTTCTGAATCCTTAAAGGCAGCCCTGCTTGACCCCTCTTCCAGCTGAAATTTCTTCCGACAACGTGCCAGATTGAATCAGTCTCACTCGGAGCTTGGTGTTTTTGTGTAGGGCGCGTATGGGTTGGACTATTTTGCTAGGACAATTACATTGTTTCAGTTTTAGCCAAAGAATCTCTCTATTGACCTGGTCAAAAGCTTGAGCCAGGTCAATGAAGGCCACAAAAACTCGAGGTGCACCATCTATGATTTTGCTCTTTAGCGCGCTCAAGAAAATGATGTTGGCCGAAGTCCGTGTTTTTTGTGAATTTCGTCTGGTATGGGTCTGCGCAGGAGGCAGTTTTACCCCAACGCTGGAACTGATGCAGCAGAAGATCCCCAAAGACCTTACCAATAGTGTCTAGTAAGGCTATGGAGGCGGTAGTTTCTTGGATCCTCTTTGCAGCCCTTTTTGTATATCAGGACCACAGTGGTGGTAGCCCAGGACACTCCTTGCAGCGTTTGAAGATTTCACTAATCAGTATTGACCATGCCTCTGGATTTGTTTTGAGGTCGAAATTGGTAATGCCATTGGGGCCGGGGGCTCTCGAGGCTTTCAGTTTGCGAAGGATTTTTAATATCTGCTCTTTGTTGCTCAGATCTATCCAGGGTTCCAGTGGAGTAGTTTCCTCTGGAAACGGGGTAGCAGAGGACGCCTGAAAAAGTTGTTTAAAGAACAGTGTCCAGGTTTCTTCGCCAATGTTGTTTAATGGTGCTGACTCGGGAGATGTGGCCGTAGATCTTAGGAGCACCCAAAATTCTCGTGGATGATGACCGCTCACAAGCTTCAGCATGGATTCTGCATCTTGTTGGTGCAAAATTAGGCGGTGGTGCTTAATCCAGGACTTATAGATTGTATGTGCTGTATGAAGGCGTACTTGGTTTTCCTGCGAGGGATGTGTCTTTCCTCTCATTTTCAGTTTCCTTAATTCTCGTTGCTTCTCTACCAATATCTCACAGTATGCGTGGGTATGTGATCTTGTTTCAAGACTGGGCATGTTAACCAATGAGGAGAAAGGAACCAGGAGAGGTTGGTAATCTGGAAGCGCTTGGGTGTTCTTTAGACCGCTCGTGCCCAACCCCCCCCTTTGATATTGCAGGGTGATCTTCGCCAGAGAATCTGCTGATAGTTTGAGGCGTTTTTTTTGGTTGTTAGTCTCCACTTGCGTTGCCATGAAGGTTTTTCGAGTAGACCATGATTTCCACCTTGGGCTTAGCAGATTGAAGTAGTCAAGTGCATTTCTAGCGATCACAAAGGAGATTGCTAATGCCGCAAGTGGAGTACTCACAAAGATGTGGTCAATGTCAGCGTAAGAACTCCCCCTGTCCCAAGTGGGAACACGGGTGTGTCTTGGAAACAGATCGCCTGCATTATGTAGGGCTCTTCAACTCATGAGAGCTAGCCACTTGCAGCCCCTTTCTTCTCTCAGTGAAGAGGATTTCTGAGGATCAATCAAATCGTCATTTGGAGGGCAAGTGGCATTCAAGTCACCACATATTATCATTAAAGCCTCTGGGCACTCTGCGAGTGCGTCGTCCATGGTTTGCTGAATCAGCAAAAGAAAGGTGTGGTCATTCATGGCTAGGGGATTCCAGTACATGTTTATGATGATCAACGTGCTTGGTGTTGGCTTGTTGTTTGCTCCGATGTACTTTTCCCAACGTAGCGAGATAGCCAGCAAATATATAGTTGTTTTTAGTGTTTTCAGATAGTGTAGCCCGGAGCCAGAGCGGATAGCTGTTATCAAGCCAGAGAACGGTCGACCCAGAACACCTTTTTTGGCTGGGGCGAAGGTTACAACATATCCATCCATTGTTGGCTTTTCCTGGAGCCAAGACACTTGTAAGCATACTATATCATATAGACGCAAGTTGGCACCCCCCACCCACCCTCCTTGGTCAAGTGCAGAAAGCCCCTGGTGTTCCAGGACCCCAGTGCCAGAGCTTCCTTCGTAATAGTAGAACTGGAGTAGGGACCCAACAAGCAGTCCATACGCATTGCTATTTCTTTCTATTAATTGTTAATGCCTTAGGGATCCAGGACCACAGTTGAGCCAATGGGGCCTGCGATGGAAATTGCTCCTTCTGTCTCGTTTGAAGGCCTGTTACTATTAAGAACTTCCTGAAAATCAGAACCCTATCCCAATTGTATAGCTAGTCAGCCTAAATCTGTTAGTCAATTTATCAGAAATGTAAGAATAAAAAAGCGGAACAGTTCCACCCATTTAACTCCAACTTTCTCATCAATGTTGCGACTGTTTCAGACCTTCCATGCTGTCCAAATATATTAGGGAAATTGCTCATATCACCTCTGCAGACTCAGTGCTTCTTGCCCATGTCCAAGCCTCGTGGGTCGCATAAATGCTAGATGCTATCAAGAGGTGTTTGAGCCATTTGTTTCACAGCAATCAGTATTTCGGGCAAAGAAAAGAATGTCTCCACCATATTCTCACATTTCCATAAGATCTCAAATTACTCTGCTTCATGCATCCATTATTCAGAATCTAGGGTCAAAATTCCCATGAAAACCTTTACTTATTCCTGGCACATACAGGGTGGTGACAACTTAACCAGCTGTTTTGATATCAAAATAACAAGCCAGTCTCGAGTTTGATATAAAAAATGTCTTTCCTCGTATGCTCCCAAAAAATCCTTTAACTTCATGATCTCTAATTGGTAAGCAAATCTGGGTACTCAGAAATTTGTTATATTTAAATAGTCTCCAACCATTAGCCGTGTCCAAAGTATTAATAGTGGCAAAGCATGCTTTGTCAATTATGGGGTCTGAGTAAGCCCAAACTCCACCACTAGCAAGAAGGGTCTTAAGGTGGCTTGTTCTCAATATTCCTGACACCCAGTTTTGCCTGTACCATATTGGGTGCACCCATTGGGAGGCCAGTGGATTCTGTAGAAAAACATTTTCAGCGGCTCTCGGTTGTTTCATTTTGTCAAATCCCATAATTCACTCACAGTGCTCATCACACAGCTTTAGCCTGATGAGCTATAGGATATACTACGAATGAGACACCCAGAAATCTTCTGTTGAATCTCTGGAACCCTCCTGCAACATGTTTCAAATGGCAGGTGCTTTTTTCCACTTGGTGCATCCAAGATCCTGTTGCTGTAAACACGGATACCGAGATCAAACCAGGGTACAAATAACACGTCCTTGCCTAGTGACATTTTATTCTACACTGGTTCATGAAAACCCATCACCGTGATTTCTAGTCTTGAGTGCGTTGATAGTGAGGTTCATGCCATGGCAGGAACTTTTGAACCCTGGCACGAGTTGTTCCTGCCAGAATTGGCACATAAATGGCAGCCCCAATGAAGCAACTGACAAATTGGGTACCTGAGTACACATAGGTGGGTGTCCTTTCAAAAGAGGCAATCATTCTTGAAGGAAATGAAGACATTTAAGGTGAGTTAATGCTGAGAGATTAGGAGAGAATTGATGTGCCTGACTTCTTTAGTCAAAGGATAAGGCGGCTAGCATTGCAACTAGATCCTGGACACGCAGTGATTGAATTGGCAATGTTGATCAAGAGACAATTTGCAAATCAATATACACATGGACAAGGGATTGAACAGCAGAGTGATTATTTTCAGATGGGAGGATGCTTTGTTTCTTTGAGCTTTGTGAAGTGTGAGCAACTGAAAATGTGCGGGTTTCTTAGTTGACCCCATTATTGCACACAGTCAGTTGCGCATCAAGGGCAAACGGTAGTAATGATGTTCAGGGCCTCATCCACATTACTAGGCGTTGCCCAAATGGGTAACCTTCAGAGACATGTTTATTAGATTTTAATTTGTGTTTTGTCTATACCAAACTGTTTGCACATGAATAAATGTTATACATGTAAAAGGTATTGGTGTTGAGTTTTCACAGGAGACGCATCAAGATTTGAAAGACCCTGTATTTAATCTATGTAAAAAAAGCAAATGTGCAATAGGGTCACATGAATCTTCTAAATTTAATTTTTTCATCATTATAATAGTTTACATATTGAACATTAAAACAGCAGCAGGAGTTCCCAAATGAGCAAGCAACTAATGAATCTAACAAGTCCATACCAATTGGCCTTTGTGAAGCTCTGTAATACCACAGAATGTTTCCTTTTTTGAAATGTTGCAACATGAGTTTAAAAAAAGAAACAAAATAAAGCTTAGTAAGTAGTACATATCTCTTACATCCACTAGTCATCGAACCAACTTGCACCTCGGAGCATGTTATGTTGCTGTCCTTCTAAAACATCAGCAAAATGACGTGCCTGAATACACATGCATCATTTTCAGAACATTTCTTAAATCACCCTCTAATTATAGAATATAAGATAATGACAGCAAGTTATTTTTAAAAAATAAAAATACTGGGTGGTACCACACGGTAATGCCCGATGCTCTCCACAAACTCAAAAATATTGAGCTGAAAGTTCATACAATCGTGTCTTGAATATCCGTCTTCAATATACTGTCTAGATTTCACTTACACAGTCCTCATGTACTGTGACACAATGAATTCAATGAATCAATGATTTATAAAAAAAGAATTTTTATTCCATGGTTTTAAAGCCAAAATGGCTAATGGCAGAACTGTTTCCGAAGTCAAGAATGTAGCTACAAGCCAATGAATTTCAGAGTTTTACTCCATCGTCGGGGCTATGCTCACATTGTCACCGCATTAATCACAATACACAGTATCACATTCAATGTAATATACATACCATTATTCATCATAGTTGTCCATATTATGTAAAAGAAGAAAACAAGAAAATAAAACATTGTAAGCATGTTTGGCCAACTCTCGCTATTATTTGTATATGCATTTCATTTTAAATAAATCCCAAAAGGTATATCTATTAGGTTCATAACTTATGATTTGAGTCTTCTGCCTATAAATCAAAATGAACAAATAAGATTTTAATTATGTACAGAGCATTTTACTTCCACATTCACCCTCCTGTGTTCAGTTCGAATTACCTTGCGTGCTCCGACTTGCCTCTCCGTAATCACTCGATCAGGTACTCTATTACCTGCAATATTGGTTTCCATTAGAGTGCTAACGTCCCAAGTATGTAGAGCTATCCCAGGGGCCCATAGGTTCATAGAATTACTCACCTATGCCGGCTGTGCGAATCCCCCAGCCACTGCAGCTAAATGCGTGAGCGCGCGTTTCAAGGAAGTGTTTTAATATCACCATGGAGACCTTTAACAGCGTCGCAACACGTCAGCTGGAAACCTGCGTGTCGGCGCTTCACGTCCCACCCTACCTAGTAACGGGAGGGCGGGACCTGGTCTCAAGGTTTAATATTATGTTTCCATAGTAACTTGTTGCGTCTATGCTGCTAGTTTAAGGCCTTAATCTTGAAGAGCTTGCAAGCAAAGGGAGTGCAGGATTCAAGGTTAGTTAATATGTATCCATAGCAACCTATCGTGTCTGTGCTGCTAATGACTACGATTACAATTATGTTTTGTTTTCTTCTTTTACATAATATGGACAACTATGATGAATAATGGTATGTATATTACATTGAATGTGATACCATGTATTGTGATTAATGTGGTGACAATGTGAACATAGCCCTGACGATGGAGTAAAACTCTGAAATGCATTGGCTTGTAGCTACATTGTTGACTTAGGAGTCAGTTCTGCCATTGGTCATTTTGGCTTTAAAACCGTGGAATACAATTATTATTATTTATTTTAATCAGTGATTCATTGAATTCATTGTGTCACAGTACATGAGGACTGTATAAGTGAAATATAGACACAGTATATTGAAGATAAGGATATTCAAGACATGAATGTATGAACTTTCAACTCAATATTTTTGAGTTTGGTTAGAGCATTGGGCTTTACTGGGTGCTACCACCCGGTTGTTTGTTTTTCTGAAGTTTTTACGGATCCATGTGTCAAAGGATCGTCTGAAGCGTGATGGCTCCTAGGAATGTATACTCAAGGAAGAATATTGGATTTAATGGAATGAATGTAGAATGAAAAGGACATAGTGGTGCCAATTGTGCCATTTCTCATAGCATGTTCTTCTTAACCAGCTTGGCTAATTTTTCCTTGTTCTAATTAATCAATTTGATGCCTATTTTTTTATTTTTATGTACCACAGATATAGTAAAATATTCTGAGTGTAGATTATGTTTCTGGTTGCCCACATAGGTTATTCCAGGTTTACTCATTTAAGGTCCCACACGGTATAGATACATTGCTACAAACCTTTGGTGCCTCTGTTATTCTGATGTATGTAGCTTGCTGTGAGATGTTTTGTAGATGCAAATCCCCTTTTCTGAACAGCATGGTGCCTAAATAGAATCATTAGACAGATCACATACAATTGAACATTTATTTTGTATCTTTTCTAAGCAGGTACATTGATAACTACATGTTGATTCTATCAAGTTAAAGCGTTTGATGTATGTTATGTAACTAACAAGAAATTCAATACACAACATAACAGTACATTACCCTTCAAGACAATTCAGGTAAAATCAGGTATGAGTTGGTGGATGTGTCCGAGGACATTTTCTTCTTTATGGAGCCCTTTAACCCTGCTTGTGCCGTTATATCTGTAACAGAGGCCTCTGCAGTTATATCACTTGTTGACTCAATTTTGGGTTTGATGAAGGGCTATACATTTGCTTTTCCCATTGAAGGTCAGATGGCTAATGATGACTAAACTTTATACTAATGCAAGCCTCCACAGAGGCCGTGGCACATTTTTCTTGCGTCTGGGTTGTGGTAGCAATTGTGCTTTCATCTATAATCTCTTTTCTTCTCTTAGAAGACTAGTCCATGTAATTACACATCAGTTCCAGTATTTAATCCCCTTGGAATTGCAGCACAGAGAATTTGATTTCCAGATATTCGTAATTGCTGTTAATCTGCTTAGAATCACATGCTGTGCATATGGTCCAACATATATCGGGTTCCGTTGAGACTCATCACAAGAAGGTGTCCGGCGACAACAGGGTTCCGCAGAAGAAGGCGGTCGCGGAAGACGAGGCCCCGGCTCCGCCGAAAAAGCTTCCTTTGCAATCTCAAGCTGAGACTATGCGCCTCCCGTCTACGGAGGATTGTGCCGACAGCTTAGCAAGGCTTGTTTCCGCTGATTCTCAGACGGCAGTCAAGAGATTCTTCGAGGCCTATGGAAAAGGCCAAGTATCCGTTGAGATCCAAGGAGAGCCTAAGGGGAGTACTGGAGCCCTCCCGTAAGCCGAAAGAGAGGCACAGGGACGTCCCACCTCTGTCGGTGCCCCAGGAGGAGTTCTCTGAGGGAGAAGAAGCGATGTCTTAGATTTTGGCAGCAGAAGAGCATTTTCAAGACCCTTTTCCACCTCTAGACTATTCTAGGTCTTCTGTGTGGACTAGAGAGAAATTTGAAAACTGCATGGAAAGGCTGAACAGGTTTGTTTCCCGTTCAGAACAACCCACACCTAGAAGACCACAGGATGAGAGCCCTTCGGACCCTGTAGCAAATTTCCCAAGGCTCTTTGACCCCTCTCTGGAAGAGGTTATATAAAACTATGACCTAACTGAAGAAGACATTCCTGCAGACACTCAGCATGAGGAATTGATCAAGCCTAAGGACATGCATGATCCCATAGAGGGGCTGGGAGGAGAACCCGGACATGTGTGACCCTCAACCATGGCAGTCTCCAGATCCACAAGATCATGATGCCTTGTCCTTGGATTCCCCCCAGACCACCCCCACTAGACAACCCTTGCCACTGGATGATCAATTGACGTTTGTCATGTTGCGTAAAGCAGCTGAACACTTTAAGATTGCCACAGATGTAGCTGTTCCTGAAGCTGACTTCGTGAAGGACATCCTCAAGGAGAAGCCGCCGGCCAGCTAGCCTATTCCTCTCCTCAATTCAATTTAAAAAACGTCTGGTTCCCTACTTATCAACACCTGCTCTCACAAGATGTGTTAACCCAAGAATAGAAAAACTCTTGCGTCCTTCTCCCTCAGACCCTCTGTATATCAGAGGTCACTCCACCCCAGACTCTCTGCTGGTGTCTACTACAAGAAAGAGGGCAGGGGTCCCTTTGTCAACCGGCGAGGCACCCCCTTATAAGGAAGGGAAGAGGGTCACGGCCGCACTAGACCAAATTAAACAGAGACCCTCTACAAGACGAGGATCTGGGTCCAGACGGCTTTTTCGTGGCCAACGCTTCCCTCAACAACAATACTCCTCAGGAAACAATTGTAAATCTCCACAGGGAACCAGCGGATACACCACCCTGTATCCCCAAAGGGGTCAGCGTCGTGGGAAAGGAAGGGGGGCCGGAACTCTACCCGATGATTCAGGTCCCCTCCCATGCCTCCCTGGTCGGGGCCCAGCTAACAACGTTCCTTCAGGCATGGGAGGGGATACCTAGAGACCAGTGGGTGCTAAAGACCGTGGATCACCGGTACCGTATAGAATTCAACCGGTCCCCAACATTCAGACCTCCATGAGCAAGACGACTGACACCAGACCATCTTCGTATCCTTGAGGAAGTCGAGACAATACAAGAAAAAGGAGCCATAGAAGTCGTACCTCTGTCACAGGTAAAAGAGGGTATTTATTCAGTGTACTTCCTTGTACCCAAAAAAGAATCTAACCATGCGCCCTGTTTTAGATCTGCACCCAGCGAACAGATTTGTAAAACCACAAGTTCCAAATGGTCACTCTGCAGGAAGTACTCCCCCACTCCCCCCTGCTATCACAGGGGGAATTACATGGCAACAATGGACATGGAAGTTGCATACTTTCATGTTTCAATGTTGCCAGCGCACAGAAAATACCTCAGATTTATGATACAAGACGAGCATTATCAGTTTAAGGTACTACCCTTCGGCATAGCATCTGCACCAAGGGAATTTACAAAGGTACTAGCGGTGGCAGCTGCACATCTGTGCAGGCAATCCATCCCAGTCTATCCTTACCTCGCCGACTGGCTCATACGAAACATGTCTGTCAAATACCCAAAAGACGATAGATCTTTTATTCAGTCTGGGATTCTCTAATTCGAACAAAGGACGGCCTTGTCTTCCCCTCCAACGAGCATGCTGTTTAAAATCCCTCAGTATGTAGCCAGTCAAGAGGCGACGGTATGCAAGGCTATGCAACTGCTAGGAATGATGGCGTCATGTATCTACTTGGTTCCTCACGCGCGATGCGCATGTGCCCAATGCAGGAGTGGCTAAACAGCCAGTGGTGTCAGGCCAGCGGACAGTGGGACGATCTAATGGTTGTCTCGCCAGCCCTCATTCTCTCGCTGCAGTGGTGGTCAAGGGGGTACCTCTTGAAGGGGAAATCCTTCACCACCCCTGCATTGGAAGCCACTCTAACTACAGACTTGTCTCTCACAGGGTGGGGAGCTCACCTGCTTCAACAAACAGCGCACAGAGTCGTCAGACATAGCATCCAACCACATAAACCTGTTAGAACTGTCGGCAGTGTTCAAAGCACTAAAAACTTTCCAGACACAGCTGCAGGGGAAGACGGCCCTGATCCTCAGACAGCACCACGCCATGTACTACCTGAACAAACAAGGGGGCACTCACTCTCCAGGGCTGTCCAAACTGTTCCAGAACATTTGGAAGTGGGCTCTCAAACGCAACATGTTCCTGTCATCACAACATGTTCCAGGGGAACTCAATCTTCTAGCAGGCGTACTCCGCAGAGATTTCCTGTTGCCCATGGAGTACGAAGGGTGATTACACAAAGACATTACCTCTGTTTTCGCTGAATGGGGCTTCCCAGAGATCCATTTGTTTGCAACTCTAGAGAACGCTCAATGCCAAGATTACGCCTCCAGGTACCCCCAGAACCGTTCCAAGGGGAAAGGACCCTGGATAACATGGTCAGGGAAATGTGTTTACGCTCCGTCCCCTGCCGACTCCCCTTCTCAACAAGATAGTGCACAAGATGCACCAGGATCCAGTCACGATGATACTGGTGGCCCCCATGTGGACCCGCCAACCCTGGTTCGCTCATCTGATGGAGATGTCCCCATCTCCTCCAATCAATCTGCCTTGCCCGTAGAACATGTCGCAAGACAGATGCTTCACCCATGCCCACAGACATTGAACTTAGCAGCCTGGCTCCTGAGGTCATAGAGTTTGGGCACCTGCAGCTCTGCGACGCATGGACATTCTCAGGGAGGCAAGAAAACCGAACACTAGATATTGCTATCCCAGTAAATGGATACGGTTTGACATCTGGTGCAACTCAGAGCATTGACCTGATTAACTGCTCTCCCACACACATTGATTTGTACCTAACTCATCTACTTGACTCAGGCCGGGTCTTTAACTCTCTAATGGTTCACTTAGCAGCGCTTTCAGCGTACACTACATCACAACAGAAAATGTCATGGTGGAAGATACCAGTTATTAAAGCTTTCACGGAGGGAGTGAAAAGAATTTACCCTCCCCTTTCTAACCCGGCTTCCGGATGGGACCTAAACATGGTGTTGACTAGGCTTATGGGGAATCCTTTCAAGCCTTTGCACAGAGCAAGTCTTAAAGATCTCACCTATAAGACTGCTTTTTTTAATAGCTATTACCTCCATGAGGAGAGTTGGTGAACTACAAGTGCTCTGTCCTAGATCCCTTTGTTCAGTTCACAAAGATAAGGTGGTTCTACGCACTCACCCTAGGATTGCGCCTAAATTCATTTCTAAGTTCCATGTGAACCAGTCTATAGAACTACCAACGTTCTTTCAAAATCCTTCAAGCATGGGAGAAAGAACCCTGCACACACTGGATGTACGCAGAGCTGTCATGTTCTACGTGAAAAGAACTCGACCATTAAGAAAGACTAATCAGTTTTTCGTTTCAGTGGCGGCAGGAAGAGGAGACGCAGTCTCCAAATCCACTATCTCTAGGTGGATTGTCAAATGCATCACACTCTGCTACAGCCTTGCTAAGAGAGAGCTGCCCTTCAAGCCTAGAGTACATTTACTCGAGGCACTGGGGCTTCCATAGCATTCATTGCAAATGTTCCCCTTGAGTCCATTTGCAAAGAGGCAACCTGGAGTTCTGTACACACCGTTTCAAAGCACTATTGCCTAGACACTCATTCTAGGTCTGATTCTCAGGTGGGACAGGCCTGACATCTTTTCACTACTGTTCCTTCTCACAACCCACCTTCAACTCCGGGTACTGCTTGCTGGTTTATGCACAGCATGTGATTGTAAGTAGATTAACAAACATCAGAAGATATGCATTACTTACCGTAAAAGCACTTCTGATGGTTGCATCTGCTTAGATTCACATGCACCAACCATTCCTCCCTGGAAGGAACATAGACTTCTTACCATTTTCTCTTTTCTGTACTCACTCACGATAGTCATAAGGCTCCCTTCTTGGGTACACTACACGTCACGTAGGGATAGTGTTACAGGCACGCCCATGTCCATGTCGACGTCCCCTTTTGATTCTCGAAAGACTAGATGCAATACGCCGCGGTTACCACTGGATGTCGGACCATATGCACAGCATGTGAATGGAAGCAGATACAACCATCAGAAATGCTTTTACTGTAAGTAATTCATATGCTACTCTTGTGAGTTAGCAGGTTTAAAGGGTGAGGGGGCATCTAATAACCAAATGGGCTTTACACACCCACCTGGAGATGAGCCATAACTGTTAAAATAATTGTCCACGGCACTCTTTAAAAAAAAAAAGAAGAAGAAAACTCTGGCCAAGGTTGACCCAGGTATCTTGAGGTGATCGTGAGTGCTGAAGAGGGGAATCCAGGGTTTCATACATCAACACATGCATGCTCTTTTTCAACCAGACAGCTGTATCAGCTAGATGGTTTCAGAGATGGGCAAGTGCATCTTTATGGTTACCTTTGCCTGCCCCAAGATTCAGAGGGCCTGGCTCTTCTACTGGTCCCAGTCATGGATCCTCTGAGATGCTTCACGTTCCTGCGGAAGTCCCCCCCCTCCCCCACCCCAGACCTCAGGTGGGTTAACCGAAGAGGACAATTTCATGACTGGGTCCCTTTCTTGGAGCCCTCAAACTGTATTACCATTGGTTCCTCCCTCCTTGAATGGGGATTTCAGACTGGACAGCCCACAGAATCATGCCCTTTGGTCATCTCAGAATTATATCACCATCCTAGAACTGGTGTTCTCCTACTAGGGCCCATGGCTTTCTTGCCCAATGTCAGGAACAGGGCGATACTGATCGTCATGGACAGCACCACCATCATGAGGTGTATGACCAAGTGTTCCCTCTGTTGGCAGTGGAAATGTGGTAATGAGCTATAGATCACTTATTTGTCTGAAGGCCCTCCATCTTCTGTAGTTTTAGGAAGAAGCAGGCTGAGTTGTCTTCCCTCTGTAAACCACAAGTAGAATATTCACCCGCAAATACTTTGTCTTGTACCTTGTAGTGTGATCGCGAGTGGAAACTGTTTGGTACTTTCCTCAACAGTGTCCAAGAATCCTGGTTTACTGGTGAATGCAATGGAAATTCAATGACTTTAAGAAATTTGACATTGATCTATATATAGGGGACGGTGAGAAATTATGGTTGAGATTATGCCAGGGAAATCCCTGGGTCTTATACTTGCTATAGCACATTGTAGTAGACAAATTAAAAATGGTAAACTAAGCGGATATTTTACTGCTTGGAATACACAATGTATAGATACTAATTGACTCTTCTTAAGAAGCAGTATTCTTCTTAAGACCTTCCTTGAGATTATGTATAACAGACGGTAGAGATGTTTGTGGTTGTGTTTTTAACTGTGGATTTTTATATTTTGGTTTATTTATAACCAAATACATTTTAGAAAATCCATAGACTTGGATGTAGCCTTACACCTTCCCGTCTTTCCCTTACATTCATCGGACTCTTCTAAAAACTTAAGGAAACATTGACATTTTCACTTTATCCTAGCCTCATCCTGGCTACACCACAAATTCTGCCACTACTGCCTTTCAAAGGCTAGAAACCCTCTGGAATTCTCATTTGATGGTCTTTTCCTTTGTTACAGAGTGGGCAACTTCAGGCTTTCAAATCTTTGTCAAACCGATCTGGCATCAATGGGCACTTACCAAACTACTGCCTCTTTTTCCATTCCGTTATAAAAGTGTCACTTTAGCAGCTTATGCCAGCCTTTCCCTAACATGGTCCTTGCAAGCCTTCTTCACATGTTGAGCCCATTTTAAACTAGTGTGATGGAAGACAGCTTTTCTGGTAGACATCAATTTGTCTAGCATATTGGGCGAGCTTCAGGCTCTCTGCAGGAAAAGCTTTTCACTGGAACAAAGTAACCCTCAACTCAGCCTTCATTTGCCCCCAAAGTGGTGTTGCAGTTTTACAAAAAACAGGAAATCTCTGCCTACTTTCTTTCCCAATCCTTCGGCAGATGCACAAAGATTTGCATGTGTCTGAAAGACTGTAAGCCTTGGTGGGAATTCTAAAGTCTCCAGGATTCTTCTTCGGGAAATGTAATGAATCCTGGAAATAGCTGCCCCAAAAGGACTTCTTACCTATACCGATAGAGTAATGGCTGCCTTTGTGGGCTTCCAGCAGCATGTTCCTTGTATGCGATTGCCAAAGCAGCCTCCTGGGCATCTGCTTTCTTTATGCACTATTGCATGACCAGCAGTTCGAGAGCAGATGCCCGGTTTTATCAGTCTGTGCTGAGGGGTATTTTGAGCTAAGTTAATCATACTGCTATCCTCCCGCTGTGCTTGGGAATCTTCCCATAAATATGGTGAAAGGGGACGAGACATGGGAGTAAAAACAAGTTCTCCAGTGCTGGATTATTTATAGATTCACATGCTCATTAAATGTTCGTCGAAGTTGAGGTGTGTTATGTGAAGTACAGAATTCTCATAGCAAAGGTTATATGACTCCACTATTCAGGCTTATTTCGTATAACATGTGCTTGTTTTGTCCCATGATCTACCAGTCCTTCTCACCTAACCACTCTACCAAATCACTTTGTGCCTTCGATACTAACCATACAGGAAGGCACAGGGAGTTTACCTTAAGAGCTTAGCACTCTTTCTGTGAGGAAATATAAGATTTATTTAGAACTTTAAACTCTGCAGTAAATGTGGGCAAGAGCAACATCCACAGACTGTGTACTGCTCATTTCCAGAACGTGATATTCGAGAATGTAAAATTTGCTGGTCTTGCTCGGTCAAGACTTGGATACAATGAGCAATGAGTGTTCCCATATTTGGAGATTGAGTAGAAAGTAAGATGGGCCAAAGAAGGAACTCGAGGTGTCCTACATACCTAAAGTGAGCAGAAAGTCAACATTGGAAACTATAATATCTCCAAGATGCTCACAGCCCAGGTCAAGAGAAGATTTAATAGGGAAAGGCTCTGAAAGTGTGGCAGGTGCCACATCCGCATCACTGATGGATGTTTCTTGACGTCTGTTGTCTCAGAGATTGAGTATGGAATGTGTTGCTATCAGCGCTTCTCAATTGGCGCCGCCTTCGCACCACCCTACGGCACGTTCTTTGCCAACAATGCGGTCAGCGTCCACATTGAGCACATCAATGACCAAGATTGTTGTGTTGGAAACCCTGATGTCAAAGCATATATTATTGCAGCCCATGATGTTGGCACCTCAGATGCCAACATCTTTGCTGAGAAGAAATCGACTCCACCCACTAAAGCTACTTTGCCTATATTGATATACTTGAAGAAAGGTTAAATTGCACCTTGAGGAAATTCCATCAGGAGGAATTTTCTGACGATGTCCAGATTGTCACCCTTTCCAGCCGATAGAAGAGAGTAAGATAATTATGAGGGGATGTTAGACCACACCAGAAGGACGATCCATGTGATGATTAAGTATACCAGGATATGCAATTCTGGAGCCTCAATGGAATTACCCATTTGGTAAGTCAATGGCTTATACTGCACCCGTGCAGAGGATCATAGACATTTGGTCTTCTGATGGAAAAACAAAGTGAAGAAAGAAGCCCGGAGAAAGGAACCTTGGCAACCAACGTGGTTCTGAATGTTTAGGCAAGAGGGGAAAGCATTTATAAGGCACTGGCCTCACCATTGCCTGCACATTTATAGATAGAAACGAAATACAAGGCAAATAAGGATGCTGCAGTGTCTTCAGGCCTTTTATCATCAAAGATAGGGGTGGCAGAAACTGCGAGAAGGAGGTTCCCAAATCCAGTTAGTGACATTGACTCCACTGCTTCCTCATTAGTGTGGCCATCACTACATCCATGCTTAAAAGATATGATCATGAGCAGTGGGAGAGAATAGTCAAAGTTTTGGAGTTCAGGTGGTATCTTTAGAGGGCAGGCTCGTGTGTAATGAGCGGCACTGGTTAGCTATATAGATAAACGCTTCCCATGCCTTATCAACTTCCTTTCCTCTTCTGCCATCCCTTTGTACCCCTCTCTGGCTCCTCTGCCACCTCCTTCCTCCTCCACCACCTCTTCGGCACCCCTTGCTGCGTCTCTGGCCATCGTGTTGCCTCCCTCCTCTGCCATCCCTCTGGCACTCTCTTCTCTCTCCGACAACCCTGCCTTCACTTCCTGTCTCCTCTCCCCATAAACACACCTCTAAGACTTCTGCAGTGTTTACCTCTGGCCTGTACCCCTCTCTGGAAGTCCTTCAAATGTGGCAACCTGCTCCACATCGCTACTCTTGTTCAACTGTCAAACACTCCTCTGACAACTGCCGTCTCCTAGACGTACTTAATTTGGATGTACTCTGTCTCATCAAGACTTAGTTCACGGCCAGCTGTCAGAGGTTTCGACACCTTCCTTCCCAATGGTTACAAGATCCTCTGAGAACCCAGAACCAACCGTCCCGGTGGAGGTGTAGCCTTGATTTTCCCAGAGTAGATCCCTGCTTCTATCATTCCAGTGCAGCACTACTCCTCCTTTTGAATGCCTGGTCTGCAAGCTCTCCATCTCTCATGTCCTCTCTCACTTGGCCACTACCTACAGGCTGCTTGGCCACGTCGCCCTCTTCCTCTGGGTTGGCTGACCTCTCCTCCTCGCTCCTTGCCTCTACCTCGCAACTTCTCCTCGGAGACTTGAACAACCTCTGCGATTCCTCTTTCTTTCTCATCTGATCTCCTCAGACCTCCCCTTCTCTAACCCTCTCGCCACTCCTCTGATGGAGGGATCACTTTCTCCTTTCTTCCCTGCAGGTCAAGCCGACTCCAGCACTGCCGCCTACCTTCTCGGTCATATGACCCATGAAGTGTGTGTGTTGAGGGTTTCGCCGCTATTTTCTCTCCTCCTCCTGCACCTTTGGCTGACTCACACCCTGACACAGCCATCTCTAACCTCTAACACTTTGGATATACTTGCCCTGTCATGAGGATCCAGTAGAAGATCAAAACCAAGTGCAACACTTGGTACGAATCCGACCTTGCTGCCCTTAAACCCAAGTGTACGGCGGCGGAGAGGAAGTGGAGGGAATCAGACGCACCCCCTGACAAACTGGCCTGCTGCTTGCTCCAAAGGCAATACAGACTGTCCTCTCTAAGAAGGGAGCCTACATCCAAGCTTGCATCTCTGCGGCATCTAACAACTGGGCCAAACTTTTCAAATCCTGCAGGCCCTCTCCATGGCCTTGGCCTCTCTTCACTACTAAAACTCAGGACAACCTCTCCACCCTCTCTTCCTCGTCTTACTCCTCCTCTACTACCCCAGCCCTGTCTGAGGCTCTCTCCTCTCCTCCTTTTTGATGTTTACCCCTGACGATATTTCTAGGCAAGTCTGATCTATGGAAGTCTTGTAAAAGCAGGTTCTCCACTGCTCAACCAGAACCATCAAGGACCACATCAACACCCTTACTCCAGCCTTGGTCGATTGCGGCAATCACTCCTTTGCCACTGAAGCACACTCTTGTGCACCTCCTTCTAAAGAAGTCCTCGGCCGATCCTTCCTCTCCGGCTAACTGTTGCCCGATCTGCATCATTCCTTTCCTGGGAAAACTCTTGGAAAAGTTGGCCATCTCCCAGCTTAATCTACATACTGAATCTGTTACTTCCATGACCACCAGTCTGGCTTCAGAGCTGCCAGAAGCACAGTAACTGCTCCCCTGAACACCTGTGAAGACTTTCTCTGCAATCTCCCTCTGCCCTCATTCTCCTCGATCTATCCTTTACTTATGACAATCAACCATGCCATCCTACTCAATCGCCTGTGCGACAACCTTGGTATTACTGATTAGGCCCTGGCCTGGTTGACCTCCTTTCTCACCGGCTGACCCTCTGGTTCAACTGGGGTCTTTCCTCTCTTCTATATCCCTCTACTTGTGGTGTTCCCCAGGGGTCTAAGCTCTCTCTTCAAACACTACCTGGAACCTCTTGCCCACTGCATCGTTACTTTCTGCTCCAATTTTCAATGTTATGCAGATGACAGCAATGGTCACTTTCCTTTTAAGAGCAGAGGTAGACAGTATAGATTGCAGTCTTCACATACAACGCTCAATATAGCTTGTATCGGCCGTATTTGCAAAAATGGTGTGCATAGCAACATCATTATCAGCAAAACCAGCAATCATACAGAACAGCTACATTAGGCAATTGGATTATCAACATTATGTCAAAGTCATCTGTTAGAATTTCTGAAAAAGCCCATGCTTCAAACAGCTCTCAAGCAGTCGTCCAGGGTAGAACTTGTAAAGATGTTCAGGAAAGAGATGTGCACCATGTAAATGAAGTAAGCTGTGGAGAGCGTGCAGTTTACGGAAAAGGGAAAGGGAGTATACTCTTGTTACTTCTTAGCAAAGAAATCTACCAAGGGCATGAGACCAATTAATTAACCTTTTTATAATGTGCTTTTATAGTGTGGTCCAGGATTCCAACCTGGTTGCTCTGCATTGGCTTGCTTCCGAGACAAATGCAGAGCCCCTGAGCGATCCTCCTGACCATTCTTTGAACTAAGATATCTAAACGAATTCATAAAGCTCATAACCTTCAGAATGTTTAACATTGGCAGGCATAATGCCTCAATTGCAACCAGGAGATTTCTTGGGTTTGCTGGATTTTAAGGTCTCATATTTTCATGACCCAATGCAGAAAAGCCACCAGGAGCATCTAAGATTTCTCGTCGGAATGTAGCATTGGTCATTCAAGGTGGTTTTTGGCTTTAGATTGGCACTGTGAGTATTTGCAAAGATGTTGGCTAAATTAAGGAGGGAGGAGTTTCATGTACAACCCTACCTTGAGGATTTGCTCCTGTGGGATTGCAGCAAAATTCCCTTAAGGGAAGAGGTACATCGAAAACTTTAGTTGTAAGGTCTGGCAATGACTGAAAGACGGCAAATCAGTATCTCATCTAAGAATCCAAATGAAGTTTCTCAAAGCAAAGTTTGATCCGAGATGCAACCTGGTAATATCTTTATAGTGCAGAGTGGTGACATTGCTAGATATGTCGACTTGGATATGCATCAAAACAAGAATTTCAGCCAGAAAGTACAAATTGTTGCTAGATCTCATGTCATTATGTATTTTGCAACATAACCACCCACAACCTCCTCCCACCCCCCCACCCTGCAATTACCTTCACCCTCTCTCCCGAAATGGCTCTCTTGAGGTATTGTTCATCTTCCTTATCTTGTATAAAATCCTTCCTCTGCATTTTAGCTCAAAGGAGATCCAATTTTCACAATCTGTGCGGGCATCATTGCAATCTAAAGTCATCTTTCAGGAATGTCAGTACTGACCCCTAGTCTTGTTTGAACGTAGCTTGATCTCCTTGTATGCGATATGGAACTTCATGGCCCTGGGGTGGGTGACATATCGTTTGCAGCCAATCAATTTCTGTCGGGTGCATTCCTGTTTAAAGTTCTGCTCTATAGCAAGCTATGCCGCGATCAGGAGGACCATGTAGGCCTTCATCTGCACCTTGTAGGAAAAGCAATTCTCAGGATCCCACAACGGCATTCTTTTACACCCACTTTTTTATTAGTAGGAAACATCTCTTCTAAGTGCTTAACAATTCCCTCCCAGAAAGGCCTTACTACTGGGCATCCCCACCAGACATGCGCTCAGTCTCCCCTCCCCGAGCAGCCTCTCCAGCATGTGGGTGATGAATTCAGAAGCATAGTATGCATTGTCTCTGGCGTATAATTCCATTGTAGTAATATTGTGCACCAAATTTCCCTGAGCGGGATGTAGTGTGTTAGTTTCGGGATATTACTCCAAAGAAACTCCCAACAATTCTCGGGTAGAAGTGCCTTCCATTACAGCCTCCCATTTCCTCATACAGTGCCAATGGTTTTGTGTCGTGTTTTCTGTATGCGTTGTGTAGAGTGATGAGATTAGTTTCTTTGAACCCGAATGTGTTGATATATTTTTCAAAGGTTGTCAACTGTCTGCCAGCTACAGTTTTAATCTTTGGGTTTGATATCCTGTGCCTTCATTGATAGTACCTCAACCTTTCTCCCTCCCCACTCCAATCATCTGTTTCCATTCCTCATAGGATTTAATCTCTGGCCCGTGCATCGTGTCCCCTAAGTTTAGACAACCTACCTTTTGCCACTGTTTAAAGGCACCCTCTTCTGTCCATCGGGAGAACTGTGGATTGTGGATAAGTGGTGTGAATGGAACAAGGACAATAGAGAGATCTCCCTTTGCCAATAGGGAATCCCATGTGTTCGCTACTAATACTACAATGTGTTTAATATGCCCATTAGCCTGTCTGTGCGCTTCTACCCACAGGACCCCCACACAGGTCATTTCCCCCCACTGCTCTGCCTATTCTGGACCAGATCTTGGAGGTGTCCCCAGAGAACCATTCCCTGATTTACTCTTCGCCGTGCCGCCTCATAGTACTTGAGGAAGTTCGGCAAACCCAGTCCCCCTTGTTTCTCTGAGCCATCAAATTTCTTACCGCTACTCTAGGGGTTTTATTCCGCATATAAACGCTGATACTATTTTATTGATCTAAAAAAAGCTTCCGGGAGTGCTACAGTAAGAGCTTGGAAATAGTACAATATCCTTGGCAATACTACAATTTTTATTGGTGTGATTCTCCCCAGCCAGGATATCGACAAGAGACACCACTGATGTAAGTCAGCCTGTATCTTGTGCAGTAATTTTGGATAGTTTGCTTCAAACAATTGATCAAGTGTTTGTTATAGTTGCCTCCTAGATATGTTATTCCCTCCCGCTCCCATTGAAATGGGTAACCAAGTCTAACCTGATCTATCTGCTCTTCTTGAATTGACAAAGGTCAGATTTCTCATTTATGCATGTTTATTTTAAGTCTCGCTAGCTTGCCAAATTCCCCTATTTCCTGAGCCAATGCATTAATGGATCTTGCCGGGTCTGACGAAGCTAATGACCTGTCATCAGCGAAGGCCATTATTTTAAGTTCTCCCCCTCCAAAATGTATCTGCTTGATCACTTCTGATCTAAATATCTTAGCAAGAAAGGGCTCCAAACATATGTCATGGAGCAGCGGAGATGGAGGGCATCCATGTAGATTCCCATTAGTTATGGCTATTTGCCTGGAAAGCTGCCCATTGATTGCCAATTTAATGGAAGGGGATTGATAGTTTGCCCATATCACTTGAATACATTTAAAACAGAACCCCATATGTTTTGAAGTAAGAAAGAGAAATGACCAATCCACCCGATCTCATGCTTTTCCAGCATCTATGGAGACTAGAAGTGTGGGGTTTCTTGTAATTGTCTTCTCAATCAAGTGACAAACCCTCCTTACGTTATCAAATGTTTGCCTATCTGGAATAAACCCAGATTGGTCTGGATTTAATAATTTCGGAAGCAATGCACACAGTCTCCCTGCTAAGGTCTTGGTGTATATTTTTGCATCAGTTGATCAGTGCTATGGGTCTATATCAACTGCAGTTTGTGGGATCTTTTGGGGCTTCAGGAATAAAACGACTTTTTGCCTCTTCCATCAATAGTTATTCTCCCCTTCTATCTAAAGGTGTTAAATAATTTTGCTAACCATGGGACTAATCTGTTCTTATACTTATAAAATAACGCTATATAGCCATCTGGGAAGGCTTTAATTGCAGCCGAGACAACTACTTCTTGGATGCCCATCTCTAAGCCTTCCCTTTCCGTGATAGTGATTTTTGGCAGCCGGACTAAGTGTAAGTATTCGACTTGTTTATCCCCTTCAGAACGGTTTAAGGAGTATAAAGTGGCATCGTAATCTGCGAGCACATCCCAGATTATCGTCCGGGCAGCAGTTTACTCCCTGAGATTTTTTCGTTAGCATACGATCTACCTTATTCGCAGCAACATAGTACCTCTGTTTTGTGTATAATAAGAATGTTTCTGCTAGACTGGTGCGAAGTAGGTCTTTCTGACGTCTTATTATGTTTGTATGACTTCTGTAATGCCTTGTTCAAGCCTATTGCCATAGCCTGCATAACCCCCTTTAGCTGTTCTTCTAATTCCTTCTCCAGCTGGCCCCATTGCTTCTCTCTTTGGACTTTGAATCCCAATCGATTCTCCCCGAATTACCATCTTAAAGACATCCCATAGTGTCTCCAAGCTCAGCCCCTCCAAGGTAATTCTCTGCAAAATACATATAAATAATTTCCTCTAATGACTCTGCCACCGCTGCATCTTTCAATATCTCTTTCGGGAATACCCATCTCCACAGATCACCGTTTGTCTTGGTGATATTGATCGTGGCCATTAGCGGAGCATGGTCTGATAGAGCAATAGTGCCTACTTCTATTGCTGTTCACCCTCACAATCAACCTTGTAGACACCCAAATATCCATCCTGGAGAATGATCGATGGACAGGGGAATTGCGAGTGATTCGTCTCTCCGTACCTATGTATGTACGTACGTACGTACGTACGTACGTACGTACGTACGTATGTAGAAACCCTCCGCCCCTTCTAAGATGGCTGCATGCTTGTGATGCAGCCTGCATAGCCTTGCCCAGTCCCCCCTCCGTTGGCTTCCTTTGACTTCATCAGCCAATCGATGGGACCGGGAGCCGGCCCACTCTACAAAGGCCTCCTAAGGCCCCTGTCTGCTCCCTGTCTGCTTCAGATATGCTGCCCAGCCCCTCCCCCCTGGTCGCCCGTGATGCTGTGAACCCCCCCCACCCCCAGTCGCCCGTGATGCGGTGTGTACACCCCGCCACCATGGTCGCCCGTGCTGTGTGTACCCACCCCACCCCCCTGGTCGCCTGTGTTGCTGTGTGCCCCCCTCCCTGTGATGCTGTGTATCCCACCACCCCTGTAGCCTGTGATGCTGTGTGCCCCCACACCCCGTTGGTCACTTGTGATGCTGTGGGTTACCCCCCCCCGGTTGCCCGTGATGCTGTGTACCCCGCCGCCCCCCAGTCGCCCGTGATGCTGTGTGTACACCCCGCCACCCTGGTCGCCCATGCAGTGTGTACCCACCCCTCCCCCCCCGCCCCCACCCTGGTCGCCTGTGATGCTGTGTGCCCCCACACCCCCTTGGTCACTTGTGATGCTGTGGGTTGCCCCATCCCCCCACCCCCTCCTCCTGGTCGCCCGTGATGCTGTATGTACTTCCCACCCCCCAACCTGGTCGCCCTGTGATGCTGTGTGCCCTCCACCTGGTCACCCGTGATGCTGTGTGCACGCCCCCTCACCGCTCATGTGCTTGATGTCCTCCCCTCTCCCCCCTCATCCTAGCCAGATAGTGACACCTAATTAATTTTTGCATTTGCATGTTGCTGCTGCCCTGCAACATGGGGTAGGCACCATGTATTTGCCCATTGCTGGACTCTCTAGACTGGACTATGGCAACGCCCTATTATTGGGTGCCAGTAAACAATGACTGACAAAATTCCAGCATATTCAGAATCATGCTGTTGGAATAATGAAGCATAAGGATAAATCTGATCATATTGGCAAAGCAAGGAAGGAACTACACTGGCTAAGGGTCGAAGACCGTGTAATGTTCAAATCAATGACACACACACAAGTGCTTATATGGAAAAGCTCTGGCTTACCTTAAGTCCAAAATTGTGGGCTACATTCCAACCCGCACTCTAAGATCTGAGGCTCAAGGGCTTATTACAACTAACCTCCACAAGAATTTGGGGTAGGCTCCGATTGCTCATTGCTTGACTTTCGCAAATGTGTGCTGCTGCCGCCCTGTAACATGGGGTAGGCACCATGTATTTGCCCATTGCTGGACTTTCGCATCTGTGTGCTGCTGCCGCCCTGTAACATGGGGTAGGCACCATGTATTTGCCTATTGTTTGACATTCGCATTTGTGTGCTGCTACCCCCCTGCAAGTTGGGGTAGCACCACGTATTTGCCTACTGATTTGACTTTGCATCTGTGTGTTGCTGCCGCCCTGCAACATGGGGTCAGGCTCAATGTATGTGAACACCATGTACTTCTCTTTTGCACTTTGCGTATGATATATTACCTTTGCACGTTCCATGATGATGTTGTTCACCTCTTGCGGTTCCTTTTCTGTAACCCGAAGCACTGAATCTAATCTCCTAAATTTAAGCGCATAGATACCTCAGGGTTTTGTGCGCTGGATAAATAAACAAGCAAACCCCTTTTTTAACTTGCCATACATCTTGGAGAGCTAGACCATCAAACCTTTGTTTTAAAGCTTTCAATGGAGCTACAGTACCATAGGTCGACTCTGCACTCCTGTCCTTCTGTGGAATCCACACTAGGTTGAATGCCCCTGTAAATATATCTCCTTGTGCAAACTCTTCGAGCTGTGACGCCAGCCCCTGCAGGAAACCATCCTGGCCATATTGGCTGCGTAGACCATAGCCAATGTAATAAAGGTGCTGGTTAATCTTAGCCTGGAAAAAGAGGTAGCGCCCTTCCGGATCTGTAACCGTGCTTTGAACTTGTAAGGAATCTCTAAAGGCAATAAGTACCCCACCCGTTTTGTCCTGTGCATTAGACTGGGGGTGCGGGTATATGAGTGTATTGCTACCCTTGCTCTCTTTTTCCCTGATATGTTACTGTGAATGTATTCTGAGTCCAGTGATTAACTTTTCCTCTGGCCAGCTTATACTCCTTACCCAAAAATCCCTCTGGAACCCCTCCCTGTCCCATCCCTGTGCCACACCCAACCCTAACCCCCCATCCCTCCACAGATTCCTCTCCGCCTCCTCCAACTATCCAGGTCAGACCAACTATCCAGGTCAGACCATAGCTCTTACTGACCCTGGAGATACCTGATCCCTAGTCATGACCCAAACCAACTCCCGGGCAACAAACATTTGAAGGTGAACTAATCCCTTTGTTGTGATTCTAAAGCACTTTTACTGGTCAACTCCTATCCCTGAGATTTCCCCAAGGTTACTTGTTTTTAACATTGTCCCCTACCATGATGTCCGCAGCTCCCTCCCTTAACTCTTATTTCGGTTGTGATTCTGCTTTTATTGTTGTGCATCTTTGATGATTTTGTGGATTATGGCACCCTTCGATTAAGTGCCTAATGTTCCTTGTGAGTCCCACCACCGTTTACCTCTCCCTGACGATTGCCTGGATGATTTCTTCCTGTCATCTTCATCACTGATTTGCAATATATTGAAGCCTTCTTTACGTGTAGTAATCCTTTGTTTGTTGTCCCAAGTGAAAATGATCCCAAATGGGGAAAGTCCATCTATATTAGATTTCTTTCTGCTTTAGAACTTTGAACACTGGGCCCATAGCTCTCCTCTATCGTAGATTGTGCAAGGTCTTGAAATGGTATGATTTCTGCCCCATTAATTGAGATGTGCCCCTCCGCTTGAGACACCCTCAGAATGGCCCCTCCACTTGAGATGCCCTCAGAATTGCCTGTTTTTGTTCATACAATTTTAGGGCCACTAGCACATCTCTCGGCCTCGCTCCAGGTTCCCTCCTCACAGGGCCCACCCTGTGAATCCAGTCAATTCCTATATTCTCCGGCGGCAGTTCTGTGAACAGATCACCGAAGCAGTGTTGCATTGTGTCTTTCAGATCATTCTACTTTCCGGGAGCCCTTTGATGCAGATGTTGTATTTCCGCTATCTATTTTCTCTGTCCTCGCATTGTAGTTCTAGATTCGGAGCTTTTCTAGATGGATTGTCCAGAACTTTGTCTGTTTGTTTAGAGTCCTTGGCTGCTTCCTCAAGAGCTTGCGCCGCTGTATCTATCCTCTTCTAGCTTTCCCAGTTCCTCCTTCATTTCCGTCATTGATTGTTTAATGTCATCTTTCAATGCTGTGAACTGCACTTGGAAGGAGGCTTTAGTCTTCTCTTGAACGTCCTGCAGACTTTGAATTAATTCTTCTTTGCTTACTGCCGTTTAGGCACCATGTACCTCCTTCTGCGACTCTCCCGGGTTTCTCGCTGGATCCCCGCTCACCCATGCCACCAACAGCGCTGTAATCTGCCTTCAAAAATTGATGGTTGGGGTCTTTGGTGCCCGTACCTTCCTTAGTTTTTGGTCTTTGCATCGACAGGCAAGTGGGTGGCTACGTACCCCCTGGTGAGCTCCCAAATCTGAAGCATCTACAGGGGGCAGCCCCCTAATCCTCTCCCTCCAGCGGCATCTTCAGATCTTTACACTTCTATGGTTCTCAGGGGTGACCTACTCCTGGCTGACCTAATTTCTCTGCCTTCGTGACTTTTAGCTATTGTCTCCAGACCTACCCCAGCAGTGTCACTTCCTTAAGGCCCTGCTTATTCCATCCCTCTCTCTGGGTGCCAATATCATCCTCGTCTATCACCATTGATTCCTGCTGGCCCGCCATGTTCTCTCACGCCTGTAGTTCAGTGTGACCTCCACCGTCAACGGCTCTGCTGGAACTAAACCCCCCGCCCCCCACACCAACCCCCCAAATGTCACCGTTCTCACTGGTTGGGGATGACAGCTGCCACCTCTATCTACTTGCCGAGCGCCATAATCCACAGATCTGTCTCTCCTGATTGCCAGGCAATCGCAGCGTTGCTCACCATCAAACACTGCGCTATATTCAGCCGTGCCCGCTGGCCCTCACTTCCGAGGGAGGAGTTGGGTTGGGAGAGCAGAGGTTCCAAACCTAGGGTGTCTGCTGTAATTTCCTAGTTGTCATGGTGCCCCGATTCTCCGGTGGCCTGCTCCGTTCCTCTTTGCAACAGTTTCTCCATCCAGCTCACAATGCGCTGGGCACTAGGCAACGATCCCTGTGTGGTTCCCGGAAGAATCGAGCTACTTATTTCACTGCAGCCAAAACCTACAGCCCCCTGCCCGGTCTCAACGGCATCCTGGGGGTGTTTGCTCATACTCCCCGCCCACAGATTCAGTTGGGAGGACTGGGACACTTCTGTTTAGGTGGCCCTGAGAGCAGAGCACGAACTTCACATCCTAACTATGCCGGGCGCCATCTTGGAATCTCGTCCTCCCGTATTTTCAAAGCATAAAATAACCAGTGTCTCATAGCAATTTACTTTGCAATACTGTAGGTTTGCTAATTAAATCGACACTTGTGTAGCAAAGCTAGGTATTTAAGTTTCCATGTTCAATGAAAGCGCTGCTTACCCTGCATTTCGCTCTTGCCCTTGGGGCTCTCTCCACCCTCTATTCTTTGTTCACTGCCAGTTCATTTGGGCTAATGGAGAGAGTGTAGCAGTAATAATCGCCTCCACTCTTAACTGCCAAAGGCCTGTGTGGGAATTGTGGGCAAGAATTCGTTTTTCTTTTTCAATTAATTGAAAACCAGAAGTCACTAGATACTTTTATTAAGCTGACTATATCCTGTCTGGCAAAGACCAGTATGTGTGAACTTCTTTTTTTTAAACAGTCCTGCAATTCCATTCCTAAAAATTGAAGTTGTTAATGCACAATTAAAGTATTGCTACCGTAAAACCCTGCAGTAAAGTGTAGGTTAGCTTATCCAAATCTCATAGTGTCAACTATGTTTCATTTTGTTTGGAAAGATGCATCACATTGAAAAGTGAACACTTTTGAAAATGTACATCACACGGTCAAATGCTTTTGATGGCAAACCTAGTTGTGTGACCTGCTGGTTGCATACATCTGTCCAAATGGTGCTCAACCCATAAGGCGATCCCATACCACTTGATATTCTATCTCATCTCCCGGTCACGGTATGACATCTTCATCGCTGGTGCTCATTGTGTGCTGTTCTGCCCCTTTCTGATGCCCTGACTCATCGGTCGTGGGTCAGGTGTCTCGCACTTCGCGGCTATCGTTTCTGGCTCATTTACTTCTACAAGAAAAAGAGAGAATACTGGTCAGCATGCTGTAAGGTAGGCTTCCGGTGATCGACAGTAGTACTCTCCAACTGTAACCAGGTTCATGGGAGGAGATCAGAGACTAGTGCCCCACCAACTCGCTCACTCCACTTCGTGGACAGACTGACTCTGGCTAACACCCTGGTAGTCCTCCTGCCCAGGTTGAGAGGTCCCTATCCCCTCTGGCATGGTCAGGCCCCTGATCCTGTCACACATCGCATGAATTTTTGTGAACTGCTTTGGTGTAATGCACTATGGAAGCCAATAAAACAAACCTGAGTTAGACACTATTAAACAAGGATTTACATTCAAAAGATATCCTACTTTTTATAAATCTGTCTTAACATGGCTACCTTTTGCATGAAAACCCAGTCTAGTAAGTTGGTAATTCAAAAAAGTATTTTTGGTATTTAGGAAACGTTGGACACAGAGTGTATGGTTACGGTCACATGTTAAAATGTCCATATTATAGACTTTCAGAGCATGCAGAAGAAATGGATTCTGTGAGTAGCGTGTAACAATGACTTAGCAGCAGTCCAGAAAATGACAACCTATAGAAGTTTTCCTGAATACCTTTCTTTTTCAGAACACAACAAATAAATGGTCATTTCAACCAAGAAGGTAGGACGGCACCATGTGAAAAGCTAATGCTTGTGTTGGATGTCCTGTAAAGGTCAATCATGAGGACATAGTTATGAGGACAATGGATTATTAGTACAAAGGAACTCTGCTGTGATCATTCTACTGTATATGAAAGCGTAGATTTCCTGGAACATTAATTGTTTTCGGAAAGATATTTCATTATTTTTGATGCTGCCAAACTTATTTTTTTCCTTTCAATTATACCTTGCACTACATGTTCACCTTTACAAATATTTATGTCCTGTGTCTTGCAATAGAGCAGGATACCTTTTAGCCTACTGGTAGTTTCCAGTGATGTCTTAAGTGATGTCATTTGAAATATCATCAGTATGCTCTACTTACCGATGATGTAATCAGTGTGCTCATGGACGGTACAATATGGGAGGAGTCTCTGGGTTAAGGTAGCATAACTTCCAACATATCCTAAATTTAAGTGGTTTGTTCTACTAAAATGGCACCTTAACAACACTTCAGTTAGTTCACCCTACATGTGGCAGTGTCCCAATCTTCTTGCCATTTCTCTCTGTCACCTCTCTCCATAGTCTCTCTCTCTCTATCTCTCTCTCTCTATCTCTCTCTCTCTCTATTTCTAGCTCTATCTCTATCTCTCTCTGTCGTGGCTCTGTCTGCCTGGTTCTGTCTGTCACTCTATCGCTCGCTCCGGTTTTCTCCCCTGCCCCACACCGTCTCCCCTCTCGTCCCTCTTCTTTCTCATTCCCCTTTCTCTGCCCCTCTCTCCTCACCCCTCCCATCTCTCACTTCATCTCTCTCACCCCCTTTATCTCACTACTCTTTCTTCCTCGGCCCTCCCATCTCGCTCTGACGCACTTTTTTCTTTTGTTTGCTTCCTTTTTCTCCTGTTTATTTCCGCCGGCTTTTTTTTTCTTTTTCTGGTCGCTCCTTTCACTTTCTTGCACTCACACTGCCCCTAAACCCCCCCCCCCACCACCACTCCCACCCCCCCAGACCATCAACACTCAATGCAAAAGGGTTTGGCTCGCTCCTTTGGGAGCCTAGACAGTTTGTGGGATTACATGGTCGAACCTGAAATCCAACTGGGCCACCATGTCACGAAGTCCCCTAGAAATGTAATTGCTTTCTTTTCCCATATGCTTTCCAAGCATAGTGAGGCCAGTTTTTAGCAAACTCTGATTTAAAACTACTTATTTTATGGAAATATATCCAGCAACATGTTTCCTTTAACAACTGCTATTATGTAATGCACCTTTTCCGTATCCCCCTAAAAAGCTATTCCTCTTTGTCTCATCATTGGCAACAATCTATTTGTGGAGAAGTTGCAGATCAACTGCAAAAGTAGTTAAGTTGAAATGTGAGGTCATTTGCCTGAATGAGCTTGTTACTGGGAAGCATCAATCATGATTTTCTCTTTAATGAAATTAACTTTTTTAATTGTAAACAGATGTTGCTTCTGAGGATTAACTGAATTGTAGAATATGCCTTGCGACCTATACATATCATACTCTAGGGCATTTTTTTTCCATTTGATTTTCATAAAATTGGAGTATGCTTATGCTAGAATATGCTTTATTTATTGTGTGTGTGTGTGTGGAGTCTATAAAGTATAGACTTTTAATCAAACAAATGGAATAAACTAAATACACTAGCAAAAACACACCCCTATACAGAAAACTCCGAATGAGTGGATGTGCAGGGTTATTCAGGCACTTAGTTGGCACAAAGTATATGTTAAAGAATGTCTTAAAGGAAAAAGACAGCAATGTGGGGGGTGACGAATCGCAGGAATGTGTCCCTTCAGCCCAAGCCCCCCGCCCCCCTGTGAGTCTAGGGAGGTGAGACCGCTTTGCAACACCTTCGCTAGGGGTCAAGGCAAGTGAGACCTCACCAGTAGAGACTCTGCCTGTGGGGGACTCCTTTACGGAACTCCCAAAAGAATATCCCGAAATATCCTCTTTAGGAATACCATACAGAGATTTGTATGAAGATAGAACGACCATATGTTACTGACAGCAAGAAACAGTGCATGTCCCTTTCAATGGAATCCTCCATAGAAAGCGAGAGAGAGATGCAATCCTGAAAGTTACAAACTGATGTCACAAAAAAAAACGATATACATATAACCTATTAAGAAGAACCAGGAAGAAGAGGTTTGCAAGTAGCAAAGCCCAGAACAAGGTGGTCATTATCCTGTCTTAAGTTGTTGGAGTAGTGGTAGGGTCACCTAGGGTTCGTTTGGACTGTGGACCTATTATTTTGGACATTCCCAAACTGTCGAGCACCCTAGTTGGGTAGGGAACACCCCATAGCAATAAGGAAAGTTAGGCCGCCTTCTTAAATACAAAACCGCTTTTAAATGTCCTCTTAGTCTGCGTCCTTATTCTGACCGGCCACAGTGGCTTAGGTTTTGATAGTCCCAAGGGTGGACCAGGGCCTTCTCAGTTCCTTATTCTTGTCTTCAAGGGCTAGAAAGCACCAAGCCCAGTTTTTAGGTGGTAATTTGGCATCTGGTTGGTGAGTTGGTTGTGTAAGGGTGGAGAAGTAGAAGTCTGACACAATGGTGGTTGACAAAGACTTTTAGTAGATGAAAATAAAGGAGGAAAACCCCTAACTATCCCTAATATTAAGAGGGTTTCCCTGCCTCAAATAAAAATACTGTGGAATCTGTCGGGGTGTCCAAAGTAAGGAGTCCACCGTCCTGTGTCAAAATCCTATTTCCTTCCCTTACTCTTTGTACTAAACCAAACAACTGTGGGGTTTTCAGTGGCTCCACGTAGCGACTGTGGTCTGAGGAGGGATGTCTCTCTTCCTCAGATTACAGTGCAGTTTGTAAACCAAATAAAGTTCCAGGTTCACCAGTTTTCTCCAAAACACAGTTCACAAGAAATTTGTCATTGTTGCCTTCACTGTGATCTCTTTGGCATATAAGCTTCTTCAGCTCTTTGGCAAGGGGGATGATTACGTCCCCTCTGGTCCCAGTTCATGGTGTTAGGGGGATGGCTCCCTCACCATAGCCTTTGTCAGGTTTCTTGTTGCTCAAGTTTCTGTATGGGGAATATGTCCGTTCCCTGCCCTTCCTCAGGCTTCTGAAATATACTACTTGCTGGGGTAATGCCTCTCTTCCCCTGGCATTTCTCTGGATTTTCAAATTACACATGGTTTGGGGGGTACGGGGATGTTTCCCTTTCTCAGAATTCTTGGCAGTTAATGTTGTCGGGTTGGGGGGGCACTTCTTCCCCTGATTTCCTTTACCTTTCGTTATGCAAAGTCCACCTGGCTTATCGCTCTGCCAGGTACTGTGACTATGAAGAGGTACTGAGGATCGTTCTTCCTTTTTATGGGTGCAGGGCCCAGATTGCTTCTTTTTTGTGGCCCTCCTTCTGGTTAGACTTGGTTCACTCTCCTGCCAAATACGATCATGTGGCCCAGCGTATGCAAAGGTCTCTCCCCTTTGGTCAGGGTCCGAGACCCTACGACTTCGGCTATCTTGTGGGTGCATGTCCCAGACTTGCCTTGCTTGTGTGCTTTCCCTTTTGATACACTTTGTTCACTTCTCTACCAAGTACTATTGTGTGACTCATGTAAGTCAACACCTCTTCCTCTTAGTTAGGGTCCCACACCCTGTATTCTTGACCTTTTTTGGGCTCTTGACTACCTTCTCAGTGATGTATGTACCTTCTCTCCCGGTACGCGGCTGTCCTGGGTCTTCTCTGGCATCTGCGATCAGCTGTGGGGCTTCCCTGACCCTCGTGGTCTCTCTCCAGCTGCAGTGGCTTCGCAGCGGTACACTTCACCCAGGTGGTGGCGTTCTCACTTCTCACACTGTCCAGCTCTAAGGAACGCCTGGAGTTTCTCTTAGGTGGACTGTCGAGTGGTTCTCCCACTCCAGACCGGTACTGTAGCTTCCCGCTCCCTTTTCGGTATCCTGGTCTGCTTTCTTCTCTCCTTGGCCGTGCTAGCTCTCGCAGCTCCTCCAGGGAGAATCGGATAACTTTTACAGTGCTTCATTCCTTTTTATGCTTACAGTGTCCACATTGAATGGAGCATGTACTTTGGATCCGCGGTATGCTCCTTATTCCTAAGATCTTCTTCATCCCAGTGCTGTCAGGATTACTCTCCACTGGGTTAGGTGAGTTGATTGTCAGTTTTTTTGGTGTACTCCATCTAAGTAATACCTATTCTTCCTCGTCTCAGTATGTCTTACGTGAATGGCATCCTCTACTCCACAGCAATACATAGTTATTGGGAAGTGCAGCGTTGGAGTATAAGGGAAGTAGTGGTGGAGGGTGGAAATACTGTTCTCCCATAGCAGTAGTCACTGGTCCCATAGGGGGTTTCCCTCCCCATGAGACCCTCCTGCTGAGTACCACCGCCAGGGCTACTATTGGGTAGTAGCCTCCCCTCCCTGGCCTCATGAGAAGGGGCTGCTCTCATGGGAGCAGTGACTGCCCTGGTATTAGTCACAGTTGACTAGGTCCAACACGCGGTGAGGTCCAAGTAGAAATGGCACGTGCCACGAACAAGCTTGGGATAGGCAGGCAATGTCCATGTTGGTGTAACTCACAATCCGGTCCCAGAGCTGTTCATTGATTTTGGGTTTGCTGGGGGGCACAATGCAGGGTCTCAAAGGACACTGCTTGTCCTCCTATTCTGCACTCCCACTCCAGGGCACTTGGCTATAGACTACAGGCGATCCTTCATCTCCTTCATCTCCCGTGAATGGGTCTGTTTCCAGTGCAGCCAGGAGAGGCCTAGCAGCAGTCAATGCCACTGTTTCTTAGGGATGGTTATGGGACAGAGCTTTCATCTACCTATATGGCAGAGGACATTGGAATGGACTGTGCTCCCAACAGAGATACAAAATGGTATCTTTCTCTTGATGGTCCATAGATGAGTTAACGAATGAGGGGACACCCCTCTTCTTTTAAAGACAAATTGCCCCGAGAGATTTGTCCAAAGCAAGCCTGCTAGAAGTGGTATAAACCTTGTTGTAACAAGTACCCCCTTTAACCTTCTGACCGCACACAGGGTAACTTGGCTGCAGGAAACGGAGGGGACAGGAAAAAGGCAGAGAGCCCAAGATGATGGGACTCTTCTCCAGGCCTGCCTCCCTCCTCTTTTTACTTTAACCCTGCTCCTGCCCCGTCCCATGCCTGCTGACTTCAAAGTGATAAGCACCCTGGTGTGAGACTGGTTTTGTTATTTCAGTGCTGCCTCTGAAGCAATATTCCCAATTGTCGTCCTGGTGGAAGACTCTATGCCCTGGGGCTAGGCGGTACCCTTTCTGCAAGAAAATCAAAGTGGCAGTATTCTGGCTAGTTTCAAGGCAGTCGTGGAGACGGTCAGCCTAGACCCATCATTTCTGTCATAGTTGGCCTTGCTCAGAGAGCTGACATGTGTGATCTAATTGCTTCAGCTGTATAATTATATGTCTTTCGCAGGTCACCATGCCACAACCCTGACGTGGCTTATATTTAAAGATTTACACACCACGAGTGTCTAAGCCATACAATTGCTATCCTTTAGATCAGGTTGCAGAAGATTAAAAATCCACCTCCGCCTGCAGGAGCATTGTGTTCTAGCAGCAGTCGGAAATGCACATGTGACCTTTGAACCTGCTGTGGCTCACAACACAGCTGTAGGTGAGGTGAGGGCCCCTGTAGGCTGTTCAGCAAAGGTACGTGTTTGCAGTATTTTGGCATGGAGTATTCATGAATGGGGGCCTGATTAGCAGGCCTACCTTTTACAAACAATTACCTGCATCATTATATTACGACCGCAAGGGCTTTCACACTCTCACAGATGACAGTCCGTTCTACCATGCCCCAGGCATCCTGGCCACTATGTAGTCAGTCATTTCTCTAATTTCTCATGCACCCTGTCAGGGCTGCGTAGCACTTTTGTGGCAACAAGGAATGAAGACTGACCAAGTGGTGCCATGGTGATCTATGGAAAATAGCTTGGGGGCAACGCGCTCGCCTTGGAAGCAATACGACGTGGAGCAACACAGTTTCAATCTCCGGGTCCGCGCCTAGACAGTTCTGGCTATTAAGCGTGTTATAAATAACCAATTATAATTATAGTGGTTGCTATAGACTTTTATTAAATGATGAACCAAGCCTATCTATCCTTGACACTAAGGGGATTTCCCTACCTAAACAGATGCCTTTGGGCCAGGCGCACTATATATATATATATATATATATATATATATTTCTGAGGCTTGTGGAATCTGCTTAGATCACATGCTGTGCATAGGCCGACATCTAGTGGAAGCTGCGGAGTATTACAGTTTGTTTTTCGAAACTCGAAAATGGGCGTCGACACAGGCGTGCCAGTAATACTATCCCTAGTGTGATGTCCACTGTACCCAAGATCCCTCACGCGTCTGGGATCCTCAGATTGTTTTTTTCCGCCATACTGGTCGGAAGCATCTTGCGGAGTCCCCTGGCCTTAGCCATACTTTTGCTAATTATCTCAATTTAAAATTATTTATTGACATCCTTCCCCACCCCAACGTCGACCATCGACACTCGACGACGGCTGGAGAAGACATCGACCGTCGGCTGCTGCATGACGGATCTGGGCCTCGGAAGGACGCTGGCCTCGGCCCGGGCCTAGTAGGCCGCTGGCCTCGGCCCTGCAAGTAGGGAGAGTGGGGGGTGGTACATACTCTTCACTCTTGGTATATAGGTACACCTTATATATTTCCTACACTTACCAGCCCGCTGCCTCAAGGTGCGTATGGAGGGTACCCCTTTCCAATTCTGCCCCAAGTGCAACCGCAAATACCCTTGGGTCGACAGGCACGCCACGTGCAATCTCTGCTTGCCGAGGGACCACCCCGAAGCGAACTGCAGAGCGTGTAGTAGGTTTAAGCCTAAGACACTTAAGGACCGTTCGACAAAGCGTTGGGCCCACCACGCCAGGCAGGCAGCCATGGCAGCGGAGGGCGCCTTCAGCGATGGCAGCGACGCCGTACTTTCGGACGGCGAGGGCATTACGGCGTCGAAAGACTGCCGAGCGCAGGTCCCCAACCTCGGAAGGTTGTCCGGCAGGGCGGCTATGGGGAAGACCCCCGGCGACGCAAGCGCTACACACCCTACACACACGAAACACACTAAGTCCAACCGAACCTCGACGACGTCGACTTCTCGGAAAGAGGCACGGATAGAACGGTCCGACTCGGTGTCCTCTGGGCGCTCTCGATCGAGATCGCCTCATGACGCAAGGCAATCATCCACTCTTGCCAAGAGTGCCTCACTCCCTAGATTAACGGAAGTTCGATCGTCGGAAGACGAAGACGACTTCCACCCCCAGGCCGCGCTCCAAGAGACGGAGAGCGCAGTTAACACCAGCGAGGCCCCACGCTCGAAGCAAGATACCTCTCCCGACCGTCGGCGCCAGGCGTCGAAAGTCTCTGGGGCCTCCAAGGGGCAGGGAAAACATTTTTCCACGCACGGGGAGGGAGGGAAACAGCGGAAAGCTCAGCCTTCCACTCCTGTAAGACCATCCTTCCACCCCAAGCAGACACATAAACATAAATCTACTGGGACATCAACATCAAGCAAGGGTACCCTTGATAAGTCCTCTAAGTTGCCTACTAAAGTCATACCCTGTTCCAAAGAATGGTCCAGTGAGGACATAGACAGGGTCATGTCAAGGATGTCTTCCTTAGCTGATTTTTATGACAAAAACCCAGAACATTTCCTTTCGTATGACCCTCAAGGGGCCACACCCTCAGGCTCCTCTGATCCTATCCCCCTAAGTAAAAAGGCCCGGGTCGAAAGACCTGACCCCTTCGAGGTGCAGCCTTACTCTACTCCATACTCTACTCCACACCCCAGATACCAAGGACAACCTTTCCCTGAAGGGGACCAGGAGTTTACAATTATGGAGGAACGAACCGGGTCTGAATACTATGCGGAGGATGAGGACCTGGAGGAGGTAGAAGATGAGCAGGAAATTTACAGAGTAGATTCCCCGGTAGAGAGCGAAGCCCCAGTTACCGACTAGCCAGTTGATTACCAACCCCTCCTTAATGAAGTTCTTGCTCGCGCAGCAGAACATTTTCACATCGACACCCACGGTGTACAAGATGGAAAGGGACTTCGCAGAAGAGTTGGTGGGAGAGAGGAGGCCGGTCGCTCAGACCATCCCTATCCTTAAATCCATCCAACGAAGAATAGATCCATCCCTGGTGAATCCTAACCTCACCAGAGCAGTCAACCCCAGAGTCGAAAAACTTTTTCGGGCAGCCCAGTCTGACCCTCTTTATATAAGAGGTCATCTTAAACCAGACTCCCTAGTGGTTACCAACACTCGGAAGAGGGCTGGGACACCCTTATCGTCGTCAGAAGCTCCTCCCGACAAGGAGAGCAAAAGACTGTACGGGTTTGGCAGGAAGGTAGCCTCAACGTCCGCCTACCAAGCAAGGATTGCAAACTCCACCACCCTGTTGGCAAGTTACAACTGCCATCAATGGGAAGAGGTCGCGGCGCTCATAGCCTCTGCTCCTGAACCGTTAAAGGGCCAGTTGGCTCGGATCTCGGCAGAAGGAAGAGCCGTGTCTGGTTGCATATTAAAAGCAACTTTCGACGCTGCAGACAACGCAGGAAGATTGATAGCAGAAGGTACTGTTATCAAGAGACATGCGTGGTTACGGCAGTCGGGGTTCAAAACAGAAACACAGGCTTCATTAATAGACAAGCCGGTGGAACCCGATCTATTGTTTGGGAAAGCGGTCGAAGACGCACTTAAGAATGCCAAGGACGAGTACGAGACTCTCAAATCCCTTGGCCAGCTTACCAACAAACCCCCAAACCAGAGGGGGAACAGTAATTTTCGTCGCCCACGCGGCCAAAATTCACAAAGAGGCAACTATGCCCAAGGACAGGGTACACAATGGAACAACAACCAGCAGTCTACCCAAAGTTACAGCAAGGGTAACAAGAGAGGTCGTGGAAGAGGCAGAGGCAGCCCCAACAAGGGAGGTGGCACGCCTCCGCCAAAGCAGTGACGCTCAGTTCAGGGTCCCTTCTCACGCAACCCCAGTAGGGGGACGCATTTCCAACTTCACCCAGGCTTGGGAAGGGATCACCTCAGACAGATGGGTGCTGTCAACAGTGTCCACAGGATATTGTATAGAATTACTGCAGCGTCCCCGGAACCACCCTCCACGACAAAGAATACACTCCTTAGAACATCAGAAGATCCTTCTCGAGGAGATCGCCATTCTGCTAGAAAAGGACGCGATAGAACTCGTCCCAGGACACCAGGTAAACAAGGGTATCTATTCAACTTACTTCCTTGTGCCAAAGAAAGATTTGACAATGCGCCCAGTATTGGACCTACGGCCTGCCAACAAGTATGTCAAGCCCCAAAAATTCCGTATGACCACGCTACAAGAGGTAATCCCCCTCCTAAAAAAGGGGGACTACATGGCAACCTTGGATATGAAAGATGCTTATTTTCATATTTCCATGCTCCCAGCGCACAAAAAATACTTGCGCTTCAAAGTGGACAGTCGCCACTACCAATTCAAGGTACTGCCCTTCGGGATAGCTTCAGCACCAAGGGTATTCACCAAGGTACTGGCGGTGGCAGCTGCACACCTACGCAGGGAGGCAATCCCAGTGTACCCTTATCTGGACGACTGGCTCATAACGGGGGAAACCCCAAGAATTTGCAGGTCAAACATTCAGAGGACTATCGACCTCCTCCACGAATTAGGCTTCTCTATCAACGAGAAGAAGTCAAGTCTGGTGCCAAGCACCTCAAAACAGTTCCTAGGAGCAATCCTAGATACTCAGAAAGGGTTGACCTTCCCCTCGGAAGAAAGAATTCGGAATATACTACTGCAAATTCCACATTATCAGTCAGGTCAACAAATAACGGTACGCAAAGCAATGCGGTTACTGGGCATGATGGCGTCATGCATTTCCTGGTCCCCCACGCGCGTCTGCGCATGCGTCCCATGCAGGAATGGTTGGCGAAACAGTGGTCTCAGGCAAGTGGTCAGTGGGACGATCTATTGGTCGTTTCGCCAACACTCGTACAAAGCTTACACTGGTGGACAAAAGAGAATCTCGCAAGGGGAAAACCCTTTTACGATCCTGAAGTACAAGCAGTGGTAACTACAGATGCTTGCCTGACTGGGTGGGGAGCTCACCATCTCCACCACACAGCTCAGGGTCTCTGGTCTCACTCAGTAGCCAAGAACCACATCAACCTGCTAGAGCTTCTGGCAGTATTCCGAGCGCTTCGGGCGTTCGAGCCCCATCTACTAAACTTGTCGGTGCAGATCCGGAAGGACAGCACGACAGCCATGTTCTATCTGAACAAACAAGGAGGGACTCGTTCGCCAAATCTGTCCAAGCTTGCCCAGAAAATCTGGATATGGGCACTCAGACGGAACATCTTCCTATCAGCACAACATGTTCCAGGGGAGCTCAATTCCCTAGCGGATGCCCTAAGCAGAGACTCCCTCCCAGAAGAACACGAATGGGTCCTTCACAGAGAGATCGTAGAAGATCTCTTCTCTCAGTGGGGTTTCCCCACTATAGACCTATTCGCCACAAGCGAAAACAAACAATGCCCAGGATTTGCATCCAGGTTCCCCCAGCCACACTCCCAAGGGAACGCCCTGTGGATGAACTGGTCAGGGATGTTTGCGTACGCTTTTCCTCCAACTCCTCTCATCAGGAAGGTGGTGTACAAGATGAACAAGGAATCGTTGACGCTCATCCTAGTTGCTCCCATGTGGGCGAGACAACCATGGTTTCCACACCTACGCAGGATGGCGCTGTGCGAGCCCATCAAACTCCCAGCCTGGTACAACCTACTGTCCCAGCAACAAGGTCAAACAGTGCACCAGGAACCCAACTCAATGAACCTGGCAGCATGGCTCCTGAGGTCATAGAGTTTGGGCACCTCAATTTACCACAGAGGTGTATGGACATCCTAAAAGAATCCAGGAAACCAAACACAAGGCACTGTTACTTTGTCAAGTGGAAGAGATTCGTTATTTGGTGCCAGAATAAACAAATCAACCCAGTTGATTGCACTCCTTCCAACGTAGTAACATACATGCTCCACCTGCTGGACGCAGGTTTGGTTTTTAACTCTCTGAAAGTACACCTGGCAGCCCTCTCGGCTTACACCACATCCCATAACAAAGTATCGTGGTGGAAAGTACCAGAACTTAAAGCCTTCATGGAAGGAGTAAAGAGACTTCACCCTCCTATTTCGAACCCACCGCCAGGATGGGACCTCAATGTGGTGCTAGCTAAGCTCATGGGCCCCCCTTTCGAACCCATGCATAAAAGTAGTCTCAAACACCTGACTTATAAAACGGCCTTCTTAGTAGCCATTACCTCCATAAGAAGGGTCAGTGAAATTCAGGCTCTGTCAGTGCAGGATCCTTTCTTTATTATCCACAAAGACAAACTGGTTTTACGCACACACCCTAGGTTCTCACCTAAATTTATATCTAAGTTCCATGTAAACCAGTCCATCGAGCTTCCGGCTTTCTTCCAGAACCCGCAAAGCTCGGCTGAGGTGAAACTACACACCCTTGATGTGCGTAGGGCGGTCCTCTACTATGTAAATAAAACCAGACCGCTAAGAAAAACAGATCAACTGTTTGTCTCCGTAGCTACAGGCAGAGAGGGGGATCGCGTCTCTAAAGGCGCGATCTCGAAGTGGATTATCAACTGTATACAGCTGTGTTACTCTCTTTCTGGAAAAACTCTGCCTTTTACGCCAAGGGCCCATCTACTAGAGGCATTGGTGCCACTCTGGCTTTCATTGCAAATGTTCCCCTCAACACCATTTGCAAAGCAGCTACTTGGAGCTCTATTCACACTTTTACTCAGCATTACTGCATTGACACTCATTCCAAGACAGATACACAAGTGGGACAAGCGGTTCTAAGACACCTGTTTGCTCATGACCCTTCTCACATCCCACCTCCTTCTTCGGGTACTGCTCGCTAATCTATGCACAGCACGTGATCTAAGCAGATTCCACAAGCCTCAGAAGGGATACATTACTCACCGTAATCGTATTTCTGATGCTTGTATCTGCTTAGATTCACATGCGACCCACCCTTCCTCCCCTCCGAGAGAAGGCGCATGATTACTTGTAGCCTTACCTTTCTGTCTATCTGCTTGGATTATCTGTACTCACGCTACTCCTCATGCTTCCTCATGTCAGAAAAAATACAATCTGAGGATCCCAGACGCGTGAGGGATCTTGGGTACAGTGGACGTCACACTAGGGATAGTATTACTGGCACGCCTGTGTCGACGCCCATTTTTGAGTTTCGAAAAACAAACTGTAATACTCCGCAGCTTCCACTAGATGTCGGCCTATGCACAGCATGTGAATCTAAGCAGATACAAGCATCAGAAATACGATTACGGTGAGTAATGTATCATATATATATATATATATATATATATATATATATATATATATATACAATACAAATAAAGAAACTCTGGTGCTTGTCAGGATGTCGGTGCAAGTCAAAACAAAAAGACAAACTTCCCAGTTATAAAGGCTTCTACTCTATCCCTACAACAAAACACTGCAAAGTCCAGCTACTGTTCGTAATCTGGTAGAATTACTCCATTCTCCTGGATGCTAAGCTTCCAAATGACTCTCAGGTTGTTCAAAGCAAAAGTTCCATAAAGGCTCTGAATTCTCTGTAACCAAACAGAAAATCAAATAATCACAAAGTTCTTGCGGTGCTCAGAGAATGACTCCCTTCGAGCTGGTTCCCCAGTGTCTTTCGCAGTTCTTAATAAGATTCGTAGCTCCCTTTATGGAGGTTTTCACAATTTCTCGATCTGCCCCCACTGGGATGGTGAAGCTGTTCCTGTAGTCCCTCTCGACTCTCAGCAGCACACGTTTGTGGAACTGGACTGGGAATCGTATCACAAAAATGGTTTACTGTTTTCTCTATTTGTTTAGGGATTTACAATCTCAACAGATTCTCTATTCTCCTGGCTTTTCAAGCAAAAAGAAAATGACAACGATTTTTCTCCTTTCTTGAGGAATGCAAAGCTAAGGTCATACCCTGAAAAGATGACTTCATGGGAGCTGTTATTGACGAATCGGCAATGTGTAACAGACAGATAACAGGAGATGGTTGGTTTGGCTCAATGGACCATCCCAAGATGATTCTGGGGTGTGCCCAGGAGGACCTCTGTCTCCGATGGCCCTCCTGAGAACTCTGTTCTAGTCAATCATGCTCCAGAAGACCTGTTGGTTTCAATTTCTTTGTATTGTACTCGAAGGTAACGCCTTGAATATGTTTTAAGGGGTGTCTGGTTTCCAAAGCCGTACTGACAGACTTTAATACCAATGGCCAAGGTGAGGGTTAGCTTGATTACTTTGCTGCTCTTAATCGGTACTACTGATGTCCCCTGAGGCTCTCTTCCCTTGGCCCTCTCCCAGACTTTTAATAATTCAGGTTACCTGGTACTTTGTGTCAGGAGTCTTCACCTGTTCGGCCTGGGGTTTTGTGATGGTCAGTCACCTTTTTCCACTCATCACAGCTCGCTTCCTGGGTCTTGTAGAGCTAGCTGTTGGGAAACCGACCAGAGACTCGACCTTCCTTCCCTGTACAGATCGTCCAGCCACCACCTCTTTGGATACTGTTCAGGTCTGTAAGGATGGCTGTGCGAACAGGTAGGGATAGCGGTTTCGGTGCAGTGGTTTGACTGCCTGGTCCACCCACTACTGGTCACGCCACCATGACCAAATATCCATCCGTCCGTGGGACACTCTTGGCTTACTGGTACAACGCTTTCCAAGCACCTTACAGATAATATATTTCTGGCTAACTGAGGTGTTCTGACACTCCTTGCTCGGCTTGACTCTCATTAACCAGCCACAAAGTTTCATTTGTATAATGTTTGGCGTTCTGCTTCTATGTGGGTTACCTATTATTGTATTTATTGAGCGCGGATCTAGCTTCGAGAAGCAACAGGGCGTTTTACAGAGGTATACAACAGTACAAATACATAACGGAGTGCTTTTGAAAGTTAACAGAACAGCTATACAGTGGGGGGTGGGGATACAGAGGGACACCGAGCTGTACAGGGTGGTGGGGCGAGGGGGGGGGGGGGGCGCAGAAAGCCTCTAGTGAGTCGGGTGGCATGGGGGGTGACGTGATGGCCTAGGTATTGGGGAGGAGAGACTCCTTGAAGAGGTGGGTCTTAAGTTTTTTGTTTTTTTTTTTGATTCGTAGAAGCGTGGGGTTGCGAGCCTGATGCAGACTGGGAAGATGTTCCATAGTCTTGAGGCATGGTAGTGAAGGCTTGTTTTCTGGTCCTTTCCTTTTTGCAGTGGCGGATTTCAAGTCTGCCAGTGTCGTGGCTTCTGCTGGTGCACTGTCCACTAAGATGCTGAGTTTCTCCATGAGGTTGCTGGTTGACTTGAGGGCGACTGCCTTATAGATGATGCAGCAGGACTTGGGTGATTTGTGGGAGCTAGTGGAGGTTAGTGAGGGCCGAGGTGATGTGGTCACAACTGCTTAGAATATTGATGAGGCATGCGGCTGCGTGTAGGACACTGCTCAGGGGCACAAGGGAGGACAACAGGAGGCCTTTGAGGGGGGGTGTTGGCCCCATCCAGGTGTGATAGGAACAAAGCTTGAACAGTGGATCTAAAGCTGTCTGGAGGGAGGAAGGGCTTGACTTTCTGCAGGAGGGAGAGCGGATACCAAGCTGTCTGATTTCTTAGCTATGTGTATGTCTTGAAGGAGAGATGTTTTTTGTCAATGTGCAACCTGAAAGACCTGGCGTAGGAGGTGAGCTCGAGTGTGAAGCCCTCAGGGTTCGGGGTTGATAGCCAGGTCTGTATGTCTAGGTGTTAGTGTTACTGGTGTTGTTGGTGAGGAGTAGGAATTCGGTCTTAAAGAGGTTGAGCTTCAAGTATGCACTCCAAGACTGGATCAGCGAGTGGCAGGTTTTGATGGCGTCAATTTTGAGGTATAGCTATCTGTCGTCATATTGATGGATGTGGATGTTGTGTGTAGCTAGGAGGGTTCCTAGCGGCTGCATGTATAAATTGAAGATCACTGGGAGAGAATGGAACCCCGCCAGACTCCACAGGTGACAGGTAGGATTTGCAATCTAGAGCAGTCCATCTGAACAAACTGTTGGCGGTTGGCGAGGTAGGCCTTGAACCATGTAGGACAAGGTCACTGATCCACATGTGCTAATGTAGGGTGTCCGTGAGTATCTGGTGGTCTACTGTCGAAAGCGGCTGAGAGGTCGATTGAGTCGAGGGGTGGCCATCAACAAGGATGTTGAGGACGTTGTCGACCACCTGTATGGTTGCCATCACTGTGCTGCATCTGAACACAGATTGGTAGGTTTGGAGGAGATGGTTGGTGTCGATGTGTTGCTGCAGTTACATGGCTAACGCTTTCTTGATGGTCTTACCTAGGAAGGAAAGATGGGGTGATAGTTACCTAGGTTGTTGGGGTCCAGAGTGGGTTTCTTTAGTAGAGGGAGGATTTGTCATGTCTTTGGGTGGGTGGGAAGGTGTCTTGAGTTAGGGAGCTGTTGACAATCTCCAGGTAGGGAAGGAGAGCTTCTGCGAGGAGGGTCTTGAAGATGAATGCTGGGAGGATGTCTGTATACGATGTGGCTTTGAGGGTGGTCAGGGTTTCTGCCAGTTCCTCTATAGAGTGTCTTGGATGTTGTTCAGGGTGTGGAGATTTCGTGAGGAGGGACATGAGGTGGGTCTGTGGATGCAGAGCTGTGGCTGTGCTGGTGAATCTTGATTTTTCTCGATGAAGATGTTGATGGCTGTGGATTTTTCGATGGAGTGTGGTACGGCAGGGTCAGCTAGCAAGTTGCCGCAGTGCTGGACCGCTTTGAAGAGAGCTCTGCTATTGTTGTCTACTTCTGATATGGCGTTCTGATAGTAGGAGGCCTTGGCTGTGTTGATTAGTTATCAGAAGTTGCACAGAGTTCCTTGAGGAGCGCCAGGTTGGTTGTGGTCCTAGACCGGCGCCAGGCTTTCTCTTGTTTCCTGATTACTCTTTTGCTGAGGTTTGCGTTCTTGTGTGTACCAGGTTGCTGACTGTTTTGTTTTGCAGGTGCACTGTTTCAGAGGCACGTGTCAGTCAATGGAACCTGAGAGGGTGGCCTTGAGTGCTTCCAGTATAGTCGCAGCTCACTTGGGGGTGTTTGGTCCATGTTAGGTGAAGGTTGGTGAGGTCTTCCGTGAGGGCTTCCACTGGGAATTTCTTGAAGGACCTGAAGGTTTATCTGATATCTGATGGGTTTCTGCTATATGCCTTCCCTCCATCCCCCTAAAACCTTGGCTTGTCAGGTAAGACCCGAACTAGGCTTATCGAAAAGGAGTGGGGCACAGAAGCAGCGCTTGTGGAGGCAAAGCCTGTATTCATGCATGCGTCGTGGCCCGCATCAAAAGTAAGGCAGGATATTTATGGGATGCTACAAAAGGTTCTGATTCTGTCCTTCGAGATGGAATATCCCACAAGTATGGAGGCAACTTTTTGGGAAAGGGAATCTATTCCGGCTGCCATTCTGGTTGGTTGCCAGATGTTACTTAGGGGTCTAATTCCCCCCAGGTTTTAGAATTTCTTTAAATGATAAATTTTGATATATACATCTAAATGGGTATTAGTTACATAGAGGTTATCCTGAAAGTCCAGTGTTTTTTTTTTTTTTTTTTTTTTCCTGTAAGGACCAGCGTTAAACACCAATCTGTTACTTTCCACATATGTAACATATGCTGCAGAAAATGGTGGAGTGGGTATGGCCAGAGGAGAAGTTGCCCATGTAATTTTTTTAGACAAATGGAGTTGGTTAAACCAGCGTGATACTGAGGCTTGTGGATGTGCTTGATCACGTGCTTTACATAGGCTGACATATGGTGGTAGTCGCGGATTTGTTTTAGAAATTCAAAGGGACGTCGACTGGGCGCGTCAGTAATACTATCCCTAGTGTGACGTCCATTGTACCCATGCTCCTTCACGCCTTGAGGTCCCACATAGTTTTTTCCACCATTGTGGTCGTTCGATAATTTGTGGAGTTCCTCGGGCCTACGCTTTTTGCTAGACAAAGTTTTAATTTCTCTTCCTACCCTTTACTAAACCGCCTGCCGTACTACCAACTGCTTCGGTGGCTTTCGACAGATGGCAACATGGTCCACGACAACCACCTCAACGATCAACAACTGCGGCCTTCCTAGGCCTTACCGAGCCTCGGCCCCTCACAGTGTAATCGCTGTCTGCCGAGTGACCACCCCGAATAGACTTGCAAATCTTGTCAACTTTTCAGGCCAAAAACAATAAAGGACCATCGAACAAAGCGCTGGGCCGCCCACACCATGCAGGCCGGAGCATCCATAGGCGCGGCGGGGGACTCCAGTGAAGGTTGCATTGGTGCCCTAAGTGACTGCCACAAATCTGACGAGCTTGGAAAACCGGTTGAAGCTGTTCCAGAGCCTCTAAAATCACAGCTCCTAAAGACGTTTGCAGAGGGAAAACAGACAGCCAACTGCATCTTAAAAACAACTTGGATGCTGCAGGCCGCATCACAGCCGAGGGCATGTTATTAAATCTTTGTTGGAAACACAGGCCACGCTATTAAATATGCCTATTTAGCCCAATGCCCTTTTCGGTAAGGTAGTGGAGGAAGAATTATACCTTTTTTAAGTCTCTCGCGCAGCTTTCCAACAAGCCCTTTGTCCAAAGAGGTGCCTTTTTAATACCAGACTGTTCTTCCTTGGGCAGGCTCCACAGCGATCCTCCAGTTACAACCAGGGTAGCCAGTCCCCTTCATGGGGCACCTCTAAGAGACAGTCCTCCAGCTTTCGAAGAAGCTACAAAAGGTCCAGGAGTAGAGGAAGATCTTCCTCTAGGGGTACCACCCCACCCAATGACACGCAGATTCCCCTTCCATCCTATTCCAGTAGGTCATATCTCAGAATTCACCCACACATGGGAGGAGGGGGGGCCATCACCTCAGACAAGTGGGTGTTCTCCACTGTGGCGGGTGGTTATTTTATAGAACTTCTACACAGACTATCCAACCACCCGCTAAAACACTAAGATGACAGTGGAAGGCAAGCGCGTTCTCTAGAGGCAGTTAAAACATTGCTGGAAAAGGACGCCAAAGCCATCTTCTGGGCAAACCAGGTAAATCAGGGTATCTATTCAATGTACTTCCATGTGCCAAAGAAAGACGTAACAAATGCACCGAGTACTAGACCTGTGCCCAGGGAACACGGAAGTCAAACCACAAGTTTCACATGACTACCCTTCAGGAAGAAATTACGCTCTTAAAACGGGGATTACATGGCAACATTGGATGTAAAGGATGCATACTTTCATATTTCAGTGTTCCCAGCGCACTAGAAATTATCTGCGCTTCAGAATAGTGGGAGTACACTACCAGTTCAGGGTGCTCCCCTTCAGCATAGCCTCTGCTCCAAGGGTATTCACCAAGGTACTAGCGGTGGTAGCGGCGTACCTACGCATAGCCAATCCCAGTGTACCTCATATAGACTGGCTGGTAGCGGGGGGCTTCTCAAATTTGCAAGCACCCAAAGAAAAATCAACCTTTTGTTCCAATTGGGATCCTCTATCAATGTAAAGAAAATCAATTCTCCTACCCAGTCAAACAAAACAATTCTTAAGTGCAATCTTAAAAACAAGACAGGAGCTTGTCTTCCCTTCAAACGACTGGGTACAAAACATGCTGTTACCAGTACCTCACTATCTAGACATTGTCTGATTACAGTATGCAAGGCATTGCGCCAGCCTGCGTGGGATGATGGCCTCATGCATTTACCTGGTCCTACACGCGCTGCTGCGCATGCGCCCAAAGCCAAGATTGGTTAGCAAAACAATGGTCTCAGGCAAGTGGTCAGTGGGATGAGCTAGTGTTTGTTTTTGCCACAAGCCTAAAAGGACAATGCCTAGACTTAGCGTCCAGGTTTCCCCAACCAGGATCCAAAGGGAACGACCAGTGGCTAAGTTGGTCAGGGAAATTTGCTTACGCTTTTCCACAGACACACCTCAGTAGGATAGTGCACAAGATGCACCAGGAACAAGTCCAGTAAATCCTGATCGCTCCAATGTTGGCAAGACAGCCATGGTTTCCACACTTACTCAAACTAGTGACGTGCAAACCAATCAAACTTCTGTGCCCATTCAGCATGCTGTCCCAGCACCAGGGGAAAATACTCCATCAATCTATGTTCACTGGTCCTCCCTTCGAGCCCATGCACAAGGCCAGCCTAAAACACTACACCTACAAGACTGCCTTTCTAGTAGATATCGCCTCCATAAGAGTGCGTGAGCTACAAGCCTTATCTGTACAAGATCCGTTCTTTGTAATTCACCAAGACAAGATGGTCTGAGGACCATCCTAGGTTTGCACCAAAATTCATATCCAAGTTCCATATCAACCAGTCCATTGAACTTCCTACCTTTTTTCAAGCGCCATCAAACTCAGCCGAAAAAGCCTCCATACCGTAGATGCTTGAATCTGCTTAGATGCACATGTGCCCCCCTTACTCCCCTGCTGGAGTCGAAGGTGCATGGATGTTTCTGGCTCGATCTCCATTCTCTGCTTTATTGCATATGTACTCGTGCTTCACTTCATGAAACCGCATGTCTGTAACAAAACAGAGGGACCTTGACGTGTGGATGACCAGGGGTACAGTGGACATCACACTAAGGATAGCATTACTGACACGCCCAGTTGATGTCCCTCTTTGACTAGATGTCTGCCTATGCAAAAGCCTGTGAATCTAAGCAGATACAAGCATCAAAAAAACAAAAATACGGTGAGTAATGTTGATATATATAATCTTTTTTTTAATTGATCATAGAATGGGTACGTGTAAAGCTGGAGGAACCGTTAAATAGAAAAGCTTGTTTTCTAAATAGCATATGTAATAAGAGTCACTCAGCAAATGCTGACAGGAGGGAAAGAGGTTGGACGTACTGCTGGGTCCACATTCAAATAAATATAAATAACAAGGATGAGTGCTTGGAAGACAGGATGTGACCTGTGCGTCATAGGGTAGGCTGATAGCCTAGCTCATCAGAGCTTGCCAACATGTGAAAAGGGTGTGTTGATGAGGAAAACCAGGTGCATAAATGTTGATGGTATGGTTCATTGTTTCTAAAGTGGGACAGTAGTAGAATATGGGGGAGTTAGCTTTCCTCGTCTTGGATGGATTACGGACTGCTTGCTCCAACTACATAGAGCACAAAATGCTGCAGCCAAACTGCTACTAGCACTTGGCCAAAGAGATCACACCTCCCCAACTCCCACAACTCTGCACTGGCTCCTGGTTGGCCGAAGGGTGACCTTCAAAACCTTATGCATCTCTCACCGAGCAATGCATAAAAACGGACCTCAATACCTTCAGGATAAACTAAAACCCTACCCATCCACCTCGCACTCTAAGATCAAGCTCTGCCCGCCTCGCAAGTGATACCAAAAACCAACTCAGTCAGGTTAGGTGGATCATCATGCTTAGCCTTGGCCCCCTCTCTGTGGAACTCGCTTCCGACTCACCGAAGACCTCATGTCTTTCCGCAAATTACTGAAAACTTGCTCTTCCCTTAAAAATCGACTCTTATCACAAACCGTATAAACGCGACAAACAGAAACCCAAGGTTGCTGAATCAAAAAATAACAATCCAGCATCGAGACCCGATCGAGAAAAATAGAAAACTAAAACTGCCAGTGTAAATAAAACGTATAAACTGAGTAGAAAGAATGAAGTGGATGGAACGGATGGAACATCCCGAACAGATGAAATGTAAAGGATGGAGTGGACAGATGGAAGTGGATAAAGGAATGAAATGGATGGAAAGGGTGATTGAATTGAGCGGAGGGAGTAGATGGAACAGATGGAGTGGACAGAACGGATCGAGCGGATGGAACGCACTGAGTGAATCGAACGGATAGAGTGAATGCAAAGGATGGAACTGAGAGCTAGTTGGAATAAGTCTACTTGTCAAAACGAACGGATGGAGCAGATTAATCAGATGGAATGGATTAGACGTACTGGCTGGCAGAGCGAATGGAACAGACAAAACACATAGAGTGGTTAGAAGGGATGGAGTGGGTGGAAGGGATGGAGTGGGTGGAAGGGATGGAGTGGGTGGAAGGGATGGAACGGATAGATCGGATGGAGTGGAATGCGTAGATCGGATGGAGTGGATCGGATAGATCGGATGAGTGGATTGAACGGATGAGACGAACAAGCAGATGGAACGGATGGAGTGGATGGAACAGGTGGAACGGATAGAGCACACGGAGCGGATCGAATGAATAGGAAGGATGGAACAGATGGAACACACTAAACAGATGGGAAGGATGAAATGGATCAACGGATTGGATGGAGTAGTTTATGTCGATGAAGGATTGAATGATGGAATGGATGGAAAGACTAGTAAATTAAACGATGAACCAGAAGAAATGTATGAACAGACGAAGTGGAATGAACGGACAGAGTGAATAAAACAGATAGAATAGATGGTACAGATGAGCGCTCAATCTCAAGCGCCTTACTGAAAACCACCATATCACACTACCATGCTTACTCTCTCCTATACACCACCACACAACTAGAACACAGCAATACGATGACACATTCGGTATAGCTGTTCTCATACTAACACCCGCCACATACTCCTCATCATCCTAATTAAACACAGCTAGCTGAGCACACACCGCTAGCCTACGCATCTCCTCAGGCCTAACGCAGCCAAAAATCAATCTGGGTGTCAACCCTCCAGAATGAACACACATTTCTGCCCTCCCAACCACCACACCTAATGCTAAGAAGCAGCTATCATGCAAGTGCCACAACGGCTGCACACATATCCGATGCACCCACGCACCTTTGACTCTCTATTTTCTCAACTGACTTGAACTACGGTTCACAAGGGCGTTCAACCTACCAGCGCTTTGAGATCATACCAATGATAGCTAAGGCGCTATATAAAGGCAAAGTAACATAACATAACGTATATAACCTTCAATGGATCAAAATAAAGATGTTATGAACAGGAGCTAAAAGCAGCTACTGTGCATCAGTCACAATCCGATAAACGGGAACTACCGGTTTGGAGCAAGAAGCCAGTACACGGAGTGAGAATCAAACTATATCTAACTTTTTATTCTTTAGATCTGACGCATTATGCTTTACATTTCTTCTAGTGTGTCTGAATGCTTATTTTTATGCATTCCCAAGGCAACAGCGTTGGTGTCGCATAGGTATGTTTGGATGAGCCCAGTTAAGGTGAGGAGTCAGAGGTAACTAATTCCTTCTAGCTGTCGGTGTTCAGTTGACCAGGCTGTTCTAGGCAATAAGCAGGAGCTAAGGAGATCCCAGCAATTACAATCTCTGACCATCTCGGCAACAGGTTCCCGTAGTAGCCCTCTCACTGGCACCCGTTTTATCAGTTTTACAAATGTACACCATCTCATTGACTTTATCCATTTTTGAGTCTGCCACATCTCTCAAGACCTGCCTGTTGAGCCGGACTACAGGTGTCTCTTCAGTTGATACACAGCCCCTTCACCGAAATGACAATTGAAAATCCACTACCCTCGAAAGGGCTCTACTTCTGAAATGCCCTTCTTCCCCATCTTTCTGACTGTTGTTGGTCCATACACCAGCATCTTCTAAATGTCACTTTATTTGCCTGTTGTATGTAATCTTCACATTGACCTATCTTTCCTACAGGAATGGAATGTGTTTAACGACCCTATACTGGACCATACTGTTCCAATGTACAAGATTAGCCTACATGTGTGTGCAATCGGAAATGTGAATATTATGGCCTGGACAGGTCTGGCAGTCCTTCATTTAAAAGCAAGAACTGTGCTGTACCCCAAGGTGTGAATATTTGTCACAAACGGTTAGTGCATCCTTTTCAATTTTAACTAGACTTGGATGATGGGCATGCATAGTGCTTATAAATCGAGTGGCTGAAAGCAGACCTGGTTAAGACATTATTTGTATTACACCCGTACAGGGATCGAATTTAAGATTGGATAAGCAGGTGCTAAATGCAGATCCTGGGTATCCAGAATTAACCAGTGACCAGGTGCGATCACTGGGGAACGTGGAGCTAGCGCATTGCGTTCCACAAATCTATCTTCCACATGAGATATGAATAAATAATTGGCCCTTATTTAGGCCCCTTATGCTTCAAATTGTGCATAGATGTGCCCATATGTTTCTTTATAGATTGTCCCAAATCCAGAGTAAAATTCACATAGGTGTTTGTTTGGCATCAGTTGGCCTCGGGAGCCAAACGTAGATCCTGTTAGCTGTTGGAGTCAAGCTAACCAGGCTCCTCTAGGCTATAAACAGGAGGTAAAAAGCTTCCAGCTCACTTCATTTTCGAATCTATATAAACAATAAAATGCAAAATACAATCCTACAGTAGTGCGATTACAGCTCCAAATAAGTAATGAACTCTAAGAAGGACAGCTTAAAAAGAAAATTAAAAAAAAACATTGGCAGGCACTTTGGGCACAAAGTTTGATGGTCAGGCTTGATGAACCTTGCTCAAAGAGATTCCAGGAAGATGTGTTTTGGGAGGGGGTGGGAATGGTCATAGGGATTAGCATTGCCATAGGTAGTCGATGGAAGGTTAAATAAACAAAGAACACGTTTTGTATCCCTCCATGTATGCCAATTCTCCCTAGCTGTACCCTAATGTACTAGTTGTGGCGCAAAGCCACCTAATAGCCCAAACTAAAAATTTTGTTTACATAACCATCTGGCCTTATAATGCTAGTTTAGTTGGTATGACCAATGTTGGGGGCTTGGTTGGGCCTAATTGACAGTGTCTAGGCTCTTTTGTGGTTTAGTCAATTATCACTTCTTCTGTTCCCACCTTGAGGTAGAAATACCTTGCACCTTTCCCCTTGTACATCTAGATGTTAGGTCATCGTGTCTGGGAGGATAGCTCATGAGTTAAGCACTAGACTCAGACTTCGGTCCAGCCTGTACTTCGCAAGTTCAAGTTTTGCAACATGGCTAACTCAAGTCTTTAATCCTATCTGGGTCAATAGATTGAGTACCAATTATGTGGATAGTAAGAGTGCACATTGATGCAGTTTTTGCAATTGAGGGATCAAAGCTTGATAGGATTTGGTGAGACGATCGTTAAGGTGGAGATTCCCATTTACTTCATGCATGCTGCGCCTCGGACTGTGATAGAGGATGGTGTGCCACAGTGAACGACACCACCACACGTCTAAGATTACCACAGAGGGTTGCATACTAATGTATGCGATGTGACGAATCGGATATGATAGGCGGACACAGTTATAATATTCTCAATCAGACATTTATTCAACAAAAATGGGTTGCAAAAAACACCTCCATAGCCATATTATAAAGAGGATTCTGCCTACCTGGAAAACTAAAAAAGGGGATCTGTCTGTCTGTCTCAAGTAGTCAGTGACTTAAAAGCCATCCTTGTGTCCAGCTGAACCTCAAACAAGAAACAAAACCACAAAAGGTCCCTGGAAATATCTTTGACTTGCTATTTAGTAAAAGGTGTTCAAAAACAAAAATATGTTCCAACAAAAGAGGATTCCAAGGAAAGATACTTGGATCCAGAGGGGGTTCCCCAGGGTTTTTAAGTAGGATGGCACAAAGTGTCTCTTTATCCAAACTGTGTTTCTTTACCCAACAGTTTCTTTGTACCAAGTGTCTCTTTATCCAACAAGTTCCTTGTATTTTGGTACTGAATTCTCGAGTTATTTTTCAAACAAACGATCCCATAACAGTCTTTCTGTAACTTCAAACAATCCATTCCCTAGCAGTCTTTCTTCAGCTTTGCTTACTACTTTTGCGGATTGCCTGGTGTCCTCCCCTTCCAGGAATCCTTCTATGGGGTTTTAAAATCCCCTGGTGTACTCCACTGCCAGGTATCTCCCCACAATGTCAAACTCTTTATACAACTTTAGGTGCCTGGTTTACTCCCCTGCCAGGACTTCTTATTGGCTTCATTGTTTGTTTCACTGTCCCACATACCCTGAGGTGTTTAATATATTTTGCTTAGGGTAGCACTTGCCTCAACTTTCCTTCGCATAGACATCTCATATGTCCGTATATGCTTGGGGCTTGTTGCAGCACTTTGTTTTGTTCACTTTCAAATGATGATCTTATTGGCATTTGAACTTGTGCATTTCCTTGGTTACATTTAAACAAACTTTGTACCTTTCTTTTCTTTGCAACTTTATACATTTCAAACATTCGCTGGCGTGTGCATGGTAATGCCCCGGGGTCCCCCGCTGCTCTAGGCAGACTCACCAGGTCTTTGCGTTCTCAAACTTTGTCGCGATTCCACAATGTTGCACCTTCCCCATTGGGAATGTGCAGATGCCCTGTCGGCGTCCGACGGGGCTCCACGAGAAACAGCTGGCTTCCCTGGACCGGAAAATGCTGCTGGCTTTGGCAGTGGTGTCCTCAGAAGTTGCTGCGCGGTCTCCAGCATCTCTGCGGTTTCCTTTCCTCTGCACGTCACTCCCTGTCTCAGCACACTGGTCCGGATGCCTCGCAGTCAGGAGCCCAAGCACAGGATACTTTGTCCTCTCCTGCACAGCCCTGTCCTGCATTGCTGCTGCCATTTTGTTTAAATGACCTGCTCACATCAGGACCAGCTAAACAACTAGCCTGCATGTTACTCTGGTTGGGGGGATGTGGGGGGACCTGTTTGGTGACAGTAAGCCATTAAGGTCTCTGGTAATATAGAGTCTCCCACAGAGGAAAGGGTGAAATACCACCGCTCATCAGGAGTCCCCACATCCCCCCGTTAGGTGTCTCCTACCCTGTGATCCTCCCCCCCCCCATGTATCCACCCCTGGGGTCAGGATCAAGTAGCGACCGTCATCCTCTCGCCACAGGGGAGGAGATCGCTGCGGGGAAATCAGTGAGGACTCCGCTGGATTCATCACAGCTATGCATTGGTTTTCTGATGAGTCCCCTACCTAGGGAAATCGGTGATATAGTTCAGGCAACGCAAAGGATGTGCCCGCACATCTGGGCAAACACTATAGCAAGCTTGCTGATTCACAAAACTGGAGCATCAGATTTGCTGTTTTGTTCCCCAACAGTAAAGTACGCCTGATTGATTCTGGGATAAGTTTGTAATTTTACCATGGGCAGCTATGACACTACGACCAGGGACAAATGCCCATGGGTCCTCCCTTGCTAAGGGCTTCACTTGGCCCTCCCAGTGAGCTCTTATCTTTTTAACACGTCTCGGCAGCAGGCCACTTACAACAGGAAATAAGTGATTGGAGTGACTTTCGGTCTTCCACCTTTTTTCCTTCGAATTAAATAAGGTTTCAATAAGCTATTCAAGTGCAATTGTTGGGTGACTAGAAATTGGATGTACTGAACAAGCTGTAAACCAGGGTTGTCCAACTACAGGCCTCGAGAGATGGATCCATGCCCGGTTTTAAGGATACCTCCATTAATATTCATGAGATAGTTGTGCATACAATGATTCTAAATGCATGCCCATTTTTCCTCTGGATTATTAATGAGGGATATCCTGAAAACCTGTCAGGTTTACAGCCCTCGAGGTCCGGATTTGGACAACCCTGCTGTAAACTTGTCCTTTGTGTTCAAAACAAGATTTTCACTTATTCCCCCCCACCCCTACCTTTTGATCAACATGCTTCTACAATGTTGTATAGCTTGATTTGTCGTGTGACTTGTGCACTTAAGTCATCTGTTTTATTATTTTAGGTTTTTCAAACTCAAGCAGAAGCACATATTTGGACCAACTTTACCTGAGAAGATACTTGGAGAAGTACCTTAATTTCAGACTAGGCACACATTCCGGCTTCACCACTTAAACAAGATGTGTGATCCTGGGCAAATCATGTCATCTCACTGAGCCATAAATTAGGTGCCCCTAGAAGGGATTCAGTTCATTGTATACACTATTCCAATAACCCGGCCACGCGTTGCTGTGGCTCAGTTTGGTTAAATGGAAAAGAAAGAAAAGAGCGCACGTTTCTAATATGTTTAATTTCACAAAGCTTGTGGATATACAATATTTTTTGTTGTTCCATTGTCTGTGCAGCCCTATCTCTCTCTCTCCCTAAACCCTCTCCCCACCCGCTCTCTCCCTACCACCCACCCACCCTCTCTCCCTACAATTTAATCAGTCTGGTTAAGTGGAAAAGAAAGAAAAGAGAAAGCGCCGTTTCTAATATGTTTAATTTCACAATGCTTGTTTTTAATCAATGGCTCTGGCGGTTCTCCAATTTGAGGCAGTTAAATTTTCCCAGCCGCGCAACACATTCCTTTCGTTTCTCATCAAATTTCAGAGCCTTGCAATAAGGACACACTTCCATCATAGTGCCGATGAGAACATGCCGGCTGAAACTATAATCATCAGCTTGGTTGTACCGGAATGCAAGGCAATTGTAATTGCGTGATTACTGAGCACGGAGTCGTGTTTGACGCTGATCTGCTGTTTCTCGTTGACGTCTTTCAGCCACTCTCAGCCTGTCGTCTTCATTCTGTTGCAAACGTAGCAGATCTGAAGCTGCTGAACGCGATCCCTGTGCTTGCATCCGTGCATCCTCAAGTCTGGCTGCACGTCGCTCTGCTGCTTCCGTGGCACGTATTTGAGCCATTCTAAATCGGAAACATTCAAATGGAATCGTAAAATATTTAGTATAGCGTGTGTTGCTTTTACGTTCAACAGATGGCGCAGTTTTAAAAAAAAACATGTTTTTACCTGTCACAGGTGTGACACCTGTATGATATAGGTAAATAGAAACACACCTGTATCCGAATGCAACGTTATGTCAACATTTCAAGCAATTGGTATAGAACATTCGGAGATTTAAGATTCTGAACAAATGAACATTTATTTATATATATATATCTCCAAAGTAGCAGATGTTGCCAAATGTCGCTCTTAGGATATTGGTTAAAGGTTACATTTCCAAATATTGTTGCTGATGCACCCTGGCCTCTCCGCCTCGCCTGCATACTAGCATAACGTCAACTCGACTCAAAATGTACTTTCAAAATGCAGCAAAAGCATAATGTGATTAAAAATATAATATTGTAAGCTACAAAATGTCCCATTCCACTGCAGTATTCAGGCGGTCTCTTTCACAACTACCAGGCCCCCAGCCCCTTCGCCGTGGCCTGCTGGGAGTAGCCACAGTTTCAAAGGAGGCCATTTTGCGGACATACTGAAGCTAGTGTGGAATAAGGCATGAGGCGTAGAGAAGGGGCATCATGCTTGATTAAACATGGTGAGGATGTGTGGGATGGTGGGAAAGGGAAATTGTGGTAAGGGGGAGTGGATGGAAGTTCAGGGGGCGAAGGGGGAGCAGATGGGAAGGACAAATCGGTCATTGATGTTTCCACACTAGTTTTCTTCCTTCTCTTTTGCTTTGGGTCTGTGCTGTTTTTTTAATGTTTTTTTTTATAACTGAAGTAATACACACATGATGTATAAAGGATACTGTAGTTCTATTCTTAGGGCCCAGTCTTCTGTTTGTATGCTGTCTCAATAGTTCTTGTGGGGAAGCAAGAGTGGATGGAAGGTGGGAGGGAGTTGTGACTGGAAGGTGAAAGGAGTGGGCGACTAGGGAGCGTATGGAATAGGAGACACTGCGATTGTGGAAGGGAGGAGCGAATGTAAGGGGTGCAAAGGCCCATAGATCCGGGAGATTTCTCGAGTGAAGGGGCATTTCTCAGTGAAATGTCTATTCCTGAGTTTTAATGTCTCCGTCATTTATCTCCGTATCCCACTGACTGGGTGACTGACATTACACATGTCAAATTGAGGGATTCTGGCCAAATCACTGTCAGCAGCAAAACCCCATGAAACTAGGGATGTTTGCAGCCAGTCGTGCCACCAAACCGCACACAACTCCAATGGTAGAAAAAGACAAATTAAACATGAAACATGTGTTCCTAACGTTCATCACTGTCGCACTTGTGACGGACATTCACTCCTTCCACCCTAAGCTCTGCCCCATACCCCGCCCACCCAGTGCCCTCTGTACGCGTTCCACGCGGAGCCCCGTGCCTAAATCAGCCACCGATCAAGGTGGTGTCTTGATTATTTTTATAGAAAGGACGACTCTCCCTCGCCGTCATTTAAAAATGTATATGTCTGTGAGCAATGGGGGAAATTGCTGTATTTCCACTTCGCATGTGGCTTTTGGCACAGTACTGCTGTTGAGTACAATGGCAGGGCCTGTAGCGAAATGCTTTGTGATAATTTCTCCACTGAAAGTGATTTCATTAACAAAAACAAAGTGGCTGCATCTGCATCCGAATGCAATGGCATGTAAACGAATTGGCACACATTAGGTATCGGTGTGAACGTTGAGCGTGCCTGTTGTAGTTACACGTGTTCTGCTCCTTTGAGACTCGCCGCCTGGTGTCCAAGCATTGGAACTTTGCAGTTCGAGTGCACCTGGATGAACAATTTGTTTCATCACAACACTTTTGTTTTCCCCACAGGCCACACAACTAGATTACCGCTTGTATTTTTGAGTATCGGTTCCTATTTTTATCCGAGTCCATAATACTCGGTGTATTGTCGCCGAAAAGGCTGTCCCTCGCCGCAGCACTTATTGAACCCACTTGGCTAGTAGTATCTAACCTACCTACTGAAAACAAACAATGGGCAGGGGCGCCTGCAGGTAAGTGGGGCAAAAGCATGTCGCGAGTGCTTCCGCCTTGTCCCTTGTCGTGTGAATGGGTGGCTGCGGGGCTGACGTCAGGTGTTTCTCATGCAGCCCTCTCGTTGCAGGGTGTTGTCTCCATTCCCTTCCGCCTGCGCCCGAGAATGAAGTGGCAAGGTGTGGAGTTCCCCCCGGGGGCGTGGCACTTACGCCACACATCGCCCCTCCCCTCCTTCTGTGGCCAGCTGCAACTTCCCACCCCCTGTTCTTTTCTCATATGTTGCGCCGCCTGACTGTGGGGCGTGCCCCGCCCCCTACTCCCGCCGGGGGCCGAGCCACCTTCACGCAGTGCAATGCCAGCACTGCCAGAAGTGTGGCGGAGACGGGCGCTGCACATGAGCCAAGGATCCCAGCCCCGCAGCACGGTGCTGGTGGTCTGTCTGCAAGTACAGTGGCAAACCCCCCGATACACTCGGGCCATTCGCCGACACTGGATCCAGTCACTCACTGCACCTGTCACTTCCTGGTGTAGTGTGCTTATCCTAGTGTAAGGCATCTCTGCACCCCTATGGCTTGGCCTCGTGAAAGAGCGGTCTACCCGGCGGGTTCTTTCGGGGCTGCCCTGTCGCACTGTCCTGCCACATGGACTTCAATTTGTGGATGCAATAGATGTTCGCTTTGCAGCCGCAGGACATGCGATTGCTGCTTTCTTTGAGAGATGTCTTGAAAACGATTTGTGTGAAACATTGTCAAGGGTTTTTATGTTCTATTTACTGCCCGGTTTTTTAGTTGGACATTGACATTTTTTGTTCTTTTTGAGTCCGGCTGCTGTGGCTTTTCGGAGCAGGTAGTTCGTTTTGGCAGAGCAGGATTCTCCTCTTTTTCTTGCGGGCAGGTGCAACGCATGAAGAGGACGATGAAGGTCTTGGATAGTGTTGGGGGGCGAGGCTTCCCTGTAAGATGCTGCGCCTGCAGATGGTGAGTATGGCCGACCTGTTGGACTCTAGACTCTACAGTAATGGATGCTTGCCTAATGTGGGAAGACCGTCATTCGTGCTGGGCAATGGGAGAGGGGGGCAGTGATATCGCACACATTATCGTGTCCACTCGGAGCTTGCGCACTAAGGTGACTCTGCTCAGTAACTTGTGTGTATCAATGTAACCCTCTGGCGGGCTGATTTTAGGATTTCGTTTTCTGCGCTTTAAAGATTAGCTGGCAAAAGTCAGTGCTGCCAAGCAAGGGGATAAAGAAGAATATCGCGCTACCAACGTACACATATATTATAGGTTATTTATAAAGCGCTTAATACCCAGAGGTTTCTAAGCGCGGACCCGGGGATCGAACCTGTGTGGCTCCGTGTCGTTCTGCTTCCAAGGCGAGCATGTTGCCCCCGAGCTATCCTCCATATACATATACCTTTAGAAATGCGAGTTGTTTTCATGCAGTGCGACAGCCTCTCTGAATGTGCAACACTTTATATAGTGCTGAACAGCGGGCTTAGACTGTTTCCTATAGCGGATAAAAGAACCGAAGCACTGGTACAGGGAGTGTGCCAGCAGGGAAGCCAGCCAGGTGTTGCCTCTGGCCCCCTAGTTGCACTGCTGTAAACCTAACTACTAGACGAGACCACCTTCCCAGGAAGCATAGCATACATATCCTTTTCATGCTTTGCTTTTCCGGATCACGTTTTCGGTTACACAGCAACTTTTATAACGATAACGCCACAAAGAGCCCACACACTTCTTTCAGGAACAAGTGCACAGCTATGTGAAACATTGATTTAGAATTGATCCGTTCTTAGTCATTTCATCAAAAGGGGATCTTTTCGCCCTACCTTTCTGCTTTGTTGTGCAATAAAAGGCGAGTGGCCTTTATTTTTCACAAGCTCTCAGTATTCGGATTCCTCGAGGGCCTCTGCAGCTCCTAGAACTTTTTTTTGTGCCACAGACGTTTTGGCCAATACAGTAACAGAACATCTTTTGAAGTGTTTGAGCTCTAATCTGAGAATCGAATCAAATGAGGGTTTGAAAAACTAAAGAAGCCACATGGTTCCTCCTGTACGCAAAATGCTATAGAAAAAGCAGGAGGCTGTCAACCTTTGTTTGGTTTGTGGTTACACTGGTGTTAGTGTGACTGCTGTATAGTTCAAGGACTCTGGGATTTTACTGCAAGTGTTCTGCACCCAGAATATTGCTCAAGTCGATGGTACACGTGGGTGGACGTATTCCTCGTACTTTTTTCAGAGGGCCCCTTAACATGCTAATTTCTGGTGATACCACATTCAATTGGTATGTTAATGAGTCCCCCCACTTTATTTTTTTAGTACTGGACCTCTGACCCCAAACGTTCTAAGGTTATAACCTAAAAGATGGAATCTCCCTCAGGTCAGACCTAGAGGAGTATATCCTGCACCCCAAGCTCCATCCAAAAGAGCACCCAGGTCTGATCTTGGGGAGCACATTGACTGAGGGCTGATCTGAAAAAGCACAGTACTCCGCGGTTACGCCTAAAGGAGGTCTTAACCTCTATGTCAGACCTAAACAAGTACATTGCCTCCCCGCAACCAGAGTTACAGGAGCGCAGTACATCCCCCAGGCTGGCCCATAAAGCAGCAACATCCCCTGCCTGGAGTTGGATCCTAATCACCCAGCTCCAACCTAACCCACCACATCTGTTCGGGTCCAGTAAAAAAAAAAAAAAAAGCCCTCCCTTCTGACCAAAAGATCACAGCAGGCTCCAGAACTGACCCAAAAGAACCCCACCCCCTCCAATCCCCATCAGACATGAAAGAGGGTGTGTCTTTACCCAGAGGGTGTGTCTTTACCCAAGATAGCGGTGGAAAGCACAAGAACAGCACACAGAAGCAGAACAAACCCCGTGCAATGACGTCACCCTGCTCCTACATCTGGCATTCGTGAATTCACCCTAATGGAGAGGCTATGCAGGTATAGCTCTTGCATGGTGGTTTTCCCTTCCACGCCCCCATTCCCTCTCCCCCACGCTGGTTTCCCTGCATGCACCTTCAGTTATTTCTGGGGTTTGCAATGGGCGCCTAAAAACCGTTACCTGACAATTCTGGCCCATACTCTTTAAGGGTTTCCCTAGCCCATCTCATGGCCATCACGCATTCATGCTTACTCATTTTAGCACTTCCTTCCAAGGTACTGTGAACTGATTTCACTGGAAAATTGTTACCATAAGACATTTGTTATCTTCCCTGCTTTTACGATCAGCTCTTCGTTTGATTGCCATAATGAGTAAGCACGGACGCGCGCGCCAGCACACCACCCTTCTTGTACAATCACATTCTTTACCCCTTCCACTCTGTACCTTTCCATTGTGTCACTTTCCAATGCCCACTACACCTTATGACTCTCTTTTGCCTTTTGTTCCCTTTCTTGCACCAAAGGCTGTGGTCTGGTTACCCCAGGTGGGGCACAATACCCCAATTTCTTGGAGCGGTGGCGTAAAACTACTACGTGGTGATTGGAGCAGACAAACTTCTTTATAACATGACTTGAACAGTTCAGTACATTAATATGCCCCTCTGTCAGACCTAAGGGAATATGTTACCCGAGAGTTCAGACTGTGTTTCCTGATATCTGTTGGGGCGCCCTTCCTATTTCACGCTACGAGTCTCTTACGTTAAGGGCATCACTCCCACACTTTGTGATCTGCAATGTCTCAATGCTGTGTTCAGAGTGCGGTTGGATATCTCTGGTCTTTCCTCGTTATTTGTGGGATTCAGGCTTTAGTATTTGTAGACCTAACCAGTGGTCCATAGTGCAGAGAAGTCTTGCGTTGTCTCACGTCATACATGAGAAGGTCATCGCCCAGTTCTGGTCTTCTTATTTCTTTCTAATACAGGAATTTTTCCCTTAACTATGACAAACATTAAATACAAGTCACAGAAAGAAAAGAAGGGACGAGGACTCCATGAGATATTCAGATGTCACAGGGTAGCTTCTGTTCCGCTAGCCAAGACAAGGCTCTTCCTCCCTCATATGGGAGGTCGGGGATTTGAGTGCAGCGCCTTGCCCAGGAGCATCTCTCCCAAGCGTAGCAAGCACATGACGAGCTGAGCTCCTCGATGTGATGCTGGAAATGCATCAGAGGGACAGGGCCTCTGAATCCTTGTCCTTTACTGCTTTTTATCGTGTGTTCTGTCGTGTTTTCTGCCCAGGAGTCCATGTGGGACTCCTGGCAGTGCAGCTCTCCCTTTTGGTTTGGTGAACAGACCCATGGGATACCCTTATGGCACCCAGGGGTAGGGGTACAACCCTGTGCCCCTAGTGTATGTTTTTGGGCACCTGTGGGTGGCCCACAGAGCAGGGTATGGGCTGGTGGCAGCTCCATGCTGAATTTGGCAGGTGCTCTGGGTGTCCTCCATTTTGGGATACCCAGGCCCTGCCATTGGGATCAGTTGATTCCTGATAGGAAACAAGATGGCCCCTGTGGCCTCTTGCTTTCTATTGCCTGTTACCTTGTTTTCCCAAAGTCCTGGGAAGCCCTGACTCTGTCCCTTCCCCCTGACTGGCTGTTGGGTGGAAGTTCCATATATGGTGTTGTTGTGAAGGCCCAGCTAGACTGACTGGAGCCTTCCCAGTGACTGTATGTTGTGGGTACCTCCTGTGGGTGGGACCTGGGTGAATGGAGTGTGTGACCAATATACACTCCTTGTTGTGGTTGTCTGGTTTCTGGCATGAGAGACAAAGACTGAGACAGCCCTGCCCGAAACTGGCCTGAATGCAGTGTGTAGTGTTGAATGGCTGGGTACTTGTCCCAATCCACATTCCTTGTTGTGAGTGTCTGAAAGGGAGGAGTGTGGCCTGAATGCACTGTGTGCCTGATTGGCTGACTGACTGCATGAATGCCCTTCTGTATGATTGGCTGCTGAGTGTGTGCCAGCAGTGTGGATGAGAGACAGAATAGTATATCTGGGGACCTCTCACCACTGGTAATTGTTCAGAAGCGTTCAGAAGCTGAGTCTCCACTCTAAGAGTAACTGGAACTGCTGATCCTCGACGTCCAGCTGGAAGAAGAAGACTTGCTGTTGCACTTGCTTCGACCGATCTGAAAGCTGCCGAATTCGTCGAGGACTGACCCGAGAGAGGACCTGGTAAGGCGCCCTCTTCCCGTGCTCCGAGGGATCATCGAGCACCGCTACATCTTCGCCGAAGCCCCCTGGAAGTCAGACCCTCGAAAGGCTGCCGACCCGAGACGGGACCGCCGAGGAGATCGAAGTGAAGCACCCAGACATCGCCGCCGTCGACCAGGGTTCGCAGGTCTGTGTAACCGCTGGAGGCCCGTCGAAGTTATGTTGCCCAGCCGTGGGAACCACTTGACGCCATGCCGCCGACGACCGGAGCCGTCCGCTCCTTGCCTAAGAACATTTGAATCGAAGGACTCCCTCGTCCGCACCGTCGACCGCTTTATCCTGCCAGAGAAAGTCGAGGACGACCAACGCGCCGACGAGAAACCTGCCGGTGGGTTTCCCGCCACCCGAAGACCACAAAGACTCGAACAACTCGACGCCCTTGTTGGGCCCCCGTCTTCACAATCTTTGCAGTCCAGAACAATTGTCATCGAGGTGCCCTGCACGCCTCTGTCTGACGAGCACCGCTTGGATCGAAGCTGCCGCCTCATCGACGCCGTTCTACCCTGTTTGTTGTCGGACGTTCGACGCCCCGAGTCTCCTGCTTGAAAGGGAAGGCATTCAAGAAGGGCCGTCGATTCCCCGACGCCGAACGCCGAGTTCCTCGACGGACGTTCGACGCCCCGTGTCTCCCGAATGAAAGGGAAGGCATTCAAGAAGGGCCGTCGATTCCCCGCCGCCGAACGCCGAGTTCCTCGACGCCTCTCGACGATCCGTGACTCCCGCTTGAAAGGGGGTCGCTCAAGAAGGATCTGTCGACGCCTCTTCGAAGAACTCGACTCCACCAGGTACATTGGGGGGGTAAAAACATTATAGGAGGGAATAAGACTTGCAGAACAATATATGGACTGGGCTTGTGCTATATCTTTATTTTACAGGTTGCCCAGGTGGGGGGATCTCCACACAGAACTGTGTCTAGTGGTAGGGGCCAGTATTCTGCCTATTGCTCAACCATCTTATTTTCTCTCCTCTCTCTATTGCTGGTTTCACTCTATTGATCTGTGTGACATTGTTACAGTATTGTTGATGCACTTTAATGAGATCTAATACAAAGGGTGGTACCACTTTAGAATTGTATATATTTGCCATTGTTGATTTTCCTAAGTACAAAGTGAGTTATTATGATAAGTGTACATAACCTTGAATATTGATTATATAAAGACTGTGTTCTAACCAATACAGTATGTGGACATTCCTTTGTGGGGGCTTGGGGACTACACTGTACTTAAGAACCAGCCTGCATCACCTCCTGAGAAGCTAGGCCTTGATTGCTCGACCATAGCTACCGAATAGAGAATCTAGGCTGGGGTCCTCTGTGCCTTCCCTCTACCATATAGAGAGCAGAAGTACAGACCACCCCCTACCAGTCTTTACACTCGAATGATGCCAGACCGTTCAACCCCCTCACCCTCTTGCGCTACTTTGATATGGTTATTCGCTAATGGCCTGCTTACAGGCCAAGCGTACATAAAAGCAGCAATAGAGGGAACTAATCATTATGCGTTGTTCTCCACAGAACCCATCAATAAGACTATTCGTATAGTAATTTCTCCAAGGGAAATATTGGCCGGGCAGAGAACCATAATCGCTAGCACAATCTCGCCAACGGACCGTGCACATTCTGATGTAGATTTGCGATGACCAAAGCTCCTGCTTCTCACCTTTCTCTGCCAAACTCGTCAAGTACTACCTCTTTGGTGGGCAGAGCCCGTGCCGTGGAAAGAGGTAGATTGTTCTCTTCCGTTCCACCACCTCACACTCTGCCTCTGATCTCATTTGCATGCAGAAGGTTATAGAGTGAGGTTTCCCCTCCCTAAACCTTCTGTAAAGGGATATTTTTGTATGAACAGTCAGCCTGCACGTGGCAAAAGGAGGTTGTATACACTTCATTCACCTATCCCACGGTGTGCTGTACTGGCCTAAAGGACTGTTCCCGGTATTGTCCTTCGTCTTTTGCTCTGTTCATTAGTATGGGTGTTGTGAGGAATTGGAAGAACGTCTCGGACGCTGTGGTGTCATATTCCGGATTAAACACTTTAATTCAATAATGATGGGTTAGACAAATGCCTTTCTATCCCTAGTGACAAGGAGGGTTCCCCTGCCTCAAAGAAAACTAGTGCTACCGCTTGGAAGTCCGAAACTAATAGTCTTTATCGTGTCTGTGCAAGCGTAGTCTTTTCCAAAAAAATAAGAAAGCTTGTTGTGTTTTCAGACAAAGACAAGGTGCACAGCTCTGGCCATAAAGGTGATTAATTCAAGTTTACAATAAAGCAAGTTCACCAGAAGAAGATTCTGTGAATCCTCTGTGTACTCCAGGGGGAATCACTTCCCACTCCTGGACCAAGTCTCAAGAATGCCAAGGGGGACAATCCCCATCCCCTGGTCTTTCCACTTCCTTAGTTGTCTTGAACAACTATGTAGTTAATGCTCTTATTTTTCTCTATGGCAGACTTGGTACGCTGTCCTGCCAAGTACTTCCTGTTGCAATGTTTCCTTTTTTACTGTGAAGAGGAAGAGTAGTGCTCCCTCGTTTACTCTTCCGTCAGCCTGGGTTTACCATCTTGCCCAGGGCTGTCTGGTACACCCAGCACTGAATAGTTTCAGGTGATGTAGGGAGTTTAGTCACGCCTCTGCCGCGGTTTTCTGGCCCCTGGCTTCTTTCAGCGCTGCTTCTATTTTACATATTCCCACGCAGAACATACCTCTTTGTGGTGGGCCTTTCGGAACCTGGCTGTCCTCCGGGTGTATCAGCGCGGGGTCTGGGAGTGCGCCTCTCCTGCACCTCTTGCTGCCGATGGACAAACCAGGCGGTGACATTTCTCTTGGAAGGACTTTTTTCAGCCTCTTTGCCTTTCGTCCATACCCGTGCGTGTTCACTTCTTAATCTGCTGTCAGTGCTCCGCGTTACAGCCTCTCGTTGGACCCTTCTGCTGCCGCTGCTACGACCACTACTGTAACAACCTTCCCTGTATCGGCTCTCGTCTTTTGTACGCCGCCCTCTTAGTACTGGAGGAGAACTAGAACATATTTTGCCTTCATTCTCAATCTGCATTAGGCTTTTTCGTCTCCGTATTTTCAGTACGGCAACATGTATTGATCATGCACGAATACATTTCCTTAGGTGGTATTGTAGTGACAAAGGAACTTTGTTACAATCTAATTTATTGTCCAGCAGCTTAAATTCGGGGTCTTTGAATTCCACATCTTCCAAGTGATTGCTTCTTATAGTGTTGAGGTCCTGTGCTTCGTCAGTGTGTGGTCATTTGGCAGCTGGCTAGTCCTCTGCTTTGGGCTATAAAGCAGTATTATTAATGGTCTTCATCCAGGGGTAGCCAGAATCGGTAGAGAAATGGATAATGCACGCTGTCTGCAAACAATATGCTCTTACTGCATGCGTTTACTAACGCCCTTAGCATAAGGGTGCAGGTGTCTGGTTTGGGCAATGCGGAGTAGGGTTGTGTGCCAATCACTAAGGGATCCGCTTACAAAAATAAAACTGCGTGATCTAAAACTGCACCAAAATGGCCCCAAAAAGGGCCCGTAAGGAAGAGTAGAGCTCCTTCTCCATTTGCTTTGGATTTTTGATTTGAAGGGATGTTCATGACTGTGGCAGCCACCTGTTTCAAAAGAAGAAATTGCATGGGAGGAGCTCAGAGAAACCCTACTGGTTTAGAACAATAAACTTGGATAAGCAAATGTCTGAGAGAGAACATCACCTGACCAGTTATTCATCAGCACTAGCGGGTGAGAAATTGCAGCCAACAGAGACCAGAAGAGAGGAGCCGACAGTCACCCAAAGCAGACATAGGGCGTGTGATTGCCTACAAAATTCTTGCAATTGGAGACAACTACTGGCAGTATTGTCCAAGAGTCCTGATTACATGCAGACAGCGTTCCATTCTAGGTGCAAATTAGCCAGATGTCTTATCAGTTTGCAGCCAGATCAAGGCAGCAAACTGATTAATCATAATTATTTTTGGAGCCAGATGACAAACAGTTGTCTTCTGAACAACCATTGCTAACTCCATCATAAAAATCGTTTGGTCTCCCCGCCACCTTCTGAACCCCTAAGTAATGTAGTTTCTTCTATACCTACATCCAGCATTTTGCTGGCAGACCAGGACCATGCTGATCCTCCCGCCAATTCCTGTATTCACCAAGCTAGATGTTGGATGACGCTTCTTTCCCGAGAGCCCCATCCTCAGGAATTTCATCCCAGATAGCATGGAAAGGAAGATCAAGGCTAGTGTGCATTTACTTTTGCAACATGTGCAGCAAGGATGTAGGATATGCCCCCTGTATATTAAATGAGTCTGAAATGATGTTCCTTGTGTACCAGATGAATGCAAATAAAAACCACAATGATGACCTCACACGTTTTAAGGAATAGCAGGGAGTCAAAATTTATGATTGTTTTTGCAGTATACTGCATGAGCCTTTTTCCAAATCGGGTTGGTCATGCTGATATGAGTCATTTATAATGCGCCTGTACACAAGTGTTTCTAGACAAGACAAAGGGGGGAAGACAGAGGGGGGGAGGCCAAGACAAACTATCTTACTAGGCATTGGGCCTCATTCCGAGGCTGGCGGTAAGGGTTAACGGTCACCGTTAATGGCAACGGTGACCGTTAACACTTACCACCATATTCCGAGTTCCCTTTTGCGGGTTGGCATTTAACGCCTGCTTTTAGCAGGCGTTAAAAATCCAACCCGCAAAGTGACCTTGGAGTAAATTACGGCACCGTAATTTACGGTGCCGTAATTTACTCCTTCCCCATTCCCATTGAGCCCTATGGGGGCAGGAATGGGGATGGGGAACCGGTATGGTGAATGGGGAATTACCGGTCCCTCCAACCTTGGAATGGACCGGTAATTACTCCATTCACCATGCCGGATTTCCATGGAGTAAATAGCTCCATGGTTGCTTACCATGGTGCTATTTACTCCATGGATAGCGCCAGCCTCGGAATGAGGCCCATTATCATCCAGATCGTGCAAGTGCGAGAAGAAGTGAAAGGGGGGATGGGGGAGTGCATCGGAGAGGGGAAAACAGGGTAGTGCGGCTCTTGGTATTGCAAGGAGAACAAGGGATTGTAGGGTTACAGTTACAGCCCCTGAGTGCGTGGTAGGCCCAGAGGCAGTGCAGGGGTGACTGATCAAGAAATGGCCTGGTACCCAGTGAGACTGAGGGTAGCCAAGCAACCAGTCTGTACAGCAGACAGGTAGGTCATGTAGGTCAGTAGGGGAGGGAGAGAGAAAGCCAAAGAAGAGGAAAGTTTTGAACTGCCTCTGGAACTTCAGGTGGTTCGGCTCAAGTGTGAGAGGGGCAGGGAGGCCATTCATTCTAGAGGAAGGCACCTGCAGAGGAGTGAGATCTAAACCCCCTCCTACCTCCCCCCCGCTTCCACTCTGCCTGGAGAAGCACCTAACCCATAGAGATTTGGAAGTAGCTGAGCGAAGAGCTCGAGAAGGAAGGTGTTTTGGAAGGGAGCGTTGGATGTAGTGTGGCCCCTGCCCCAGAAAGCATTGTGGACAATGCAAAGGGTTTTGAACTTGATCCTTTCAGCCACCGGGAGCCAATGGAGAGATTTCAGGGCTGGAGAGATACAGTCCCTGGGCTTCAGGCCAAGGATAAGTCTCGCAGTCCTGTTCTGGATTAGTTGCAGACAGTAGAGGAAGGCAGATTGAGAAAGAGGCCCTTGAAGTAGTCCAGCCTAGAGAGAACTAGGGCTCTGGAGACAGTGAGCTTCTGAGGGAAAATGAGAAAGTGAAGTGTCCGTTTTGAGGAGGTGCAGCTGGTAGTGGGGCTTCTTGGCGATGTCCGAGATGTGAGAAGTGAAGAGAGTGGAGTCCAAGATGACACCAAGGTTTTTGCCTTGCAGAAAGGCAAAGGAAAAGGGACCAAGGCGTGCAGCCAGAGTAAGAGGGAAAGCAGGGGCAGGGGTCCCAATGAGAAGGATCTCATCTTACTGGCATTCTACCAATCCTGGTTCTCGGATAGACAGTCAGGAATGAGCTATGAAGGAGAGGAGGCTGAGGGGAGCCTGAAGGAAAGCGGAGTGTCATCCGCATAATGCTGAAAGTTAGAAGAGAAGGTAGGCATCAGGTGGACCAAAGGGGGCAAGTAGAAGTTGAAAAACCAGGGTGAGAGGATAGAGCCCTGGGGAACGCCACATGTAGAGAGAGAGGTGGCAGAGAGAAAGGGACCAAGTTGGACCTGAGAGGGTTAGTCCAAGAGGAAAGAGGTCGGCCACTCCAGGGCCTGATCCGTGATGCCCAGGTTCTCAGTCAATTGATCAGGATGGCCGTGTTGAAAGCAGAGGAAAGATCAAGGAGGATGAGGACCGAAGGAATGCTGGAATCTGGGTATAGAGCAGATCTTCATAGGTGTTCAGGAGAGCAATTTCCGTGACTCTGGCAGCTCTGTAGCCAGACTGATGGTCCTGGAGACAACCAACAGATAGTGTGGAGAGTAAACTGGGAGATGGCCAGCTATTCCAAGAGTTTGCCCAGGAAAGGAGTGATGGTGATTGGGCGGTAGTTTGCCAGGCAGGTAGGATCAGCAGACTGCTTCTTGAGGAGGGTGTGCACAAGTGAGTGCTTAAGGGGAGAGGGTGAAAGCTCCAGTGGCGTAAGAGTGATTACAGAAATTGGCCAAGGCTGGAGCGAGGGTGTCAATATGGTCCTTGATGGTTCTGGAGGAGCAGGAGAGCACCCTTTTGGATGACACTTTCATAGATCAGACTTGTCTTGAAACCTTGTCCGGTGCTGTCTGAGAGAGAGGAGAAGAGGGAGAGATGGCCAAAGAGGGAGAGGGAGAGGGAGAGAAAGAGGAGATGGAGGACAGGATGACCAGATGACTTGTTTACTGCACATTTGGCGCTAGGTTGGCCTTGTTTCTTTAGTAAACAAATGACACAATTCTGAGGCCAGATAAAAAAGCAGTTTGTATTCACTGGCAATTTTTGGTATAGAGGTGCATCCTTTTTGAAGCCTCCATAACACCAGTTTTGTGTTGAGATTAACAGTTTGTGGAGTGAAACATGCAGTTTTTTTGGAGCTTGATTGGTACTTTGTAATGCCATATTTATTTTCCAGCTGATGCTGTCATGTCTTTTGATGGTCTGCATTGTGTTGAAAGGCAAGATAACGAGGGCAGAATGTCGGGTTCTTGTGAGGGCGCAAAATTACGTTTTATTTTCGGAAATATGTCAAAAGCAACGTTTTTAGTGATCAAACTTTTATAATTTGTGATTCGTTATCTGCATCTCTGGGAGCAGATTGAACATATTTAGGATCTAATGACATTGTGGGGCCAATTTTGCAGAATTTCGGGTTGAAGTGGCATGTTCTTGCACAACATGGGAGAGATTAGGGTTTCAATTTGATGATTCATTGTTCTTGATTGGTTGAAGTATTGTGGTTGATCATGGGGAAGTTTTGGGGGCGATTGTTCACTAGGATGAGAAGGGAAATGGACGCATGGGCCAGATTTCAGAGTAGACCTTTAAAATGATTGCTTACACACAAGGTTAATCACGTTCCTGTATTGCACTTGGTAAACGCTGCAAGCTATGTCTGGTAAAGGGATACCAACATATGTATGGGATTAGGGGGGCACAATGCGTGCCTAATACAATGCAATCGCATGCATGTGCATTACGAGAGGCGAGGATAGCCAACACAGGACATCTGTTTACAGTGACTTTAGATCCCAGTAAAGTATGTGTGTGCAGATGCTTGAGATCAACCTAGCCATTGATTCAAATAGCTGAAATCATCATCATCATCAGAGGTTTAGTGAAGGACAATGTGCCCGAGAGTCGAGCTTCATTTTGGAAAAAAGCAAGAGCACCATAAACAGCTTATGTATTTGGAAACTCAACAAAATATTTTTGCCTCCGTGTTTACACTAAATGGGACAGATAAAGCCTATCTTCTAAAACCAAGCACTTTCTGGTCTCGATAAATACTGTCTAAAGGTAGCCACACCCAAGGTAAAACGAACATGGACATTTGGAACGCTTATCTCAAAATCAGCGCACTGCTGCTATAATGATCAATGTCACAATTGCATGTGGACACTGCTGTCAAGAGAGCTGTCACTCCGCTTCCAAATTTTGCCTTGGATAACTGGGCTTTAATCTATGACCACCTTTTTGCAAATAATTCTTCTTAAACTGGAAGTTTAACAGCAATATTTTATTGAGAACTTGTATTCGCTGTTTTAGATGTATAGAGGCAATTTTATTTTAAAGAATAATCACTTAAAAAAAATCTTTGCAAATTTGAAAACCTTCCACAAATCGGTTATTTAAAGTAAATGTTCACTTTGTAAAATACTTCTGCTAGTAACTTATTTTTCTTTAAATGATTTCACTGACTTTTTATACTTCTTCAGAAACAATCTGATCTGTTTTAAGGCATTATTTGCACTATTGTTAAAAATACTATTGTTTATGCTTTGTTAGGGCACTAAGTTGAGCCCTACCTTTGTCACCTTCGACCACTGCGACTCATCTGTCTGCCAGTTGGGCGGTGCAAAGTGGGGTTCTGGATCACTGGAAGGCTACTGCACTGATTTGAGTTATAACACTAGCTGTTTAAAGACAACAATCTGTTTGCCCTCAGAAACTTTGTAGCTCAATCAGCATGTGGCGTGGGAACAGCTGGGAAAAAGTGGAAGCACTGACATACAGGAACCTGCCAGCGCTAAACGCCATAGAACTTTTTTTTCTCCAAGGCGTGGCCCTTTGGAGGACCTTAGGAGCAGTGAACATGGCTCTCCCGCCTGTGGAGACCCAAGGAGTTGGTTTGATACAAACCTTTCACATATCTCATTGCATATCACAAAATTGGAGGGGGGAAAAAAACAAAAGCTAATTCAAACGAAAACAATGTGGTTAATTATTTTCAAACCAACATAATCATTTGATCCACCCATTAATATTTATCTGTTAAAAATCTACACAACTCTAGTATTAATGAGACATGTCGGCCTATCATTAATCGGTCCTAAAATTCACTAGTATTTAATATTGTCACATTGTCCACTCAACGGGCGAAGTGTAGTATTCTTAACTTACTCAAACAAGCATGTGCAACCTCTACATAAAGGCTTCACAATTTCAACAGTGTTAGTTGCTTTACAAACCCGGTGCGATCTCCCTATTCCCTGTGTAGTCCCTAATAGCTCATGAATGAGGCTGAGCCTGAAACGCTTAAAGAGCCTCAAACAGCGCCTGCTAGGAATTTATTTTAAGTAATGTGACCTCTCACAAGGAGCATACAAAAGTTCACAAATTCTTCTGCAGGGGGCTTGCCTTGAGATGTGTACAATTATCCATCCAATCAGTACACAGAGCTTTCTTTTCCACAAGAGGGAAATCCAGGTGTATTGGTTTTGAGCGGGCAAGATCATATTGAAGCATTCAATTATCACAATCCTCTTTGCAATCAATCAGGAAGGAACTTTTACCCATAGACCGAAGGTCTCGGAAGTGATCCAGGAAGATTTCATTTGATGCCTGTAACATGCACACCGAATTTTAATCTTCTTAAAATAGCCAAACTACATGGTGATGGCAAACCATATTCAACCCAAATCACCTGCATTGGCAAGTATTGTGGAAGTGATAAAGTATGCCAAATTAACCCTTCCCATTTATCCCGATATAGTCGTGTTAATAGATCAACACCATAAATTAGCACCGGTATGATCTTCTGGAAATGAAATGGGACCAATGGAGCAGATGTATAGCCCCCTAATTAAACCGCACATTTTTTAAATTTCAAAATCAAAGTATTTTAGTCCTTTTTGGTTAATAGAAATGTTATGCAGCTAAAGAAGTATTCATATTAAATCCTAAAAAACAGCCTGTTTTTGAACACCCCACAGGAGGCTATTAAATATTCCATTTTAAAACACTTGTTTCCACATCTGTCAAGTAACTTGCACGAGATATGATTTTGGTGGGTTCATGGTTAAACCATTAGCTATAGAGTAAAGCCAAATCCTATCAACGTATTTCCGTTGCCTGATCTGTGTCCGATCCATCATAATAAAATAGTCTGCATAAAATGACCAGGAACGTCTATTAGATCAAAATGAGCATCTTCAGCCAAACTGGAGAAATTCCCCCACAATCGTGCACCGTCGACATTATCGATACGTGCACTAAGGTCTAATGTTGCCACGTAAAGCGCATTGTCTTTCCATGTCAACCCTTCATACTTAAGCATATTGAAGAATAAACTATTTGCTGAGGTAGTCACACTGGTCAGAATCCCGTTTGATGGATTGATAAAATTTTGTAAACCCATGTCCGTTTTTCTACGTCTTTTAACAGAAGAGAATAATATTTGTAGATCGGGAACTATGCAGGAATTCAAACAGGTATTGGAGAGTAGCAACAATGTTAGTGAATAATATGTTTGCAATTCTAGCTCAGAGTTCCCATTGCACTTTCAGAACAAAATTATGTAAGTCTGGGCCCAGAGCGCGTAAAGATCTTTTCTTCATAACACAAATCAATGTATCCTCATTTAGGAAGCCTTTCCAACATAAAGCAGAGGTTCTCTCTGGAATATCAATCCCATGAAGCATCTTTTCCAATAATGTAGTATAAGTCATAAAAAGTAAGTAAGATACTCACACTGATTTTGAAATGGGATTATATTGGGTCATGTTTTGTGCGTTCAAATTGCCCAAAACGATTGGGGATGTTTTTATTTTGCATAATCCGTAGCATTTTTGGCCTTCTAATTGAAGTAACTTGCTTTCTGTGTGCCATGAGCCAGTTCTTATATTGTTGCTTGATCTTATATTTGCAACTCTTGTATGGTGTTCCAGTTAGATCAGGGCAGAAGACTAAATTGCATATCTTGATCTAACAAATGTTTGCGCTTGCTCAGTAGCACATCATAAATTGCAGATGGCTCTTTATACGTTGTAGATATTGTAGTGGAAGGTTGAGGTTGTATTGCCTGGGAGAAAACATTTGGGGGAATCCAATTACAAGTTTTATGTGCAATGTTATTGGTTAGTGTATTGATCTTCGCAAGCAGTTCCAATAGGGCAGATATATTAATATATGTCCATCTTATTTGATGTTGTTTTCTTGGTTTACATGCAAAGCACCTTACTATTTCCTTCAGTTCTGTTGATGTTTACATTATCGACCAAAAAAAACGTGGTCACTTCCCTTGGTAGGAATTACCCGAAAAGAAAGGTCCAATTGAATGAGTGAATGTGAAACACAAATATAGTCAAGATGAGAAACAAGCTTGCCATTAAAACCAAGGCGGTGCACCTATGTCTCCAAGTAAGCGTATGTTTAACATAACTTAACATAACTAACCCCAAAGCTGACATGAGGCCTCCCCTTCTCATTTGGTCTTGCTGATTTCCTAATACAGGGCTGTAAAGAAACCAAGTTTGTCAGGTATATCCTCTCAAATGTGTTAAATTTGCAGAGGATAATAAATGTTTGTTACCCTCACACCCACCGCCTTCACCCCATTCTCAAAACAAAACGTGATGATTTTTTAAATATTTTGTAAAAGTCACCTCTTCCTAGGTGGACTATAAAATGCAAGTATAAACCATCTCTCATTTTGAGCCTAATGACGCCACTTAACAGAAATGGCTATTAAATCAGAACAATGTTGCCATGAAAGTTGCAAAATTTGAAGTGTTTCTCACTAAAAGTAAAAGGCTGCTTGAAGGGCGACCTCTCTGCCCTTTTTATAGATTTTTTTGAAGTAACATGAAAAGCCATCAAATTAGGTATTCGATGAGCCATCTCGCAGAGTGGATACCCCTGCGGGGAATAACCGCCGTAGGCAACAACGGACACGGTTTTTCTCCCCCTCAGGTTCAGGTGGCACCGCCACCGATAAACCTACTAAATGAGGGTTTTCCGCGCTCGCACGAGACCCCGGTGGGAGAACGCATTGCGTCTCATTGGGAGGCATGGCAGGCCATCACAGAAGACAGATGGGTCTAGTCAGTCGCTCGAGCGGGCTTCTGCTTACCTCTACCCCCTACCCAACCCCGCAACCCTCCTTTTCATCTGTCGGGCTTGCACTCCCTCAAAGCCGAGGTTCAGAAACTTCTGGACCTCAGAGCTGTGGAACCCGTTCCCCTCGGGGAGCGAGGAGAGGGCTTCTACTCCCGGCTGTTTACGGTGCCCAAACCCAACCCGGCTGGCCTGCGCACCATCCTAGACCTTTCCCAGTTCAATCTTTTCCTACCCCAAGAGAAATTCAAGATGATTACGCCCAGCCAGATATGCTCCTCATTGCAGACGGGCGACTGGCTCAGCATTGTGGATCTTCAGGATGCGTACATGCATATCCTGATTTGGAACCCACACAGGAGATATCTCTGCTTCTCTTTGGGAGAGGAACACTTCCAGTTTTGAGTGCTTCCTTTTGGCCTCAGCTTGGCGCCACGTGTCTTTACGAAGATGTCAGTGATTGCGGCTTATCTTCGTCTCCAGGGTATCCATGTGTATCCGTATTTGGACGACTGGCTCTTACGCAGCCCTTGTCCGCTAGCAGCAGCGGGCAATCTCCAGTCTCTCCTTCAGATCCTGTTCCATCTTGGGCTGTCGGTGAACTGGCAGAAATCTTCCATGACAGTCTCGCAGAACCTGATTTTCCTGGGTTTCCGCTGGAACACGATCGACTGCAGAGTGTACCTGACAGAGGACAGAATGGCGGATCTGTTAGCCACGTGTCAGATGTTTGCGCAGTCGGAGAGCATGTCGGCCTGGTGGTTCCAGAGGATTCTGGGCCTCATGGCCTCGTGCGTGCTAGCTCTTCCTCTTGTTCGTCTCAAGATGAGACGGACCCAAATGGCTCTTCGGAGTTCCTGGCGTCAGGCTGTGGACCCGGATTCCAAGCAGATAATGATTCCGGATTCCATGAGAGTGGACCTGGACTGGTGGTCATCTCTCAGCAACCTGTCGGTGGGTGTGGGGTTTCAGGGCCCAGCCCCCACGGTGATGATCACGACGGACTCCTCCCTTCTGGGGTGGGGTGCAACGTTAGATCTTCTTCAGGTCTCGGACGTCTGGTCGCCTCAGGACAAGCTCCTGCACATAAATCATTTGGAGGTTCTGGCAATCTTTCTGGTGCTCAAGGCGTTCAGACCGCTCATTGCCAACAAGGTAGTCTGCATACGCACAGACAATGTGGTGTCAATGATTACATCAACAAGCAAGGGGGAACGAAGTCTCCCCCCCTCGTGGACCTGTCTATCCAGATATGGGAGTGGGCCGTGCTTCATGGTGTCTGGTTGGTTGCAGTACACATCTGGGGCCAGCTGAATGTCACAGCAGAGGCCCTCAGCCGGCGGACAGTGGTCAGCTACGAGTGGGAGTTGAAGGCGGAGGTCCTCTCATGGATTTTCTCGCTTTGGGGCACACCAGAGGTGGACCTCTTCGCTACGGCGGTAAACAAGAAGCTTTCTCAGTATGCCTCCAGAGGGGGGCTGGGAGCCTCCTCTCTGGGTATGCTCTCGAGATTCCATGGCACAACATGAGAGCTTACGCCTTCCCGCCTCTGCCTCTAGTTCACCGGGCAATCTGGAAGTTGAAGAATTCGGTGAACTGTTCCCTTCTACTCATAGCCCCGTGGTGGCCGGCCAGGTTTTGGTCCTCAGAGCTTCAACACTGTCGGTGTATCCGCCGATCAGGTTACCAGTAACGCCTGATCTTCTTCACCAAGGGGAACAGCAGATGTGGCACCCCTCCCCACAATCGCTCAGCTTGGCGGCATGGTGTCTGAGTTCAAGTCTTTAGAGCATCTGAATTTGTCTGTGGATAACATGCGCATTATCCAGGCAGCCAGGAAACCTCGACCAGATCTCAGTACAAGAGTAAATGGCTCAGGTTCTGTCATTGGTGTTTAGAGAAGAAGTTGGATCCAAGGGTGGCCAGGGTTGACACGGTGCTGTCCTTCGTGTCCTCCCTAGCAGAGTCAGGGGTTCATGTTCTGTCATGCAGGACTTATCTCTCTGCGGTTTCCGCTTATCTTTCTACAGACCAGTGTTCTTATTCCCTGACTAACCCAGCGGTGAAGAGGCATTTTGCTGGCTTGACACGCCTCTACTCTCCGGTTCGTAATCCGCACCCGCCGTGGGACCTAAATGTGGTCCTGACGGCGCTGTGCCATGAAACCTTTGAACCAATGGCTACTGTGGACCTCAAGTACCTGTCTTGGAAAGTGTCCTTTTTGGTCGCCGTTACGTCAGTAAGGAGAGTGAGTGAGCTCCAGGCATTGTCGGTGGAGCATCCTTTCTTGGTCTTTCACAAGGACAAGGTAGTCCTTCGGACAAACCCGGCCTTTCTGCCGAAGGTTGTGACCGAATTCCATCTGAATCAGTTGATTTTCCTACCGGTCTTTTTTCCGAACCCTGCTTCTGAGGCTGAGTGGGTTCTACACTGTCTTGATGTCTGAAGAGCTCTTAAGTGCTACCTGGACAGGACTTCCGAGCTTAGGAGTTCTTCTCAACTTTTTGTAACCTTCAGTAACCCTCAGGGCAAGCAGGCGTCTAAGGCAACTATTTCTCGGTGGATCGCCGCCTGCATCACTGAGTCTTTCACCGTCCAAGGGCTGAAACCTCCTTAGGGTATTCATGCAGACCTGGTGCGGGGCAAGGCAGCCGCGGTTGCTTTTCAGAAATATGTCCCCTGGGAGTCCATCGCAAGGGCAGCTACTTGGGCATCCCCATCTGCTTTCTGTAAGCATTATTGTCTCAACATGAGCTCAAGGGCTGACGCTCAGTTTGGTCAGGCTGTGCTGAAGAACCTGTTTCAGTGAGGGGTATATCCATCCACCCGTAGTTCCTGTAAGGAGTGCTTGGGAATCTCCCATAAGTATGGAGGAAAGGGGACGGGACGTAGGAGTATTACCAGGTTACTCACCGTAGTGACCACTTTACTCCTAGTCCATAGTCCCCTTTCCTCAATTCTTAGATCCAAGAAGTTTGCCAAGACCTGGAACTTTGATCGCCAATTCACGCAGCGCTCTCTGTTGTGTGAGGTCTTAGTTCACTCTTTAACACAGCGTAAGCACAATGCGAAGAATAATTGTCAGGAAAGGCAGACTTCGCAGGGGTGCTGTGCTCCTCAACCGCACCGCCAATAGCACGTTCCTCACTACTGCACACGGCACTCTATTGCGTATGGTCTTTAAATAGTTATCTCCTTAATATGGTGTAAGCAGGCTGCCACAAATTGTCAGCAAGGGCAGAGTCCCTGAGTCTCTGGGCTGCTAAACTCCTCCACTGCACCACCAAGACCGGGCACTTTGCTTGCAACTTTGCACCAAGTCACTTAATTTTATAACTTGCATTACACACATGGAAGATGCTATCCAGGTTTTTTTTTTTTAAGTGTCATAATTTACTTGGAGGGGGATCCATTTGAAGTCTGTCGGCTGCATTAGATTTGTTTAGATGTAAATGAATCCAAGGAGAATAACTCTTCGAAAAATGTAAAGTAAGAGGTATATGAGAGTGGCAGGATTTCAGGGTGTGGTAGTCTGTTCAAAATCTGTGAAACAGTGAGGGAGATACTACTGACATCCCGTCGGCACCCATCATGGAAACCCATGATTGCACTTGGTATCATCACTTTTGATAAGTTTGACACTTGTCAAGCTGCATTAACCAGATAATTGCCAGGTGTCTGTATAAAAGTTGAAGTGGCCAGCACAAAAGCAAGACGCATCGAACCAGTCAATGGACGAATCAATAATTTTGACTTTTGCATGGTCAAAAGGATTTCCTTGCTGACACACCAAGTAAGCAAATGGGAGCTAGGTGGGGGTAGTGTCCCGGCTGAGAGATGTTACAGGGGCAATAAGTTAGAGGAATGAGAATGTAAGGAGGGATGGATGGATGAGTGAGGATAGATGAATGTAGGGAGTGGATGAATGAAAGTTTGGGCATGGACAGATGAGGAATGGATGTATGAATGAGTGAAACGGAGACTGCTGAAAAGTATGAATTGACAGATGATGAATTAATGTGTGGTGATGAAGAGGGGTGGGGAATGGGTGAATAAGGTAGTGAGGGGATAGATGGGAAGATGAATGAGTGGGAGGCAAGATAAATGGGAGCATGGTAACTGCTGTGGCAATGGATGCGTTGCATTGGGTTGGATGGTAGAATGAGTGACAATGCCAGGTAGTATGCATGGGTGATGGCAGACATACACCCATGGAGTGCACTTGGCACAGAAATTTGCCATTGAAGGAGAACCATATCCCAACACCAGGCATTCTCATCAATATCAAAACCAAACCCACCTGGTAAGATGTGTTGAAGGGAACTGGCTTCAGAGTTCATTGAACGCCTACTCGTCATGGCATAGGAGCAACAGATGTTTCCTCTTTGGGATGAGGAAACGACAGACAAGTTCCACATCACATTTATTTTTTTAGACACTTGTGGAGCACTGACTACTAAATAAAATGTTGCTAGGTACTAGGAATGTCAATAAGCAGTACGTGCAACAACAAAGAGAGGGGGAAAAGTCATTGGCGTGATAGAAGGAACAGCTCTGTTTTTTTTACCATGCTTGGCAGATGTAGACTTTGGGGATGTAGACAGCAGTGATCCAGATAAGATTTTGAGGTGGGAGTATTTTATTCCCCGATTTTAAACTTTGGGAGTAAATGTGATTTCAAGGGAGTAAAAACTAGTTTTCAACTTCATAAGAGTAAAACATATGTGATATCCAGCCGATGCGTGCAAAATGTTAACTAATGTTAACATAATTTTTATATGTTCCACATCATGACAGAAAAGCAGATTTCTCACGATTAACCGATAAAGCACAGTGTGCTGAAGCAAAGCAGCCTCTAACTAATGGGACTGATGAGCACGAACAGTGTGCGCTTCCCCTGCATGCAAAGAATAGGAACAGCAGCATATGCTGCTTAACGTTTCCCTCACACAGAACAGGTCTGCTTGAGTAGGAGCCGTTCAGGCTTCCCTCACACAGAGAAGGCAAATCAGGACAGCAGCAAAGCAAACTTTCATCATGTAGAACAGGTGGAGGTAATCCAAGCAAAGCAAGGGTAGAAGATGCCCAAACGGATGTTTTTTGCAGCACAAGCTCCCCTCACATAGAACAGGTGCAACATATTCTTCAGTAGTGCACACTCCCTAATATATAAAGAGTATGCCATGGGTCTCAGTAGAACATTCTTCCCTCACATGGAAAAGGAATGTTGTGGGTCTCAACCGTACATGATTAGCACAGATAATGTCAAAGCAGTAGAAGTTCCACTCGCATAGAGATGAAACCGCATGGGATAGAGTTGTGAAAGCAGCCCTACACTGAATTAAGGGCCCCAAATGCAAGCTGGACTTGGTTAGAAAGGGAACAGCATAGGCTTCAGCAGTCCAAATTATCATCACAAAAAACTTGCCCAGCAGGGCCTAAGCGATCCAAACTCCCCTGACATAGAATAGAAATAGCTTAATAGCAGTGGGAGCACTACCCACGTAGAACAAGAACGGTTCTTTGCCTCTGCAATTCAAGCTCCTCAAAGATAGATCTAATATAGCATTGATGGCTGCGAGTTCAAATATGAAGGTTAACTCTGCTTCCAGAATAAGAAAATCGTCACACAGTAGGAAATTAGTAAACTATGATTAGAAGAAATTCAACCTTGGAACAACAAATCCTTTGTGTACCAATTCCCAGCCACTATTCAGCTGCTTCATTTCCTAAAGCCTGTTGATAAAGGTGATGATAGTTTTACAGGAGGATAAGTCGCTCAATTTGACTCATTTTTCATGTACACTTCATCTCCTCTGTGTATATATTACAACTTTTAGGCAAACTTGGCCAATTACAAAAACAGTCGGGCTGGAGAGGGCTGAGGGGGAGCAGGGTAGAAGAATCAAGCAAAACAGGCAACACCTGTGTGCGAGAAGGGTGGGGGGGCACAAGCGAACATCACAGGGGGACCGAGGGAGTGGGGATGGACTGTGGGGACAGAGGGAGTAAACACATGTTGGTGCATGCTTACCTGCTGTCTGAGCGGGGGGGGGGGGCTCTGGCCGTGGGTCCTTCTGGTCCAAATAGGAATTGCCTTTTGCTTCAGACGCCCGGTCGAGAGACGTCCTTGAGCTAAGAGTTAAGAGCAGGAAGGAAGAGGCATGGCTCTGAAGGTGGGCGGGGCTTGGGCCAGGTGACCTATATCCATTTGCATCTGCTCCCCATCTGCAAAGGAAAAGAGGCTGGAGGGCTCCTCGAGTGTGGAAAAAGAGCGGCAACCAGGAAGGCACCACGTGGGAGGGGCTTGCTAAGTGGGGAAAGAAAGCGGCAACCTGGAAGGGGCCAGGTGAGCAGGACTTGGGCCAGGTGACCTAGATCCACTTGCACCTGCTCCCCATGTGCCTTCAGAATATTTATTTTCTGGGAGTCTCTCGAGACACAAGAAGGGTAATCGTGTGTCATCCTGACGAGAGACAGTCTACTATCCACCAGAAGAGCCAAGCCATGAGGAAATTCAACATGACTTCAGCAAAGAGCTCCCCTCTACCCTTGCTTGAGAGGTGGCCCTGTGAATATTCATTGTTATGCATGCCTGACTGCACATGAGGCTGCTACAGGAATGTGTGGAGGGCCAGCGGTTCCAGACAATGCGTAACTGACACATTGTAAGGGTTTTCCCAATAGTGCAAGGAGGCGAATCTACTGAAAGGGTTAAAACAATTCCACAGAAGTTAACTCCTTCGAATACCTCTTTTATAAGCAATATTTGTGAGTGGTGTAGCAATTTGGTGGAAATCTGTAAAATAGGGAGGGTGATGCTGAAAGAGTAATACTGGCAGGCAACTAGAGATGGGGGTGTGGGCACAATGTCCCAATAGAGACTTGGCTTGGTCTCATGCTTCCTCATCCGGACATTACCTGTGCATCCCTTGGCTAGAGACACGCATGGGTAGATCCAAATTCAGCTGGTGGTGGGGGGGAGCTGGATGTGTCATTTGCACACAAAGCCACCTTTATATGGGTGCCTGGGAAGCTGTGCTGTGTGGTTCCAGGTCACTGGCCACAATGAGGGCTTTAGCATTGTTTGGGGCACAGGGCTTGGAGCTCTGGCCATTTCCCCTTAGGAATTTTGCGTCCCCGTCAGAGTCTGTGACTGTGAGTCTTGAGCACTAGTTGTGCACAGAGGATGAGCCCACCTTTTAGCGTGTCCTCTATATGCTAAATCTAATTTTGTATATTTGTACAGTTCCCCTTTAGCGTGAAGATATTTCCCCTTTAGGTGACTGTTATCTTTATAAGTCGCGTGTTCCTTACATGTGTTTTGTTTTGCCCCTGGTCTTTGTGCCGCTTTGTTCACACCTTTGTAAACTGGCTCACCAATTCTTCTCATCTTTGTGCTATTGTACAGGAACCATTCTAGGGAATGCCTCCACCAACTCTAAACGTTCTTGTAAGTCATTTTTGATCGAAATTGACATCCCTGTTCTTCAAATAAATACAAATACAAATGTGTAGCTCATGCACAGCTTACATACCTGCCCTCAACATTCTCGCACACAGACTCGCCCCTCTTCTTTTTCATAGAACTTCACACTGTGTGCAGGTCACTACTTTCACAATCCTCAGTGGGCACCCCTTCTTACCCCACTGGGGCCTCCATGCACTGGGTTATTGTGCTCATCCTGTGGTTGCTGATGGATAGACAATCTTCTGCACAGCAACAGGGTGCTGTGATGGTGGGTGTGGGCTGATTTTTTTCTCCAGTGAACAAGGGGGAATTGGGGTCCATTTCGTGTAACCTGTAGACTGAGCACTGATTTCCACATTGACTTGATACCTCCTCTCGCAGCCCAGTTGTTTCAGAACACTATACAGTAATATTGGATGCACAATCTGAATTTCCCCTTGGCCCTTGAATAAAAGGTGATGTACTTTTTTGTTTGCCTTTAAAATGCATGCACATCCTGTCGCTGAAATGCACACAGTCCATGTCTTGCGATACTCTAGTAATGTGCTTCAGAGGATGAAATGTTGACTTGGTCTAGACCGGGATTTGTACTTTTGGGCAGCTGATCTATGTGCAGTGCGCCTTGAACCCTCTGACCTGTCCAGCCATTGATCACTTGCATTGTCCTAGCCTCTCGGTCCAAATGTCATTTTGTATTTGAAAAAGCCTGCTCTGGCTGTCACGAAGCGATGGGCGTGATTGCAGAAAGTCATTATCTGGAACGCTGCAAATGTTCTGGTTCCTGTGATCTTTCTTACGAATCTGCTGACAACCAAATAGTCTGCAGTCCCGAATGTCTACCAAATTACTTTCGTTCGTTCATTTGACCCTTTCCGGTTGTTTGACATTTCTCTTAAAAACCCAACATTAATGTAATTCGTTGCATGCTTTTGGCTATGATGGCGCCTTTGCCAGCAGCTGGGCTCGTTTCACTATTGACGAATGAGGAAGTGTCTCTGCTCGGGATCGTGAAATGATTCTGTCTTGGGGTTTCCCAGTTGTGAAATTGATACGGTGTCTCGAAGCATCTCCTTTAAATAGCCCAGTGGGTCAGACACCAGAGATGTATACATAGAGCTCTTTTGTTGGTGTGTACATGATCTACTGTACTTTAGCTGAAAGCATCTGCTGTTTCCGTCAGCGCCTCTCTCCACGCCCAGTAGACCCGTACAGAACGTAATCCCTGGGATTCGACACTCCGACCTTGATCCATTTTAGCATATATATTAATTTAGTCTGATAATATCCAAACCGGTCGCCTTTAGGCTTTCTACGGAATGACACTCCTTGCTCAGTATTCGTTTTCTAATGCATGCTATTTGTTGCACTTTCTCAAAGTCGGGCAAGTATAGTGTGTGGAATTTACTTTCGATGTATTGTAGCTATTTGTATCACGCTTGCTACTCGCATTTAGGCGATTTGTAAGCGCTCCCCAATTCAACAGCTAAGAGATTGTAAGACACAGGAAATGAAACCGGGTTTCCCCCGGATCACACTGGTTGTTGACTTGAGCTAACTGTAGAGCACGGACCTCCTGGTTTCACGACTGACGGTTGAACCACTCTGCTTCTGGGCCCGGCAAGATGGCATGAGTAGGTCTCCTAACTTTTGGAAACTGCACTTTTTTCCAAAAGCTGCTTTAACCTGACGGGCACCGATGCGCCCTCCACAATCCCTTGCAAAATCAATAGTTTGGACTTTTGTTTGCTGAAAGGAGCACACGAAAACGCTAAACGGATGGGAAATACGCTGGGTAGATAAGAGTGCCGGGGAAAACAGCGCATGAAGGAGGATGACTTGAGAAATGAGACGGAGGATGGATGGATGGATAAATGCAAGAAACCAAAGCGGAAGGACGGTACTTGGCACATGGACAGATGGGGAATTAATTAGTGGGTGTAGAGAAATTGGATGGATGGATAAATTACTGACAGAAGAATGACTTGAGAGGAGGGATGGACGAGCGTGGGATGCTTGATTAATACGTGTGAGAAAGAAAGGTTAAGTGAAGTGTGAGGATGGATGGTAGTGTGATGATGGGAAGACGCCCATAGAGTGCTTAAACTTTGCTCAGGTTTCACAAATGGAACTAAACGATTCATACCTACACAAAATAGGAGGCACCCCATCGAGTGGTGCCACAGAAGGCTTTCCTGTGTTATAATATAGGAAACTTTATTCGTATAATGGTTACACACACGTGGTGCTTTCTGCTTTGCAGACTGCGTTCATTGAAATGTTTTCATACACGAGTATCTTGACAGGCTAATGAATGTAGTTGGTATGTAGAAAAGAATGAGGTCACGTCACCAGCTGGGTGAAGGTTTAGTGGGAGTACTCAGAGTGAAGGTGCGAGATGTATGTTGAGGCCAATGATCAAAAGCATTTGGCATAGCAAGTTGCTTAATGCGCCAACCGTGTGTGCAGGGGTGTCTGGTCAAATGGTCGACAGACAAATGGTCGACACAATTTGGTCGACAGGACAAATGATCTGGTTTTTTTTTAGATATATTTTTTTTAGGTTTTAGTTTAGGGGGAAAAAGGGTTTTTAGCAAAAAAAAAGGGGGATGGGGAGGGACCCCCCCCCCCCCCCCCCCCAAAAAAAAAAATGTGGAAAAAAAAATCGATCATTTGACCTGTCGACCTTTTGGTGTCGACCATTTGTCCTGTTGACCATTTAGATTCGACCAATTGACCTACAACCGTGTGCAGGGTTTCCAGAAAAAGTAAAGATTGGCGCACAGGTTCTCTGGGGGTGACCCAGAAAGGTGACCGCTAGGTGCGCAGGCCCTGTCCAGATTGAGGCCCTGACTACCTGTCTGAGTTCTGGGGCCTCCGGCTGTCAGTGCAGCGTATATGGGCCCAATGAGTGTTGGGAGAACAGGAATGACATTGTATTGGTCAGTGGGTCCACTGTGTGTAGTCGGCGTATAGGCATTGAATGCAGACCCTTATGGTATGAAGAAAACTGTTCAGTGACGTCTTGGGGTCACACTTCGTGGTGAACGGAGGCATGAACTAATCCAAATGTAGGTTCAATGGCAGTGATCCCTAGAACTTCAATGAATCGCACCGCAGCTTACTTTAAAGTCCAGCTTGGTTAAATTTGGTGGCCGTGCCCTCCAAAATTAAACTTAATCCCTCCAACAGTATGTTCAGTGTCAACCAAAAATGAGCACACCTTGGCAATGCCAACAGTTGTGGCTTTTGTGTGGAAATGGAATAGGCATTTGCTAGGCACTGCACTGATGGTACTAATCTGGCATTGATGATGGCAGCTGCAAAATGGTGCGGGTCCTGGGCATACACTAGCAGTTCCTGCACATACCATAGACAAGCCAAAACTGTTAACTTTAGCAATGATTGTTTTGAACAGGACTTGCATACTGTGCAAGACTGAAGGACGGGCATAGTGCTTATAAATGAAGTGGCTAAAGGCACGCTTGGCTAAGGCATTTCTATTACACCAGTAGCTCTTTTACAACTCCAATTAGGCCATTAAATCTCAGAAGACTGCTTTTTTTATTTTATAGGTTTATTCAAACCTTTACAAAACATCAGAGGCAAGTAAAAAAGGAATTCAAAATTTTAAAAAATGCACAAAGATTAAAAACAGATTACAAATCATTTGCACCATTAATGCAATCAAAAAAGAAAGAGAATACAATACATTAAAAAAACAAGATAATGAGTACAGTGATCCCAATAACCATGGTTTACGCTCAATCCGTTCCAACATAGTAAACACTTCAAATACAGAGATGTTAACAAATTCTACCTGACAAGGAATTAACTTTCCTAATGAACTCGTAGAAAAACAAAAGAGAGAACAAAATATACTCTATATTATAAGTTTAAACTTTTAATAAATCCGGATAGAGCCAAGCCCTCATGAATGGTTTGGATGCTCAGACATCGCTTCCATGCCAGATCTTCATCATATATAATGGAGTTAACATTGAGAGGCTGCAGGTATTTAACCCCAAGTGGATGTAATATCACACACTCCATAACCAGATGTTTTAAGCACTCCTCATTAGCCAGGCAAAACCTGCATCTAGCTTGATCTGTCGAATCTGCCCTCTTCTGACTAAAATATCTGCTTTTAAATGACACTGGCAAGCACTTTGAGCACAAAGTCTGATACTCTGATGTTACTGTTTGGGAAAGCTATCTGAGAGCGATCCCAAGAGGATGTGTTTGGAACTGGGAGGAGCAGGAAGTGGCTGGGATGACCATAGTGCTTACCATGGCCATTGGCAGCCAGTGTGGGGGTGGGGTAAAATAACCAAACTACACCTACATGCTTTGTGCCCCTCCTCCTATCCCTTTCCCCTCGTAGCTGTACTCTAATGCATTCGTTTCGTCTGCTAGATGGTGCTTTACACACTAGATAGCCAAAACTAAAACCACCCTTCCATCCTAAAATCTCTGTATTGGTTAACCTAGAGTGCAGACCATTAACAGAAACACTTGGTACTGGCTAATTGAAGTTCCGAGACACTTCTGGTGGTGTGGGGCCGACAAATGAATTTGGAGCTTGAGGGAAGAGACATTGAGAGACGCAGGCAGGGTGAATGCTACGGTGAAGTACATGGTTGAAGGCTGGAGACCTAGGTGGGCGGAGGAGCAAAGACTGGGCTGCTTCATTCACCTTTAAAAGCGTACACATGACATAGCCCCCTGTAGTATTTGAATTGTTATACAGAAGCTACAAGCACAAATAAAAATATGTAAATTCTACCTGAGGAAACAAAGCCTACTTTTCAAACCACCTTGCAGCGTGTAGGCGTTCACTGCAATTGTTACTGTGCAGTTTATTGGTTATTGTTGTCACCAGTGTTTTCTGTTTGATGCCACTGCTCCGTAATCCATGTATTTAAAACCGGTGCGTTTAATCGCCCCACTGCTCTTCTGTGTGTTCTCCCTGCACTTAGTCAACCGCAATGGTCGCCAAAATTAAACATTCAAGCGCTCTTTTCTAAATAGTTCGAAAATGTAAGCCCTTGCCACTCCACAGGTATGAATGGCTGAGGGTGGTTTAATCTACTCCCATTGGCGTAACTTGGGTTTTGAGTCCTGTGATCACACCAGCCCTATTTGCTGCTGATCTATCCCAACGGTGGTGGCAAACGAACCCAACGAAAATTCCGCCTAAAATAAGTTACATTTCTGAGGTGGCAGAAATGTATTGACTCTGAATCGGGAGATATCCCTTTAAAGGTTATCAACATAATGATATAATATTGCCACTTTATCTAGCGCATATCATAAACTACGTTGTTTCTCGGCACTTAACATATATTCTTTTGCAATCAATGTATTCAACCTCTGGCAGATGGAAGGAGACTTGCACCCTCCTATGATTCTAACTTCAATTCTGTAGCTTGCATGCATATCTTTGCTGCAGGTGCATTGTGATCTATATCACTTGGCAAATAGTTTTGTTTGAGAGAACTCTATTTAAACAGAGTCCCGTGTGCCTGCATGCAAACAGGTGAAATTACTAGGGAAAGTCAAAGACGGTGAGCTGCGACTTCTCACATGGCATTTTATGTTTGTTGTATGAAGAGAAGTAAATAGACTTTGTGGAGGCACCATTTTTATTTGTTGGTGCCAACAACAACGCTGTGGTGTCCTTATGTGATCTTAAGTATTCTTTGTCAGGAGGATTTGACACGCCTTGTTTCAGTGTTGTGAGACCGGAGCTTCGTTATATTGCCTAGCGTTGTGGTCTTTTGGGATCGAGGGGTTTCAGATCTACAAGCAGGGTTTCTGCAGCGGTCGCTTGCTCTTTGCAGCTAATTATGAATGTCTCACTGCAGTGTACTGGAATTGTGTAAACTGGGAGCTTATCAGCAATATCATGTTAATGGGAATATCAAATGTATTGGGAATGCCAAACTGGGAGATTATGTTGATTTATACCATGCACCCCTGCCATTTGCATGGTCTCCAGGCGTTCCTGTGGCTCTAAGAAAAGTTGGTAGGGTTGGTTAGTGAAGGAGAGAGGGATGAAATAGAGGTTGTGCTCATCTGTTGATGCGTGCAGAACAAGGAGGAAATGGCGTCTGTACATGTGAGCTTTCTAGGTGTGCTTTATGTGCACTGGACTTGTGTGCAGGAGGGTGGTGTCCAGTGTCTGATGTGTTTGGTGTCTGCAGGTATTGGGTTTGTAGCATGATTAGCAAGGGATGTGTGGTTTGCATGTTTTTGGTGGGTTGTTTCACTAGCCCTCTGGGTGTGTGTAATACATGTGGTGTGAGGGTGTGGAAAGAGAAAGGGGGTGGTTAGTTGGTTTCTGGTGAGCTCTGGGTGTCAGTTCTTCATTCTGTATTGTCCCCTGTTTGCTTTGGTCAGGGTGTATGGTTTGTAGAGGCGCACATCTATGTTTATCTCTGAGTTGAATAGCTAGGTTTTTAGCCATTTGCTGTATGCTAGGCGGTCTTCCGTTGTTTTTGTTGCCTTCGCTATATAGTTCCAAAGTTCGGCTAGGCATAGGTTGGAGAAGGCAGCTTCTCCGAATTTCCTTTTCTCGTATTGTCTTGTTTCTGTTTGGCAGGCATTGCTCGATATCAAGTCTTTCTGGTTGTTAACAGTGATTTTAGCTTGGTGGAATTCGGATCCTTGTCTGTGTAGTGATTTATGAGCAATGTAGAGGGCTTTGAAGTAGATGCGTTTCTTTACTAGTATCCAGTGACATCTCAGGACCGGTGTGATGTGGTCTCTTCTATTTAGTGTCAGCAGTACTCTAGCTGCATTATTTTGGATGTATTGTGGTTTTTTGTGAAGTGTTCTGGCATTCCAAGATAGACTATTTGCATAGTCTATTTTTGATAATACCAAGAAGATGATCACAAGGGGATTGTATTGGAAAGTGAGGCGAGGAGAGATCCCTCTTATTAATAGCAGGTGGTAGAATTTGTTTGTTGTTGCTATTGCATTGACTTTTGGTTCCAAAGAGTTCATTGTCCATAAGGATTCCCAGATTTCTTTTAGCACTGTCGATGTCTCCGGTTTGGTTCCCATGCTCGGTGGCCAGGTCAGGTATGCCTGTGTTGCATTGATTTTCAGTAGGGAGATCATCATTTCTGTTCTGGTTGGATTTGGCTTGAGATTGTTGTTCCAGGTGTTTGACATTGAGACATTGTAAAGACTGGTGGGGGGTATCTGTACTCCTGCCCCCTATATGGCAGAGTAGAAGGACAGATCACCCCAGCCAAGGTTCTATATGTGGTAGCAATGGACAAGCAACCAAGGCTTAAGCTCTCGGGAGTTGATACAGGCTGGTTCGTAAGTACATTGTTGTCCCCAATCCCCCCACAATGGACTGTCCACACACTGTTATGTGCTAACACAGTTCTTGATATATAAATAAGGTTCAAGATAGATACACAATTAATAACACGCTTTGTACTCTGGCAATTATAATATGGCAAATATATACAATGTCTATGTGGTACCACACTTAGCTAATGATTCCTTTTAAAATGCATCAACTGCTGACAGTTATAATGGCATACAAATCATATAACAACGTGTATCAGCATAGATCATAGGAAGGAAGACAAGTTGGGTTAAACCATGGCAGAATTCCACCCCCCCCCCACACCCTCTACCTAGAGGCAGTTCTGGGTGAGGATCCCCCACCTCGGCAACCTGTAATAAAGAGTATGAACAAACCCAGTCTATTAATGTTTAAATAGTCTTGTTTCCTGGTTAAAATGTTCCACTACCCCAATGTACCTGAGTTAGAAGCGTTTCTTTGACGGTTTGTCGACCAATCCCTCGAGAGTGAATTCCCTTTCAAGCAGGAGCCACGGGGCGTCTAGATTCTTTGAAGAAAGTGAACACTGGCATTGAGACTGCAGCTTTAATCTTCATGGTGCTCGTCGACGATCATTCAAGGATGTCCTGGGAAGATGAGGCATGCGGTGCACCTCGATGTAAAGTATTCAGTGCCGCAAAGAAGAATCAGTGAAGAACGTAGGCCCGGCAGTGGGCACCTGGTGTCGGCATCGACCGTCGGTACTCAACCACGGCTGGATTTCAGATCTTCACTTGTCGGCGTCTTTGTGAACTTCCGGTGGTGGGAAAACCACTTGCGGATTCTCCTCGGTAGTCAACGACCTTGATTTTCTCTGGCGGGACCAAGCGGTTGACGGTGATGGCAAGGGTGCCCTTTGTTCAAAATGTTCTTAGGCAAAAGGTGGAGCATTGCGGCTCTGGTCGTCGAGCAGCACGGCATCAAGCTGTCCCCGCTTCTGGGCAACACGACTCTACGGGCTTCCAGCGGTCACCGAAATCCTCCGAACCCTGGTCGACGGCAATGGACTTAGTTGGCCTCGATGTCTGGGTGCTTTACTTCGAGATTCTCAGTAAACGCTTTCTCTGGTCGACAGCCTTCGGGACTGCCTTTTAGGGTACCTCGATGATCAGCTTCTGCACGATGTTCCCTAATAGCCCAGGTAGAGGTCTCCTAGCCAGGTTCTCTCTTGGATCAGTCCTCGACAGCCTCAACCGCTTTTAGATTGGGTCGAAGGAAAACAGCAGAAATTCTTCTTCCAGCTGGGCTTCAAGGATAAGCAGCTTCACGTTTCAACTTCAGCTTCTGAACAAATTGGGAAGTGAGAGGTCCCCTACACATCTGACCCTCATTTACTCTGCTTAGCCAAGCCCAATCAGCCAGTCGGACAGAAGGGCATTCATGCAGGCAGGCAGCCAATCAGGCTCAGTCTATTCATGCCATTCACTTCCACCCAGACACCCATAACAAGGAATGTGAATTTGGGCAAGCAACCAGCCTTTCTGCACACCACACCACACCACACTGCATTCATGTCAGTTTCAGGAAGGGCTGTCTCATTCTTTTTGTCACACAGATACCAGGCACCCATAACATGCATAACACGAATGCATATTGGTCACACATTCTATTCAACAGGTCCAACCCCAAGGGTGTACCCAGAACATAGTCACTGGGAAGGCTCCAGCCAGTCTGGCATGGACTTCCCCACAATATCATATATGGTTCTTCCACCCAAATGCCATCAGCGGTAGGGACATAGTAAGGGCTTCCAGAACTTGGGAAAACAAGGTAACCGGTAATAGAAACCAAGAGGCCACAGGGGCCACAGGGCCACAGGGGCCACAGGCCATCTTGCCTTCTATCAAGAATCCACTGATTCCTATGGCAGGGCCTGGGTATCGAAAAATGAAGAATACTCAGAGCACCTGTCATATTCAGTATGGAGCTGCCACCAGCCATACCCTGCTGTGGGTCACACATAGGTGCCCACAAACATAAACTAGGGGTACAGGGTTGTACCCCCACCCATGGGTGCCATAAGGGTGTCCCATGTGTCTCTGTTTACCATAACCAAAAAGAGGAAGAGCTGCACTGCCAAGAGCCCCACATGGACGCCTGCGCAGAAAACACAGAACACATGTAATGGAGTACAGGACAAGGACATGGAGGCCCTGCCCCTCCAATACATTTCCAGCATCACAGGCATTTGTTGAGGGTCTCGGTCAGAAGTTATCTTGAAGAGTTTGGTGTCGTCTGCGTAGTTGTATGCTGTCATCCCATGGGTTTGAAAGAGTTTCATTAGGGGAGTCATGTAGATTTTGAAGAGAAGCGGGGAGAGGCTTGATACTTTTGTTACACACCAGGTAATATTTTTAGTGTTTGATGTAAATGCAGTAGGTGTGTTCTTTCGGTTGGGTTGGTGATTAAAGATTTCAGCAATTGTAGTGCAGAACCTTTAATGCCCCATTCCTCTAGTCTCTTGTTACCGTTTTGTGTCCGATAGTAGCAAAGGCGGCTGATATGTCCCATAGTATGAGGGCCGATTGGGTGCTGTTGTCTGCATTTATTTTTAGGTGGTTCTATATGGAGAGGAATGCTGATTCAGTTCCTGTCATGGGTCTGAATCCAACGTGGGATTGGTCAAGTATTCAAGATTACTAGAAATGTCAAGCTGATCATGAATATCATGAGATGCTATGATGTGACATAGCTTGTAAGAAAGTCGGTGCATGACTCTATCCTTACAGATGGCAGAACACTCGACAAACCGTTTAGATTTCCTTTTCAACAAATATTGAGAAGTTAATAACGGGGCATAATGTAAAGTGATAATTATGTGCTAAGTGAGTTTGCTGGAAACCAGCAGTAGTTTGCTGACTATGCTTAATGTAAACTGCTAAGGTACTTGCTAGGTTAAAATATGCATGCTTAAAATAGACGGAATAATATGTATTCATCAAAAATATTGGTGGCTTCAAGCCACTTTTATTTTATTTGTTATTGCTATTGTGAACATGCCTGCACCTGTTGAGTGTCTGGTGCACTGTCTGTGGACTATTACACATTGTGCAGTGTGCAGCAGATTTAGGCTTGGTTTGAGATTCTTCTGAGTGGCCAGAGTATGGGTGCTGTGGCAAATAAATCTAGTCTCCCTGATCTTTGTCTGAAAAGGTTTTATGGACTGGTGCATTGTGTGGGTGCGCTGAAGGAGGACAATGGTGGGGCCCATTCCTGTCTAATAGATGTTTGGCCATTGAATATTCTGGGTACACTGGCAGAGAAAGCTTGGATGCAGTTATCCTGGAGTGTGGAAGTAGTAGTAGAAGAAAAAGCTGGCCGAGGTTGGGTGCTGCAGCAAAGGTGATCTCTTGAGTGAGGGAGGTTGAGAAATTGTTCCTGAGCTTAGGTCTTCCTCTACCATAATCGGTTGATGAGGCAGGTTTCTAGGTTCTTGCTGTTGGCTGCGTTTCTGGCTGCAGTCTGGGTGTTAGCACAGGTCAATTCCTCGTCGGGAATGGTCAGTAGAATTTTACTATGTAGGTCAGTGGTAGAGAAGGCGTGGATCCAGGTTGTTGTATAAATAATGGTTCATAAGCTGTTCACAAATTAGTTCTGCAAACAATTGATTCCTGGATTCCTTCTTAAGGTTCATCATTAGGCTGTTACTGAAACTGGGTGCTGTGACAGGTTAAGTCTTCTTCCTGGGTTATGGTCTTAGTTGTCAGTAAGTTGATCTTTTGAAGAAGAGGCTTAGTTCCTGGATTTATTTTTTTCATTTGGTAAACTGTGTCATCATCTGGGTGCTGCAGTATAGAAATCCAAGGCAGGAGTTTCTGGGGTGGGGTGTTCCAGATTCTTTGTGCAGTGTTGCCAAAGTCAATGCGTCTTTCTGTCCTGATTCTAGGGAAGTACCAGTGCCATTTCCAAATGTACTCCAATGACACCCAAAGTCGCATTTGACTCGAGAGTGACTCTGTGGGCAGAACTACATCACTAAATACCTACACCACATCTACCCATTGATGAAAGATCTTTCTCTATTGAATGGAACCACGTTGTATGAGGTCTCGTTGGTGGAAGCAGCTAAAACCACAACAATCCCATTCCTCTCCCAGAAGTCCATAGAAATTTAAATATCTGAATGTCATCTATCATGGTCATTTGGCAGTCGGGTACTTGCACCCTCCTCTGATGCTTCTTTGGCTGCAGGACAGAGGTTGGGTCAGGGTGTAGGGACTCGCCAGGTTGAGGCTTGATGCACCCATGAGCTTTACAGTCCACCCGGTGACTGGTACTGAAAGGGGGGGCGGGGAGGGGTGAGGCCTTTTTGTACCAGTCACAGACTGACACTAAGCTACCTGGCAGAATCCTTAAAGAGGGAATTGGATTAACGGGTCACGACAATCCGAGGTAAAAGCCAATGCAATGATGCTATGTCATGGGCAGGTCAAAGTTAGCGCAAATTACTCTTAAGGAGTAGGAAGTTCAGAACCGGTTAACACTGGACCAGTGCAGCCCAGGTGCAGAGCACGGTTTGACAGAGTGGAAGGGACTTGCATAGGCTGATCTCTTCACCTTTATAGTTTATTCCTAATCATAGCTCCCTGAGGGCAAATAAGCAAAAGATCGGATTACTTTTTATGGATTTATGGCAATATGCGTTGGTTCGTATGGGGCAAAGCCTTGGACGAATTCCTGCATCCTGTGGGTACCAGCTTGGATTCCCTCTGGTTTATGAGGCCGCCAGAGGCACAGGACACCACATGTGATGCTATCCAGGCCAGGGGATGCACGTCCTCTCAGCCCATCCCCTAAGGGAATTTTTTGTCTTGGGAAATGAGGTGCCATTCCTACACAGGAGCATAAAAAGGGAAGCTTCTTGGCCTCCACCCAGAGGATGCCCGGGTTGGGTCCAGACCAGACAAACCTGAATCCAAACCGTTCTCCCATAGATGAATCACTGACCCAGTTTGACAGCTATATGACACAAAATGTGTAATTGTGTGCCATTTTCCAATGTAGCTTGAGAAATGGCAAAGTACAGTTTTAAAAAGACACTTCAAGAGTCTCTGATTATTTTATATATATATATGGCACGTACTTAACATCACATCTTATTTACTTTTTACTTTCTAATATTAAAAGTAGTTCAGAGCTGTAGATTGTACCAGGGGTCCAAATTGTATAGATGGCAGAAGAATAAGTTAATTTATTGTAATTAGAATTCTTCAATCATGTTATCGCAGGAGAAATTCGTTTTTTTGATGCTTTCCAATCCAGGAGAATACACTGTTGCAAACAGCTGCATCACTGAACCAAGATTAATGAGGCAGCAGATTTGGGAAAAATATCAAATGCATCCAGACAGTTCAGACAAACTATACTCCGGTAGGGTGTGTCAAATATGGCACAGGAAATCATTCTGAGTTGTAGAGACACTGCAACGGTTTTTGTTTTCTTTGCAGGGATTAGGGACATCCCTCTCCCTCGTCTGCGTTTGACCCCGCTCCCCAGGACAGTTGTCCGTAACCCCTAGTTAGTGCTAGTGAATGTTGACCCGTACTTTCTACAAATGTCATATTGGGCAGATGGTACTGCAAGACGCTGGCTGTCTGATCTCCCACAGGGACTCTGGGACTTCTAACTGCCCCCACTTTATTCCAGGGTTATGTTCTAGTGGACATTTGTGAAGTGCTTTGCACTCACTTTGGTTTGAGTCAGGATGTCCTTGCACGTCTACTCTCAGCTCTCTTTGTACTCTGCCTACTTCAAGGTCCCTTCTACCTCCTTTCTTCCGTACCTTCAATGGGTCACTCTTCCCGATCTTGCCTTTACACTTGGTTACTTCTTCTCCCACTCCACTTCTAATACTTCCTGCTACTTGTATTACTCCACCTCCCACTAGAACGCTCCTTGACCCAATGCTGCACTCCTCCCATCAATACCCTAGTCTACCCCACCCACAGAACTACTGTTCCTCCCACCAACTCCTCAAACGCCCTCCTTTCACCCTGTACTTCAATTCATATACACTACTTACACTAGCCTCTCTACTCACTCATCACACAAATATGAACACTAGCACAGCAGAACCACTTCCACTCCTAAAGCCAATACCTCATCTGCTTTACAAGCCGCTGCGCCCTCCTGCTGGTCTCTTGGCCGTCCAGACAATAAATGGACTAAGAGTAGCAGTTGCAATATTTATGACCATGTGACATTTTGAGTAATTGTCCCGTTTTCCACTCTGACCTATGATTTTCACCAACAATTTACTGATAGTCTTGAACTGTTGAAGAGAATTGTAACTGCCTTGAAAACTGCTGAATTCTCTTTTGATCCGAGATGAAAAACAGTGGATTTTTGTGGTAATGTTTAAAAATGCAATTCCAGAAAAAGTTCTCATTGTGTCCATGCTGTGTAAGGGTGCAGAAGGAGACATGCCACCTGACACAGGTGGCCTATTTTGACACAAACGTTTATTAGCAATAAAAATAAAGAGAAAACCTATCTTTCAACTCTAACAAGGGGTTCCCTACCTAAACTGGAATACTAAGATTTCGGTCAGTATGTCTGTGTAAATCAATAGTCCATCCTGTGTCAAAAACCTACTTCTGCCCCTCACACTTGTAACTAAAGAGGTAGTGGGTCTTCTTGGTCCATAAGAATGGCTCCCTTCCTCTGGACAGCAGATCAGTTCCAGTTGTTATGTGGGGACTTTTACCTGACCTTCCCCAGGTTTCAATCCCTTTCCAAGGTACAAAACAAATTTCCAGGTTGTAATGCCAAAAAAGCAGTTCTCACTTCAAACTCAAAAGCTAAGGTTCCAGTTCAAACATTAACATCCCTTATTGCCCATAGTTGCTTTTTCACTATTGGGTTCCTGGACAATGCCTCCCTTCTTCAGGTACCTTGTTCCTTGGTTTTCCACCACCATGGAGAGCGACTTGATTCCCCTGGTCTGTGTTTTAGGAGCATGCCTCTCTTTAGCTGGTACTCCAGCAGCACAAAGTCGCAACACCAGGGAGAATGACTCCCTTTCCCTGACTTTTCCTTTTATGGAATTGCACAGTTCAACAATACCATGGGGATGCCTCCCTTCCCCTGGCTCTCCCTTTTATCGTTTACACAGTTCACAACACCAGGGGGAATTACTCCCTTATCCTGATTTCAATACTTCACAAAAGAAAAAGGATTGCCAATCCTCCAACCCTCTGCTTCAGAAAATTCACCATTTCCTTTTCTCTGGGGGAATGACTCCCTCCCTCTGGTTCACTCTTCACTTGGTTTCACAATGCCAGGGGAATGGCTCCCTTCCCCTGCCCTTCCTTGGCTTTGTTCTCACAAACTCTTGGCTTTACCTTTCAAGTTCACAGGACCAGTGGGAATGACGACCTTTCCCTGCCCTTTCTTGGCTTTACTTTCATAGTTCTCAATGTGAGGGGGATTGTCTACCTTCCCCTGGCCTCTCTCAGGCTTTGAATCAAAATTCACAATGCCTGGTCTTTTCATACTCCAGTCTATGTGGGCCCCAGACCCGTATCGGTTCTTTCAGTGATTTGTTTTGGCAGACCTAGTTCAGTACCCTGCCAGGTTCTGCCACAAAGATGACTAGTGATGCTCTCCTTCTGAAGTTACCGATCCCAGACCCTGCTCTCTTCTCTGTATTTTACTCCTGATAGACCTGGTCTACTCCTGCCAGGTACTATTGTATTCCTCTGTGTTTATATATGGGTCCCAGACCCTTAATTTGAGGTTTCTCTTATCCGCTTTTCAGACCCGACAACCCATGTACCTTCTGGGTATCTGTTCCTCATTCAGCAGTTTTGGGCACGTCCTCTTTAGCTTCTCTCACTGTCCCGCTGCTTCAGCAGCACTTGCGGCGGCTTTGCAATGTTTCGTTCTAGGCGTGCTGTGCATCTCTCCACAACAGCGCCATCCTGGTCCTTCCTGCGTAAGGACTTCCGTTTCCCTAGCTCTCCAGTCTGCATGTGCACAGCAACCCAGGTAGGCACTTGGTTGCCCTTCTTGTGTCCTTGGCACCAACCTCTCCTTCTCTCCGTCCTCCCGTCTCGCGGTTCCTCCTGGGAGGGTCTGACGACAAAGTAAGTCCTTCATCTGTCTTTATTTGGAATGGGCGATCGCATCTAGACTGCTCATTCAGGTTCCAATGGGGATTTGTCTATGCACTTCCTCCTTGTCTTAGTTCCTGTTATTGAAGTCATAGTGAAGTCATCCCTACTCTTACCAGTCTCAGTGGCTGGTGCCTCATCAACCCAGCAGACCTACCTGGGAGAGTGTAAAATGGAGGTGTGTGGCATGGGACCAAAGGGGTGTGAAAGAGTTGGGTCGAAGTCTGGAATACTGCAATCTCCCGAGATGTTCTCCCTGATCCCCAGAGGGGGGTTTCTCCCCATGAGATCCTCCCGCTGAGTACCACCCCCAGGGGGGCTATCACATGGCGGCCTCACCTACCTGGCGTCATAGAAAGATGCTCCCCCTCGGGAAGAAGTGATGACATCTCGGGATTCGTCACAGCTGTTTTCCGCGTACTTTTCTGCTAAATGTAAATTGTGCAATTCTGGTCGGTACCATGACCAGAAAAACGTAAGAAACCTACACTAAAATTCATAAAGGTGAAACAAACATTCACCTGGCTGGTCCTCACTTGATCATTTAAGTAGAGAGCTTAATTTTGCAGATGCAAGTCTGTACATGTCTGTCTTTGAATGTGAAAAACGTGTTTGCCATGGTTGAATATAGCTATTTGGAAATGGTACTGGCTGAGTTGACTTTGGGCATTGAGCTTGGATACTTAATGCTGTAGGCACATCCAAAGTAATGGACAATTTGCCATCAAAGGGCCCCATGGTAATACCATGTTCCATCGTAAATTGAGCTGTTGGGGATGGCAGCAAGAGCCTTAGTCAGTGTGCAGTTTGCAGCTGGGCTAAATACAGTTTCAAGGTACGTGTGTGCGTCAATTTATTTTGGTTGGTTCAAGGCGTACTTGGATTATCAGGACGCTTTGTGTCCCAACTTAAGTGTGAAGTCCCTGGCTCCAATTTTGGAGCAGTTTTCTATCCTGCTTTTTAATGGTATGAATTGTAGCAGGATACCTTGAAGCCAGCACACAATCATTGATGCTAGTTTGAGTGCGTTTACCCAGCGTGGTACTTAATGCAAAGAGGTAAAATAGCATAGTTTGCACCCTGAATAAATACTGGTCCACTTGCTGATGATCCTTGTGGGACACATTCGATCAGGTGTTCTGGATTTCCACAGCTGTTTTGAAAGGTGTGTGGTGTGACCCTCATGCGCTGTCATTGATTGTCGCACTCTTGTAAACTGAACATCTGCCCAGAACCTTGGGTCCAGCCTCCAAGCACCAGTTTGCAATCTTTATGAAGTTTCCCTATAGAATACCAATGCTTCAATGGTTGCCTTATAATGATTTAGCAATTTATCTGTTAACATTTGCTTTCACTAAAAGGACATAGGAACAAAACGCGCCCTGCATTTCTGAATCGTGTCACTGCATTTTGAGGCTGGATATATAGGTTTTCAGTTTGGTGTGTGTAGATGAGCATGTGATCTGATGCTTGTATGTCATTGTCTCCTTCATTTGCCGAGCCGGAGATACGAGGATGGATGTGAGCTGGTTACAGAAGAACATTTTGCCCATGGGACAGCATGTCACAAAATAACTCTCTAAACCGTTTTAAAGCACTCTAGTACATTCCTAATGCAGGAGTTGGTTAAACGTCTGCTGAAAAATGAAATTAATAGTTTGGGTTGACAGCGATTTAGATAAGTCAGTTTAAGCATCGCAATTAACCCATTACGTTTCAGATCCCTCTTTTTGTAGTTAGTTAGAAATGGTTGCTTTAAATCACCGTATTGGGAGAAGGACATAGATGACGCAGGCTATGCCCCTGCTCATGCTACTGGTGTATGTATTCGTCCCCAAAATGCCAGAAGGAAGTGTCACGCCCACATACTGTCTATAACACTAGAGCCACCACTGGATCCAAATTAAAAAAGCATTTGCATATGCCCATAATGGGCCAATACCTTCTACTAAACGTGTCGACATCGTCTGGTATCTCCCTGTGCTCTGGCAGCAGTTCAATTCATATTTATGTGAGAGCGTTTGGACTCGAGCTGTCATTTTCATGAATGGACCAGGTTGTCCATAAGTGCAAACTTCCTGAAATAGTGGTCTGTCACCAGATCAATAGTGCTGCATAATGCCCCAAACTATGGTGTTTAGTTCTATGATGTTTTACAAAGTGTCACCACGGGTCCTTTGGAGTAGCTGCACAGGAAAGGAAAACGCATGTCGGCACAAATGGAAACTAACATAAAGCATGAGGCTATTATTGACTGGCGGCAATAGCACTCCACGTTTTATTTCATCTTGTTTCAGCACACAATGGATCCTATTCCAGACGTGTGAACTACTTGTTATGTAATTTTAATGGGATTTATACCGCGCCTGCTGCCATTTACTTGGTCTGACGGTTCTGAAAGAGAGGTTGGGCGGATTAGGTGAATAGGGGAAAGGAAAAATGCAAGATTTGCTGTTTTGCTACTTTGTTATATTGTATACTACAGTCATAACTATTTATACATAGAAAAATACAGATCCATAAAGAAGAAAGAATCACAGTATTTAAAAAGGTAACAATTGATATGCACTATAAAAGCAAATTTTGAACGCAGTTGGCAACATTCAGCAATTCCACAGGTCACCTTAAAATCCACTAGCAAGTCTGGTGTTTCATGGGTAACCAGAAATAATTGACATGCTGTATACATCCTGTAGTGTTTCCTTGCATATATATAATGATGTGTTATTTATATAGCGCCTTCATCCAAAGCGCTTTACAGAGCACATATTTACATGCAAGATCACCCAACCGAAATTGGTACTCCTTTATCGACCTCGGAAGGATGAAAGGCTGAGTTGGCCTTGCCGGGATTCGATCCTGCGACCTGCAGATCACGCTCAGATCGCAGCAGAGAGCGCTTAACCCACTGAACTATCTTACCGGCTTACATATAATATAAGATGTATATCTTCCCTAAGAGTTCCCCTTGTAGGCTTAAATCACCCCCTCCCCTCCCTTCCCACCAGATACTCCTGCAGTGGTCAGGTATTTTCTACGCATTTCCTCCAAGGCTTCACACATGATGAGCAAGTGATCAGTGGTTTCAATGGAAGATGTTCCATACAACCTGCAGTGTCTCCGTTTTCTCCTAAATAATGTCCTTGCACCCAATACGTCCAAAGTTTCAAGTAAATTGAATTTAATTTTCATATACACTCTTTGCATGAAGCAATTGGGGAGCGCCTTTAAATATCTAAGACTACTGTCAATGGTAGGTATACATGGAAAATAATACCTACATGAGTATTTGGTGGCCAAATTAACTTGATTTTGTTCCCAATCTAAATCTTTGATAGCCCTTTTGAGTATCTTCCCAAACGTTTGTGTAGATGTCTGCAACTGGTCAAGTTTAAATCTGCACCAATCTGCCCTTCATCAGGATCCTAGCGCTAGTAATGTGCTTAATTCTCCAACCCTTCATCATGGCGTCCTCTTTGACAAGGTTCATTAGGGTATAATTACTAGAATTAACCAATTTCCAACAGCACTTCAATTCACAAACGTGGCTTCAGGGAATTGATTGGACAGATACCCAATTCTCATAGGAGGAATTCTACAGGTAGATTCTGTGATAAGTTAGTAATAGCTCTCAAACAGTAACTATTGAGTTTCTTCAGTTCAGACTTGCAGCAGGCTCCCCAGATTTCAATCCCATACAATATGAGGGGAATGAGTTAGCCTTGTAAATAGTGACCAGTGAAGAGAGTGAGTATCCCACCGTTCCACTGCAAAGGCTCTAATATCCCCCCCATTTGTCAGCAGAATACCACTCAGGACTTTTCCCGCTGTACATTTCATTTGAGTTTATCAATGGTAACCCCCAGGTAATTACCCTCTCTACTGGTAGATCGGAAAGCCTTCAGGAATATTTTTGGCCCTGCTGTTTCTTTCCAGACGTAAAGCACATCAACTTTGTTTTGTTTGATAATTATATTAAGATTGGTCAGATCTGCATATGTACACAGCCTGCGTCCAACTGCACTTGTTGGCCCTCGGGAGTAAAATCCCTCCTTGTAAACCAACCACTGCAACCGTTTGATGCCTAGCTTAGGAGGAAATGTGTTCTTAGTGGCTAACGCCGTTGTAAGGTCACCCAAATAAAGATTCAATAGTGTGGGAGCTAGTATGCAACCTTGTTTTAACCCATGATTGGGAGGTAAGGCTTGGTCGGTCACCAGTTTGGCCCATTCTAACACTGCCTGAGGTGTTAAGATTTAAGGCCATGATCATTTTGAGCAGGCCACAAGGGGTACCCAGCTCCCGTAATTTCCACAAGTTTGTTACAGTTGATTGTGTTGAAAGTGGCACTGAAGTCAATGAAAGACACAAATAAGGTCTTTCCATAGTTGCCGCATGCTCGCTCGATAATAGTGATTAGTGCCAGAATATTACCGGACGTAGAGGAGCCTTTTCTAAAGCTTGTTTGATTAGGAGGCAAGATCTGACTCTGAATTTACCATTCGTTTAATTCAAGCAAGAACACTCTGGCAAATACTTTTTCTGGGGAGTCTAGCATAGCCAAAATGCGATAGTTCTTGGGGTTATCTTTGTCCCCATTGGGGTATTTGGACAATAGTACTTTTGGTCCAGCTTTCAGGCAGATTTGCAGTTAAGCCGATGGGGAGGAAAGTATTTGCTGTTGTGTGATGTGTGCAGATCAGACGTTCCCTGAATGCTGCATGCACGTTTGTTACTAGGTTTTATTAGTCGGGGCACAGGGACGTGCGTTTCTAGGGCGTCGCCTTGTGCGCCTGTGGTACTAGGATGCATTGGCTGGGACAGTGGTATCTGTTTGCAGGGGTGTACACTTCCGTTTGTTGATGCTTGCACTAAATTTTAGACCACAGCTTCTGAAAGGGTGTGGTATAGGCTACCTGGTATGATCCATGGTGTGACGTTTTGCAGTGCACCAATGTGTGTAATACAACGTGTTGGGTCTTTCATCTGGTCCTGCTGACCACAATGCATATGTTTAGAACGCTGATGTCTGCGGAGTGAATGCTAGCTCGGAGAATGTTGGGCGAGTGACTTTAAATGAGTGTGTTTTATGCGTATAACATTTGGGGCTGAGCTAGGTTTGGGAGGTGGCCGGTGGGTGTTGCCCGTCTTTCATGTATTGTGGCTTTTAAACGACTATGAAACTGAATTTAAGAATAAAGTCCAAGACACTGTGTACCCACAAGGCTCCCGTGCCATTTCTGTGTAATTCCTGTGTTACCAGATACAGCACAACGTTTAGGAATCCCTCTCTCGATCAGGCAAGAGTCGGGGTAATCCTGTTTGAAACGTTTTCAATTGAAACCTAGCTGAGCTTGTGACAAGTGGCTCCGGTCCCTTGTGCTCTGGCGAAAGTAAATTGCGATGAAATCAAATCGACGGCACGCGCATCGTGTTCAGTCCGGTTTTGGTATTGGATCATCCATTTACATGTCTGAACACCATTGTCTAACCAGCCTGCTTTACCAGAAGGCGGCGCCTTCAAGCGCCATGTCGTGCGTTCATGCGTATGAGGAAATGTCATGCCCCAATTCCAATGTTACCAGATCCTTCTACAGAATGCACGCCACATTGGAATGCATTTAACGTGTTCAATAAAATATGAACTTTAGGGTTAGTTTAAGACGCAACTGTCGAAACGTGTTGCCTTGCGCCCATATGCTGCGTTTGCAATTAAAGCTCAGTGTTTGTATTGGATTCTAAATCCACTTTTAGTGTTGCTTATTGCACAAAGAACACTTTAACGATGGGACCCATTGGCAGACCGAAGGCAATGAAATGCACACGTGTATCAAAGATGGACAACCGGGTCAGTAGTCGCCAGTAGTTCTGTTTCCAGATTGCCTTTTGTCACCTATTAGTGCAATCTTTACTCAATACATGCTTTGTGGGAATGGTAATTCCTGTGTTATTACTTAAAATAGTCTAACTGCTAAGTGTTGTTCTCGGAGCAGCATACATCCAGAAAATGAAATGTTCATGAAAACAGCAGTATGATTAATAAAGACATGCTAATGGATGAGTACTCGCAGCCAAACAGTTCATGTGGCTGAAGTACATGTTTTTCTATCGTAAGCTAGTAAAGGCAAAAGAGAATGGAAAAGTAGAGTGAGAGGATGCCCAAAAGACGGCGCAAAGGTTTTTAGTAGAGCATTTTGAGAGAATACTTTAATGTTGCCAGACTTGGGTGCAATTTGCGTAGTTTCTCAGGACATAGAGCCAGACACTGGCTTCTGGGGCCACTCTGGTACGAAAGATACCAGGCCTCATGGGAAACTGGACAAGATATACATTGAGGGCTCACTTGGAGGACTCTGACCGTATTCGTGAGTGCATCTATCTGTGGATATATATATATATATATATATATATATCTATCTCATTCTACAAAACAAGCAGGAAATAAAATACTATAAGGCTGTATGTATGCCTGGTAAAATGGTTGTAAGAGACAGAACATATAACAAAGTAATGCTGTACAATTCAGTAGGCCCATAGTAAATGAGAATTGAACTGTAATCATGGGGTCAAATCTACACGACTTTGAGTTAGTTAACAGTGACAAGGAGAAGCGATTGGGATATGCACCAATCAGGTCAGTGAGCTGTGAATCCTGGTTAGGAGCTCCGCCATACCACAAACACTACTAGAAGAATGAAGAAGGGTGGCGGTGTAGGGGATACTGTAGAGAAATCAAGCAGAGCCCAGTAGAGGTCAAGAGTCAAATGTGCTTGAAGTCTTTGTAGGGGCGTGAGAGTAGGACTACCTAGGGAGGCAATGTAGTGAGGAATAGAATTGTCAAGGAGGATGCAAGCTGGAAGGTGAAGTGAGACGTGAAAAAGGGGGAGACTATTGCAGACATGGGATCAACGTGGAGTCAGCAGTAAGGGATACAATGATCACCCAAGAGAGAACAGCAGTTAAGCTATCAGGAATCTTTGGGAGGATGAAGACTATCATGGCAGCCTATCCATAAGCAGGCAGAAGGCTTTGACATTCGGGGGCTGCTGCTAGAGAAGTGGTGGAGTTGTGTTAAGTGGGTAATTGATGGACGTTTGGGGCGGGGCATTAGAACGATGCCATGATTGATGGAAGAGGAAGGGTAAGGAAAGTGTAAGTAACCAAGTGAGCGTGTGTGGAAATCGGGAAAAACAATGTGTTTGAGAGGGAAAGGTAAGTTAAATAAATTAAAATGAGGGGGTAAATATGTTCGGATTGGGTGTTTGTCACACAAAGCAGCCTGCATACCACTGGTCGGTTAGATGCAGATTCGTGAGTGAATGCTGAGGTCATGACTTGGAGAGGGATGGTGGAAATGGGGATGCAGAAAATTAGCTAAACCGAAGTAGGAAATCATCAAAAGAAATGCGTAGAGAACTGCAACATCATGCAAAGATATTTGGAGCAGCATAGGAGTAAGCTTAATACAAGGGTAAAAGATTAATGTTTGGCATCTCCGATGTAAAAAAAGAAATATTTACAACCTAATAACAGAAGAAAAAGTCATTAAACAGAGTTAGAAATGTTCACATGAAAAATCTCTTAACATTAAAAACAGAAATGATTGAGAACAAAATTACAAGAAGCAATGAAAAATTAGTTATCGAAAACATAAACAAAATCTTGGAATGGTTTAATGTCAAAATGTACATTTAAAAGGTGGCAGCTGATAAAATAAAATAAAAACGCCGGGGTGGGAAGAGTTCTGACGTCTGGGGTAAACCCAGAGACTACATGTTGTCTCTCCGTGCAGCGGTAGGTGGTGATATTGGTAGGCAATATGGGTTTAGTGGTCTTTTGCTACTGTCACCTTCTTTTCGTTCAGTTGACTGTAAAGTGCATAGGAGAGGGTACCATGGTGCATGCCCCACCTCACTTTTCTGCATCACCATTGGCGCATAGCCGCATATCTGTATTTTCCCAATTCTTCTATTCTTGATCTTTATACTTAAGCTACTTGACTGCTCCGAAAGTAATCCGCGATGATGCTTAATAATACACCATACTAAATTAAATGCAAAAAATCGAGTTCAGTTGGGACAAACTCACCTCAGTGGACCATTACTGCTGAGTCCTAGGATTCCATTGGGAGTTAAACAAGACTGCATGCGTTGAAATTTAGGAGTAGTAGATGCCAAACAGTTCAGTTGCTTTGCATGTACAATCATTTTAGATTGAGAGGTAAAAAGGTGTTTGGTTTGAGGACTATGGTGAGAGCACCTGAAGTGAAGAGTTAATGCCAAAACCAGAGGCTTGAATTATTCATGACACTTTCCAACCAATGCGCATCTAACCCTTCCTCTCATCCGCCTCATTACTCTCTTCAGCTTGCTATTTCTTCAGTTTGTCCGGTGTAAGATAGGTACTTCTGTGTTTTGGTCTTCATTTTAGATATTTAAGGCCTATCCAGTCACTGTGGCCGAAGAGGCGTGCGTCCCTGATGTCCCTGCAACCCACATGCACTACTTGACCCGCCCTCTCCCCGCCCGCACTTCTTTTAGTTATCCCTGGTATAGGTGCTACCCAAAAGAGCACAATGTAGCAGCAAATAAAGCCTCCATAGCAGAGGCGGATGCCTGTATGTGCTAGTGGATCCCGCTTAGGAGCCTCGCCAAGCCCTCTGGCAAAGCGTGTAGTCTGAAAGGAGTCCGTAGCAGGATAAGGGTACATATAGCGGGTGCATGCGCCAGAAAGCCACTCATGCATACTCATCTGCCTGTTGTCCTTTTTATTACTGTGAGGGGCAGTACCACAGAGTCCATCAGAGGTGCCGCCCTTCAATCGGTGTCCTGCTTCGAATTAGATTATTGATACCCAGACTTAGCAGAGACTGAGCTCTTTGAGCAAAATCCATGCAGCGAGCAGGCTCTGACCAAAGTAATCGCACACCAGCCACCTGGGGCACTCGATAATTTACACACGAGGCAGCATTCATCCGACCATGGCAGAGACTTGAACATCGGCCTAAATAATTACCTCAATCTCGGTTTTTAGAGACTCAAGGTTGTGAGCGAGGACTACAGATAAGATTTTACGGTGGGAGCATTTTACTCCTTATTTCTTTGACGTTGAAAGTAAAGTTTTCGCTTCTTGGTGTTTCATCGTTGCTTAGAATAGAGCATATCAAGGAGACATCTAAAGGCTATTTGGAATTTTGTCATCAATTCAAACTATCTCTCTGGGGCTTACTACCTTACACTTCGCGTTTCAGAGATTGAAGATACAGCACCTACTTTTGGGGACTGACCTATGATCAGTTGACTCCAATTTCAGACACGTGGACAGAAATTAGCTGGCAGTTCGACCATATGGAGGCTTGCAATGAGAGAAGAATCTTCAGAGGTGCTCAGGAATTGGAACTCGAATCAGAAACCGGATTGTTGCCCTGCTGGGTGTGATGCAGCAACATATATGTGGGAGGCAAATAAAAAAGGAGCTGAATGGAGCTTTTGCACAATCTTTCATGCTCAAATACCTAGCATCAGCCAAGGGCTTTGTGATCCATCATACTTGGGAAAGTTTGCAACTGGAGCAACAATCCTGTGGGTGACTGACGCTCATGGATAACGGAGCTAGCCAAGGACTTCTGTCACTTTTGTATGGAGAGGAGCATCTCCGTTCAGGCCGAATATTTTGCGGGTTTGGCGTATGTGGTGGAAAACGGCAGTTCGAGACACCTGTTTCCAGCAATAGCCAGCTAGAGCCAAGCATTTTTAATGAGCTGATGGTCTGAGAAGGTGTGTAAGAGGCTCGAGGTTCAGCGCACAGCTGATGAGATTTTTCAACTGGCGACATCCTTCTCCATGAGTTGGGACTGGGTATAAAATACGCATTTCTGCCATTCGTTAAAGTTGCTCAAACAATAGCACATGCAAGGAGGCAGGCAGTGAACCTGGGGATTGTCATTCCATTTTGGCCCTCAAATCCAGCTCTCCTAGAACTTTACAGAGATTCTTTCATCCTTCTTTTCCATGCATTTGTGTGTGCTTCAGAATCCAGCAGGACAGCTACACTTAATGCTTTGGGATGGGTCACCCAAGCTTGTGACATCAAGGATTTCTGGCCTGGTCCGATAATGCTAGAAGCTGAAAGACTACTTGGAGTGGCTGGATTGCAAGATGGAACTTGCATCCCACTTCGGCTGCAATGTCCTATTAGTCTTTGCTATAGAGGATAAAGCCTATAGGATGATTAATTCTCATAGATCATCCATTGCAGCACCCAGCAGCTTGGGAGAGGGCATGCTCAAGGGAGAACGTATTTTGCTGCAAAGGTGGCTTAAAAGGAGTCAAGTTGATAAACCCACCAGTCGGTCTTAAGGTATTATCTTTGGGATATGGACTTTGTATTGGCTTGTTTAAAAACTGGCCGGTCGATTAAAGCATTTTTTGTGGAACACTTTTCAGTCATTCTCGTGGTTATTGTTCCCCTGTAAGCGTATCACACATTAGGTCCTTCTCCAGAGAGTCGTTACCTTCCACCTACCCAGAAGGCCAGAAACTGGCATGAAGAATAAGTATACTAGCATGCCGAAGTGGCATATGTATGGCAGTGGCTCTGCCTATTTTATTTTGTTTAGATTATTAAAAACGTTATACTTTCGTAGTTAATTACAAATGGCAATAACTTACTTAAGACGCAACATTCTAAAACCATCATTTCATTCATTAATTCAATAGAATACAATACACTATATATCTATCAGGGTCTCCCTTTCTAACTTCCAAGATTACATTTCTACCTATCCGACAAATTACTCCCACCCTACTTCATTATGGTGGACTACATTTCCCCCCAACTTTGTGTGTATCGCTATTAAAATATTCACTAAAGCAATGGTCATTGAGATGGAGTATCCATGTAAGAGCCTAACCCACATAACTTCATAATTTAAATCCTCTAATCTCCTTATAAACTTCCCTAGCCACATTTTCCTCGGCCCTAATGTTGCACTACATCCAATGAGCCAGTGTGTTGGCGTTTCTGCCTCCCCAGGCTTTTTACAGAGCTGACAATTTCTTTCATGCCAAGGGATCCCTCTTATGGGACTTCACCTTTTGTAGGCAGCCTAGTAAATTGAGACTAAAGAGCATAGAAATCGAACGCCATTTCTACCCTGTGAATCTCATCACGGTTGACTGCATCTCCGTCTATTTCATCAGGTGTGTGGTTAGCTTCCTTTGTAATTTATATAATGACATTCTCTATATCGCGTCCCCATTTTACAATTTTCATTTTGTTGTACATCTTCAATGGGCTTTCCATCAATGTAATTTTGTCGGAGTCCATTTGAGCAGCACCCCCAAAATTGTTCAATCCTTTCTCATAATAATTGCTTGAAGATGTATACAAATCTTCAAATAGTGAACCTTGTTGTGGAGCCAATATTGCCTTGAACTATGTTGCACTATTGGGGGATTGTACAATTACTGGGCTATTTTTACTGCAACCCACCCCCTGAACTGTCAACTTGTGTTTGAAATCGATCCCCTTTTCACCCCGAATATATGTGGTGGGTATAGTGTATAAGGGATATAAAGGGGTTTGCGGGGGTCTCCCCCCGCATGTATATGGGGTGAAAAGGGGGTGGAAATAAAAAAATGGATATTTTGGGGGGGTCGCAGTAAAAACAGCGCAGTATTCAAATAGGGTTAGATCGAATAGGGACCTATCATATCATGATCCCATCCATTGCCTATGAAGGCAGCACCCTTGTTAAAATGTGGTTGGTATCTAAAATATTCTTGTCTGCTTCATTATGTATTTGTTATTTAAAAATGTGCACGTTTATGTACTTATTTTCTTTTTTTACACCCGCAAACTACTTCTGGTAATGTCGCCAAAGTTAAAGAGGAACTGATGCCGCGGGGTCAAAGGCCTGTGATGTCACTTGTGATACTCCCGGCATTTTGGTGAATCTGCGTCCCTGGAGCTCCATGCTACCGCCTGGAGAGGAGTCAGATAGAATCCTACAACACACACTGGGGCCATAACGCCAGAGGGAGAAGAGCAGCAGTATTATTCAAAGTAAACCTCTTTAGCCACTAATCCATGTTACCACCCAGAGGAAATTAGCTGGAGTACCGAAGGCTGCCACAGGAACTTGAGAATTGGTCAGCTAGGCACTATGCAAACGAAAGGAAACTGGCGGAGCTGGAGGAACCCTCTATAGAAAGGAGCAGCTCAGAAATGTTGGGGGTAAGGCACCAGGCTGAATGTGAAGCCTAATGACGGGCGGGTGACCCCTAAGGATCTATGAACCTTGCTGGCACTCTGGCCTCTTGACTCCCTGCTTGTGAACCCAGGAAATTGGAGCAACCTAATTTCTGTTCATTACAAGCCCAAGGCCACCATGCTCCCTGCCTGGATCCTCGAGAGCTGTACTCTTTTTGAGGAACCCTAGGCTCTGTGGACTACTGTTCAGTGGTACTAGATGGAAATCTCATAACTCTGCAAAGAAACAGATAAAGGGAAAATATTGAGGCTTTTTTGTAGAGGAATCTCCCTTTGGGGGCTCTAAACCTGACAGATGCGGTCTGCAAGTGCAACGACTTTGCGATGCCGGCGGCATTCACTAATGAAGCCACTCTGGCCTCGAAGTCCCTGCATGAGTCCCATCCCTGGAAATTTTGAGTCTAAAACTGAAGGCCTCGGTAAGGGAGTAAATGCGACAGACCTCTCCCTCTGCCCCCTGCTTCATCAGGTGGCAAGAATGCAGAAAGACTCTCAGTGCAACATCTGGCAGATAAATTATCCTTGATGTGAAGACCTTGAAACCAGAGCTAGGAGAAGCAATAGTAGATGGATATTTTTGAAAGATGGTGAAGGAGGGGACCTTCATGTTTTTTTTTTTACAGATGGTCTTCAAGAAGCTTCTACCAGGTGACAAAGAAGATTGCTCTCTAGAAAGTGTACACAGGGTGGGCCAAGTAATGAGTCCTAGCAGCATACATAAGGATATTCTTTTTAAGCCTCAATTAGTTCAGCTTCAAGTAAAAACAGTAAGTGCAGCATAACAGCCCTGGCCCTTGGAGATTTGCAATTCTTGAATGCAGCTATTTCAAGATGCGGCAGTGGCTACTCTATGGAGGAGAAAAAACGCTAAAACCTATTAGTGTTAACCCTAAGGGCAGATGAGATCTGCTTCAGGTGGCATTTCACAGCGGGCTCTACAGTTGGAACACAAAGGGAAACTGACTATCCAGTCCTTGGAAGGGGGGGGCGCTTTTGGGAAGAAAGCCAGAGTCTGGGGTGGTCTCAAAGGTCCATCGAAGTGCTGCAAGCACCCACACTTGGGAGATGGCAAAAGCCATAGGAGGTCTAAAGACTAAAGCCCACTGAAGCACACATGCTGCTAAGATTCTAGACCTTCCCAGCCCGAAGGATTTATGAACGCTAGCAGCAAGTGGAGTGGTCGGGTAGGATTCCAGCTCTCAAGCGATGACCCTCCATAGACATTCGGTCTCAGAGGGTAGATGGAGTTGCCCATCTCCTCAGACAACTTCAATGTGTTCCACATCCATGAGAAGGGGTGGGCGGGTGAGGGGGTTTAGACATGGCAGTGTTCCATTCGACTACTGGTTGATTCAAATGTGGTCGGGAAAGTCTCCAAAATGGTTTGAGTAAGATACCATTCACATATGTTTGGGAGGGGAGGGGGGAAGCAGAGGGAGTGTGGGGTCTGCTAACGTGAGAACTGAAACAAGGAATGGACGACCAAGAACTGGGAATTTGAATTACATGTACATGCCAATGATTTACTGGGTGAAATATGGTTACAATCCTGTCCATTAACATTAGATACCTCAACTCGCCACATAAGGGAAAACAACTGCTACACCTTTTACAACAAAAAGACGTAGGTTTGGGGTTTGTGCAAGAGACACACCACCATAAAGAAGATGTGCAAAGGATGGCCCATAAGTTGTACTCTGTACAACACTGGGCATACTGACCTAGCAAAAAGGGGGTGGCGATTCTAATTTATGAAAGGCCATACAAGGAACAGGGCTCTGCAACCTGTGGCTCTCCAGATGTTTTAGACTAAAACTCTCATAAAGCCGCCCCACAACGAAGATGGATAGGGCTGATGGGATTTGTATTCCAAAATCTAGAGAGCCGAAGGCTGGAGATCTCCTATTGTAAAATAACACACACAAGGGTAGACTGCGAGGATCGCTATATATGAGCAAAGGGCACATTAGGTAAACACAGGGTAAACATGGGCTCAATATATGCCCCAAATGACCTTACTCCTTTGCGCCACATTGTTCTTACCTTTCATTGAACTGCCCATGTCCAAAAAGCAGTTCCTGCTTCTTTGCCCCATTACGTGCACTAAAAACTACAAATCCCCCTTTTTTTTTTTTTTGTCGTTCCTGAGCCTTGATAATCCTTGGTCAGGTGCGTCCGGGACTAGCTGCTCTGTGCTAGTCTGAGTTTCGGCGTTTGCGCCTGGGCAATCGGATCCATCAGTCTTACCTAGCTGTACTAGTAAACTTCACTTGGTAAGTTGCGTATATTTCTTATTGTTTTGTACATGCAACTGTGCCCTGACATGGTGTTATTAGCGACTCAAAAAGCAACCAGACAATCTATCACTGATAAATACGGTTGTATGCTAATGTGCTGACTGACACACCTACTAAGATAACTACTATCCTGCAAGGCAATTGCCCCCTATACCGTCCACCGGAGGACGATATGAATGCACAAGTAGAGGCATCATTGGTTGTGCTAAATAAGGCTTCTATAAAGTCTTTGTACCCCCACTGATCAAGTATCACCTCAAATAGCTATTTTACATCCTATCCCCTCTGGGCCAGAGGTTTTCTGGGACAGTAAGAATCGTATTGTCATAAATATTTCAAAAACGTACTAAACAGATTGGATGGTGAACCAATCCTGCTGAATGGACTGACATTAAAGATACCCTACTGAATACTCGTTCCTTAGGGAAATCTGCCATTGATGACCATGATTTTATAGGAGTGTACATCATGGCTATAACAGAAACTTTGCTTAAAGATTCAAGTGATCCTGTTATTGTCCTGGCTACCCCTAAAGGCTTCGCGTTCTATGGCCAAATAGAGACTAGGGAAGCGGGGTGTGAGTGAAGGCGGGGGTCACACTCATTGTTAAAGTGAAGCTATGCTTTTTTTGACCTTCTGCGACATGTGAAGGTTGTGAAATATTCAATCTTCCTCCCCTGTGCTTTGCACTAATATTGTGTTATATCGACCCCCTAACAAAATGCTTAGATTAAATGAGGAGAGTACGAGCATATGGGCAGGGTTCAATAAACCAAATTCATTGACCCTGCTGATGGGTTATATCAATAGGTGTAGAGGTAGTGCTGCTGGCAAAGAAGCTATCACTTGAACAAACTTTGAAAAATATTGAGGTAGTGCTCCATAATAATGTACCTACACATATTACAGGAAGAATCTTAGACTGGGTTGCCTCCAGAAATTTACAGATTAGTCCTATCACTACCGAAATCTTGTGTTTTGGTCTGACCACTCTTCGATTAACTTACAAAGGATTATAGTTGGATCCTTTTTCCACCCTAAACATTTTTCTTACTGTACTTTCTCTTTCCTTCTAGTCTTTTATTGGGGCATCCTTTATACTGCCATATTGAAGATCTCAGAAATGGAAAAGTAAAACACCTGTGACCAAAATGCTATATTAGGAAACATCATTTTAGGAATACAAATGTATTGGGTGAGTTATCCTGCCCTTTTTTCAAAGACACCACTAGTCTTTTGAGTCAGTAATTTATGAAACCATGTAAGACATTTGCTTTCAATTGTTTATTTTTTTGTTAAATCCAGGAAATCTTTCCTGATGGGCCATTGGATAGTAAATGGTGAAACAGGTGTTGAGAGAATAGAAATAAAAACGTTCTTTTTGGAATCAAAATACTGTAAAATTGTTATTCAAATAAGAAAAAATCACAACAAAACACTACACGTTTCTATATCATCACTGGCTCTTATTATTCTAATGCTAGTTGGCGCATTAGACTATCCCTTCTCATTTAACAGTAACTTCCACATTACTTTACCAGGGAAGCTGGCCCTGCAATGCAATCCTCTCAAAAGTGTTATGAGTAGGAACTTTAAAAAACGTTAGGCCGGAGGATTTCAGTAAATGTTTACATAGTATTATGGAAAATACCACAAACCATGACCCTCAGGATATCCTGGTAAGAAGCTATGATCAAGACTTGTTAGAAAGGCTTAACGAAACGGCACCTATGGTCAGGGACCAGCAGAACCATTGTACCTGGTTTTCCTCTGATCTGGTTAAATTTAAGCAAGACAAGACGAAAGCTGAACAGCACTGGATTAAAGATATGACTGAGGAAAATAAATCTACTTGGAAAAGTATAGAGAAGGGATACTTGAAGCAAAGAAAAACCATTTTAATGGGGAAATCGAAAATTCCAGTACCAACACTTGGAAACCTTTTGAAATCTTAAAAAGCTTGGAAAAATCTCATCTAAAAATCGGAGACCTTTCTTCCGTCTACAGAGGATTGTCTGGACATACAACAAGTGTTTGCTAATAAAATCACTGGCGCACACGCTAGGATTGCCTCAACCTGTTCCTGCTGCGTCACCTTAGATAGGTATTGCAACTTTAACTGAAAATCTTTCAACCTTTTGCTTTCTCGCTTATCCAGGTACAGGATATGGAGAAAATATTGAAAAAGATGCATCCTACATCCTGCTCGGGGGACTTTATTGCAGCTAAGATAATATTGAAAAACATCTGTTTTTGCTCCCTTTCTAATATGATTCATCAATGCCACTTCCTCTAGAAGACTATCCCTGATAGTATTAAGGTGGTTGTGGTCACCCCACTATTTAAAAAAAAAAAAAAAGGCACATCTAGACCCCGAAGCCTCTAAAAATCTCAGGCCGATCACAAATGTCCCGTTTCTCCTAAAAAAAAATTGTGGATATAGTTGCTGCAGTACAGCTACAAGAGCATCTGGATGAGGTTAACATTTTGCACCCCAGACAGTCTGGTGTTAGATCAAATTACGGCACAGAAAGTGCATTGCTGGATTGCCAGACTTGGATGTTGAATCTTGTCAATTGGAGCAGCACAGGATTACTGATGCTGCTTGACCTGTCGGCAGCTTTTGATCTTCTGGATCATGATAAAGCTCCTATCTACTTCATCCTCTGTGAGACAATGTTCATCATCTGCTATTGAATGGATTGAGTCATTCCTCTCTGATAGGTTGTCTTGAGTATGTTGGGGGCAGGTCTCTTCTACTAAATAAAAATCCACTTGTGGCGTCCCTCAGGACACGTGTCTTTCCTCAGCACTTTTCAATATATGTCTACATCCCCTATGTAACATTCTTGATATAGAGGGAGCTAGATTCACCAATTATGCTGAGGACACGCAGCCGTTGATTGAATTTTCCTTGCATCCTTAGTGTAGTCATTGCTTTACTCAAAGTATATATAAGCTGTTCAAAGATTGGATGACAGCGAATTAGCTTTGTCTGAATAGTGTGAAGACAGAGTTATAGTTTTACGATACCCCCAGGCTAGAATGAAATTGGACCCTTGTTTCCGGAACTTCTCCATTAATGGTCATTGTATTGAAACACAAGACAAGGCCAAAACACTTGGCGTGGTACTGGGCTGTATTTTAGGGGCCGATTCACATGTGGACAGTTTAATCAAAGTCCCAATACCATCTCAGATTACTTAGGATGGCGAGTAAGTACTGTGAAACTTTAGTGAGGGCCACCATTCTGCGCTGGCTAGATTATTGTAATGCGCTCCTTTGTGGGACAAGTAAGAACTGTATAAGTAAATTACAAACTCTACACAATGACAGGGTGCATATCAATAAAACTATTCCAAAAAAGGTATCTGATCACTTTGGCCAGGAGGGAGCTCCATTGGTTGCTGGTTGAATACAGGATTCTGTTTAAGATCGACACATTGACACATACATGTCTGCATGGATCTGCTCCTACACATCTCAAAGTCTGTTTGCAACCACAAAGGAGATCAACCAGATCTGTTACCTATCGGCTAGTATGCCCAAAGGTGAAGAGAACAAGAGGGAAGGGACATTCTTTTCTTGTTCAGGAGACATGTGTTTGGAATGAGTTGAACTTTGCAGAGAAAAGTCTCATTTCGTAAATGACTCCAGACCAATACTATTACTGATATCTTTATACATCCATCATAACCGCTGGCTGAACTGTTGGTTATTGTAACTTGTTTGGTGTGCGCCCTGATGCCTGTGGGCTGCAGGGAGTTATAAGCAATAAAAACTAAAAGCCAATCAGGAGACATTTTAAAAATCCACCTTACATAACTTTTTTTAGCTTTCGCTGAGGGGAACCTAATTGGGGGAAGGGGGACTTCAACATGATAATGGAGAAAAACCTAGATCATTCTAAGGGGGAGGCCTCTCTGACACCACAAGTCTCAGTCTGCAAGACACTAGAGAACAAGGCCTGATAGATATATGGAGTGTGAATCGCGGAAACTAAAGTGATTACTTATTTTTCTCAGTGTACATGGGGTTTACACCTGCATTGACTATATACTAACCTCTAGCGCACTCCAGATGAGTTTAGCAGATATCAATAGGAACCATAACCATTTCAGACCATGGGCTGTTGTAATTGACTCCTAAAGAAATGGCAGGAATCGAATCGCTTGTATCCGAATACTTTGAGCTCATTCAGGCTGACCAGCCATCCCCTAACACAAGATGGATGCCTTTTGAGGCAGTTATGAGGGGGACACTTCTGGTGGCAGGAAAAGCTCAATTCCCTACGTTCTAAGGAGCATGGGCCACTTTCAGAAGAGTTAAAGAGCACAGGGGACCTACATAGAAAAACGGAGAGAGCACAACTGAAAACGAAACACACATTTTGAGAGCGAGCTAACAAAACTGGTAGCTTCTCGCCAGATATCTGAGAGCAAGGGAAAACCGTAAATGTATCCAGGTGATACGAGAGGAGAGAGGACAGAGATAGTTTTTCAGGGTTTCAATAAGTAAACTATATAGCTTGGAAGAAACCATTAGTTCCCACCAAAAGTGTTAAATTAATAAAGCTAAGGCCATGAAAAATTAACTAGGAATGACAGTTAGAATAAGGCAGACCTTTTTCGGAAGTAAGAGAGCTTAAGGGCCACCTCAACCTAAAATTTGAACAAAGCACCAGGAATTGGCGGTTTCACGCTCGATCCTACAGAAGATTAATTTCCAAACCCTGCAAACCCCTGGAGGTACTGCTAAGTTCCTTTCTCCAACTGGGAGAATTGCTGAGACACTTGTGCAAGCAACTGTCCGTATCAGTCACAAGCCAGACAAGGACCCTGAATGCGGTGGCTCATATGGGCTGATAGCCTTATTAAATCTAGACTACAAGATGTTCACCAAAATTTGCGACAAGACCGGAGTGAGTATTGTCACTGTTGGTCCACCCAAGCCAGACTGGCTTCATTAAGGGTAGGCACACCTTTAATAATGTAAGAAGAGTGGGCCATTTGATTGATACGATACAACACTTCAGAGAAACCACCTCAGCTCCCATGACCCTGCATGCCGTAGAAAGGTTTCTCGAAGAGGCTGTAGAAGGGATGGGCTTTAGAGTCCATTTTAGGGGCTGGATCAAAGCACTGCTGTCGGAACCTAGCTCAAGGATCAGGGCGTGTGGTTTTCTTTCTGGTCCAATCAAAGTCAGGAGCGGGGTGCAATAAGGCTCCCTCCCTCCGGTTGCCATAGCTATGGAGGCACTAGCACAGAGAATTCGGGCCAACCATATGAGTAGTGGCATTAAGTTTGGGAAGGTGGTGCATAAGCTTACAATGTTTGCAGACAACGTGCTACTCTTCCTCTGTGACATGGCCAGCGTTGTGGCCCTGTCAGGGGAGGGAGTGGGGAGCCCGACCCCCTACCCTGATATGGTGCTCGAGTGCAGCCCCTGCTTACCTGCTGTGCGAAAGCACAGCCAAGCAGGAAGACCGCCACGGGAGAGCGCCGACGTTCAGGGGCCACCACGGGGAATACAGAGCGCTGTAGCATGAGGAAACGCCAGAGATCACGCAGCGGCGGTCTTCATTCTTGAAAGGGTTACCGTGAACACGGCAATGATGGACGCGGCACCAAGGGTGCCACGTCAACTAAAACACTGGCAGCCTCTGTTATTCGTACCTCAACCCAAAATGATCCCCGGCATAATGAGTTGACTGTTGAGCCTTTCCCATTGTCCTAGTGTTCCCTTTTCAATGTTTAAATTTAGACAGTAGGTGGATTTAACAGTCTGCGCATGACTTCTTGCCATTCCTTGGGGCCATCTTCGCTCTGCCTATACAAACAAGAGTGAAGGTCGAAAATGTGTGCTAGCCTCACAAAATCTGTGCTGTTGAGTGGTATTTTATGATTAATCTGTCTTTTTTGTTGCTCATAGATTTCAGAAGTGTGGGGGCACGAATAACTGATAAAAAGGCAGCCTTTCCGATGAACTATAACATCCGGACTATAAACGTAATGCTGCTCACTGCTGCTGTTGAGCGTCCGCGTAGGAGACGATGCTACCCTACCCCGCCTTTTACGGGGTTCCTTCTGCCCCTGTTCTACTGCTACTTTTGTGCTCAAGCGTGATCTTCCCCAAGAATGGACATGTTTCCCTCCATAATCTGGCCACCACCTGTTCGCCCACTACTGCTGATGCATCACCCCGTGAAAGTTAACATTGTAGAAAACACTGCTTATTTTGCAGCTGTTCCTCCTTGTTGGGCAAATGAATTGTGTAATATTCTGCTGTCCACTTTATCTCCACTTAACCAGTCTGCCCCCGCTGCTGCCGGCGATCTTGCGTCAACATATTTTTGTGACACACTGATCTCGCACCCACTAGTGATTCAGTGTATCCCACAAAAACCGAACACTGTTGTCAATAAATGTTGCATGCTTGTGTCGCTCTGGTGAAGGACATCAGGTTGTCACTACTAGAGGCAATCCAAATATGCCGAAACAGTTCAAACGTCTGGAGAAACAGTATCTGGAAAGTTTTACTAAAGTTTATACCGACAAAGTTTGAAATCCGTGCAAACCACAGTAAACCATACATTGGGATGCCTGTAATGTCTGTAATGCTTAAAATAGGAGACCAACTAAATTACTCTGCATTCAATATGTGTATTTCTTTTCTGTGTTGCTAATTATTTTGTAGGGCACACGTTGACCATATGTATGTCGTGAAATAAATAAGAAAATACACTTTTTTTAAATGTTGAACAAGTGAAACTCTGGAATAATGTTCATGCCATTAAAATGTTCTACCCTGTAGCTGTCCTCTTCTACACAAATCTATTCTCAAAGGCATATAGTTGGGAGACTCCAGTTTGTGGAAACCAGCGTGTTTCTTGTTTATGTCGAGGGACTCGCTGTGTCCGCCCTTGTTATTTTGGTGCAATATTGCAAGGATTAAGTGCGCAAATGCAGTGAAATTGTTTGTCTCATAGCTTTAGACTGTCTCTAGTTACTACTGCTCCGAGGGATTTCCCTCAGTGGTGAAATAGTTTTGTTTAGCTATATGTGATTTCCTTACGTCCACTGTTTCCACTGGTATATGTTGGTATTGTTTGGTATGGTATGGTATAACAGTCACCCAGAGCCATTGAATTTCTGAACGATGCAAGTCTGCATAGGCAGAAGTGGGTGCATAGAACAAGTGCATGTAATACAATTAACGGTGTAGATAACAGCAAATGGGCCTTACAACGATTCTGCAGTTTTTCCAAGTGAATTGAGGCGCCACCATGCAGGGAGAGGAGACAAGGGAAAAACAGACGATCTCCAAGGCATGGTGCATTCAGATCGTGCAAGTGTGCAGGCAGGAGAGGGGTGGGGACCAAGTGCACCCAGTCAGTCAGAAACTGGGGTAAGAGCTGAGAGATGCCACTCTCATGGGTCATTGACCAAGTGCAGTAACAATGAGGCTAGCGCAGACCCGGAGGCAAGTGTGAGAGGACTGGCAAGCATGCCGGGGACCTGTGAGACTGAGGTACACCAGGCGACCAGTCTGCAGGCTATGCGGAAAAGGAGGGCAAGAGGGATAAAGCAGAGAGAAAGGTTAGCAGGGTAGAGGGGGAGAGAGAAGGAATAGAAGAGGAATGTCTTAAGGAGTTTCCGGAGCTTAAGGAGAGCAGGCTCAAGATGGAGTGCTGCAGGGAGGCTATTCCAGAGGAAGACCCCTGCAGAGGATAAAGATTTCCCTCCAAATCTCTGCTTGGAGAACCGGCTCACTCGCAAAAGGTTGGAGGTAGATGAGTGGAGGGCTCGGGAAGGACAGTATTTAGGTAGGCAACGTTACAGATAGGTAGGCCCTAGGCCCCAGCAAGCCTTGTGGACAATGCAGAGGATCTTGAACTTGATCCTTGCAGCCACATGAAGCCAGTGGAGGGATTTCAGCACCGGAGAGATGTGGTCCCTGGGCTTGAGGCCAAGGATAAGTCTTGCGGTTCTGTTCTGGATGAGTTGCAGAGGGCGCAGAGCAGAGGCAGGGAGGTTGAGAAAGAGGCTGTTGCAGTAGTCCAGCCTTGAGAGACCAGGGCTCTGGAGACAGTGAGCCATTGGGGGAAGGTGAGAAAAGGAAGAGTACCTCTGAGGAGGTGTAGCTGGTAGTTGTACCTTTTTAGAGATGTTCGAAATGTGAGTGGAGAAGGAGAGAGAGAGAGTGGAGTCGAAGATGTCCCCAAGGTTTTTTGCCTCGCAGGTGGGTGCGGGCACAGGGCCAGGGGAGGCCGGCCAGAGTGAGTGGGAAAGCGTGAGCAGGAGTCCCAATGCAAATGGTCTCAGTCTTACTGGCATTGAGGCAGAGGTCGTTTGCAGCACACCATCACTGAATTGTAGACAGGAGTCGGATATGAGCGAGGTAGAGGAGGTGGATGAAGGTAGCCTGAAGGAGCATTGCGTGTCATCTGCATAGCACTGGAAGTTAGAGATGAAAGTGGCTATCACACGTGCAAGGGCAGCCATGTAGACATTGAAGAACCAGAGGGATAGGTTAGGACCCTGGGGAACGCCACAGGTTGAAAGTGATAGAGAGAAAGGACCCAAGTTCTGCCTGGGATGGGTGGTTGGAAAGAAAGGAGGTTAACCATGCCAGAGCCTGACCTGCAATACCCAGGGTGTCATGCAGACATGCGATCAGAATGTTGTGGTTTACCGTGTCAAAAACAGAATTATAATACATGTAATTCGAACGATGACATTATATAGAGAAAAAGGCGTCTGTTTGCTCAGCAATTTTACCTCCTCACCTTCGCAACCCTTGACAGGCTCCAGACCTGTCCACTCTCCAATTTCACAGAACGGTCAAAAACTTGTACAACCTTAACCGGATCCGAATACAACGGGTCACCCTTTTTCTTTATAACAGCTTTCCTTATTATATCTAGATCGCCCACTTCAACTATAGTATTCTTTCTTGGAAATGTTTCATTAACTTTCTCAGCACACTTCCTCTTTCGTTCATCCATATTCCTTTTCACTTCATCCACCACCTCATCCGTTTCTCTGGCCCGGCCTAACCAAGCTGGGGATAACATCGTGTTACTCCTCCGTCCTCTCATTAATTCAAATGGACTCACTCTTGTTTCGGCATTAGGAGCCATCCGCAACGCATACATTCGTTCCTTTACCGCAACTTTCCTGCCCAACCCACACGCATTGGCATTCCTAATACCTTCCATTATACAGGGGTTGCCCTCTCGATCATACCATTGGCTTGAGGGTAATACAATGCAGTCTTTTTATGCTTGATTCCACATCTGTACATGTACTCTTGAAAGAAACCTCCAGTAAACTGTGGACCGTTGTCCGTCAACACACTCCTTGGCAAGCCCTCTCTCTCAAATATCTCTTCCAGAAATGCTACAATAGATTGACCCGTGACTTCTCTCAATATTTTGAACTCCGTCCACCTTGAAAACATATCTACTATGGCCAACACAAACCTACCACGACCTCTGCCCATATCCACTGGCCCTAAGATATCCATGGCAAGGTCTTGCCACACACCCTTAGGACCTTCAACTCCTTTCACAGGTTGCACTACAGCAGATATGCTCTTCCCTGACTTTATGCAGTCTACACATCCTCCCACTGTTTTCTCAATCTCGCGGTCCATACCCGGCCACCAATAATCGGCCTTAATTACTCCCTTGGTTTTATACATACCAATATGGCCTTGATGCGCAATAGCAATTAGTTTTTTTTCTAAAACATACTGGAACAACAAGCTTATCCCATCGATATATTAGACCATTCTTCACAGATGATTCCTCTCTCACCTCCCACAAAGGCCGCTCTTCTCCAGATAACAATCTTTTCTCTGGCCAACCATCCTTGATAAAATTGGTTATCCGCCTCCACATTTCATCAGACAACAATGCTTCAACCCATTCTTCTTTATGAAGTACACCTTCCACCGTAGCAAATACCATACTTTCAACTTCAACAGACTCCTCATCTTCCTCATCACTAATCCTTACTCTAGGTGCATGATCGGCCTGCACATTGTCCTTACCGGCTACCACTTCAATGTTAAACTTGTGACATTGCAATCTTGTCACCCAACAGGCAACTCTCCTTGAAACTTTGTCCAACCCTTTGCTTTCAAATATAGCCTTCAGTGGCTTGTGGTCTGTTCTTAACACAAATTCCTGACCCCACACAAAGTTTTTCAGTTTTTCTATACCCCAATGGCATGCCAAAGCCTCTTTTTCCAAAACCGAGTAGTTCAATTCAGGACCTCTCAACATGCGCGAGGCATGTAACACCACGGATTCTGCACCATCCATTCCCACTTGCGACATAACCACTCCAATACCAGTTTCACTCGCATCAACAGACAAGATTGTCCTTTTTTTAGTATCATACATGGCTAAGGGTTTTGCCATATCAATCTCAGACTTAATCTCAACAAATTCCTTTTCACACTCTGCATTCCAAACAAATTCCACTCCTTTTCTCAACAATGCTCTCAGCAAGGTAACCTTATCCGCATATTTTTCAATGAAACGATGGTAAAACTCTATTGTCCCCAAAAATGAACGTAACTCTGCCTTATTCTTTGGAGACTCCATTCTTTTAATTCCATCTACCAACACGTTTTTGGGCCTTAAACCTTCCTCCGATATTTTGTGTCCTAAATACTCCACTACTTGAGTAGAAAAGACACATTTCTCACTTCGTAAGGTAATACCTCGTGTTCTGAAAATGTCTAAAACCTTATTGAGTTTCCTTTTTAAATCTTCTTCAGTACTGCCACAAACCAACACATCATCCTGGAAGCACCAAACATCGTTAATACCTTTGAATAATCCATCCATGACTTTTTGGAAAACTGATGAAGCTCATATTAATCCGAAAGGCATGCGCCGAAACTGGTAAATGCCTTCGTATGTGATAAAAGCTGTCAGTTTTCGTGACTCGGCATCAAGGTTAATCTGATGATAGGCGCTCGCCATATCCAATTTGGCAAAGTATTTGGCATTTCCTATCCTAGACAGAAGTTCTCCCATATTTGGAAGGGGATGGCGGTCAGCAACCACACATCGATTCAATTCTCTTAGATCTATGCATACTCTCAAATCCCCACCGGACTTTTTCACAACAACCACAGGGAAAATCCATTCAACCGCCTTCGCTGGTTCAATAATGCCAGCTTTCTCCAGTTTCTCCAACTCCACTCTCACAGCATCACGCAATGACATCGGTAACGGTCTAAGTTTTGCCGCCACGGGCCTGGAACCCTCCTTCAGCACAGTTTTGTGAATCATCCCTTTCAAACACCCAACGCTATTATTAAACACATCTGGATACTTGGCAATGAAACTTTTAGAACTATCATCCAAACTACAGTCCATGGATAGTTTTTCTACATTTAACACTTGTTCTTTACTATTGGGATCTAATTTAATACATAGTCCCCTTTGTTCTCTCCATCCCAACAGCGTCTCACCCTTCTTGGTGATATATATTTTTCCGCGCGTAACCCTGTCTTTAAATTTAAAAGTTGCAGGACAACATCCTACCACATTGATCCTACTGCCACTATAGCCCCCGTGTGTCTTGTCTGATGGGCTTAAATCGTCCATTCTACCTCCCAGTACATTTTCATACACCGCGTTTGACATCAAAGTGATTTTGGAACATGAGTCCGCTAGCATTTTAACTTGGCAACCATTCACTTCCACCCAAGCTGAAGGATGCTCGCATTCATCCATTCCGGAACATTGAACCATATTCACAGTAACAATTTCATTTTCTGAACCTTCATATTCATCTGAGGATGGCCCATCTGGCTCCTCAACCAACATAACGCTCCTCCCAGCACCGACACTGTAATTGGCACAACAATTTGCAAAATGTCCCCATCTTTTACAGATGTTACATATAGCTCTTCTTCCAGGGCAGATCGGAGAATTAGATAGGTGGCGGGCACTCCCACACCTAAAACACAGGCACTCCTGTCTCCTTTTTCCCACTTGTACATTTTCTTCTTGCACAGATTTATTTGCTATTTGGTTACCATTACCACCCTTGCTTTGATACATGACAGTCGATTTGGCCGTTTTGCCCTTCTTTTTCTTTTGGTCTTTTGGGGTTTCTATCCTCTTGTCACCTACTTTCAAGACCTCAACCTGTTGGACAGCTTTGGATTCTTTCACAGCAAGTTTTGCCACACATTTCAAAGTATGCTCAATTCTTTTTGCAATCCCAATTACTTCATCTAAGCAAGGGTCATCTTTTAGCCACACTTCCTCTCTGATCCTGTCATTGGCACAATGTAACATGAACTGATCTCTAATATGTTCATCCAGACTTACACCAAATTTGCAGTTCAGCGATAAATGCCTAAGCGCAGTGATGTATTCCTCTACAGTTTCACCCTCATGCTGAGATCTCATACCAAGGTGATAGCGTTCCAACACAGTACTTATCTTTAGTTCAAAATGTTTATCTAGTTTTGCCAATGCTGCATCAAAGTCATTCATACCTTCCTCAACATCCAGTTCGCTTAATTCAGGTAAAGTTTCAAATATTCGCTGCCCCTCATACCCCAGAAGATGCATAAGCATAGCCAACTTTCTTTCTACTGACATGCCATTGCCACATGTGGCTTTCACATAATGGAGAAAACCTTTTTTCCAGGGCCCCCATTTAATTCTCGGGGGGCCCGGGGTCGGTAAAAACATCTGGGGACGCGGGATTCCGGATACAGCCATGGTGCCAATCCAAGTCTGTAGTGCTCTCCGAAATCAGCTACCAATCCACCAAAAGCGAAAAACAGAATGTCACTCACTTGCCACCTGCAGCCAATGTTTGAAAGTATAAGCGCTCACCTCATGTAAAAACACTGCTCTCCTCTTAACAATTCCACCATGTGATATCAAAACCAAACATGCGCAATATTGCTTGCAGGTCTCCAGAAGGTAAGGTCAGAGAAGGTTCAGCGCACTTTCCCTTCAGTCCAACATCGTAGGCCAGGTCGGGGGGGGGCAGCTCCTCACCCGTAGGCCTGGCGGTTGGAGGTCTCAGTCCGGCTCCAGCTCCTCAGCTCCGGATAACTACTCCCACTCCAGCTGCTGCTTTCCTCTTGCAGCACATCCCATCCTCGTCGCCAATGTAAAGCAATAAACTGGGCACAACAAGTTGAACAAATGGTTTATTGCTTGTAGGGATAAGCTGGGTAGTAGAGACCCCCAACCATCTGCACAAGTAGACTGACTCCTCAAAGAATAACATTCTAACACAAAGCTCAGGATTGCTCTGATGTCATCAATAGCTAGGATTCCATCAGTAGAACAAGGAATGGAAATCAGATAACACATTAACATATAATAGAAAAGACATCAACATAACACAGAAAATAAATGGTTTCTAGGTGAGGGGCAATGGAGAGACTTGGGCAGTGGAAGGACGTCAGTTTCTTGTAAGAACAAGAAGTGGAAACATTCTGTGCTTGAAACAAAGAACCAAGACTCTCTGAACTGAAGTAGGAAATGTTCATGACAGTTGTGTGGACGGAGAGTGTGCCATAGAGAAGGAACTCCCACTGAGACAGTTCTGTCTTCTCTGCTATTGTGTTTGGATGGAGGAACTCGAGGGAGGGAAAGCATTTCCCCTACCATTAAATAGGCTGAGGGTTCTACCTATGTTACTCCTAATACAGGAAAAGAATCTGCAGTGGAGACCTATATTGGATTTCGTAAGATAAGCAAATTGATTAAAGAAGAATCGTTCAGTATGTCTGTGCTGCAGAGTCCTCTTCAGCCACAAAAAGATGGATTTTCTGGTCACAGTAAATAAACAGTACGCTTATTTTCATATCCCCTTCTCCTCACCCATTGAATGTTTCTTTGGTTCACAGTCAACCAGCAGCACTATCGGTAATGGTGACCCTTTGCCTCATGTCTTCTCCAATAGTGATCACACATTTCTTGGCTCTGATGGCTTAGCATGTGTTCAAACAGGGTGTTCGTGTTGAATGTCTTGACTGGTTACTCGAGGCCCCACCTAAGTATGACTGGTGCACAATGATCGCTTAGCTCTAGAACTGATAGCATTGCGGGGGTTCTCTGTGAGCAGAGAAAAATCAATATTTCAGCCGTCCTAATGGGCAAAGGGTTTAGGCATGCCTTTGAACTTCGCTATCTGTCTTTTCTGGCTGTTGAAAGAAAGACAAACCACTCTGTTTGCTCTGGTTCAAAGACTTTCTAGGATGACTGCAGTCCTTCCTGGTAATGATGGGATCATGTCTAGAGCTAGAGCTGTAGTTAATAAAAAGCATGAAACCGCTGCAAGAGAACCTGGACAACCAGTGGGTGCAGTTCAGCTACATGGAAAGACAGGTAAGTCTTAGACCCAGAGTTTCAGACGAGACTCTGCTGGTGGCCAAGGCATACCGATATTGTCAGTGCTTCAGCTCCTTGACTTATAGCCATTGTTAGAACAAATGTCTCTTGGTCAGTTTGTGCCACCTATTTGAACCATGTACAGGTGAAGGGCTAATAAACGCCTTGCGAAAGCTTGCTGCACTTAAATGTGCTCAAGCTAAGAACGATATGTCTCCCACTAAAGTCCCTCCTGCCTGTGGTGATGGTACTAACAGTTCAGTTGGACAAAATGTTGATCATGTTTTACATCCTGAAACACACGCACAAAGTGAAGACAAACAGCTGTGGATTGAGCAATCAAACATGGCATCAGTAACCCAGTAGGACACCTACCAAGTATGGTATCCCTCCCAGCCGTCACTGGAATCCCAGATGATCATAAACTTCACTGCATATTCACTCAACTAACTCTTGGGTATCTCTGTCCTGTCATTATTTGTTTCCGTCTCACTGTATCAATGTTTGCGCCCCGATGCCAGTGGCGAAGAAGGCAACGTGCCAAAACATCACCAGCAGTATCACCACACCTAATACAAAGGAGATGCTCACTTTCCGCATTGCAGACAGGTATTTATTCTTTTCTGGCAATTAACTTCATTCCTATAGTGCAATCCAGTCTCTAGTACACCAAGTGTAAGGATCCGGATATCCCCAGCCTCTCAGTTTCGGTACTCTGATCATCTGCACCTCTGTTGTTGGGACCTGATCAAGCCACCAGTATATCTGTGCCTTCTAACCAGATAGCCGGGCTCGATTCTTCATCATGACCCTAAGTTGCTAGCCTTGTGCTGTTACTGGAGAGGTCAAGATTCAGATATTTAATGTTACAGAGGAGTGCATCAAAGTCCTAGCAGCAGCCAGAAACCCGCATTACACAAAGCAGTTCTGTGTCTGTGACACTGCATACAGCCTTAAAACTAATGCCAGAACAGAGTCTGCAATGAGATGAGCGGCGCCACAACATCTTTTCCACTGTAGGTGAGACATGTTCTGTCACTGTTGTTGCAGTTACTTTTATTGTTATATCTGCTTTGCCACTGTTAATATGTATTGCTTTGGAATCTATTGAAAACATGTGACTTGATTCAAGATTCGATGGTGGAATAGATAAGAAATGGTACCTGTAACTGCTACTCTTCAGCTTTTTTCCAGTGTTGAGACTTTTCATAGATTTGCATCTAAGAGACCTTGCTCCCAGGCAAAGTAGGTAGGGCTGATGTGTCATATGCTGCACAACTCTGTACATGAATCTTTAAATCGCATCCCAAGGTGGAGCCTAAATCTACCCATTTCGTATATCAAGAGGAAAATTACCAAAAATGATGGGCTTCTCAATTTAGTTTCTGTTTAAGTACTATTTTATGTAACACTAACCAGGATTCTCAGCGGTCGATTGGGACCCAGACACTCCTGGAAAGTAAATTTTAGGCAAGTAACTAGTTTCTTCTTTATTATACCTTGTACTCAGATATTCATCTTTGTCGGGCTCAACAAAATATTATACTTATCGCTTGTAGTTGAGATAAATGTAGGAACACTGAATACCTTATTTTTTTTTTTTTCTTTTTTTTTTTTTAAACCCTCTTCTTTTCATTGACATTTTGTACAACTGCCTTAACCTCTAAAATCACAACCATGTACCTTTCGATTTGAAAACAATACTCAAGCTATGAAATCAGCAAAACAAAGCCTCCTTTTGTACAAATGCCAAAAGTATGGTCTTTGGCACCTCTTACTTTTTTGTAAGGCTAGCAATGCTGTTCTTATATCCTCAGCTGAAAGCTTTATTTCCTTCTATCTGTGCACACAAAGATTAAACGGTGGAACACTCATAGAGGATTACCACGTGAGAATTCAGATCAAAACGTGTCTATATGTGCCCCTCTTTAGTTGTCCAAAGTGTCTTTCAAAGGTTTGTTCTTCAGCCTTCCTTCTGTATCGGTTTCAAAATCTCCCAAACTCATGCCTTTCCCTTTTTGTTTAGGTCTCATTTCAAGCTATAAAACATATTTTTCAACATGGAGAATGTTTTTGTTTCACCTAGTTCGTGGTCTTCCTTTCTTTGGTACATATGCCATTTTGTGTGATCTGCGTACATTTGTCTTCAGCCTGAACTACTTAAAGGGTGTCTAGCCTCTGGCACAATTGCAGAAGATATGAATTGGCATTTAGATCAATGACTTAGTTCTTGGCTGATTTACTGAACTAACCTTTCTCTTGTACTCTGCAGGCACATTCAAGATCCAGCAAGCCAGCGGTTAACTTGGAACAAGCCTCCAAAGAGCGTATTGGTCATCAAAAAAATCAGAGATGCCAGCCTTTTGCAGCCCTTCAAAGAACTTTGCATATTTCTTACTGAGGTACCTATCAATTTGTAACCGTTCTGTGAAATTTGTCTTTGGAATATGGCCTGACGTTGTGAGCTATTGTTGATTCTTTAAATTATGTTGCATGTGTTCACTAATCTTCTTCATATGGGACATGATACTAAGGTTGCCATGTTTCTAATAGCTCCCACTCGTGGCAGACCTAGTTCTGCAGCAAACTGGAAGAAGCCACAATCAGCTATGTCTAAGCCCTCTCTTACCACCCCCACCACCGATTGAAACCATCACCTTCAACCTAATCTGTAGTTCTCTTCAAACCCAGCACCTCCTTCAATTATGACTTTGCCGACCTGGTCACCACGATGTGCCCCACACATGCTAAGGTATTCCTTGAGGACTTCAACCTTCAATGCAGCACAGCCACCAAGACTGAAAAGGAGCATTGGTCAGCCTATTACACACTGAACCCCACTAGCACCCTAAAGACCTAACCCACTAGCAAGGCAACATGCTCATTAGTTCCTTGATGAATCTCTATTAGCACCCTGGCAGGGGGGAGCCAGCCAATCGGGTGGCTAATGACGCAGGCTTGAACCGCTGGTCTACATCAAGCTAAAGATTGTGAGACAGAACTTTACCAAGCAATACCAGGAGAAGGGTGTTCTTCTCCTTGTCCCGAACTAGTAGTTGTGTCAAGGACACCAGGGGAAGGGAGTTATTCCCCCTGGCCTTGTTGTGAACTGCGCCAAGCAATACCAGGAGAAGTCATTCCCCTGGTCCTGAACTGGGAGTTGTGCTGGAGACACCAGGGGAAGGGAGTCCTTCCCCCTGGTTTTATTGGAAACTATATAAATCTGCACCAGGAGAAGAGAGCCATTCATGGAGCTGCTGGGATCCTTTCTTGCCAGCCACATCATTCACGTTCACTAATACACAGTTGATACTCAACCCTACCTCCCAAAATATCTTGCATCAAAGACATCCACCAGCTCACGCCCTGCCTCATGCTGATACAAACGTGTGGATGTTTTAGTGCCTACCTCAAATTGAACTTCACCAAAACAGAATTCTCCCCCTCCTCCCACCCCCCAATGAAACCAAATGCACCTATATCTAGACCTGGCTGTCCGCCATGACCGTAGAGGGCTTCACACCACAGCTGACACCATTTACCACGTCCCTTGGATTCCAAATTGAGTCATCTCTCCTTCAAAATACACATAGCAAATAAAACCCAGGGAGCTTAGTACCAATTGGTTCTCTTGCGGATAATCCGCCGTTCCTTCCGGCAAATAATTTCTGCTCCATTGTACTGGCTTTCGTCCTCTTACCTGGACGTGCTAACACCCTGCTCACTGGCCTACATACCTCCTCCTTTACATGAATGAGAAACATCCTCTACGCTACATACCACGTCATCAAAGGCCTCTGCAAAGCTGACCACATTACGGCCACAGCTGTTGAACTACACTGGTTGCCCCTACAAACATGCATCGCCTTCAAGGCCAGCTGAATCATTTGAAAAACGTTTGTGTTCCCTCCTATTTTTGTGATAGGCCACCATCTCTGGCGGCAAGCACTCCACAAGGAGCAAATCTGGTCAGATTAGAGATGGAAAAATGGAAAAACAGGAAACGGGCTTGGTCGACATACGCCCCCATGCTGTGGAACTTGGTTCCCTCCAAATTGGACTTACACCAATCCTTGTGCAATTTCACAAAGTAGTTTGGAACTCGCCTCTTCTACACACACTGTAACACGCCTGATCCCACCTCTATCTGACCCCACCACATCCGTCATCACTGCTCCTGTTACTTAAATGTAATGTAACACAATCCTTTTATAACATTGCCCCCTAACTGGTGATCCTATCAACCAACGATGTACAGTGCTCAATAAGGCCAGATCAGCCATTGCCGCCACATTAGATTAGGGCAGCAACAAATGCATTCTATGTTCAATTTGTCAATTCATTTAATTTCAAACTCTTGGTCCGTTTTGGGAGTCCGGTAGAATGCTTCTGCGCCAATCCAAAATGTGTCCATGTATGTGATGTCATGACGTTGGACACCCTCTTCTAAACTTGACAGATCAGGATGGGCAAAACGCTGGCAGTGGGCGCTGCACTGGAGGCAAGCCAGACGGAGCACAGACCTCTATTCCCCAAGTGACCTGCGTGTGGCTTCGCCTTTGCCATGTGCTGCGGAAGGGCCCTGATTGCTAATTAAATATTTCATACGATTGTGTTGTGTTTTTTATTTAAACCTCTGTCCCTGCTAGGATAATCCTCGGTACAATAGACGGACCTTGCAATTTTCCCTATTAATATTCATTTTGTAGACCTTTTACTGCTGCCTGTTAAGACGCAAGAATCGTTTTTTGCATGTACATTTTAGAAAAGTCCTACATAAAATGTCTGCCTCTTTATGAAAGCACTGCAGAGTACGTGCAGCCCTTGTGGGACGGAGATGGTTGAGCTGGAATGAATACTTATTTTAGAACACCATTTGCTGGAGCTAATAGCTTGGACCTTATTCGAATCTGTACAGCACAGCCTCAAGCGAAGCATTCACTGCTGGGAGAAAGGGGTTCTGGAGCATCCGATGTGTCTCTGCCTTTTCTGGCAGCCTCTCATTTTGGGATGAAGCATTTAGCATCATGGAGCCTAATCCTGATTCTTGCAGATTGTACCTGGCATTAATGAAATCTGGGAACATGCTGACAGGCGACATCTCTCTGAGATTAGTAGGGCTGGGGGAGGGTCAGCATCCTGTAACCTCCCAAACCCAACCAGCCGTTCAGAAACGCTGTATGTCCTGAAATCACCCTACTGTGGTATAGGCAATCGGCTTGTATCAGTAGAGCGACACCCAGAGAAGTCGGAATGATGCCTACTCCACCAGGTTACTACTGTCTGACCTCAAAACGTAATCCGTGGCTTTCGCTCAAACAAGTTCGATGATAATGCTGACATTTTGTCAATCCGCCATTTCTCTGTCCCTGTGAGATCTCAGCTCAGAGTGGAAAGGGCATATTTCAAAAGCAGAAACCACTTGCCCGAGCATAATCAGGAGGCCACCGAAAATAACTCTGCTTGCCCCTAGGAAATGGAACTGGAGAGCCTGGTAAAATGAATGCACAGCTCTCCGCAGGCGAAAACATCCTGGAAGTTTGGAGCACTGCAAAACCTACAGATGGGAGAATCTCACCTAAAGATGTGACATTTTTTACAGAAGAAGAAAGTCATTAAATGACTTAATGTTTCTGTGAATGGTCCTCCAGCATGCTAGAAAAAAAGAGCATTACATTGCATGCAAATAGAAGATAGAATTTCAAGCAACTAATTATTAGCAGAGGGGGCTTGTATAGTGACATTACAAAGGCCTTCTGATTATTGTTCAGCCATGCAATATCCGACAGCTGGACTAATTATTTTTGTACGACACAGCCGTATTCTATGGGGTGCAATGATAAAGGTGAATGGTTGTTATATACTTCACATTTTGAACAAATGCTCAGTGAATAATGTGCAAATTACATGCTCGAGTGTCCGATGAGTGAAGGATGCATTCAATGCATGTCTTCTTGACAGGCCACATTTTAGAATGGCCAACCCTATATTGCATTCATACAAAAGAGGTAACCGGGACCCCTCTCTCGAAAGAACACAACATGATAACCTGCTCAGTGGTTTTTAACCACTTTGAGAGTTCGCAGCCATCTGCTTTTTGCTCACTGTACCTTTCACAGATGGGGAAATATCCATTTGCATATCAGTCTTCGTCCCGCCCACATGGGCAGTCCAGCACCGAAATGCTATGGCAATTCTCTTCTGAACAAGAGTACCAACAGCAACCCCTATATTGCATTCATAAGCCACATAACTGGTATTAGCCATACGTGTATATTGTGTGATACTTGCAAAATAATGGCGTGAAAGCATGTTGTAATGTAGTTCTTCAAGCTAGATGCTTGCCGCTAAGCACTGAAAGTGGTATTCAATGTACCGTTCCCAGAAGGAATTGCAATTTACGGCAATAGTTGTACGAATGGGCTTGGCTCTGTGATCATTTGGGTGAATGCATAGTTTTCAGGGATTTTACCAGAAGAAAATGTAATTAAAAGAATGGGTGAGAGCTTCCCTTACTGTCCAGCAGAACTTTCTGTTGGTGATGGTATTACGCTGTCATGTTGTGGATGCGTGACAGCCTTGAGGTGTGTTCAAGAGGTCCTTAGAGTTGTGGGACTATTAACCAGGCAATCCTATTGGATTCCGTGCTGCTTATAATTAGAGGGGGTTCTGGTAAAGCTGAGCCTGCTGGTGGAGGTGTCAGAGACAGGAACATGCTATGTGCAATATGATTGCTGTGCGGCACAAAAGTAATTTCACAAAACATTCTCTCCCACCGCACCAGATTGGCTTCAGGTGCCAGAGGAAGAACTCATGCTGACCATATATGTACTGATTTGGTATATAAGCCATTGGAATGCAGTATGTGAGTTTTAAATTAGAGTTCAAATGTGTAATACAATGCATGGCTTGCTAGTTATGTCAAATGGAGACATACACATTAAGGACAAACTCTAGGAAGTTAACTGTGCATAATAAGGTCTGTATGCAGAGGTTGTCTGGCACCTTAAGCACAGGCTTTGAGGTCTTAGTACACGGTCATATTGGACTGAAGCAATGGCCAAAGGAGCAGGAGAGTGCAGGCTCTTCCACTAACTCCCTAGGCCACGAACGGGAATAACATGTTCTTTCCACTCCAATTTAATATTTCTCCAGCATGGGGTCCGTCATGGATTCACATGCTCATGAATATACCCCATCGTCAGGCTGGGAATCCTCGGTAAAGAAAAAATCAGTATCAGTTTCGTTTCTGATCTGTCTTTCTTAGTAGTAACCAATCACCGATCTCTGGGTCATACTGCCCCCAGCCAATGACTGCCCTCTCCCTAAGCCCCGCCTCTGGCAGCCATCCTCAGATTTTTACCGCACGCTCAAGTGTTGGGAGTCCTCGTGTTTAGCTCTCGAGTTTTTTTACTGCGTTTTCACGTTTTTTCAGGAGAATTTCTCATTTTTTTGGTTTAATCGAGCCTCAAGCTCCACCGTTTCTACTTCCGATAACAGGGACCCGTTTCGGAATTCTTCTACGCCCCTCAAGGGTGAAGTTTTTGTCGAGTTTACACTTCTCGGAGGATTCCGGAAGATCTGCGGCCTACCTCAAGGACATGGCCCAGGACAAAGGGAGCTCGACGCCCAGATCAAAGCTGTTCAGGAATTGCCCTGGATGCGTATCATATAACGTTTTCAAGGAGGACGAGCATTTGCGATGTCTCTACTGCCTCCACGGGGACAAGATGCACGTGGAGAAGGACTCTGCGTTCTGCAAGAACCTTTCTGAACGGACCAAACAAGATTGTCGTTCCCGCCTCGCCACCTGGCTAGAGAAGGGCACAGCAAGTGAGGAGGCAAAGAAGAAGTCTGAGTGGGCTTCTAAGTCCTTTGAGGGCGTCCCGGCGACGGGGGCCCAACAGAAGGCCAAGCACCGCAAGTCCGCGGGCTCCGGGAGCGCCGAAATGTCAGGCTCTTCGGTTGCCAAGCAGGGCGCTACTTCCCCGGCACGTTCGACCACGAGCCAGCGCTCTGGATCAGGGAAGAGGAAGTCCGAGAACCCGGGTAGGCCGTTGGAGCGGACCCGGTCGATCTCGAAGGGGGAGCGAGGCGTTGACCCTCCCCCCCCCCAAGGCGAAGGCCCAGGACGCACCTAAGGTGGTGAGGGCCTTGATCCACCCGGCTAAGGCCTCTACCGAAGTGGTCTCTGCGACCCTGGCGAAGCCGGCTGAGACTACGCCAATGGAAACGGCCTCTGGGCCCAGAGTATCCCTGCCGCCGCGGAGGGAATCCTCTTTCCAGCCCATCGCTAAGACCCCTGTGAAACCCCCGGCTGAAAAAGGGGGGGGGGGCGGTGGCCATTACAGACTCGGAATCACCTCTGAGGAGGAACTGGTGGAGACCGAGAGGGGCCTCAACGAAAAGGTCCATAGGCCTCAACGAGAGGTTCATAAACCTCAACGAGAGGTTCGAGAAGGTTCGATCCCAGGGGACGGTCCCTGCTGACGTGATCGAGGATAGCGACGAGGACGACGAACAGGGCCCACTGGAGCGGCCATCCTGTCCGTCGCAGCCATTGCCCGAGTCCCAGGATAGCTCGGCGCCATTTTGTTGGCAATCCAATCCTTATGTACCGAGATAAGGACAAGATTACCACGCACCCCGACGGAGGAGCCAGAACCAGGCCCGTCGGGAAGCCCTCTGAACAAGCGATGACACAGTAGACATCCCGTCAACCCCCCCACCCCCGCGGGCGTCCCCAGCCGACGAGGTTGGCTCTTTCCATGCCATGATAACCAGGGCATCTGAGCTCTTCCAGCTCTGCCCTGAAGAAGAGAAAAAGGAGGGGTTTCTGTACCAACGACGAGAGGCTAAAAGGAAGACGGTCCCCGCGGTGCCTTTACTCGACAACATCTGGGACGAGGGGCTTGCTGTCCTCAAGAACCCTGCCACGACACCCGCCAAGAGGGACAGGTACGAGAAGAAGTACCAAGTCCCCGATGCCGCCCCCTTGTGCCTCCAGGGCCCAGCCCACGCCGGACTCAGTCAACTCGGCAGTGGCTAAGAAGAAGGCAGCGGGCGCGGCGGCCTCAACTTCCACTTCCCCACCGGACAGCGAGGGTAAGAAGTTGGACTCTATGGGACGACGAGTCATCTCGTTGGCGGCGACAACGATTAAGGCGGCCAATGCCTTAGCGATCGTGGCCCGCTACGACAGGGAGCTCTGGTTCAAGATAGCTCCCCTGCTAGATTTCCTGCCTGACGACAAAAGGGCGGAGGCCCTAGAAATTCTGCAGGAAGGCGAGGTGGCGTCGGATCACGCCATTACGGTGGCAACGGACATTGCCGATACTGGATTTCGCCAACTGGGCAACGGAGTTTGCCTCCGACGACAAGGATGGCTCAAGGCGACAGACTTTCGCCAGGACGTCCAGACCAGAGTGTTGGTCATGCCGTTCGACGGCAACAACCTCTTTGGTAAGGCGGTGGATGAGTCTCTACAGGCCATCAAGACCGACTCGGAGACGGCCCGGGCCCTTGGGGTGCTTCAGCAGCGACGGCCCTTTCGGAGCTCTGGAGGCAGACAGGGTGCCTCCAAAGGATCCAGCGGTGGCTCCTCCACCTACTGCCAGGCGGCCCGCTCCTCTTCCCAGGAGGTCTACAGAGGTCGCAGCAAGCAAGGGGGTTCCCGCCGTCGCCGCCAAGGAGGCCAAGGCGGCAAGGCCGCTTCCAAGCAAGACTGACCCGACAGGGTGGTCGGGCCCCCACCGAAGCACCCCAGTGGGAGGCTGACTGACTAAGTTCGTCAGGGTGTGGGAGTCCATCTCCACCGATCGTTGGGTGTTGGACACCCTGGCCAACGGGCACTCGCTGGAATTCCTAAAGAAGTGCCCTCGCATTCCTCCCATGGCCAGGAAGGAGAATCACGTCCCTCAACTGCTGTTGGAGGTAAAGGCGATGTTCAAGAAAGGTGCCATTGAGCTCGTCCCCAGGAGGCTCCGGGGTCCGGAGTTTACTCAAGGTACTTCCTCGTCAGGAAGAAGACAGGCGGTTGGCGCCCCATCCTAGACCTGCGTCGGTTAAACAAATACATCAAGGCGCAGAAATTCAGGATGGTCGCCCTCCAGCACGTACTGGGACAGCTGGAGGAAGGCGACTTCCTATCGTCGCTGGACCTGGAGGATGCTTACGTCCACATCCCCATTCTAAAAAGGCACAAGAAGTTCCTCAGGTTCGTGGTTCAAGGACGCCACTACCAATTCAGAGCCCTACCGTTCGGATTAAAGTCGGCACCCAGGGTTTTCACCAAGTGCCTGGCACCAGTGGCGGCGCGGCTGCGCCTGCAGGGGATCCACGTCTACCCCTACCTGGACGACTGGCTAATCCGGGCAAGGTCAAAGGAACTCGCCGTCAATCATACGGCGAGGACCGTCCGGTTGCTCACGGAGCTGGGGTTCTCCATCAACTACCCCAAATCCCACCTGGTTCCGTCGCAAGTAGCACTGTTTTTGGGGGCGAAGCTCGATACAGTGGAGCAATTGGCCTCCCCTTCAGAGGAGCGGACCTAAACCATCCTGGGCAAGGTACGGCGACAGTTAGCCACGGATGTGGCCAGGGTGAGGTCCATCAAGTCCCTTCTCGTGATGATGTCCTCATGCATCTACCTTGTGCCCCTTTGCAGACTTCGGATGCGTCCGCTACAGGAGTTCCTCGACACCCGCTGGTTTCAGGCAGGGGGCTGCTTCGAGGACAGGATCCCCCTCGACGAGGAGTTCCGTCGGGCGATCCTATGGTGGGGCACCCGGGCTCACCTCACGACGGGCACAGACTTTCAAACCCCGGCGTTTCAGGAGACGGTGACTACGGATGCCTCTCTGGAGGGTTGGGGGTCCCACACCGGAGATCTCCACGCAAGAGGCCTTTGGCTCCCGGAGGAGAGGTCTCTTCACATCAACATCTTGGAGCTCCGTGCAGTGTTCTGGGTGCTCAAGTCGTTCCTCCCGTCCCTCAAGGACAAAGTGGTGAGGCTCTTCACCGACAACACCACCACGATGTTCTACATACGGAAGCAGGGGGGCACCAGATCCCCAGCCCTATCCAAGGAGGCCCAGGATCTGTGGCACTGTGCCGTCGCCCAGGGGTTGTTTCTGGTTCCCTTCCACCTGGCAGGAATAAAAAACACCATCGCCGACTCACTCAGCAGGGAGCTGCGCTCGTGCCACGAGTGGGAACTGCGCCAGGATCAAGTGGATCGACTCTTCCAGCGATGGGGCAAACCCCAGATCGACCAGTTTGCGACTGCAACGAACTCCAAGTGCCAGAGGTTCGCCAGCAGGTTACCACACCCGAGGAGCATGGGCGATGCTTTCTTGTTCCCTTGGGACGGCCTGTTTCTATACGCGTTCCCTCCATTGCCGTTGCTGCTCCGCCTCACCAGCCAGCTCAAGAAGTCCAGGTGCAGGATGATCCTCGTCGCACCGGCGTGGCCGAGGCAGGTCTGGTTCCCGGACCTTCTGGACTTGTCAACGTCCCCGCCAGTCAGGTTGCCGGCGGACGCGGATCTTCTCTCCAGAGAAGGAGGCACCATTCTACACCACGACCCACAGTCGCTGAACTTGCAGGCCTGGCTCCTGCAGCATTAGAGTTTGGAGGGTACGATATCCCGGCTGATTGCAGAGAGGTTCTTGCAAAAGCCAGGGCGTCCTCAACTCTCAAGTGCTACGGTCATAAATGGAAGAGGTTCTCTGTCTGGTGCCGTGCACAGAAGATTAACCCTCTGCGGATTACGGCCCCTCAAGTGCTGCCGTACTTAGTGTCGCTGGCCAAAGCTGGACTGGCTCACGCCTCCATAAAAATACATCTGGCTGCCATCTCCCGATATACCAGGACTACGGGACGGGCGTCCTTGTGGTCTCATCGCCTGGTAAAGGAATTTATGAAGGGACTATTCCGATCATTTCCGTAGGTGAAGGCCCCTGCCCCGGCGTGGGAACTTAATGTGGTGCTGACCAGGCTCATGGGAGCCCCATTCGAGCCTATGCATTCGGCTCCTTTGAAGTTCCTGTCATGGAAGACAGCGTTCCTCGTGGCCATCACCTCTGCACGACGAGTGGGAGAGATTCAGGCCCTATCTTGCAAGCCTCCATACTTGACTTTTCATGACACAAGGGTAGTGCTTAGGACGCACCCCTCCTTCATGCCCAAGGTGCCGTCGGACTTCCACCTCAACGAGCCCTTGGTGCTACCAGTTTTCTTCCCGTCGCCTTCGACGCCGGCCAAGAGGACTTTGCACTCGCTGGATGGAGCTAGAGCGCTGAAGTTCTACGTGGACCGCACAAAGAGTTTTTCGGAAGACGTCACAGCTATTCATGAACTTTGGGTCTGTGAATCAAGGGAAGGCTCTCTCGAAGACTTCCATTTCCAGATGGCTCTCCGGCTGCATCATGCATTGTCACTGGTTGGCAAACCGACTGCTGCCCGGGCCGTCTGAGAGCCCATTCGACCAGAGCGATCGCTGCTACCACGGCGTTCCTGTCGGGTGTGCCCCTGCTGGACATCTGCAGGGCTGCTACGTGGAGGTCAACGCACACCTGCACAAGATTCTACTGCGTCGATCGGGACTCCAGGGAGGAGTCCAGGGTCGGCCAAGCAGTGCTGCGCAACCTGTTCGCTTAAGGTGAGCCTGGTGAGGAGGTAAGAGATGCTTAATGTTGAGTTGCTGTATTGCTTAATGTTGAGCCTGTTGCCACCTCCCGTGGTTGTGCATGTGTATACTTCTATATATTCTTTTATTCATGAGCATGTGAATCCATGCCAGACCCCATGCAGGAGAAGGAACAAGTTACTTACCTGTAACTGTTGTTCTCCAGCATGGGTCTGGCATGGATTCACATGCAAACCCTCCCACCTACCCCTCTGCGGCTCTTCACTTGGTCATACTGCCACTTGGCGTGCTACCAAATCTGAGGATGGCTGCCAGAGGCGGGGCTTAGGGAGAGGGCAGTCATTGGCTGGGGGCAGTATGACCCAGAGATCAGTGATTGGTTACTACTAGGAAAGACAGATCAGAAACGAAACTGATACTGATTTTTTCTTTACCGAGGATTCCCAGCCTGACGACGGGGAATATTCATGAGCATGTGAATCCATGCCAGACCCATGCTGGAGAACAACAGTTACAGGTAAGTAACTTGTTCCTTATGCTTCTATGACTTAAGAAGGGATGGAGAGAAATTGACCAGTAAAGTTGGGGAGAGTGTGCACTTTGTTGGGTCTAGGGCAGCAGATTGCTTAAATATGCCACTTACTATACCACATCTCAAAACTAGGTTTGCACTGACTAAATACCTAAAATAAATAATATAAAATAGAACTGGACATTTAAATCATCACATTTGTGCATAAGACTGCAAACTACTTTAAAATGTGCCCATGACACCAGTTTTGTTAATTCCATCATTAGTTTAGTTTATTTATTAAGCGCGTCCAAACCCTCAGGTAGCTGGGAATCGAGACGTGGTAACCTTATGACTTTTTCAAAAATATACCTACTGCCCAACTTAGCTGAAGCATTAGTTCTTTATTTCGGCCCGTGAAACCAGGAGCTGTCTAGATCTATAGTGGAAGTGATATAAGGAATGCAAAGTACAGTAGAAAAGTGGGGAGGGAGCAGAGAAATAAAGGCTGGCACACACACTTCATGGAGCTCCAGTTCGTCCTTTTTACCTCTGCCACATTGCTTCTAATTCTTCAGAAGGAGGTTCCATGTGGTCTGGTTTGGTTATATGACGCATACATGCACCTTGGGAGCATATTTTGGTCTTCCTGGAGGCTCATCATTCATGATGCAAAACCACAGAGGTATGATGCTCAGTCTTTAAGATGAGTTGAGTGCACTTGAACACTTTCCTTCTTGATAGATGCAGCTGTTTGTAAGACCTTTTGAGATTTTCGAATGCAAAATGGGGAGTATTGACCAAATGTATGAATCGTACAGTGCTGGAAATGTAAACCAGCTGTGGTAGCCCACCATATGAGTGAGGTATCGTGGTTGGGTGTGAGAGATCGGGGTGATGCTGTGCTTTGCAAAGGTAGTCATACTGGTGTTCTGTACAAAGCTTTAAACACAGCTTTCCTCTTAAAGAAATTGGTCAATATATAGTGGTTTAGGCTTAGTTGTTGTCACAAGCATCATTGGTGTAGTAGGTGAAACCATTCCTCTGTGCGTGTCTGCCCCAGCCAATCTACCAACCCTCTTTCATTGCACTAGGCTAGCTTTTCCTGCTGCAGCTCCAATTCCAATGCAGCGGAGGTGTTCTCTAAGAGTGATCACTGGTGCATTCAGCCTCCAACCAGGGCCTATGCTTAACATATCTACAAGCACATTTGTGTTGTGAGATTATTTCACTGCACTGATTTAAATCCCTTTTGACTGGCCGTGCTACTCGGACTATTAGGTATTGCAGTGTGTAGCTGCAACGTGCAGTGGACCTTTATCCTTAATTCATAGGCCCTAACTCTAAATCACCTGCCCTAGGTGAGAGAAGGGAATAGGTTCTTACCTGTAACTCCATTTCTCCTGCATTGGTATCTTTCATGGATTCACATGCTTAGAATATTCCCTGTCGTCAGACTGGGACCCCTCGGTACACATACATAGCCTTTTCCTATAGGAAAACTTCTGACACTTTTGTGTCCTATCTACGTCCTTTTGGGGCCCGCCTATGCATGCTCCGTAGGACGTCGCGGTATAAGAGCCCCGCCCCTGCGGCTCCCGATTCTGGCCCCTCCAAAGTAGGAAGGGTTAAACCTATCAAGCATATACATTGCATTCCGGGGAGGCTGGCGGGCACATGTGAATCCATGAAAGATACCAATGCTGGAGAAATGGAGTTACAGGTAAGAAACTATTCCCTTCTCCAGCATTGGATCTTTCATGGATTCACATGCTTAGAATAGATTGTATAGCAGTAAACCTGAAGACGGTGGTGAGAATGCAATGCAATATACATTCACAACAATACACAATGCATAGGTACACAAGAAATAAGTTTACCCATATATCTGTACCTCCATAAAGCATACGGTCACCAACAGGTAGAAAAAACTCTCCACAGTGTAGAGCTTACCTTATTGAAACAGATGGCGCAGGACTGCTCTTCCCATCTGCACCTCGTCCGCATGCTGCCTCGCAAGGCAGTAGTGGCGGGTAAACGTGTGGGGCATCGACCATGCTGCAGCCTGGCATATGTCTGTTAGCGGAATTCCTGCCCATAATGCTGCTGAAGAGGACGTTGATCTTGTAGAATGGGCTCTAGGATGCCCTTGCAGCGGTCTTCCGGCCTTTGAGTGGCAAAAAGCAATAGTCGACGAGACCCATAGAGCCAATCCTTGCTTAGAAATTGCATTTCCTCTCGTCGACGGACCATACGCAATGAACAGTTGTCGAGTAGACCTGAGTTCTTGTGTACGATGTCGGTAAAATTTTAGGGCCCTCTTAATGTCCAAGGTATGAAGAGCTTTTTCCGCTGCCGATGATGGGGTCGCGAAGAAAGTAGGGAGGACAATGGACGAGTGTTTGTGATGCACTGTAGGAACTTTCGGAACGAAAGTAGGATTAGTTGCCAGAACCACCTTGTCTTTAAAGAATCTTAGGTATGGAGGGTCTACGACCAACGCTTGCAGTTCCGAGATTCTCCTAGCTGACGTGATGGCAATTAAGAATGCCAACTTCCACGATATGAATTTCATGTCCGACGTGGCCATAGGCTCAAAGGGTGGTTTCATTAAGCCTGCCAACACTACGTTGAGACTCCATGTTGGTGGAAAACGTTTTACTGGGGGAAAAGTTCGAAATAAACCCCTCATGAAGTGTTTCACTAGTCTGTCGCTGAATAGAGGAGACTGTCTCTTCCTCGTGAACCTAGAGATGGCCGCCAGGTGCACCTTTATCGATGTGAAAGATAAACCCCCCTCTGCCAAGTGAAGCAGATAAGGCAGAACTTGCTCCGGAGTCACCTTTAACGGGTGTAGACCTTGTTGTCCTCGACACCACTCACAGAACCTTCGCCACTTATAGGTGTAAGATTTGTTGGTAGAAGGGGCCCGAGCCGCTTGCAGAATTTTCTGGCAATCCTCCGAAACGTCTAAGGCACCAAATTCCGAAAAGTCAGGAGCCAGGCTGTGAGGTTGAGACTGTCCGGGTCGTGATGCCACACCGTGCCTTTGTCCCGGGACAGTAGGTTCGGGACTCTCGGAAACGCTATTGGTTGTTCCAGCGACAGGTGAAGCAGGTCGGAAAACCACGGTTGCCTCGGCCAGTAAGGTGCCACTAGAATTACCCGGCAACTGTACCTGCGTATCCACTGCACCGTCCTCCGTATGAGGGGGAACGGAGGAAAAGCATAAAGGAACTTGTCCGTCCATGGGAAGGAGAACGCCTCCCCCATGGAACCCTCCTGAGGCCATCTGCTTGCGAATTGCTCGCATTTCTTGTTTTCCTTCGTTGCGAAGACGTCCAGGTGGGGGTGACCCCATTTCTGGAAAACTTTCGTCAGCTGAACTGTGTCCATTTCCCATTCGTGTATCTGGGCAATCCTTCTGCTGAGGGAATCCGCTTGCGAGTTCCTCACTCCCGGGAGATGGTGAGCCACGATGGAAATCTCGTGCTTTAATGCCCAATGCCATACTTTCTGGGCCTCCATGGAAAGGGTCCAGGATCGCGTCCCCCCTTGTTTTCTCAAATAAAACATGGCCGTCGTATTGTCCGTCAGCACTCGTACTCTCGATCCCTTGATGTGTGGTAGGAACGCCTTCAAGGCCCATCGCACTGCTCTGAGCTCTAACACATTGATGTGTAGGAGTGACTCCGTTTGAGACCAACGACCTTGCGTTTGAAGAGTGCCCATGTGAGCTCCCCAGCCAGTTAGAGACGCATCCGTGACTATGGTCAGCTGGAACTCCGGTTCCTGTAGGGGTACACCGTTGTTCAGGTTGTGGAAACTCTGCCACCATTGAAGAGTCCGAAGCAGTTTGTCGTTGTCGATGATTATCTTGTCTGACCACGATCCTTGGGCCTGAGTCCACCTGTCCGCGAGGAACTCCTGAACTGGCCTCATGATGCCATGGCCCCTAGGACCGAAACATATTTTCTCACTGAGAGCTTGGTGTTTCGCCGTAGTCGACTCACCAGTTGATTGAGTTTTGAGATTCTGTCGAGGGAAGGCTTCACTAGCCCCGACTGGGTCTCGAACTGTGCCCCCAGGAACACCAACGTTCTCGATGGCATCAGCGAGGATTTTTTGAAGTTTATGGCAAATCCCAGCTGTTGTAGAAGCTGCATGGTGGCTTGCAAACTTGTGTTGGTCGACGCTGGGGAGGATCCCCTTACCAGCCAGTCGTCGAGATATGGGTATACATGGTGGCCTTGCCTTCTTAGCCAGGCCGCTACTGGGGCCAGGCATTTTGTGAACGTTCTGGGGGAGGTTTTGTGTCATGATCTCTGCTTCCAAAATGTCAGGGCTTTCCCAACTCCCTTGGAAGCAGATCCATAACCCAGGTTCCGAGTGCCAACCAGTCCCAATTGGGACCTTTTGGACCCAGTCCTGGCACCAGTGGCACCAGGCTCATAAATATGCCCAGTCCCAGCGCTGGAAGCGCCGGGCTCATAATGCTTGGGTGGACTTACCTGCAGCAGACCATGCTGCTTACTTGCCTGCCAGTTGAGCCTCTGATCCTCTTCTGTTTGGAACTACTTTTCCTGTTGGGTGGGGCAGGAGCCACTCCCTAGATTCAGAACACTGGAACTCTTCTGGAAAGCAGGAACTCTTTTCTTACCTAGGCGTGGCTGTGGAAGGAGACACCTAAGCACTACTGGAGGCTATTTAAACCACAACCGATGGATGAATCTTGCTTTGCGTTATTCTGCATCCTCTGCAGCAGAACGCTCATCGTGTCTTCTGCATCTGATCCTGGGCCTAAGGAAAAAGGCTTACCATCCTGAATCCAGTCTTCAGCAACACCTATAAAGACCAGAAAGAACAGGTTAGCATTACGGTCTTCAGTGACAGCTCTTCACTTACCTGGTCCATCGGCTGTCACCAACGCCTCGCGCTGCATTCCGGCATCTGAAAGACAAAGGCTTACCTACTCTTCGTGCGCTCCGGAGGTCTTCACACTGCATTCCGGCATCTGAAAGACAAAAGCTTACCAACTCTTCGCACGCTCCGGAGGCCTTCGGCGCTGCATCCCGCATCTGAAAGACAAAACAAGGTGCGTTTAAAGACATTGGGGAACTTTAATACTCACGTGCCATTACTCCTTTCCACATCTAACCCAGTGGGTATTCCGGCACCCTGCAGCTGCTCCGAACTTGTACCTGCAAAATAAAAAGACAGTTAGAGCGCATCGTGAAGCAGGCAACAAGCGCTTACTTACGTGCTTCCAGGCGCTTCTATTCATCACACGGGCTCCATCTTCAACTCACTTCAGCCCGTTATCCGCCATCGCCGGAACCCTGCAAAACAAGAGACATCATTACTAAAGACTTTAAAGACATTAGAATTACTCGAAACTTACCGCTCGTGCAGTAAATGACGGACAGCAGTCCTCTGAAGTCAAGAGGCCTGCTCCCCTTATCCAGTGAAGAAACTGGTTACAGCACCCTGCCCCGAGGCAGATGGAGAGCACAGCGTTCACTTACCTAAGGTGAGAGCGTTAACCTTTGGGGTTCTACAGGAGAAGAGAAAGGGAAGAAGAGAGAGACATTCAATAACCCAGTTCCTTAATCCCATATTTTCTATCTGCAGACATCTTACCGAGTCGAGTCAGTCATACAGTGCACAGAGGTCCAGCCCAAAGAGCCAGCCGTGTGTTACACATCACCTCTGAAGATACGGTATACGCCCAGTCAAGACCGGCGCCTCTACGGGAATCAGGTGAGCGTTACATTTTGAGCCCAAAGGGAAGAACCGTGAACTGGTAGTGAGTCCGCCCTATCACGAACCTCAGGAACTTCCTGTGTTTCCGACACATTGGAATATGGAAGTAAGCGTCCTGTAAATCCAGGGACACCAGAAAATCCCCTTCTTGAACGGTTCGGATCACTTCCTGGAGCGTGAGCATTTTGAATTTTAGGCTCTTTAAGGACTTGTTGAGATCGCGTAAGTCTAGAATGGAACGCCATTTTCCGTTTGGCTTTTTCACGACGAAGAATCTTGCAGTACCCTCAGATGGGAATGAGCGACGAACGCAGGTGGAATGTGCGGAGGGCTGCGCTTGAATTGTAGAGAATGCCCGTTCCTTATTGTGTCCAGCACCCATTGATCTGTCGTTATTCGTTCCCATTCGTCGACATAGGCTGATACTCTTCCCCCCAGAACGGTGTGTTGCTCGTCATTGCTGATCTTTATTTTGCTTCTCTCTCGACGACGACGGATAGGATGGTCTCTTCCTGGAGGTCTGGAAGTTCTGGCGTCGGTTTGCTGTTTGGGAAGCACGCCTGTATCCCTGGGAGGGGTACGCCGACCTACCGAACAATCTGTCTCCTGACGCAGAGAATCTGGAATTACCTGAAGCCCCTCTAAAGGGACGAAAAGACTTGTAGCTTCGGCCACTCTGGAGGGCCCCTAATGAACGTGCCGTGTCCGAGCCCTCTTTCATTCCCTTTAGGGCCTCATCTACTTTTTCTCCGAATAGAAGGTCTCCCTCAAAGGGCATATCTAATACTTTGTATGGTTGCCAGACATTTGGTCGAAAAAAATTGGTCGACCAGACAAATGGTCGAACCAATTTGATCGAAAACCATTTTTTTATTTTTTTATTTTAACCCTTTTTTTTCATTTTTTTGGGGGGGTCCCCCCCCCAACCCCCTTTTTTTCTCTAAAAACCCCTTTTTTTACTAAACGAAAACCCGAAAAATAAATATATACATAAAAAAAAAAATTCGACCATTTGGTTTTCGACCAAATTGCGTCGACCAAATTGCAGTCGACCAGTTTTTTTTTGACCAGTTGACTGGACACCCTTTGTATTGTACCTCCGGCCTGAAGTAGGTACACTTAAGCCATGACTGTCATCGTAACACAACCCCATTGTTGACTTGCTTGAAGCCCGATTCAGCGAGGTCAACCGCGATGTTTATTGCGTGATTGGAGGCTTCCTCACCCTCTCGGACAAGTAACATCGCCGCCTTCCTATGCTCTTCCGGAAGATGATCCAGCAACGGAGCCAGCCTGTGCCACATTTCTCTGTTGCATCTGGCTACAATAGCCAGAGAGTTCGCGGCCTTTACTGTAGTTGCTCCCACGGATAGTACTTTTTTGCCGAAGGACACACTTGTGCTGTGTCTTCGCTTTCCTCGCCGCCGACACCACCGATTCAGGCATTGGTTGGGAGGATAAGCACTTGGGGGTAGACTCTGGGGCCTTACATTTTTTCTCAAGGCGACCTTTTACCGCCGGTTCCGAAAAGGGGTGACGCATTTTCTGCAAACCCTCCTTCCACACGTGATCTAGTATGGGTATTGAGAACACTGACCTCCTTCTCTTACCCATGTGGTTGAACAGAAAACAGTCCTTTTTCTGTTCTTCCTGGGACAAACCGAATTCCTTACATGCCTTCTCCATCATAGAATGGAATGATGCAATATCATCCGGGGGGGACGGGTGAGCCGGGCTCCTTGGGGTTTCTAACTCCACCTCTGACTCCCAGATTGGATCCCTGGAGGGGGATGATGAGATATCCGACATGGCTCCTCTGTCAGACTCTGAATCTGGCAGCTCACCTTCCTCTTGGGTTGCCTGTGGTGCTGAGACTGGCGTGCGTATGTGAGTCGGTGGACGGGCCCGGCTCGTCGACGGGTGACTGTGGCAGGTTTACCTGAGGTAGTCTCTGGTCCAATGACTGTACTAAAGACTGAAGCGTGGACAGAATCTCCAACGACAAAACAGATTGAGGATTGAGAAGGGGGGCAGACACCAGAATTCCGGATCCCCTCGTCGACGACTTGTCAACCACTCGTAGCCCGAGGTCTGCCGGGCCAGCTATTCTCCCACTCTCGTCCTCTCCCGAGGACAGCGACACTGCCTGTTCCTGCAGTAAAGTATCCGGAGGGATCGGATCGAAAACTTCAGGCCTCCAGGCTTCCTGTAGAACCTCCGTCGACAAGGCCACCGTCGCAGTCGTTGTCGGTGGGATGGTAGATACCACATGCGTCAGTGGTAGGGAGGAGGCCGATGACTGGATCGCCGTCGACGACGGTGGCTTAACAGGTGGTTTAGGCGGTCCCGCCTTTTCTGCACTTGGCCTGCTTTTACTCGACTCTCGACTCGTAGTCGATCTATGGTGATCGCCCGAGGAGGATTTCGGCCTTTCCTTGTCATGCTTTTTTGACGAAGATGACGATTTTCTCGACGAAGATTCTCTAGCTGAGTGACTCCGAGATGACTCTTTCTCCGCCGGTCGAGATTTCTTCGCCGGTGGTTCCGACGATACAGCGCGGTGTGATGATTTCGCCGGTTGTGTGGAGCCTACCTCCGAAGGGGGGTATGCCCCTGCTCCATCATTCAACCATGCCACCAGCCGTCGATTTCGGTCTTTGAGGGTCTTTTGAGAAAACCCTTTGCATATGTCACAGTTATCAGCCGAATGATGAGGGTGGAGACAGTATATACAATCCATATGTCCATCCCCCTCGTAAACTTTTTTCAAGCCGCACGTCGCGCACGGACGGAACAGCGCCTTTCCCGACATGAAGGAAAAATTCACCTAAGTCCAACTCCAAGTACACAACCTTGTACAAAATAGTAAGACGACGCGAGGGGATCCCACTACTTTGGAGACGGTTGAAATCTGAAGGGAGCCGCGGGGGCAGGGCTCTTATACCGCGACGTCCTACGGAGCATGCGTAGGCGGGCCCCAAAAGGACGTAGATAGGACACAAAAGTGTCAGAAGTTTTCCTATAGGAAAAGGCTATATATGTGTACCGAGGGCTCCCAGTCTGACGACGGGAAATTTATCTAAGCATGTGAATCCATGAAAGATCCAATGCTGGAGAAAGTGGGTTGTGGTGGGGAGGATCAACGCTGCAGCACAGTGTCTCTTCACAGGGAAGGTGTCAGAGCAGTGTAACACATTGCCTCCCATTTTGGCTCCCCCCCCACCCCTGGTCACAACCACATTTTCAGTGACTTAGAAAATAGGCTTGATTAACCAGGATCTCAGCCAAGACCAATTTCTTCACCACCTCTAGCCCATTTGAAGTTCAGTGCCCCTGCTCTATCCTTGTAAATAGATACCTGGCTACATGGCCCTCTGCTGACACAGGCACAGAGAATGTAACGATTCTAACAAATGTTAACCGATCTTGAAACTGAAACTTACATCCAGTTTGTGTGCGTATTTCTACCTATACAGTGCAGCTCGTCACTTTTTGGTCTTTTCGTAGGCAAAAAACATGATTGTTTACGTTGAAAAGAAAGTTTTGGAAGACCCAGCCATAATTAATGATGATAGCTTTGGACCAGTAAAGAAGAAATTTTGCACTTTTCGGGAAGGTAAGAATTAAGAATTAATTGGATATTTTGAAGTCTTTGGTAATTATTATGTTTGAATTTGGGGCCTTGAAATGCTGAGAAGTGGGATTGGAGAAGAGATGTGGGCCACAGGTTCGAACTCAAGTGATCCAGGAATGTATCTGACTTCTCTTTTGCCTTGCCAGCCATTCTAGAAAATCACCCAAACCTCCATGTAAGCCAAAGTGGCTTCTGAATTTGATGACCCATTTGAGCAGCTAGCCACATCCACCATGCTTTTCTGCCTACATGCTTGTGATAGAAAGATGCCCAGGGAACTTAATAATTGTTTTTCATAATCTAGTTGGCAGTGTTGCCTTGATTTTATTTTTCTAGATGGCTACGCCTATTTTACCTTTGTGTGGTGACCAACTTCGAAATATTTATGCAAGGAAAAAGCTGTCATAGACATTGATCGGTATTGGTTGTAAGAATCACACATTTTCATATTCAACATTTTTAAAATGTTTTAAAGATTTTGATGATATCTCCGATCAAATCGACTTTATCATCTGCCTTGGAGGAGATGGAACTTTACTCTACGCATCTTCACTTTTCCAGGTGAGTGTGATGAAGGTAAAAAAAATCAAACCTGTATTATATATGTGCGTTCTTCTACTTGCCTGATAATTTAATGTAAGTAATTCAAGACATTGTATGGAGTCTTCGAGGAATGTTCGTTTGAATAAGGAAAGTTGTAATTAGAAGAGTTAGGAGGTTGCCATTCCATTGACCCATCACTAGTGACACCACATTTAGGGAATGTTTCTGTATGCCATCTAAAGTATGTCAGATTCTAGAGGCCACACCCAAAGTGTTGTGTACAATTCTGGAGATGACAAGAGTTTTGCTTACGGTGCCGGCAGCTACACAAAAATTACTTTTTCATTTTTTTTTTTATATAGAACAAGTCTCATGGCACTTAAAATAACAGGAGTAAATACAACCCAGTTTAATGGTGCTCATTTTGTTTACGTTGGAGGTATGAAAAGCTGAGTGAGCTGCATCTAATTTTGAGCGTGTGACCTGTAAGATGAGCACAGACCTAAGCAATAACCACTTAACTTGCTGAACTCTCTTGGAAAGGATTATGTGCCTTCAGGAGGCCAACCTTTGGAGTATTGTCGAGTCTCGACTTCTGAAGGCCACATCTTCAAAGCAGAAGAACTATTTGAGGGTGAGATGCCTTTTTATCAGTGCACAGGCATCGGTGCATGTTTAGCTTAGTGCCTCACAAATAACATCTAGGGCACATATTAAAGATGGCCTGTAGCGTTTGGCTTTGCAATATGTGTTGGTGCCTTGACTTTGTAAGGAATATGCATGACCTGTGAAGGTGCTCTGTGTTTATCACTCAAGTATACAGCTGTGATATTGTTGTGCTTTCATTGTTTGTCCCTCTCAATATTCCACTGTTTTGTCACGTGGAGAGTTTTGCTGAGCATTCATATGCTCCATAGGTTGGCTCGCAGGTCTGATTTATCTTTCTAAGTGTACAGGAAAAATACAAGGATAAGAGTACTAAGGGAGCAATCTGGTTTTCTGAAGTCCCTTTTGCGTTAATTCTTTTCAGTCTACTGTATCTCACTAAGTAATATGTTCCATAAAATGGCTGCTACTACAGAGGAGACATTTGCCCGGGTCTAAATTTCTGGAAGTCGGAGACAACCAGTGGTCTGGTGACCATGAGCCCACTTTACTGGGTCAGGCGGATATTAGACTTTGAGGTATGAAATATACTTCATCTTGAGATGGAGATTTGTGAATTAAGAACCCATTTAAATTCAAATGGGCTATGGGGAAAGATGAGCGACATAGCCAGGATGAGAGTGAAGTGATAGTTGCTCTGTGCACCAGTTTCCGAGTGGGCTGGGAAGTTCTCGATCCAATCTAGCCCTTGAAGACTCTTCCCAAATGTGCCTAAGACTCCACTCTGCTGCCCCACCAAGATTTAAAAAACAAAAACCTAAACGTTGGATGAGTGAGCAATACTATGTTCTTAAAAGTGACCTTTGTGCACTTGTTTGGAAGAGGGCCTGTGGTGTCAGCTGCTGCTAGTATACAATTTGTTTTACAGTTTGTGCTTGGGCCTAAAACAGAGTACAACGATGTACCAAGACCATCAGGAAGGTGCTGCATAAGAAATATTGTAGTCCATCACCAGTACTTAAAGTGTAATATCCTTTAGTGCACCAATTTCAGTGAACAGCAATGTAAAGACTTGAGGCACCAACAACCGTGGCAATTTTTAGGATTATTTATTTGTGGGACCAACATTACTACTTTTACCATGGATTCTCCCACTATGCGTAGATTTCACCTTCCTGAGCAAAGGCTGTTGGAAGTGTCATCATAGCAGTGCTTGCCACTCAACTGGTATACTTAACATTTTATAGTGGTCTTATGAGCAGAAAGAGAGGCACTGAATGCGGCCTTGTTCTTCCTGACCATACTGAAAAGCCAGTCTAAGTCTGCATTACTGTTGGGTAACACGTCAACACCCTTTTCAGTTTAAAATCCGAAGTGGAAACTGAGTGTTGCCAGTCACACGAGCCTTCAGGCAGCAGCCCATCCTGGTAATTGCTGAGCCAAGCATGGTGGATGGACTTCGGTCTCCTCCTCCAGGTCATGAAATTGCAGTTTGATCCCAGCAGTGGTGAGAAGGTATTCAGCAACAGATAAACAGCAGGGAAGAAGAGTTTGTCTCCCTCCCAGAACCGCAGATATGGGCGAGGCGGTGGGGGCTGGCGTTTCATCTACACGGAGCACTGCCTACATCTCAGTGTGATTGGCTACAAATAGATTGATATAAGCCAAGCACATTAAGATGCAGGCATATTTTGTTACTGCCTCACTGGTAATCAGTCACGACTGAATCCCAGAAGTGTTGGACTGAGACCCAGAGAAGACTATTAAATCCTGCACTCTCTGGCCCAGTTCCAGAGGGTGAAGGCAGGTTTGTTTCATGTAGTCTGTTGCTGACATCCCACTTTGAAGGTATCACTGATGCTACTGTGGTTCAGATAGACAACAAGAAAGCCATTTTGTACAGAACCTTCAGCTGGAAACTGCAAGACCTAGCCATGGTATTGATTTTGGGGCACTTTATATTTTGGCATCTAAGAAACCAAGATTTCTAGTCATGCATGCGGGAGTTTTACAGTTCAACTGTACAGTACACATGCTGTCTCGCACCCATTCCCACCATTCGCACGGCATTTAGTTTTAGGAAGTTTGTTGACCTCATCTTTAGTCCGTGAGTAGGCAGTGCTTACAATGTTTTTTATGTAATTAAGAACGAAAATATATTCGTAGTACCTAAGGAATGTGCTGAGGGCAGATGTTTAGTTTACAGGTGGAAGGCACATTGTAAGTTTTAACTTTGTTAGTGAGTTATCTGAAAATGTGAAATGTAGTAATTGAAAACGGGCGATTGGGTGAAAATGAATGTTAAATAGAAGGTTCAAGCATGGGAATCCTTGAGATAACCCACACTGGGCCAAGGATAAATGTGATGTAAGCAGGTGGCATTGGACATCCTTTGGGCAATCCAGAAAGCCACTCAAATCTGTTCCTGCCAAGGCGGGGGGAGGAGGTTTTGGAAAATTGCATATTGCCTCTCGCTAGGATTGGTATGTCATCTGGGGCAGGAAAAAGCTTGTAAAATCTTTCACCTGCTTTCACCTGGTAGGCATAACGCATGCTTTTGTTTTTTGACAATCATTAACTTGCAGCAGATACCCGCCCTGCCGATAGCCATCTACCACCATGATGCAGCCAGAGGCAACTCCCCACCACATGTTTTAGAATGCCCACACCTCCCAAAAATTAAGTCCTTTTGGTTTCTTTGTTGGGTTAATCAAAGGGGCCAGGGACTGCCTGGAGGAGCAGGAGGTTGTGGAGACAAAGGAGGAGGCCGAAATAAATAGCCAAAAGAAGGCATAATATATGAGGGAAGAATTGGTATACATTTTTGTACTTGTGGCAGAGGACTAGGCTCGTTTTCCTTTTGCTGTTGTATGGTGATCAGATGACTGACTTCATTCCATATACCACCAAGTTTCTTTTCGAAATAATTGTTTTCACGGTTTGTAAATCCAATTGAAACGGAAAGACTTTAAATCATACAATGTATTGATTTGTAAATGAAATCCCAGGACTGCTAAACACTTTTCCCGGTGGTATGGAGTCACCTAGTCAACCTATGCTGTTTACTGGGAGATAAAAAAAAAGTTTGGGTACGTAGGAAAAAGATCAATATTGGTATCCATTATGTTTGTTGCTGCTCTTCAAGTTTTAGGCAAATGGGTCAGGAGTTTGAAAAATGATAGGATAATGGTTTAGAGCAGAGAAGTTTACAAATTGCCAACTTTTGCCATTAGACAACAGCAACTTGCGCAATTTCCTAGTTCAATAAGGTGCTATTTTACTTTCATCATTTAATAATAATATTGCAATTTATATAGCGCATCATGTAGACTGACGGCTTCTACACATTGTGATAGTCTGTGTTACTACCCACTGATGCTCAGAAGGACCCAACCTGGGTGCCGAACTTGTCGCATGGCATCATGTTCCCACAGTGAGCACATTGCGCATGTGCTGTCCTTTTGGAATGCCACTGTTGCCAGATGTAAGCGCTATATGCCCAGATTTTCACACCATTAGAGAGCTGTTGCTATCATATGTCTAAGTACTCGTGCCATTTCTGAGATTTTGCCATTCATTACTCAAGTACATTTACCATATTCCAGGTTTTTGAATGAAATGCCCATCCACTCACACAATGTTCCTAAGTACTCACATCGAATCGGAACATGGCTTCTTCACTTCACACACCAATCCTCCATTCTTCCACAGGAGCATTTGGAACCGCATCAAAACGATGTGATCACTGCTGAGCTGAAACGATCTCTTGGCTCTTACTACACTTTCAAGTTGAAAGCAAAATTGTTGGAAAAGTAGACTACGCAGAAGCAGTCAATCCTTTTACAGCAGCAACATCTAGAAGTGGGTCATTGGTCAAACAGTTGACATAAACCTGAGATGATAACCTCATTCCTGCAGCTGCAGGCAATATTGAGGAATCGGGAAACCAAAGAGCTAATATATTTCCTGCAGCCATGGCTAATATTGCTATTGGCAATTGGTCGCCGTGTTATGCAGAGGTGGGTTGGCAGGACCAAAGAAAGGTCCACAAGTGAATAGCCTCTGAACAACGGATGTTCGGTGGCAGCACAGGAAAAGTACTTCCTCGCGGTTGGCAAAGGCTGGCTGAGCCAACCAAGAACAAGGTAGAAGGGCATCAAGCAATACAGATGGCACAAGGCAGCCTGCTGCAAGAATCCAGAGCGATTAGAGGTAGGTGGTGGATAGCTGCGGTGAGGGGGACTGGCCCCAGAGTAAAACGGTGATTCATCTGGGCCCTGCAGGAACATTGCCATACTGGTGAATATTGTCTGTTGGCTCTTGTTTCTGAATGGCTGAGAAGAATGGAATGTTCTACTCCAGGTGAAAACGAATTCCTGTTTGTAATAGTATTGTCTTTGTTGTTCTCTACTTATTACTATTAAATGCAAGTCAATTAAGCATTATTTAAATTGCAATGATTTAATGATATTCGAGAGGGAGTGCATTGTGTGGTCTGCAGCATAGGAGCAATGTGGGGAGGTCTTATTCAATGTTTCCCTCTGTGTGCAGTATTGTTAGAAACTTTCCTGCTTGCATATGCATGACTCCCATCAGAGTATTGCTCACATAGGTGGTTCTGTAGCCACAAACCATGGGAACGGAAGGGTTCAATGGTCCTGGGCACTAGAAGACAAGAGTAACAGAAATCAGGATATACTTTATTTCACCATACAATGTAGCGTTAAGCACCAGGCTGGGATATGGTGGGCTTTACCAGTAACTGCTGGCTAGCCTGAGCCATGTTTGGCCCAAACGAAGCGAGGTATTAGGCCCCCAAACCACTGCTTAATGCTATTTGTACCCTAGGCCCCCTCCATGCTGTTAGATATAACCTTACTGCAACATCTAAAACCAGTTCCAGAACCTTCCAAATATGGGCTGCACGTTCATAGTGAAGTAGAAAGGTTCTGCTATTTGCAGATTACTGGATACTTCACTCTTTCTCTATTGATATCTAAATGTATCAAGCAAGAGCTCACCCTTTTTGCAATGTCTCAAGAGTAAAAGCCAAGCAATACAGGTGGCAGGGGAGTTGGGCAGCAGAATTGAAAGTGGGGCCATGGGGCACCATTGAGGGAGTCAAGTCAGTAAAAGAATAGGTTTGCAATGAACAGAAGAGCTAATCTATTTTACACATTGTCTAATGGCCTTTAATGCAATGCTCATGTTCTTTAAAAAGGATAATTAATTGGGTGTTTAACATCTAATTGACAGTTTAATTAAGTATCATTGTCGGCTTGTTTTTTAGCATCACAAAGTTCAAGGCATGGTGGGTTCGGCACTTTGGAGACTAGGAAAGTTCCCTTTGGGCCACGTGGGTTTCTTGGCCCGTGGGCTTGTAGAAAGCATATATTCTAGTGTCTTGATTTATAGGCCATTGCTTTTTCTTTGTTACGTTGGTGGTTTCTGTGACTATTTCTCAGTAGATAGACATCAGCAACTTGGAGCTCAGCAGAACGTAGACCTCTCGCTAACTTAGTCTCTCCAATATTGGCCTCCGGACTACATCCTATTTTGTCAAGATAACACCTCTTTATATGGTTGCATTAGTTCAAGTGGGGTCCTCATTGCTTTCAAGTGACCATCATATGGACAACCAGCCTAATTTTGGTCTCGGAAAGCGCTGTGAGCGACTTTCTCCTCTTCCCTCAACCAACATAACTCTACATTGCCACCTTACCTCTCCTGCTTCCATCAGCAGTGCCCCATCAGTGATGTAGGAACCCATTAGTGTGAAAAACCTGCCCATTGGATTCTGTAACACTGACGTTGGGCTACTAAGATCCAGAGCACAGAGTACTTGTGGAGGAGTCTCTTGCTGCTTGAGTGCTATTGCAGTGATATTGTATTTCTGAAGGAAAGCTCTACGTAGTTTGAAAGGCTACTACTACTGCTGGTGTTCTGTAGCACTGTTGGAGGAATTTCACACTGCTGTAGTCTTGCAAGTTGTGTGTAGTATTGGTAATTCCTGTAATAAATCAGAGGGGATTAACTGTGCTACATCCCAACACCCTAGTTCTGAGGTCAGCAACATTTGGCTATTAATATGCTTTGGACGACGACTCCTATCAGTCCTAGCAAGCAGAGTCAATATTGAGGCTTCATGGGCTCCTATTGACAAACATTAGCCGAGCCATAGGTGGCAGACCCCTACTCTAGACTCTAGTATGATGTGTCTGTGTTTGTCTCTGGTGGTGAGACATTTCGTGATGCCTCAGTGATGGATGCCTTGGTGTTGCTGTGCACGTTGGTGTGTTGAAACAGTGCACACAAGTAAATTCCCTTTTACTCATGATTTAGAACCAGATCTACTAAGTTCCCTACGCAGGAAAGCTGGATGATGGACAGTTTTGAGAAGTGGCTCCTCTTGGATCAATGTCCTTGACCGGGCTACCTGGAAATTCAAGGCTGGAATCTTTTGAGTTATCTGCATTACCCTAACTTTTCTACACTTCTCTAAAGGGCGCAGTTAGCATTCTTTGAAAAGGGGGCATGAGAGGGGTCTTGCGTCCAACAAACGTGTAGAGACTGTTTACCAGCTTGAATTTGCAGAATTCCTGTAACCATTTCCCCTCAAATTGGTGGTTCCTCCTTCTCAGTAAAAGCACATGAAATATGGAACTCCCTTCCATTTAACATCCTCCACCTAAAAGACCATCTACTCTTCAGGAAAGCCCTGGCTTTTCCCAACCCTTTTTCATGAATAAGCGTGTTCTGTTAACTCCCTCTTTTCCCATTCAGTCTCATAAGTAATGCATGCTATCCCGGTCCGTTCTATCCTCCTCCTCCTCCCTCCTCCCACTCTTAGGCAAAACTATTTCCGTCTGCCCCTTCTGTTCTCATGTATCATCTTTCACCTACATCTCATTCCCATGCTCACTCTGTTCCAATATGAGCGTCTTGACAGAAAAAAATCGCATGGCAATAACTCTGCCATGATCTCTAAATAATTGGGGCTCCAGAAACAGGATATATAGGTCCCATTACGCCTCATTAATCTACCCCAGACTGCTTTCCATTAACTGAACTTCTATAACCCAACTGCTCCATGAACATGAGGGAACAAATGGAGCCGGTCATGGGTCCTGTTTCACTTAGCCATGGAAATATGCACTACTCCAGACCATAATCCTCTTTTTTTACAACTGGCAATTTCAACCCTCGCTGAACGTCCATTCAACTGATCTGAATTTCATCCCCTCCTAAGTCAACAACCACAATCCTATCTACAAATGATACACGTTCCACTTACACTGATTTGACCCGCCCCATCTCCTTTGAGGTTTGAATCTAGATTCAGCAACAGACTGGTAATCTGTTAGAATGATTTGCATACATGAAAATCCAACATTGCATAGTTACGATCTGGGAAACTTCTCCTGGCTCTCCACACCCTTCATATCGCTCCAGGATGCAGGTAAATACCAGGAGTCTAACTTTAAAAAAAAGAAAAACATATTTAATAACGTTCAACTGTACATTGTTAAGCAGTTACATATGTCCAAGATAACAAGTTTCAGTTAGAATACATCCATTCGTGATTGTTCCAAGTATCAAAAGAGGACCGGTATTCCATCGCAACATGAAGAGGTAGATGACCAGGAACCCAAAGAAACAAACATCTGTAAAATGTTCCATTCTTTTCCTGCTCTCATTTTGTGAACCCCAAACACACTTTCCCCTAGTTCCCTTTGCCTCTCTATTTGAGAACTCTGCTGTCACCTTCCTTGGCCAGCCAGCCTCCTTCCCATTGCTCCATTCATCTAACATTACTATCTTGCCCCCCCACCTCCACCCCCAAATGTATCTTTTGTCCAGTGGGACCATGGGGATCTAAAAACGGGAATCTAACTTGAGGGTCTTGGCCCTCCACTATTGCAACTGGCTTCATCATCTTCTCCATCTCAAGGCCTTACTCATGGTTCAGCAAGTGGAAGGTTGGAAATGCACTGTATCGCAGGTAAAACTATTTCATTCTACTCCACCAATAAAGTCTCATACTGCATGGGGTATTTATTTCTGTGCGACACAGCAGACCTATGGACCAGTGTATTCTCTACATCCTGCATATCTGTCCTGTAACTTACTTCATCTGGATTTATGGCTTCTACAGTTTCCTCAGTATGCATGTCTTTGTACATGTACTCTGCATGAGGGCCATGGCTGAGTCATAACCAACCAAGAAACTCCTATTTCTACCCACCCCAACTTAACAGATGTTCACCAACACAAAAAGCTAAACTAAACCCTAAGCCCACACCAATATAGCCGCAAATCTACTCCTCTCCAATCAACTGGTAAACCCATCCACTGGCCACAACACTCAAGATCCTCCCGTGAATCAGCAGGTCTCCCATCTGGAATCAAAACATCTCCAGGGTACATAGAACGATCCACCTAAGGGAAACATCCCCCCCCACACACACACACACCATTTGCTCCTCACTCTACACAGAAAGAGTTACTCATAACACCCCTCCTATGTTTCATATATATAGCAGTGTGCGGTACAAATCTCAATAACATAGAAAAATAGTGGATATTTTTTTTCAATGGAATATATCATCTACACTTTATGAATAATCCTTTTCAACTTGTATGCGTTTTGTAAGTTTGATGAACACATTGGTCGGGAAGGTGGTATTTCAACAGAGATTGGTCACAAATGAATTATGTAAAAGATGAAAGCAAAGCTTCAATTACAGCAGCACATGTATCGGCTTGCACTGCATCTGTTTGCAATAATGCATCTGCTGTCCTTTGCTGTATAGCTACCCAGAGCAAGACATTATTCTGGAATGGCAACATTTATAATAAAAAAGCAAATCCCCCAAAAATACTTAACCTGAAAAAAGACATTATTTAGATCGCAAAACGACAAACCACTGAATTGACAGATATGGTTATCAACATACCGATCTCACCCATCCCAGTCATGCACAGTTTGTAACATTACTCTTACCTATAACATCCCTCTAAGTGTTCTGTATCTGTGTGTTGGTGTTTGTGCCGTCACCTTTCTTCCCCACTTCCACCTGCCATTCTGCTTGACCCGCTCTGGATTGCCTTCTTTCCTCCATCTTCTCTCCATGCCTATACAGAGGTTTTTCCACAGCCCTCTTGCAAGGGGTATTTGTATTTGTATTTTGTTTATTTATAACGCGCACCATCCGGCCCAGGGGCATCCTGGCGCAACTTGTGCAAATATACATTTCATAACAATTTATATACAGGCAAGGTTATATACAAGACTAGCGTCCAAAGTTATATACATGAATAGTATGCAGACATAGATATACACATGAATTACAGAAGCGATCACAGGTGAGGTTTAAGAAACCAAAACTGTACAAGGAGCGGATCTCAGGGATATCTGTGAGGGGAGCAATTTAGTTCTGCTCAAAGAGTCAGGATTTTGTTTTCAACTTGAAGGCGTTGAAGGAGCCTTCGGATCTGATGGTAGCCGGGAGGGTGTTCCAAAGTTTGGAGGCTAGGACAGGGAAGCTCGTGCCCCCGCTTTTTGGAGTTTGAACCTGGGAATGGATAGGCTGTGGGACTGGGTCGTTCTTTGAGGGCGAGTGGAGGAATGGAGGGAAAGCCGGTTGCAGAGATAGAGGGGGGCCTTGTTGGCAAGGTGTTTGTGCGTGAGGGCCAGTGTTTTCAGTGAGCTTCTCTAATTGTCCTTAAAGCCAGTGTTGGTTAGTTCTGGATTCGGAAATGTGGTGGTTTCTTGGGATGTTTAAGGCAGCCCTAATGTCATTGTTCTGGGTAATTTGTAGTTTATTCAGATTGGTTTGGCTAGTCCCTAGGTAGAGGGCACTGCAGTAGTCAATTTTGGACATGAGTGTTCTGGCAAGGGTGACGCTGTTTGGAGTAGTCAGAAACGGTCTAGCAGCTGCAATAAGTTTACATGTGTAAACAGAAGCTGATCTGACTGCATTTGTTTGCCGAGACAAGGATAGAGTGGCGTTGTTGTAACTTGAATGTCATGCAGATATGTGAGACCTCCGTCCCCAAGTGCCGCACAGGGAGAATGATAAATTCACTCCCTATACAACCTTTGAGGCCACAGGTGGAGAAGAATCCAGGACCGCGAAGTACTGGAAGCCCCACGGAAGCTGTAAAGGAAAGCAGTGTTAAGTACCAAGCAAGAAAGGTAAAGCACGGGTAACCAATAAACAGGAAGGATCTTACCAGGAATTGATAGAAGAAGGGAATCTGGGGCTCAAGAAGGCTAAAGGTCCCGGGGAGGAGGCACTTACTGGTAGTCACACCAGACCTCACCTGGGGAAGACCTGCAAGCCGGACTGACCCAAATTGCAGGTAAGGGTGGTGATGAGTCGTAGTTCATACAATGTTCCAGATTCTTTGGAGAGGGGTAATCCACAAGAAGTCTGTGACAACAATCCAGGGTCTAGAGCCAAGTGTAGCAGTCCAAGCTGACGAAACAATGAAGAGCGGGATCCAAAGAGAAGTCCGTGACAACGATCCGAGGTCAAGAGCCAAGAGTATCAGTCCAAGCCAAAAGCACAGATATAACGTGATCCAAAAGAGTTCCTAGAAGAGTTAGCCAGGTCCAAGAGCAATCGTAACACAAGGTGACAAAAATGCAGGCCAAACAGGGTCTCGGAGAAAACAGCTGTGAAGCGCGGTACTGAAGTACTCCACTGCTTAAGTACCGTTTGATTCCTGATCACGTGATCGCGAGTCCGGGTCACGTGATCGCGAGTTCCGGTCACGTGACAGCGAGTTTAGGTCACGCGATCGGATAGAGCCAGCAGCACGATGCAAAGAAGCGAACCTGATCTTTTGATGGCTTAATCTACACGGCAGCTGCCAATGAAGAAACGGTCGCAGTCGTGACTGTGGAGTGGTAGCGTGAAGCTGCTGCTGTAGCTGTGTGCGAGCTGGTCTGGACCGCCAAAGTGAGCCCCGGAGGGTAAGTGGGGGGTGAATCCGGGCCGTGGGGGAACTGGGATCACTGGTGGGTCGGATGGAGGGCATGACAGGCGTCAAGGTAGAAACCTAAAGTTTTTGTGTCTTTAGAGACTTTGATGGTATTTCCAATGGTAAATGACTGGTAAGACGGATCTAGTTTGCTAAGACGTTGCGAGGAGCCCAAGATGAGGAGCTCCGTCTTGTCGTCATTAAGGCATAGTTTGTGTTGTGCCATCCAGGCCTGGATGACCAGATAAACGTTGTTCAAAGCCTTAGTGTCACATAGATGATCACCAGTGATGGGGATGAGTATCTGGGTGTCGTCGGCATAGTTGGTATATGAGAAACCCAGATAATGAAGTACATCAAAGAGCGGTTTTGTGAAAACGTTATAAAGTGTGGGTGACATGCAAGATCCTTGGGGCACTCCACAGTGAATTGGAGCGGGGTCAGCAGCTGTGGAAGGAGAAAAGACCCTCCTGGATCTGTTAATCAGAAAGGATTTGATCCATTGCGAGGCTGAGTCAGAGAAGTGGGCAGCAGAGTGAAGGTGTCTGCATAAGATTTGGTGGTTGACCAGATTGAAGGCCGCGGAAAGGTCTAGGAGAAGTAACATTGCTAATTTCCCATTGTCTTTCAGGTCCTCAATTTGAGATTTTAAATCTATTAGAGCAGTTTCCGTCCCATGTCTAGGGGCGGAGTCCAGATTGCCGTAGACCAAGGAGATCGTTGGACTCCAAGTAGTCTTGAATCTGTAGGTATGCTGCATGGTCTAAGATCTTCAGCAGCAATGGAACGGTAGTTATGGGTCTGAAATTGGTAGGTATGCTTGGGTCAAGGGATGGCTTTTTAAGCAAAGGGATCACTCATGCGTCCTCGAGATTGTCCGGGACAACGCCTTCTTTAAATGAGGAGTTAATGAAGGCCGTGATGAATGGGGCCAAGTCGTGGGCAGATTCCTTAATGATGGGAGCAGGGCACGGGTCGCCTTGGCAATTTAAGGGTTTGATTCGCTTGATGATGTCTTCTACCTCAGCGGTAGAGAGTGGGGAGAAGGCAAAAGGTTTACTAATGGGAGAGTCTAGAGGGACAACCCTTACAGGGGTGGGTGGGCGGTTGTCCAGCTTCAGACTGTCTTGTTTGTCTCTAATTTTAGATTGTAAGGTAGAGATTTTATTCAGTAAGGCGGACTGGATGTTAGCGCACCATTTACTGTCTTTAGTGCAGGTGTCAGGGGGGAGTGGCTGGGGAGTTTTTAGAATTTTAAACAGTTCTTTTGTGTTCGAGTCTGCTTGTAAAATGCGGTTATTAAAGGACTCCTTTTTGGCCATAATAATGGTATCTTTATAGGCGAGGGAGACAAGGAAGAAACTGTCTTTATGCTCATCAGTGGGGTGACTTTTCCAACGATTTCCGATTCCAACGGGTGTGAAATAATACAGCCTCAAGGGTAAGACAGTGTTTCAACCAAAAATAGAGCAAACTAACTCTATTGGTAGCTTTGGCAGAGCAGTCTTGATTTCACTCAGAGAAAGGTAGAAGGCTACTTGATATGTACAGTTAATCCCATGCCAACTGAAGAAATTAAACTACACTGGTATACTGACAAATGTACATATTTTTACAGTTACACACAGTCACTAGAAGTCTAAGTGTAGGGCAGCACATGGTGTAAACTCCATGTAGATGGAAACAGTAACAGGCCATAGGTAAGACCCATTACACGCCCAAAACCAATGTCTATAACTGATGGTAAACCCTATACAGTATAATGCAATGGGGTGGGAAGAAAAGGGGATCCCTAGATGCCAGTAAAATACACCAGATAGTCCTGTTCAGAGTCCACAAGGTCAGTAGGCCAACTGAAACAATATTCCCCACACCTCTAATGCACAATAAAACAGAATACACTGGTAAATCCAATCCATATGTGTAGTCCCTAAAGGAAGTGAAGGGGTTAAACCATGCCCACAGCTCACCATACTTTTGATAATAAATAGGCTTATAACACCAGATGTAAATGGTCACAATAGACTCCTAGATATAGGTAAAAGCATCAGATGTTTTTCTTATTATGGTTTTATAGTGTGAACCTAGCTTGGAGCAATGGGGCTCTGTACAGGTCATAGCGCAAACTATTGGTAGTGAGAATTCAACAAGTCATCAATTATGTCTTAATACATTTCTTTTGACAGGTGTGCAGTACAGTGGTTTATTATGCTGAATGTGCTAATGATTAACAGGTAAAAATGTAGTCTTTGGTGTAAAACCATAGAGAACAAAGGGGGGGCCCATGAAAAATCAAGTTTTTTTTTCGAGGAGATTAGAATGTGTAATGTTTCCACATAAAATAATGGGACGAAATTCAAAGGCAAGACACACTTATGAAGCCAGGTGAGTATTCTTTCTTCATGTAACCCAAGAGACATCAGAGGAGACACCCCCCTACTTTACGACCTCCAGGTATGAAACCCAGCCAGACAGAGAAACATGGAAGCAAAGCAGGAATGTATTGTTTTAAATCATTTGTATTAAATATTTTTATTTCAATTAACAAAATTCCACAAATGAGTACAATATTAAAACGAATTAGCAGTAGTGTAGTGAGTGAAAAACGTATGACAAATCGGTTTAGTGATTATCAATAAGATGCATGTAACAGTTTATATCAAACATTAAATGTAATTCTGTAAAAAGGTCAAAGCTAACATAGACAAACTGGGGGACAAAACAGACAAACAATAGGGAGATTAATTGTGCAACACATTTAAACCTCCTTTAAAGTACTCATCACGATTGAGGTATTTAACAAAAACATCCCATTTATTGTTGAATTTAGCAATGCTATTGGTAGAAAACCAATTACATTTACATTTCTTCAAATTTGGAAACAACCATTTTTCAAAATGTTTGCAATTAGAGGAAATGATATGAGAACCAATACAAATAAACAGATCAAACAAGCTAGGTGAAGTGTTCAAACTCATATGGGTTGATCTTATATGACCTACCAATCATTAAGTTGCATAAAGTACGAGGTTCATTGAAAACAAAGATACATTGTAGACGGTTCCATATTTCTTCCCAGAATGCAGAAACACATTTGCATACAAAGATAGAATGTACAAAATCTGCATTAGGTGCTTGACAAGACCAACACAGTTTTGGGATATTACTGGATAGTTTAGCAATTCTCTAAGTCCAATAAGCACCAAGTAGAATAAAACAAATAGTTTGAGCTAAATCGGCAGCAACTGAAGTAGAGTAATATTGAGTCCAGATAATTTCCAAGTGTCAAGTGAGAGCTGAAAACTCCAATCATACTTCTATTGTCTAACGATACTAGAGTTCTCTAGATTACTCTGGGTGAGTTCTTTTAAAAAAGGAGTAACATTTTGCAGCTTTGGTGGAAAAGTTAGCCAGCATTAATGTCAACATTTTAGAGGAAGAATTTTGAGATGGGTTATGTAAAACCTTGGAAATGGATACAATCAAGGAGCGATGAAAATTTAAGATCAGAGACTTGAATGTTACATTTTAGACATAGAAGTGGTAAAGGAATCTCAAATTATGGGATAGATGATTTATATGAATACCACCAGTTCCATCTATTTTTATTTTTATTAGTGGTTGGTTTATTATAAACCTTTCACATTTTATTGAACATCAAAATAAAAATGTACAGATCGGTCCTACAAAGTGCTTCCTCGACTTTGTCCACGTTTTTACATGGGGAGGTAAGAAAAACAGATCAGGCACTGACTTATTTATATCCAGGTTTTTTCCATGGGGAGATGAAAGAAACAAATCCACCACTGGAGTTGCCCTTTCCAGACCAAAGAGACCAATTAGATAGATCAAGGGCGAAGAGCCAAGGTATAGGGTGATACTGGCCCCACTTTCCCTGTAAAAAATGGATTGAGGGGAAGTGCAGACAAGTGCCAATCAGTTATGTTCTGATATTGGGAGTGGGCATGATTTCCTTCAAGAACGACATCATCGTTAAAATGATCCTATTATGTTCTCCCAATAAGAGCAGGTTCCGCCGTTCTTCCATGTCCAATGATAATGGAACATCTAGCAGGCTGGACCGATATTTATTTCTGATGTTAGATAAGCTCGGGCATTCAGTCAACAGGTGTCTTGAAGTTTCAATTTGTGCAGGATCCTCGCAGAAATGACAGATCACAGGTGGTCCCTTCAGCTGTTTCCTTTGTCCCAAAATCTCTCTTGTGGGAAGGAGATTAAGTCTTAGTCTCAAGAAAAGATCTCTAAAACGCGGACAAGGGAATTTCACCAGGTATTGAGGTATGATTTATTGAAAGTCTTTCTACCAGACACTTGATGGATAGTTTGTAATGAGCTTTCTTCTCTTGAGTTACGGTCCATACGTTCCACTGAATTTTGTTTTTGATCTGCACAGGATTCATCTTCAAAATTTGTGTTCAGGAACCGAGAAACTGGATCCAAGCTCTGCATTTAGTTTTCCATGAGTTAAGCAGGTCATTGTGTGAGCCAGCCTAGTTTGATCCCAAGATGGCCACCGGTGGGAGATCGTCATCTAGAATTGATTTACGATATAGCTTCAGCGATTTCCACAACACCTTAGAGTGTAGAGACTGAAGAGCCAGTTTGTACATTCCTTATCAAAGCTACTGGAAACGAGGGCGGCAGATGGAGCACTTTCCTCCAAAAGGTGGCTTCCAAAAGGTCCCAAATCGTCCAAGCTAAATTGTGAGCCTTTTCTGCTCCATAGATGAGAATTGGCATCACTTTCTGTAGGTAGGTGACTACCGGTAGCATAGAATTTCCTGTACTACTTGTGTAGGATCAAGGCATGATGCGCCAAGCTCTGCACAGTGATTCTTAGAGCAACTTCCCTGTCGTGTTCTTATACTAGCATTGACCCGAACTCCTAGGTATTTTATGGTGTAGACTTGCTCTCATTTGTTTGGCCCTAAGAATAAGGAAAACCTCCCTTTTCTGTTTCCATGTTGGTCACAGAAGGGCATAATTTGGGTTTTTGAAACATTGATATTTAGAGCATTTTCCATCTATTGAAGATGAATGGATCAAGCTGAATCGGAATACATCTATTATACAAATATTGTCTGGCCCAGATTGGGCAAAGGCAATGTCTGGATTTTTTTTCCAGACAATTAAAAAAAAAAAAACCTAGAAGGAAGGGAAGTGTTTCATACTTGGCCACAAAGGAGTTCATAGAAAATGGGGCAGGCAAAATGGGGTTATTAACTGAATTTCAAACTTTATCCATGTAGGGGCCAAATTTAATTGATTTTCATAATGAAGAAACCTGACCATTTGTTGTAAAATTAGTGCTCTCCAGTATGAAGAAATAAAGGAATTTAACGCCACTGTGTATTTTGTTAACTTTAAGTTTATTTACTGCAAATCTAGGAGATGTTTTGTTCATAACAACTTGGAGAGTATACTGTAAAGTTTTTTTTTTTTTTTAACATTGGAATGTAGACGGGTATCGTAGAGAATAAAATTTAAGATAATAGGATAGTGTCATTTTGATGGATTCTAAACGACCCTGCCAAGATTTAAATAATGGAGACCATCTTGAAATTAATTCTTTTACTTAATTTAGAATAAGGGAAGTATTTTTAATGTGATAGTTGTAACTAAATCTTTAGAAATATCTAAGCCAAGATATTTAATAGAGGGCGTGCACCAAGTTACACCATGTAAGTGAGTATTTGAAAGAGTGCATGCGTTAGTAAGCGGTAAGATTTCGGAATTATCAAAATTAAGTTTATATCCAGAGAGTAAAGAGTATTGATTAATTGAGGATATTAAGCGGTGTACAGATAAAGCAGGTTCATACAAATGAAGTAAAATATCAGCATTGGCTAAAATATTAATATTAACTGTTTCCATATAAAATCTCAGAAATATCTTCATTGTCTGTTTTGTAAAAATGGTTCAAGAGCTAAATTAATGGGAACTATTGAACCCCTTTGCGAGTGCCTCTTAATATTGAAAATTAATGAGATAAAGATTTATTAATGAAAATTCTAATAGAAGTTGTAGAATAAAGAATAGTGATAAGTCTAATAAAAGTGGGACTAAAACCACGCAATTTTAAATGACCAAGAAACCTGATAGACTTTCTCTGCATTTAGAGTAAGGAAAGCTAAAAGTTATGTTTTTTGGGAATGAGATAGGATGTTAAATGATGATCTAGAATTAGAGTAAGAATAGCAACCTTTATAAAGCCAGACTGATAAATAAGGAGAAGTGTAGGTAGAAATTGTTCTAATCTCTTAGCAAAAATGTTGGGAAAGATCTTAGAATCAGAATTGATAAGAGAGACGGGTCAATAATTTTTAGATGACTAATCCTTACTGGGTTTAGGTAAAAATCAGTAAAGCTTCCCCAAAAGAACCGCAACTATTATCTTGAGAGAAAAAGTAATCGTAAAGTTCAAGAAGTTTAGGAGAGAAAGATTCAGAAAAGAATCTAAAAAAATCAATTGTAGATCTGTCTGGGCCAGGTGCCTTACCTGTTTTAGAACAAAAATGGCTTGTTTCCCTTTAAACTATTATCTCTAGCTTATTATGAGTTTCAAGAGCTTTCTTAGAAAGCAATAAATCATTAGATCATTAGATGTTTTTTCAGATTGCTTTTTCTTAAAGGCAGCACATTGTAAAATGAAACCTCTAATAGCTTTTAATGCATCCAAATTATTATGGATTGAAGTATCCACAGCTTGATTTGTCATTGAAGAAATCAAAAATACATTAATTAGTGTTTTTTGTAAAAATATGGGATCTTTTAAGATGAATGAATTAAATCACTATGTGGATTAATGATTGGGGGAAAATTCCCATTCCATTGATGGAGTAACAGGGGCATGGTCTGAAATAGTCATGGGGCATAGTTCAGAATTTTGTAACGCTGAACCTAAAGGGGACATAACGAAAGTCTAGTCAAGTCTAGAAAATGATTGATGAGGAGGGCAAAAGAAGGTATAATCTTTCATATCAGGGTGACAGAGCTCCAAGAGTCAAATGCTAGTTGTCTTTAAAGTTAGAAAATATTTTGTGTGATAAGTCAATACATTTAGCATTTGATTTATTATAAAGAGCTAAATCACAACATTGATTACAATCAATGCATATAATTAATCGATCTGGGTCTGTTTTGAAAAAATTTCTGTTTTAGGTCAATCCAAAAAAGGGGTTTAGGTGGGGTAGTACTATAAATGTTAACAATAGTGAACAATATGTTATTTAAAATTGCATCAATAATGATCCAGCAACCTTCAGAATTCTTTTCCTCATTAATTAATTGGAAAGAAGCCCACTTATTGGTAATGGTAACTCCACCTTTTTTTCTCAACGAATTAGAAAAAAAGTGTCCAATCTAAGAACTTCTGTGTTTTTTATTTTCACAATCGGACTCTAAATGTGTTTCTTGGAGACCAGCAATATCCATGTAATACTTTGCTAGCTGCGCTAAAAATGATTGGCATTTAATTGGATGATTAATGCCTGTAACTTTCCATGGAACAATTTTAACACTCATTGGAACTTCGAATATGTAAAACGTAAGTTTAAGAACAGTGACCAAGGCAGTGTAAATGTGATCGAAGTATTTAAAAATGGGGAATTGTCAGAAAGTAGGTTGAAATGTTACAAAAAATAGATGAGATATTATGAGGGATAAGATAATAGTAGACGAAAAAAGTATTAATATTTCTTGAGGGTGATAGAAGCGCAAGAAGGAGGGACCACAGAATACAGCATATCTCTGACTGGTGACCAAGTAAAAGAATGATGCTAAGTAGTTAAGGACCGATGAAAGGCTAGTTGCAAGTCATACATATATATATATTGAGAAGAGGATGACGAGTAATACAAACAGCAATTAGTCTTGTAAAGATGTAAGAATAGGGTCTCCAGCTTTAATAGGAGATCTGGATTTATCTCTTGATCTATCGGGACTATCTGAAGAGATGGGGAAAGTTGTAGTATCAAGTCTGATATGAGGCAAATTACATTTTCCTTGTTTATTTGTATTGCATTTGTATGCAGTTTGCACAGGGGACAATTAATCATGGCTTGGGCAGGTCGCGGCTGAAAAGAAGAGATGTCCATAGGAGATGGTTGAAGGGATTGAAAAGTTCATCACTAGTCCGGATGGCCCTGCTAAAAGAATTCATGGATTCTGAGGATCATTCTAGCGGGTTCAAGTAGACCATATCTGATACCCAGCTTTTTAAGAGGTCTTAATTCAGGAAGCTTTTCCTTTTCACTTGTGTTTTGTGGAGGGTCAGAAGGACGTGGATGCTGTGATGACATTTCCAGTACATGTTTATTAAATAATAGAAATAAGACCTAGCATTGTGGGTTGTTCCCAATCTATATGATTAACTAAAAATAAGAGTGTATGGGTCTGAACCCTCGTGAGTGCGCTATGACCACTTGGAGTCAATGAATCTGCAAGCTGTGTCCCCAATTCCACAAGGTCTACACAAAAAAGACCTCACAAGTGAAACAAAGATAATTGGGACTTGTGAATTGCGCTTCTGCCTCTGTAATGATAGCTGTGATCTTTGGAAATAAATCACTAACAGATGAAGATTTGACAAGACTAGAGTGTCTTTATAATACTCTTGTACAGCTAAAATTACAGAGGCAGAAGCGTGATTCACCAGTTCCAATTTATCTTTTACGTGAATAATAAAATGTCCAAATGAAAAGTCTGCTCTAACCCTACCGCTTATGACTCCCTTCTCCTGGTGGTGTACTGGTCTTATAGTTCCTCTAAATATCAAATTTTCAGATTGTCTCTGGTCATCTTCTTTACCAACTCTTTTAACACTCACACTCTTCCACAAGTCCTTTCTTGAACTTGGTTTGGTCCTTTGAGCCAGGCTATTGGGCCTTTGGTATTGGTCCCACCTTCTCAGCGGTGGTGTTTCTTGTGTACCTTTTCATCTCGTAGGCTTCTCTTGCCTTCACTTCATATTGTCTCTTCCCATGGTAGTGTTACCCCAATTTTAAAGTACTTGTTCCCTGGCGTGCTTGCGATTATCCTTCTTAGATCATTGTAGCTCACGTTTATCAATTTTATATTCAGCGTTTTGTCATTCTTACTGGGATGAGTTTCTTTCAATTCATAATGAGTCTCCTGTGGCCTTCCGTTCTCCCTGTTACCTCTATCCTTACATGGGATTGTCTCCGAAACCTGCACTCGCTCAGGACCGTTATTTTCATTTCTTTTCCCTTTTCACTTCTTTGTCAGCTTGCTTTCGCTGGTGTCCTTTTATCGTTCCGCTCGACATCCAGGTATTCCTTCTTCTCTCTGGATAGGTTGCTGCAGTCTGAACCGGGTGGTGTTGGCGTCCTTGATCGCCTGCCCACCGCAGAGTCGCTGTGGTCACGCCACCACTGGTACCTGGCTTCTCCTTCTCTCTGTCTCTCTCCGCCTGCAAACACTGATTTTCCAGCGTCTCATGTTCAGAGTCGATCTGAACTTTGCATGCTCCATGGCTCTGCCTCTATCTGATATTAAGCTTACAGGGGCCTCCCCTGCTAGCGTATGTGTCTCTCGTTCTCCTTTATTCGGCATGTCCCCTCTCATTAACCTCTTCGTTGCAGTCCATTGGGCGTTTTCTCTTAAAGCGACAGACCCTCTCTTGATAAAAATGACCCACTTTATTCTCGTCTTCAGCCAATGTTCTGAATGTTGTTGTGTTTTCGATATTAAATCGTCCCATGTATGACATCATGGGGGATGGCTAGGGGAGTTCCTCAGTGGGACGGCAGTAGTTGTCCCCTAAGGGGGAATCTCTCTTTGAGGTCCCACTTGCCCAGACCCCTAGGGGTTGTCTTACGGAGTGGGCCTACCTCTCTAGCCTCAAAGGGGGGATGGTCCCCCTTCGGGAGAAGGGGTGTATTCCCTCGATTCACCAGTTGCTTTTGAAAAATCAGTCAAGAGAAAGATTATGGGAGATTGCTTCTTAGCAGCTGCTAGGACAAGACTGTTCTGTCTAAAAAAACAGGCAATTAGCGGTCTAGGTGAGGCCTTGTAAGTAGAAAAACGTGGTTTAATCCTATGAGCTCTTTGAAGTTCCAAAAATGGGTTAAAAAAATGGCCAGAGATTTAGGAATCCAGCTTTCACGAAATTTGATCAGGTCATTCAGTTCAGTTTTCGCAGGAATTCCGCAGAAGCGAACATTATCTCTTCTGTTCTATCTTCCAGTTCAATTATAATTGGTTATTTACAAAATGCTTAATATTGAAGATGTTTCTAAGTGCAGACCGTGATCCGAGCCTGTATTGTTCTGCGGTGTCTTGCTTCCAAGATGAGTGCATTGCCACTGAGCTATACTACCCATGCAAATGACATCAGATTCCAACTGGTTAGTTCCCCAAACCTTCAACTCTATCTTCAACAAAAAGAATAACGTTCCTCAGCTTCTCCCAATCTCCCCAAGACCATTTTTATTTAGTTTTTGAAAAACAAGAAAATCTTGCTGTAAAGTTTGAGTGTGAGTCTAATAAGAGATGCATTTCCCTGTGGAAATGCAACTTTTGAGGCACCCGTATACTTTTAGCCCAACTGGGTGCAACTTAATATAGCCAAACTTGATGTAATTTTATTTTGAGAAACTTGCTCACAGCAGCACTTCTGCTATGAGCATCTGTGAGTAATCGTTCTATGGGGAGCCCAACCTAGCCATAACTGCAAAATGGTTATCACCAACTCTTCTGTATATATACCTTTGCAGTGTACATCTTTTAGATTGACATGCCATGCATAGTGCTGTATTAAGTGGTTGGTCTGGGTAACTTTGTTTACTTAAAGTTTTCTTCTAGGGATCAGCGTGAGTGGATCACAGCATCCTCTTATGACGTGTCTGCGCTTCCCAAAATGCTTCTGAAAGTTGAAGCTTCAGATTTCTTTTTTTCCTGCCATCGGTTTGATCAGAGTGGTGCTGTGGAAAAGAAAACTATCACATTCCAACTTTGATTGAGCACATCTTGGATATGGCATTGATATACCAAAATGGCTTTGATGGGTTTTCCAGCTACCAAACCGGCAGGTTGTATGCTTTGAATATAATAATTTGGACACGTTTGCGTTCTCCTTTTGTCTTCAACTGCATGGGCCTGTGGACAAAACCCCTTTTATGTTCATCACTGTGTGTGCATTTTCTGCATGTGTTCATGTTCCATGGGACTGCTGCAAGACCAAATGTAAAGTATTCACCTTGTTTAGGTCCAAGACAACAAAGCCAAGTAAGGAATTATGGTAGCAGCCGGTGTACATGGTGCAGGCTGGTACATTTATTGTTTCTGTTGAAAAACCCACTTTGGTGGAAGAACGGCAGACCGATATGGCCTCTGAGCTCCAGGTTGGAGATAGTCAATACAGATTCCAGAAAAAAGGGTCGCCCATAAAACATGACTCATTAGGTGATTCCCACTGGTCCTGGACAAGGAACATCCTACGTAGCATCTCAAAAGCTTGCCACCTCTGATCCTATGAAAATATGGGGTACACAAACGCCCAAAGAAAGGTGATGAAATGAGCAGGGAAACACAAGGACAGATCAGGTCACCTCTTGGCAAAAACCAAAAGTTGACCAGAGCCTTTGGGGACAAAACAAAAACCGGTGACTTTGGCACGGAAGAATGCACTAATGCCATTAGTCCCAAAGCCTACTTGCTCGCAACCTCTGAGGTAGTTGAGGCCTTAATTAAATATGGAACTTAACATGGACACGTCAGCATAGAAAATGATGGCACTGACCCAGAATTGTCAAACACAGGTATTTCATGTTTTTTAACAATAAACACTTTCCATGTATATGCAAAAATATTGCACAAGAACAACGTCCAACAAGGGATGCGTCCATTAGACTTCAGAAGCAGATACTGAAGTGTTCGTGGAAACGCAAGAAAGGGAAAACAGCACAGAAGATGAAGACTTGTTGGTTTTCCAAAAAAGCCTTTATAACCTCCATAGAATGATGAAATAAAGGGCAGTAGCAAATGGACAAAAATTACAGCCAGGTCCACTGACCTATCTTTTTAAAATAGTTTGGCCAACATATGCCAAGTACCCGAGAGGATACAAGGCACTCCGTAGAGCTATAGGAATATTTTCATGAAGATGTGGAAAATATACAGAATCAACAGAGTATTTGGACAGTTGCGTACTTGATTCACCTAAAGGAACAAACACCAGTGTCAACGTCCCCAGATAATGACAACCAAAACAAGAGCAAGTACTCTTATTCCGAAAAGCAAACCAAAGGCACCAACACTAGAATATGTGTCAACATTCTCCTCCCAAAGTATGCAGATTAAAAGATGCATTAACAAACATTGGGCAATACTCAAACACGACGAAAGAACTAAAGATTTATTTTCTTCCACACCAACATTTGCATACCAGAGATCAAGCAATCTCAGGGATTTGCTTGTGAACACCAGGGATAACAAAACAAGAGTCAAACCCAAGAAAGTAGGTACTTACCCTTACTTAAATTGCAGCAATTGCAATAACATCATAAAAGGTGGAATAGTCTTACATCCCTATACTGGAGAAAAGATAGCCATAAGATGTTATGCGACTTGCAACACAGAGAACTGTATTTATTGCATACGTTGTCCATGCAGACTCTACTACGCAGGTGAAACAGGCCGCAAACTGAGAATTCGCATGAATGAATACAAATCATGCATACGCAACAACAATGTCAATTCAGCAGTCACAAGATATTACAATGAGAAGAAACATAATGTCTCGCGGGTAAAATTTTAAGTTTTGGAAACTCTCGAGACACACAGTTCATAGACAAATACGAAAAAAAGAAGACAACAAAAGGAAGCTTATTGGATTCATCAATTGGAAGCACTGTCTCCACAAGGAATAAATGAAGAATTGAACCTCAACTGCTTTCTATAATAACACTTCTCTGAACATGGTCACTATTTCATGAGCCTAAATTCATGATCAATAACAGAGACGGTTTCCATCATTAGGGACAAAGTTACAACTTGAACCTATTATTGTCCAACGGATGAATGATATCATTTGTTCGATAAAAAAATGTTATTGAATTTTTTAAAAATGTTATTGCAACACAGCATTGAGCCAGAGCTCGACCATTAGTCTCTAGATTGGCATCCACTTAAATTAAACTTAATACATTTAAACAGAACAACATTTTCTACCTAGCAAATAGCACCATCCAACTGCAGTCATGCCCCAGCTTTATCCTTAAGTACCCCACATAAGACAGTACAGTAGAAGAGCCGTTAACACCATTAACACCATTATATCCATTATACAATTGGCAATCAACTTAAGGATTACTGCAATATGCCACCCTCGGGCGCGCAAATTAATAGTAGCCAATTTTCCACAATCCACATATATAGACGCACACAACAGGCTAATTAGTTTCTCATGAATGGCTCCAAACTGTTTATATGTATAAACTTAGACGCTGTTAACTACCTTTCAGCTATTTTCCCATACCAACATGGCTGACACGCAGGCACGCTTGTGGCCATGTTGGTACCTCAAACGTTGCCTTGGCAACGCAAAGAATCGCGATTTTGCACACCACTGTGTGAAACAGCAGCAGCGGAACTCGGTACTCCGTACTTGAGGTAAGAGGACATCAGACACCTGGGCATGCATTAGCAACCCGACACATGTACAATATAATACAAGCGATGTTCATATCGCTCAGTAACATGCTGTACTCGTTCTTTTACAGGACGGCACGTAACAATCTATTTAGACTTTTACTCCTGTACTGGGACAAACTCTGCAGACAGGTCAGTAGAGACCACAAGGTGAAGGCGGTGCTATCAGCCATTAATAGTCACTGCATTAACACTATAAGTATGTAACTAATAAGTTAGCATGAGAAATCGATTATTTAAGCACATGAACATACCATTATATAATGGATATAAGTTACATTTATGAAAGTTTAGAAACATTGACAATCACAATAAGTGGTGTGAATTCCAAGATTTTTAGCTCATCCAACAATTTTGCATGCACATAGATTATCACATTGCCAAAGGACATAAGTTAATGGGATGTTGACTTTTGATGAATATTCAGAACAAGTGGGTTTATTATGTTTTCATTATTTATTTTTTTATTTTCTCTGTGTTAAACGTTTGTCCTTAACTGTGGGCGCCCTGTTCTGTACATAATCACCTGTTTGCATTATTGTGTTTGAATCTTTCTGATAAATCATGTTTTAAATCAACCAATGAATGGTATTAGCCCAAATGAAATGGATTGGTACAATATAGTATTACAGTACTAACACTGTACATATAACCCGGCTCTGAGGAAGGAATTATTCTGAAATGCATAAACCACAGGATTACTGTTTGCCTTAATTTCAGCATTAGCCTAATTGGTGAAACAGAACCAATTACTATGATATTGTTAAACAAACTTACTTCTTGTGGAAAAATAAATGAATTTGAAATACGCTATAATTGACTCAGAACTAGTATACAAACGCAAGAAAACTGTTTGAACCCTAAGTGGGTATTAAGGGTGTGCGGCCCACACCGAAGGCTAATTAGCCTAGGTCTCTCTTTTTTTGTCAGTCTACTTTAGTGTCCTGCATGGTGGTACTCAATAGTGTGCTGCACCCTACAAAGTATCAACAATTCAAGCACTAAAAAGGCAACATTATAGAAGAAAACAACTTTAACAAGCTGTGTACTCTCTCCTATGCTTTTTTGTCAAATCTAAATACTTTGACATAATTTGTTAGGCCATACAACATTTTAATGTAAAGATGTAGAAGTGGGGGATTGGCCACCAGGGGGCGCACGGATGGCAAGCCTCTCAGTGTGGGCTCCCCACCAAGGTCCCACAAAGTGGATTGAGCCCCCACCATGGGACCCCCGCTGAACGAATAATCGACCGAATCGGGTGTTGGAAGATACACAGCACACCCTGAAAGAACACCTGACAAAAATCGGTCCCTGCTTCGCCGAGATCCTGCCAGAAGACGCCATGAGCGGAAGCTGCGCAGCAGGCCTGCTGTAAAACAATTTGCCTCTATGATGAGGCCCACCAGTGAATCCCCCCGTCCGATTGAAGCGGGTACGACTTGTGCCTGAACACACACCATCTGGGTTCCTTAAGGCTGCCCGAAAGAAACAGTGGAGCGGCCTCTGGAAGGAGCACTACGAGCCCCCATCGGATGAACAAACACACGTGTTGATATGCGTTAGGCCGCGATCAGTACTGCAACAACACGCTCTTAAGGGATCACTCCCCACCGGCATCGGAGGACTCCGTAGCCCGCCAGAGACTCGCGGACAGAGTGCTTCCTGTCCCGAAACCCCCACAGAGAAGAACCCGACTGGAGTGCTCCCGCCCTCGCGGGTGTTTGATCTCTCTGCTCTACCATGAAGACCTGCCCGCAGCCCCTCAGGTGACTCGAGTTGGGCGCCCGAGCCGGCTCTGCCGCACAGGGTGCGGAGTATCAACGCGGGGGCATCCGTACCAGCCCCTGTTGGGTACCGCCTTTGCCGGCGCCCACTGAAAGGTAGGACACGGTTGCGTCTCAGTGCTCTGACTAGGCTCACTGTCCCCCCTAGGCGTGGGGACTCACCAAACCTCCACCGGACTGCCTGGTCTCCCTCACACTCAGAGGCGCGACGCAGCACTCTTGATCCGCCCGGACCCTGATCCAAATAGAAGATTGCGCCCAGAAGAACGCCATAACCCACATAAAGATCTGGCTGGCCCCGAACCCACTGATTGCACGCGGCCAACTCCCTAAGGCCTACGACTACGTGCATGCCTACCTGAAGGCTAAACCATTTAAGTCTACACACTCGGCCGGCAGACTGGACACAAACTACACTAGTGGGCCCGTGATGGGGTCTGTTGGTCTGCTGGGGAAGAAAACTACTCTGAAGACCCCAGGCGGCAAAGCTTCAGATTGCGCACCAAACTAGTATCTGACAGGACAGCAAGGGCCTACAGCACAACTGAGGGTCCGAGGGTTGGGCCCCTAGATCTTGGGGCGTGTGCCCTCCTCAGACGTGAATTACCTCCCATCAACCCAACCAACTGCAACTACAAACTCCCATTGAAGCGCTTTGAAACACATTGGTATAGGCGCTATATAAATAAACAATCAATCATTGTGACTAGTGCACTTAAAATCACAGAAGAGGAGATACACACGGATTCAGACGGGACACGGAAAAGACTCTTGAAGTCCCCCAGCAAGATCCTGGAATCAATCTGGAGTCACCCTGACACAAAATTGGGGCCACAAACTCTGAGCCCACAGGGCGCATCCCTGAAACCAGGAGTGAAGAGTGCTAAGCTGAGCAGAAATTGGGCTCACGGCAGACCCCGCTTAAAAGCCCACAACAACACAGGTCACTGCCGATCCCTCTCCCCAACTCATTGGAGCCCTAATCAACGGCAGCCAGGCCCATATCTATTGCTACATCGGCCGCTCTTTCACTTATGGACGTTAAGCAGAAACTAGCAAAAGTTTCTCCAAGCTCCGGACACATCCCAGCCATCAAAGTGCATGAACATGGCTTCGAAGGGACCCGAGGCGGCCTCAACCAAAGCGGACATCGCTGGTCTGCTCACCAAAATGAGAAGTATGAGAGTGGACATTGGGAATAAGATCGACAAAATTACGAATAGAATTGACAAAATGGAGGATAGGCTTGAGGAGGTTGAACATAATCAAACCTCACTGAGCACGTGTCAAGCTGATTGGCCCGAGAGGACCGCGTACCTGTAGTCTTGGTGGTTGGTCTCGCAGAGGTCGCCAGTCTGGAGTCCAGGAACTGATGAGATAGCGGCACGAGGAATCAGCCTCTCCACCACCCAAATGAGGAACTGGGTGAAGGATGGACCAACCCCCAATGTCACAAAGGCACTCTCCCAGGTAAGCGTGACAAGAGGATGTAGGCTCAGATGGAGGGAACCATAGTCCAGGTAGAACTTGTTGTCCAGACCATGAATCTTCCAAGAACCTCAGTGCAGCGACAGTTGATAGATAGACCAGTGTAGCAGAAAGGTATTCGTAGTAGGCAAAGGAGCTTGGCTGGTGCAGATAGTTCCAATGGTACACAGGATGAGATTCGGAGTCAGGCAAGACAGGAAAGAGTGAGGACAGTTGGAACTAGTTGTCTGGCCAATTAGAGAACTGTAGGAACGTGCCCAAGATGGAACAGGGGGAATGCAGGCTAGTGTGGGATAAGTCCCCTCTACACAATGATGACTCAGGACAGAACTCCGGAATGGGCTGAGGGAAGACTGACCCAGGGCAAAACCTAGGTAGTAGCTGGAGGCTGGCTGGCCCAGGGCCGAACCCAGGTGAGGATTGGAGGCAGGCAGGCCCAGGACAGGACCCGGATAAGAACTGGAGTCAGGCTGGCCCAGGGCAGGCCACAGGTAAGGACTGGAGGCAGGCAGGCCCAGGACAGGCCACAGGTAAGGCCGGAGGCAGGCAGGCCCAGGACAGGCCACAGGTAAGGCTGGAGGCAGGCAGGCCCAGGACAGGCCACAGGTAAGGCTGGAGGCAGGTAGGCCCAGGACAGGCCACAGGTAAGGCTGGAGGCAGGTAGGCCCAGGACAGGCCACAGGTAAGGCTGGAGGCAGGTAGGCCCAGGACAGGCCACAGGTAAGGCTGGAGGCAGGTAGGCCCAGGACAGGCCACAGGTAAGGCTGGAGGCAGGTAGGCCCAGGACAGGCCACAGGTAAGGCTGGAGGCAGGTAGGCCCAGGACAGGCCACAGGTAAGGCTGGAGGCAGGTAGGCCCAGGACAGGCCACAGGTAAGGCTGGGCAGGAACAACGAGGAAAGCGAAGCAAACCGCGTTGAGACGCGGGCAGCTTTGACTAGCGGCCTCTTTTATGGGCCGCCGGCGCCCGAGAGGCCTGGAACGCAAACCGTTCCGTTTCCGGGCGCCGGCGAACCCAGAACGAGGCTTGGAAGGCAAGCCCCCACGGCGCATGCGCGGAACCGAGAGAGAGGACCTCCGCGCATGCGCCGAAGGCCGCTGGCCCTGTAATCCGTTGCTCCCCTCCCGGCGAGTCCCCAGACGCGAACGCGCGGGTAGACTCGCCAGGAGGAAATGGGAGCGGCAGACCCCAGTCTCCCGCGTGACATGACAGCACGTTGGAAATGCAAATAGACTGGCGTCTCGCAGAGGTTGAAAACAAAGAAGAAATTTGCCTGAAAGTCGACTATTTTGGAAAACAGAACATCGCAACAACATGTGTATTTGGCATGCCAGAGACGGAGGGGGAAACTGAGTCACATCTAAAGAAAACTCTACATGACCTCTTGAAGCTACTTTTTAAAGATGACTCGGTAGATGAACCCATAATCGACCAGCTCCACAGAGCTGGGGGAAAGCCAGGTGGCCCATGAACGGTACTAGCCCGGTTCCATACTTGCGCAGACAGGGCCCGAATTCTGGAGAAAGCCAGGCTCATGCCGCAGATCACAATGGGAGAAGCAAACATCACCATCTTTCAAGACTTATCCTCCCTCACACTGGCCCTGAGGAGAAAGTGCCTGCCGATCACCAAACTCCTTAAAGACAAGGCGATACGATACCGATGGGGTTACCCATTATCCCTCTCGTTTGAATGGGAAGGCACAAAGACGAAATTGATCTCTAAGAGAGAGATTTCCAACTGCATTGCGGATCTATTGGGCGCCCAAGCAGAGGGAGCAGCCATGGGCAATCAGAGGAATGACAATAGAGAATGGCGTGTCATAGGCCCTCGCCGAAGGAAAATACAAGGATCCAGAAAGTACAGGAGGATGAATGCCTCCGCAGACATGGAACACTGATCCTCTCCTCGACCCAGCCATTTTCTTCAGGGTGACCCATTCAAAGATAGAATGGGGTAAGACTACTATGTGGCGAAGATGAACCCTGAGTAGCAGTCGACCGCTAGAGATTGGCAGCAGGTCTCGACGAACAGAGGTACTGGTGGGAAAAGGGGCAGGGGGGACAAAGTGAACCTAGAATATGCCTGAACATGATACTCTAATTGAGGCTATGGTGCTTGAGGGCAATAGGAGGCACTTAACCTCCCACTTCAAATGACAACACTTGGGGGCTCAAAGTTAAGATGTTTCTTACATAGATAGGACCACTTGTTGTGCGGTTTACACTGGTGGTCCGACAGCGACTGGGTGATGTCAACCCGGCTGAATCGGATGCCGCAAAGGGTGGGGGGGAGGGAAGGGCTCATTACTGGGCCAACCCAGTATTGAAGGGAGGAGGGAGGGGTGGGGAAAGGGGATGAAGTGAGATCTCCACTTGCAATGACCGTAATGCGTGCGGCACGCACACTGACAATTGTCAGGTTTATCATGCCGCCACCTAGTAGCAGTAACGGCTGAAATATACTCTCACGAAGCAACAGAGGCATCGAAACAGGCACAGCTTTCAATCAAACAGACACTGAACACTCTCAATGTTGACCACATTTGACAACAATTTACTGCGCATATGCACACTCAAAGGGCCGAAACTCTCCCGCAAAACGTTCCTTGGTGGCCATGGAATTCAAACGCTCTAACATTGATGTACTATTCCTCCAGAATACACGTTACATGAAGGGAGAAGAAAGGGCAATTCCAGGCGGCGGTGTGGGTTTCTCCCTATGGAGCTCTGGAATATCAAAAAAGGCGGGTGTGGGGATCTTGGTCCGGAAGAACCTCCGAATGTCGGTCCTGAATACCTGGGTTGACAATGAGGGTAGGGCGACACTGGTCGTAGGGACCATTCATGACACACTCATCACCCTTGCCACAGTCTATGCCCCCAATAAGGGCTAAAAAAAGATTCCTCCACAAAATTACTGAAAAAGTGTTCACCATGGCACAAGGCCACACAGTCTTTGGTGGCGACTTCAACACCTGGATTAACTGTTCCCTAGATTAACTGTTCCCTAGATAGGCAAAGCACAGCCGATGTACTCAACCCTCCACAATCACATGAGGAAGCTGACATTAAACATCCCTCTCCTTATATGGCCTCACTTACAGCTGGCGTTACCTCCAGCCGGCAGAAAGCGGCTTCACCTTTTGCTCCATCCCACACGAGACTCTTACGCGGATTGATTACATATTCCTTTCTGATAGCCTCCTGCGTACAATCCAAACTGTGAACATACGCCCCATTGCCTGGTCAGACCACGATATGGTCATGCTGGAGATACAGTGGGAGGAACCTACTCCCCGTAACACAAAGTGGAGATGCAATGAATCATTATGGTCAGACACGGTCTTTAGGGACGGCCTGGAAAACAAAATCAAACAATTCTTTGTCTCTAATGATACATGTGAGATCGCAAAGACTTTGGTATGGGAGGCAGCGAAAGCAACATGGAGGGGTGTCCTCATTAGGGAGGGAGCCCGAAAAAAAAAGTGAACGCACCCTATTAGAAAAAAACATCAGAGGCAAGCTGAGTGAGGCAGAAAAACTAGCACAATCGTCTCCACATGAGAGAATGAAATATATTAATGAAGCCAAAGAACTCAGAGAGGAACTAAAAATAATGGAAGTGGGCAAAGTAGCTTAGACCCTGCAATACTTGAAACAAAAATATTACAAAAAAGGCGACAAAGCAGACGCTCTTCTGGCAGCCAGACTCCGCACACAAAGGGTGGAAAGGTGGGTAGATGTGTTAGAGAGGTTAGATGGCACGCTCACGAACACAACAGAATCCTCCCCTGAGGGGATACGTGAGGCATTTGCCTTCTTTTATGAAGATTTATATACTAATGACCCACCTCCTCGACAAGGGACCATTACTAACTACCTCAAGGAAGTGAAACTCCCGGCGTTGACACCCATAGAAGCTGAATCCCTAGAAATACCGTCAGTGAAGAAGTAGTAATGGATGCCATCAAGGCTCCTGGGGATGATGATTCACTCCCGGCTTCTATAAATCATTCTCCACGTTCCTCGCCCCTTTCCTAGCGATCCTATTCAATGACATTTTTGAAACAGGCCGGGCACCCCCATCCTTTGCTCAGGCCCTACTTACAGTCATACCAAAGGAAGGCAGAGACCCAAAAAATTGCAGTTCATATCTACCCATATCGCTCCTCAACATAGATGCCAAAATATACACAAGGGTCATAGCAGCCCAATTAGAAACCCACTTACCACGATTAAAACACCCAGACCAAGGTGGCTTTGTAATGGGGAGACAGGGAACTGATACAATGAGAAGGACACTTCATCTGATACATGAAGCACAGGGAATTCAAGGTGACCCACCCCTTCTGTCCCTTGATGCCGAAAAGGCCATCGACAGGGTCGCCTGGGACTTCCTAGAAGAGGTACTTGTTGCGTTAGGACTAGGACCAAAACTCCACCTCGCTATAAAAGCATTATACACATGCCCGCAAACATCAGTGTCCGTGAATGATGGCTACTCCAGATGGTTCCCACTAGAAAGAGGGACGAGGCAGGGCTGCCCGCTATCCGCCATTTTATTTGTCCTATCCCTTGAACCACTAGCACAGAAATTGAGACTTGATGATGGGGTCAAAGGTATTAGAGTGGGAGACAAGTAATACAAACTAGGTCTATACACCAATGATATACTCCTACACCTTACTGATCCCCTCCACTCTGTCCCGGCAGCGCTAGACATAATAGATGAATATGGGCAGTTAGCGGGCCTCAAAATTAACACTGGGAAATCAATATTGTTTCCGATGGATAAAAATAGAGATAGCGAAGTGGATAGGTTTGCCTCCCTGGGAATGAAGGTGAGCCTCACTACACCCAAATATTTGGGCGTCAACATCACCCAGGAACCCGATACGCTGTACCAAGCTAACTTCCCCCCTCTGTCACTGATACTGCAGAAAGACATGGAAAGGTGGGCCAAACTCACGATCTCTTGGTTAGGCCACTTAAACGCTATCAAAATGGTAATACTCCCCAAAATCTTGTACCTATTCCAGATGCTCTCTATCAAAATGCCTAAAGATTACTTCACTGCTACCAGGAAATCACCAATGGCCTTCCTATGGCAAAATAGAAAACCTAGGGTCCCTAGAGCCCTCCATCTTAGAAAAGACGATGCAGGAGTGGGTCTCCCGGATCTGGAACTATATTATAAAGCAACCCAATTACGAATATTAATTCCACACCTGAGACAGCGGACAGACCTCCAATGGATAGCTCTCGATAACTTTCACCTCCGCCCATTTACTGTTGGAGAATGGCTATGGGTTCCAGGTCCAGTATAACAAATCACCCCATTCTTGGGACCATCTGGGCGATATGGAAACCACATAAAGACATGAAAGGGGTCACATCATGGCCTTCTCCGCTGGGACATCTCTGGGTGCCCGGAATCCATGATGACATACCTGAACCACTGAGCTACCAGTCATGGTACGAGGCTGGGCTGGAAAGAGCCGGACAACTATGGAGAGATAAAGCCTTCATAAAAATACAAGATCTCGAGGAAGTACTTGCCATAGGCCCATTGTTGGTGTTTCAATAACTCAAATTAAAAGGTGTTATGACACGGGATATATGGAAGGAACAATTACAAAGGGACCTTACACCCTTCAAAAAAAATTTGGACACTTGCACAGGCTCCAGAGGCTTAATAAGCGCAATGTACACAGCACTGTTAGGGGTAAACACAGCCCCCTCAACCAATCTAAAAAGCAGATGGGAAACTGACCTGGGAAGACATCTTTCACAAGAATTATGGCTGTGAATATGCAGACAGACAGAAAAATCATCGATATCTTGCCAATACAAGTTGCATGCAATCAAACCTTTATATAGGTGGCAATACGACCCGCTCAGACTCGCCAAAATGTACCAAGATGTGAGCCCATACTGTTGGAGAGGCTGCGGGCAAAGGGCAGACTATTGGCACATGTGGTGGGGGTGCGGTGCTGTACAAAAATATTGGGACGAAATCCTTAGCTGGATCAAAGAATTAGAGGAAGAGGAGAGAGAAAAACACCCTTTATTGGTCCTGTTCAGCCTAGTGGAAGATGAGACAATCTTGAAAGCTCCCAAAATGGTATTAGGCTACTGCTAGCCGCAAGGGCCTGCCTCACGATGACTTGGAAGAGATCAACCCTCCCCACTAAGGCAGAATGGGTGAGTGTTGCCCGCAATATTTTCAGAATGGACAATTTAACCGCCGCCCTTCACGGAGATCGCACCTCTATTGAAAACGAATGGTCCGAGTTCCGTGCCAAATATATTACATGAACACTTGTGTGCATAATGTGCTAAAATGATCATTAAGACTTATTTAATCAGCTGACTGTGCCTTTCAAAAGCTGTCACTTTCTATATGAGTGCCTTTGTTTATTGTTAATGCTAAGGTTTTGCCAAAGACTACAATGCGAAGCAAATTGGAAAAAAAATTTCGTCTCGCTTGCGGATATGCAAGAGGGGAAGGATAGAGAGACATCGAGTTAAACCTACTTTTAGTTATATAAAGTTATAATGACAATATGGTTTCTTTCTCATAATTTGCTTTGTAAGTAATGTTTGTATGATGCTGTTGAAATTCCCTTTTGTAAAACCAATAAAACTGAAATTTCAACAAAAAAGAAAAAGATGTAGAAGTGATGATGATGATACCAATTCCTTGCTAGAAGCTCACCAGGATCAAAAAGACTGGTAGAGGGATGATTTACTGCATTAGCTGAAACAAATCAACCCAGTATCTCTGGATACTTTCATAATCTGGAATCACCCTCTGACTGACTACTTGATTGTGGTACATCACGAAAAAGATCAGACCTACCAGCGTCCACCTCCAGCACACCACTTGACTAGGAGAGTAAATGCTTAAATGCTATAGGCACGAAGATAGCAATGTGTGCAGCCTATAGCGTACGAATTGGCAATGCAACTACATTATTGATCAGGTATGATGGAAGCAAGTAGGATGAAATGGCACCACTAAATGCTCCTGGGAGGGTCGGGGGGGCAGTCATGGCTAATGGCTGCCATTTGATCCAGCTCTTCACTCTGACAATAAGGCTCCCAAAGATGTCAAAATAACAGAGAAAAGAACTGGAGTGCAGTCCGATCCTAGATAGTGGAAAGGGGGGTGGGGGGTAGAGCACTAGAATATATAGATCACTGCGCTGATCATGCTGGTTGAGAGTGGGTCCTGCTGCCGATGAGATGAGAAGTTCTTGAGAGACGGTGCTTGTCCGTCTCTATGAGTTGCAAGTGGATTATTGGTAAGAACCCCTTTCACCCAGGCCCTGGAATACTGATATGGGTTGTGACTTGACTTAAATGGTCACACAATAAATGAGAAGTCTTGTCACTTGTTTCTTGGGTATAACAGGGATTTTTTACCACACTATAAGCTGACAAGTGTTTCAACCCGACATGTGTCTTTTTCAAGGCTTGTGTGTTGGACGTGATAATGTTGTAATTGAGTTGAGTAAGGGCTCTTGTTGGGTAACCAGGCAGGCCCGGGGGTCTTCACCACAAAGCTGAGCTGATGAGGCTCAACCAACCAAGAAATGTTTTGAAATGTTGCATTTACTTTGGAGGAACTTTTTAGAGCCTCAAGGAAGCTGGGTGTCATCACATACCAGGGACAAAAACGTCTTATTTTTCAGGATCTGGCCACACTCACCCTCCAAAGACTAGCTTTTCGAACTATAACAGAATGGCTGAGGCAAACGAAAATCAAACACAGATGGACATTCCCATTCAGAATAATGTTTACCCTGGAACGGAAGCAAGCTAGAAGAAGCTGCAAAACTGATGGGAATCTCAACAAACTCTGAGGAAGAAGTGGAAGAGGGATGGAACCACTGGAGAAGAATACAAGCAAAGGAACCAGCTTGAGGAATGAAACCGGGGACTGAATCCTGAGAACTGGGCTGTGCGAAAATACAGAACACTAAGAGAAGAGTTAAAGAATCGCAGAGGGTGAATGGTTTGAGAAATGTGGTAGCCCAACTACGTTATGTGACTCCACTAGCTATAGGAGTATACTACACAGCAATTCAAAGCATGGAGGGCAACCTACAGAATCTAGAGGTTCTTTCATCCCTCGAATGGAATGGTCCCCATGAGTAGCACTTGGTCAACAGCCTATCCGCCTCCATCAAGCTCCCGTAGGTTTTCTCATCCGTGCTCAGGGCACCCTAGACAGCCATACTGGTACCTTTCTTCGGACTGTAGTATCTTGGACCCCATGCCTCATCAGCCTGCTTGTGAGAATCGGTTCTTTGACCAGTTCCAGGCATTAATAAGATAACCAGCCATGGCATCCTATCTAAAGGGATTGATCAAAGACCTTCTTACTCACCCAGCTCTCTTCTCCTCCTCACACTGGGGCCAATCCTTGATCCTACACCATTGCCGGTTCCTATGGAATAATGCTCACCATGAGGCACCTCAACCGGGGGAGGCCACATTGGGCACTGCAGAAGTTATGACTCCTTCGAGCTCTGCAACCAGTGTAGAAGATCCTCCTTCACACCCTCAAGAGATAGATGAAATTCCCTTTTCATCTGCCTTTTCTTGAATGTCTGGGGCATAGCACAGTTCCTGGCTCTCCCTACAGCAGTAGATCATCCGGCTGTGGTAGGTGTACTATGGGAGTTGTTGGAGTCGTTCACACCAGCTGTGCACTGTAGTGCCCACTAATAACAAACTTGTCCTAGGCTACAGACAATTGCCCTCTGACTTGGAGTGCTTATCTTTGCATCCTACGTCTTCATCTGTGGTAGCAGTAGCCTTTCTAACTGTCATTAGCTGATTTCTTCTGCATCCTCCTCCTCCTCCTATACCTCTTAGTCCAACTCCTGGGGAAAGAGGAATGTTTACTTGATGATGCTTTTGGCAAGAAAGTATATGGCAATTCTGCTCTCCATCTCCGGCAAGCTAATGCAGACTCTCTTCTGGTGGCTGCCAACCAGCATCTCTGGAGAGAATAGACAGACTTCCACTTGATCCTTTCCTATGACAGGCAGGTGGATTTTAGGGCTTTTCTTGAGAATTCCAAGACTATTGCACAAGACCTCTTGAAGGCCTCAGCCCACCACAATGATACAGCGGCTAGAGGCATGGATCTCAGTGCACATATATGAAAAATGGCTTGCCTTTGGTCAACCTATTTCTCACAGGACATACAAAACAAAGTCATAAATCTGCCCATTCCTAGAACGGATTTAATCCACAGTGCCATTGATGAAGAGCTCACTAGGCATGACTTCACCCTCACAGTGCACTCTTTAGCCATTTTGACCGAATATACACAGAAGACCTTTCAGTCAGTTTTGGCTAGATGCAAGACTTTAGATCTAAATATCTTGAGGATGTTAGAGAATTCTTAGAACGATGCAAAGGCAGCATCACTGATCGTCTAGTGTGCCAAGGACGAAGCCGAGAACCATGACCAAGGCGTCTTCAGATAACTGCCGCTCCTTCTGCACCCATAGAAGAGAAGCAGAAATTAGGTTTTCAATTGAAGAAGCAGGATTGGAGTTTAACAATAAGGAAAACTAGATTATATAATCTGCTCCACATTTTCTAAAACAGATAAGGAGTGGGATGTTTGCAGAAATGTATAGATCAATTTCCTGATTCGTAAATAAGAGAACAATTCTTGTATTTTAGATTGAACTTATTACCAACAGGGGAAATTTCTCAACATTCGCTCAAAAAACAGGGCCGTGAGTGCCCAGTGTTGTACACTATGTACGGATGGGGGTGCTACACAGACCCTAAAGTACTTGATGATATAATGCTCGGTCCTAAGGGAATTGCGAACGGAATTCTTAGCCCGCTTTTTCAGAGTACCTCAGTGGCTGATGCGGACCAAACCTGGCATAGAATGAATACAGGCCAAGAAGGTTTTCCTTGTCCTAGAAAAATCCATGATGACCACACCTGCTCAGATCCGTTCCTCCTCGACTCAAAGATACTGGTAATGCGCAGTGGACATGAAGGTTCATATCTGCATGTCCCAATCTGGTCTCCCCACAGACAGTTTCTTACTCTGTCTCTTGGTGATTTGTTTTTCCAGTACAAGGACTTTGGACTGAATGCCACACTGAGGGCATTCACAAAACTTATGTCACCAACCGGGGTTCATCTCCAGCAAAAAATAAATGGCATTACCAGCCTTTAGACAGCTGACAGCTTTGAGCTCCCTTCAGAGCCAAAAGTGAAATGCAGAACATGTGTTTTGGTGAGGTCAGGGTTTTGGTGAAGTAGGATTTTGGCTCCCTTGGAGACACACGAGTCATCCATTAGTCCAACAAGGCAATACATATGTGTCTGCCTATGCCATTGCTACTCAAGTTGGTGTCCAAGTGATTATCTGCTCGAAGCATGTATAGGATTCTAATAGTGCAACATTAGCATGCTTGAACACAGAATAGAAGGCCCGATATTTCTCCTACTATTTCCAGAGTTTCTCACTCAGAGGGGAGAGTTCTGAACACCTCCACACAATCACTGAACTTAGTCCATTGATTGCTGAAGTATTAAACGTGGAGCACCTAGTTCTATCAGAAGAGGCCGTAAGGATTATTCAGGCACTCAGAAAGCACTCAACACTCACCCAAAGCAGAAGTAAGTGATTGAGATTTTGCCAGTTGGCAATTTATTGATGGTTGAATCCCCTGAAGGTCAGTTTCATTTTTTTTGATTTCTCACCTAGCTGATTGTAATGTATGGGTTCAATTGTGCCCTATTTCACAGAAAGGAGCCCTTTCACTCCCTCCTTGTCACCCTCCTATCCAGTTATTCAACATCACTTTGTGGGTCTGTTACGCCTTTTTCCTTCTGTGAAAGCCCAGCACACCATGTGAGACCTAAATTGTTTTAGCTATTTTGCATAAACAGTTTTGAGCTGAGGGCCTCACTTGATATAAAATTGATTGCATCGAAGGTCATTTTCTGGATGGCAATCACATCAGTCAGACTTGTAAGCGATATTCATCCTGTAACTGCATCATAGCCTTTAGACTGTATTTTATAACGGCAAGGTGGCAAAGCGCACTCACCCCAGGTTTTTGCCTGTGGGTCATCTTGTCCCCTTCTATCAATGAGGTTTTCTTTTTTACTGGTCGTCTTCTTGAACGATTTGGAGAGCTTCTTACATTTTCTGGATGTATATGGGTTTAAAAAAATGATACCTGGATTGACCAAATATTTCAGGAAGTATGGCAATCGTTTTGGGACTTTTGGGGGCTTTCAACTGGGTAGGAAAGAGTCCAAAGACAAACAAAAGGGGTGATGGCTGGAAGGTTTCATCGCTGCACCTGCCAATCCATTACAAAAGGGGAAAGACCATATGCAAATCAGGCCTGGCCCCACCCCAAAAGGGGTAGTCCAGCTCGAACTGCTTTGTCCACCCCTTCTGCATGAGACCTCATGCATCCCCAAGCATGTTTCGGCCTTGTTCGGCCTCATCAGTGAGGAGAAACTTGGGGCTCTACGCCCAGCAGGCACAGGGCCCACGTCCATGCATACTCTCCCACTCGGGGTGACTATAGCAAAACAAAAGGTGTGATGGCTAGAAGGTTTAGAATTAATCTTAACCTCTGGCATTGCTCTAGGCAACTCTCCAGACAATCGTTCTTCGCCTGCCAAGTCATTACAAAGGGGGAAGGACCATATGCAGATCAGGCTTGGTCCATGTCAAGATGGATAGTCGGGTGCATTTCTGAATCATTCTGTATGGGGTAACACTTACCCTAAAGGTATTTGTTCTGTTCACCCAGTCAGGGCTAAGGCCCCATTAAGTGACATTGCATGGGTATTTACCGTGGAGTGTCATAGCTAAAGTTGCCACATGGTCCTCCCAGTCAGCGTTTTTCATTTATTAGTGCATAGACATAAGCACTAGATCCAGTGCTAGGTTCAGCCAAGCTCTTAACCAGAATCTCTTCTTTTAATTTGGATGCTCCCTCACTGGGAGAGCTGTGCCTGATATTCTCCCATGATTTTGGAGGAAAAGAATAGGGACTGGGGAAAGTAGAAATTACTCCTTCGAATGGATTGTGCCCTCCCACGTATTCCTCATCTTTCGATATCATCTTTTCAGCTGCTTTGGAAAATAATCTGGGTATAGGGTGCTGTGAGTCGATTCAGTCGACTCAATGTCCCTCGAGGGCCTCCGTCTTGAGGTTGACGTCATCACCAGTATATATACCACGTGCAGCGCCCGTTGGCTTCAGTTCCATTATTCCGGCGCAGCTATTGCTTTGAGAAAATGATGTCATGCTTTGGTTTTTTAATAGAAACTGTGACACTTGAGAAAAATGTCTTTGTCCGCTCCATCAACACCAAAGACAGGTTTCAAGAAATGCCACGAATGCAGTGCCAAAATGTAGATCACTGACCCTCATTGAGTGTTTCTGTGGTGTTTGGGCACAGAGCATTGAACGGCTGATTGCGACTCCGGTCAGGCAATGACCAGTAAGGCTCTAAAAGAGCATAAAAGGAAACCAGCGGCAGGTAGGAACCCCTCAAAATCCCCTTCATCCCTATTTAAAATCTGATCTTCTGACCAGTCTAGAGGAGACTCTCCTCAAAGAAAATCTAAAAAAAAAAATATCTCGCGCCAGGAGTGGGTCTCACCATTCTTCGTCTTCGACTAAGATGTCGAAAAAGAGGTGTCGCAGATCTCTATCTTCTTCTAGTGATTCCTCTCCTGAGAGAATTTCATGTCTGACCAAATCCTCTACTCCTTCTCACTGGGAAGGGTTTCAGAGAGGGATGTTGAAAATATTTGAGGAGTTGGCCCCGACCCCCTCGAAGCACCAGGCGAGAAGCCATGCTTGAGTCGCGCTGAATGAAGGAGACAAATTGAAGGAAAAGGCTAAATCCTGCGCGCCCTCGAGCCCGGGACATAAACAATCGACCCATCGAGAGCCGTTGAGGCCTCAACCCGAAGCAATTTCTTCAAAGGCTCCTTTGAGTTGAAGGTCTAGCCCTTCGAGGGCGTTGTCTGCAAAAAATCTTTATCAACACCATCAGTGTCGAAGCCATCAATGTCGTTGGGCATCAAGGTCGTCGATGTCTCCAATGTCAAACGTCGACGCCATTGATATTGAAGAAACTGTCGTCAGGCTCGAAGCTGTCGCCACCTTTAGCAAAGCAGGTCGAGAAGACTAACAAACCTGAACCGAGAAAAGATTTCCAGAGTCCAGGATGAAGGACTTATTTATATGAGAGCCTACAGCCAGTGGTGTGGATACATCCCCTGAATTGGAATTTGCAGAACTGGACCCCTCAGACCAGGCAGAAGCCTCCTATAGGCAACTCATGACCAGGGTGGTTGACTTTCTAGGTTGGAGCAGGCCTGCTCCCCCTGTTGAGCAGGACAATTTAAGATATCCTGGACCAGGGTGCACACAAAGATCCAATCCTTCCCTTTCACATTGCCCTTCAGAAAAAAACGTTAAGACAAATTAGGGTGAACCTCAACAATAAGTTTAGGCCATCTGGCAGTGACCCTGAACCTTTAGCAAAGCACCCCACGCCATAAAGCCTGGTGGGTCAGGCGGCTATGTCCTCATCTAAACAGGCCACATATCCCACTATCCCTCCTGACAGAGACGATAAGAGAGTGTACTCTTTGGCAACAGATTTTTTTTTCTGCAGGAAGCATGGCATCAAAATCTGCTAAAGCCACTTGCGCCTTAGCAGAATTCATGTTCATCCTGTGGGATTGTATAGCAATGGCGGCTGACCATCTTCGAGGGGGAGAAGGAGACAGCCTCTTTTCCATCACTTATGATGGACAGGAAGCAATGTGCAAGTCTCTAGTCAGAACTAGATACTGCTAACAGCATCAGTAGATCCATGGCAACAAGTACCGTACTATGTGGATTTGCACGGTTGGCAAAATTTGGGATTTGCACCAGATGTGTAGTCCAGACTTCTCAATATACCTTTTGACAGCTCTCAACTGTTTGGCAGCAAGGCTGACGAAATCCTGGAGAAGCTGCAGACCTCTCAAGCTGTGGCAAAATCACTTAGCGTCGCAATCAGACATCCACAACAATCTTACCCCAGTGGATCTTCTTGGAGCAGTCGTTGCTTTCCCTTCTGTTCCTCAGTTGGTAGAACGAGTGGATAGGCTTGTCATAGAGACCAAAAAAGATTCCCTTCATGGTGAACGAGGATGAGTTACCAAGTCTGCCCAAACAGCAGTTGCTTTACCATCAGCCACTGTTCCAGTCACCTCAAAACCTCTGAGGTCTTAATCCGCAAGACCCCAATGGGAGAAAGACTGTCTCGGCATCTTCAAGAATAGTGTGGCATTAATTCAGATGCTTGGGCATTACAAACTGTAGACCCGTGTTACTGTCTCCCATTTATAAAGACATCAGAATCATCCACCGGGGAACCACTCACTCAGAACTCCAGATCTGTTCCTTGTGCAGGAAATTTTGAACCTGCTGGAGAAAGGTGCTCCAGAACCAGTACTTGTAGCGAATGGAACACAGGGTGGTATTCCCCATACTTTCGAATCCCCAAATACAGGGGATCAAGACCCATCTTTGACTTGATACAAGTTCCTCAGGAAGGACAAGTTCAAGATGGGTTACCCTTTCTCTGATCCTTCAGGCCCCCCAGCTCCAGGATTGGATGGGGCCATTGACCCTTAGGATGCTTACTTTCATGTGCCTATCCATCACAAGCACAGAAGGTACCGGTTGGCAGTTCTCCTTATCAGATTCGAGTTCTGCAATTCGGGCTGCCATCTGCCTGAGGGTTTTGCCAAGTTAATGGCAGTTGTGGCAGCGAGTCTCGGGAGAGGTGGGGCGAGGGGGATTCGCGTCTACCCCTTAACTGGATGATTGGCTGATCAGGGCATGTTTTCCCGAACATGCTCTAGAACATCTCGGCATCATCTGCCACTCTCTACACAGACTGGGCTTCTCCCTCAATTTCAAGAAGTCCTTCATGATACCATCACAAAGACTCCAGTTCATCAGAGCAGTCCTGGATGCATCCTCGGGGAAAGCCTCGCCACACGAGGTGAGGGCTCAACACATTCTGCAGATGGTCACCAAATTCCAGAGTGCTCAACGTCTTCGGGTCACTACCACTGTGCAGAGAGGCAACGCAGCACTAGTTCTGGGCAATTCAAGAAGGAATCTCCCTATCAGCGGTTCACCTAGCTGGAGAGGAGAACACCAAAGCGGATGCTCTGAGCAGGTCAAGCACAGTTTCCCACAAGTGGAAACTAGTTCAGGAAGTCCAAGAGATCTTCACCCTTTGGGGATCCCCTCAAGTAGACCTGTTTGGTGACTAGTGTCAACCGGAAGTGCGAACTGTTCTGCTCAAGGGAATTCCCCCCCCCCCCCACCCCCCAAGACGAGCTCTAGGGGACACGTTTGTAGTGGACTGGGAATTTCCACTCTTGTATGTGTTTCCTCCAGTCCCCGCCATTTCTCACGTGATAAGGAGGTTGAGAAAGTTTGGGAAATCCATGATCCTAATTGCTCCGGATTGGGCCAGGACGACGTGGGTCACCCAGAACTTCTTGACTATCCATCTGCCCTCCAATGCGTCTTCCACAAAGAGAGGACCTTCTCTCGCGAGAGGAGATCCGGGTTCTCCACGCAGAGGTCAAGACACTCAACCTTCATGTATGTTTTCTGAGAGGTTTAGATACAAGGATTGGTAACATTTTGCTTTCGGCAAGGCCAGCAACAAAATCTTTGTGCCATTGGAACAGGTTCTGCGACTGGTGCAGATATAAAAATGTGATACATTTCAATGTAATACACCTGTGGTGTTTTTCTTGCTACATTTTTCCAAATCTGGTGCTCCAAACTGGAACCATTAAAGGTCATTTGACAGTGCTTTCAATTTTTAAGTGCCCTTCTGTGGAAGTGTCTTACTTTAAAATTCCTTTAATCATACAATTTGTCAAGGGGCTCACCAACATGTTTCCCCCAAATCCTTTTCAAGTCCATTTTGGGATTTGAATCTTGTTCTAAAATGTCTCTTGTGCTCCTTTTTTGAGCAGCTTCATTCATGTCCATTAAAACCTCTGACATTTAAGACCATTTTGCTAGTAGCTCGAACATCCTGCAGGGTGAATGCATTGCAGGCGTTATCTTGTAAACCCACTTTTACTACTTTTTATAGAGACAAGGTTGTTCTTAAGGTAAAACATTTGTTTCTACCTGAAATAGTCTCTGAATTCCATGTACCTCAAAAAATGGTTTGACCAACTTTTTACCTGCCCCCTCATCCTGGAGAGGAAGAGGAGAGGCTACATAGAGTTGATCCAAGAAGAGCGCTGAGTTTCTACATTTTGCGAATGGAAGAAGATTCGCCAAGATGATCAGCTCTTCATTGGATAAACAGGTCATAATTTAGGACTAGCAGTAACAAAACAAACCCTGTCTAGATGGATTATTCTGAGCATTGGAGAATGCTAGAGATTGGCTGGGAAAGACCCTACAGAAGACTTAAGGGCCGATTCCACAAGGGGCATGGAAACATATTTACCCTACAAAGAGGGGTGCCAATAAGGGGCATCTCTGCGACAGCCACTTGGTCTACCACCCATACCTTTTGTAAAACATTACTGTGTAGACTCATCTTGACCTCAGAAAGGAGGATTGGGAAGGCAGTCCTTCATTCGGTCCATGACTAGAATTAATTCTGAAAATTCTTACTCCTACCTCCAAAACGAGCAATGCTTTGGGAGTCTATCAAAAGATGAGGAATACGTGGGAGGACACAAGCCATTCGAAGAACAAGTTACTTACCCCTGTTAACGTTCTTTCGACTGGGTGTTCCTCTTGCGTATTTCTCATCACCCCTCCCAACTTACCCTACTATAGAATTTCCGGGTTTTACACTTCACGCTCTTTAGAGTCTGATACAGTATGATGCTAAGCGTGGAATTCTGCAAAGGAAAACACTGAGAAAATAGAACTGAAGCCAATGGGTGTTGCGCATGCTATATATACTGGTGATGACGCAACATCGAGACAGAGGCCTTCGAAGGACATCGATTCGACTGAATCGACGCACAGCACCCTATCTCGAAATTAGTTTCCAAAGCAGCTGAAGCTGGAAATGAGAATATCAAAAGATGAGGAATATGTCGGAGATGCATCCAGTCGAAAGAACATTACCAGGGGGTAAGTAACTTGTTCAACTAGTGATTACTGTACTCTTAGTCCAGAGTCCCCTTTTCTACATACACCTGCCCTCCATCCCCCTAATAAGAGTTACATAGCCCATATATCATGAGGGAAAAGAGGCGACTGATGGGCATTTCTGTTGGGTGGAGTCAGCTGTACAGATGCACTGGTCCCATCCCAATAGGAGGACACCCATAAGTATGGAGGAAAGGGGACTCTGAACTAGGAGTACAGTAGGAACTACAGTGAGTAACTTGTATAAATCATTCACTAGGTCTACACTAAGTGTGCAATCTCTTTCTAGGGCCAGGAGGAGAGCGCGGGGGCAACACGTTGGTCTTGGAAGCAAGACCATGCAGAGCAACACAGGTTTGAATCCTGATACCGGGCTTAGAGACTAGTCTCAGGTTTCAAGCATGTTAAAAAATGTATTAATAAATTAATTCCCAGTCCATGTCCCTAGTTTTGATCAACTACTGGCTTCTTATTTCCAGCTACCCTCAATCTATTGTAAAGGCCCTCTATTCTGGGGCTGCCTCAGCCTCCCGTATTACTCCTGTCATTTCAGGTCAGTGACACCCTAGCTCTCAGTAAATACAATTGAATGCTCTACGGGCAAATGAGGCTTCTCTGTGGAGATTTGACGCCTCAAATGCTCTTGACACAGACCACCTAGAAAAAGACCTGCACAGAGACACAAGATTTCCCAAATGCACACATCAACAGCAAAGCTATCTAGGATGTTCCCTCTTCCCATTTAATTCACAGTAGTGCATGGTATATAATACACTAGTTAATCTACAATAAGGGATGTCTCATTCTCTGTTTTGCAAAATAGGATTTTCTTAGGTTTCAACATTTTTGTTAATGGTTAAGTGGACCACAAGGCAGTTTCCCAAATTCTGGCTAAGATAGCGGAAATGTGAAGTCAAAGGATCTTGTGTTTCTCTCTTTGGTTTGTTCAATTGTGCTATCTGGTACATTGATGGCTATCTTTTGCATTTCTCCCTACAGGATAGTGTGCCGCCAGTCATGGCCTTCCACTTGGGATCACTGGGCTTCCTGACACCTTTTAACTTTGACAACTTCCAACCCCAGGTTACTCAGGTTATCGAAGGTATGCCTATTTTCTTGGTTTGTTTTTGCCATGATGTTTTCCCAGATGGGTATGTTCAAGCCCAACATCAGAGAACACGTACTGAATGTAAACCTTGTAAGCAGAAACCATTTTCATTTGTGGGAGGAATTGTGCCTCTGTTGGTTATTCCAGTGTGATTTAGGTGGGAATAATAGGTTGATCGTGGGCCTGTTTGAAGAAATTGCAGAGGGGCAATGTTCCATACAGTTATGGTTGCGTAACTTCCACATCCCGCTGTTTTGAATATGGGCGTATGTTAATTGAGGCTTTGCCTCAATTAACATACGCTCAGCTCCTCTAGTTTTTTCCCTCTGCTTAGTAGTATGATTAAATTCAGCAAATGATATGTTCTTAATTGCACATTGTAGTTAGATTGGTGTAAGTGGGAGATTCCCCCATTTGGCTGGGTTTATTTACACAGCTTGACAACTGTCAAAATCCATTATATACAACTGTGGAAAGAGGAAAGAAAATATTTAGAAATAGTTCTGGCATCCTCTATTCATTCTCAGAACGCATTTATTTGTGTTTGGCTTTTAGGAAATGCAGCGCTTGTCCTTCGCAGCAGATTAAAAGTGAAAGTGGTGAAGGAACCCAGAGACAAAAAGTCACCATTGCAGAATGGCATCGAGGAGAATGGAGTGGCTATGCTGAACAGCATGGAGCGAGAAACTGGTACAATAACAAAATACCAGGTCAGTGTGGACCAAACAAGCATCACAGTAATAGCATAGAATTTGAGGGTGTGTCATTATCCATCATTGTAACGGTGAAGATATCCAGAAGTCTTTCTAATTGGATTTAAAAAGGCATGTGTTAGCTATGGGATCTTGTCTTGTGATTACCGAAGGCAGAGCAGGACCTCTGCTGTGACGGTGACCTGCTCAGAATAACCATTACATTTTACAGTTTACAGGATATCAATCAAACGAATTGCATGCACCGGAGCAAACCTCATGGCTCTCAGAAAGGCTAGTATAAAACTGGTTGTCACAGTGAATCCATTACTTTGTACAGTGATTCAACTTCCATCTAAGATTATTAACAAAAGTGCTGGGAAGTCAGCCCTTTGGAGTACCAACTTAGAAAAAGGAATGGTCCTTGGACATTTAAAAATATGAATCTGTGGATCAGACTCCTTATAAAACCCATTGTGAATCCAACCATTGGGAATGTTATAGACCAATCACTAAAATACTACTTAAAGAAAAGATCAGGAAAAAGGCTGGTGCATTTTAGTTACTGCAACATATTGAAATGTTTCACTACTAGGGAGAGTTGCAACAAGGATCCCAGCCAGAAAGACTGGGCACAGTCACCTTCAATTGGTCTAGTAAAGAATTAAGTCTATGACTATGCAAAATGTGCTTCAGATCAGGACCGATGCAAACCCCTTGTGTATTTATATTTCTATAGTCTTTTTCTTTTTTTTTTTTTTTTTAATTGGTTCGTGACATGCCATTTTCCATGGCAGTCGCTTGAAAGCACAAAGTCTAATCTAGACTAGTTAAATCTAGTTAAATCTAGAGGGAGAAGGAATGAAGGATCAAACACACAAGCTTTTTACTGACCCTTGGGAATGAGTACGTACATATCCCAAGTATAACTTGTCACACCTGAAATCAGTTTTTTTCACCTAGTGATTGTGCACCACAAGCATAAGCTGCGTTTAAAGATCAGTCAGACTGTGTCAGTTGGACATCCTCCAATCTCTTTTCAGTCCAAGCTCAGGGAGAAAGTGCCTGTGTCGGCCTCCCAATTCCAGAATGTAGGAGATCTACTTGCATGTTGTCAACATGGGTTCTATGACATATTTGGGTGGAATGTGGTGGATTGGAGAAAATGGCAGGCGGTAAAGCAGTCCCATTTGGGAACCTCAAAGGATGACCTATTTCAGCTGTGGGATATTTGGACCCACTCAGCTGTGCTATGCTATGTCACTTTGCTGAATTGGTGCAAGAAAAGGCACAAAATGACCATGCTGACTCCTGTGCGCGCCAAGATCTCTAAACTGTGTTTTTGTAACAACCGGAAAATGGCCACACACATTTCAGGTGGGGTGAAACAGAGTACTCACTGCAGGAATGTGCCAGTGTGCTTTGCAACATTGAACATGGAGTGAAGTGAAAGAGGCAGCATTATTTTGCTGAAAACCCAAAATGCATCTTTAAAATGACATCTTTTCAATCTTAAAAGTGCTACTTGGCGCTAAATTCATCAATGTCGCATGAACCACTGTGATTAAAAAGCCCCTGCAATGCCCAGGATCATTCATTGTGTCGCAGAGGAACCGGGCCTCATTTGAATGACAGATCCTGTCAAATGTATCCTTGAAAAATCAACCAGAGGCTTTGTTTTCATTTTTCACGGGAAACACCGCTATTTTCTTTGCAACAGCATCAAGAATCAACTGTCCAGAGAAAGACTCGAAGTAAATGCCTGTAACTGTATCCTTGCTGCAAAACTCCAGCACTCAAGAAAAGAACTATGGCTGCACAAAGTGTATATTTGCTGGAGATGAAAACCGAATTTAAGAAATGGTAAAATGTGCTTTTTCCTGACTGAAGGGGGAAAATCACCTATTTTAAAGTATATTGTTGTGTAAAGGCTTGATTATTTAGAAATGTAAAAGGATTTGTTACTGATAGAAATACACTTATATACTATTTTAATTCTATAGGTTTAAAGTTAAGATTTAAAATGGAAAGCTAAAACCCAGGCTGAGTTGGCAAACTATATTTAAAAAAATACTTGCTCTGCCAGTTGCTAGCCCTGAGAAAGGGTGACACCTCAAACTTCTGGAACAGGAAAGGCTAATTGCTAGCTTGGAGGCTTTGAATAGCCAGAACAAAGGGACTTCCCAAGTCGTCATCAGACATTCGTCTTTGCTACAGGCTGGAACAATAGCAGGCTGAGACTCTTGCCTTTCAAGTGTGAGGGGCAGTAAACTTCAATCAAAAGAGAGAGGCCCCTCATTCTGCTTCAAAGGAATTGACATTTGCTTACAGTTGGGGGGGGGGGGGAGAAAAAAAAACGGATTAAGTGACAATAGACTTCCTGTTAGTTTTAAAAAGCCTATTTTGTAACTGAATTTAAAGACCTTTAACTTTGCAGCAAGAATGAGGAAAAATATGAAAATTGTGTAGTTTCAGATCTAACTTTATGTTCTTTCTGTGAAAATGTGGTAGAACTCATTACTGCATAAGGAACAGAAGTTGTAAAGAATGACAGATTTTGGGGAAGTATTGATATTGCACACATGACATTTTGTACACACATTCCAGGGGTAAATGCACATGTGTACAAAATTGGGAAATTTTAGGCCAAATCTTTCATGGTTAAAATTGCCAAAATATAGCAGAAAGTCAAAACCAGGTCTCACAGACTTGGGGTTTGGATTGAAGTAAGACCCACAAAATATGTAACCTGTGCATCTGATTTTCTCAGCGGTTATAACTGTATAAATATGTATTAGTGGTAAAATTTGATTTTGGTTCCAGTGGCTAGGAGAGGTTTCTAGTCATTGTAAAAATCATCCCATGAACAAGACATCCTTTTCTGTGATCCAATCAGCGAAGAGCAAGGCGGAAACTATGCTCTTGCCCAATCCTGGCATTATGGTTGAGGGTAGTAAGCCTGCCCCTGCCATATACTTTAGTGATGTCATTTGGCATGATAAATAAGGGAACCTGACAACACACACAGACACTGATTCCTGACTTTCTTCCTGATTTCCTGCGTGGCGTCCTGTTCCCGATTTATTCATCCTACTTGATCCTAATTCCAGATTTCATTGCAAAGCCAAGGCCTATGCTTTGCTGAACCCCTTTTCAGCTAGGCCTCACATTTTAAAAATCCCAGAAACCCAAGGGAAGCATCCTGATCCAACCTGGCTTGCTACTGCTAGATACATGCCTGCAAACTCACCATCCCACTGATCTCCAGTAACCAGAAGGGCCAGTCCAGTGCAGTCCGGCGACCAGATGGCCTAGATGATCCTGTCCCGCCTGATTTGCCCAGCTGTCCTTGGTTAGACACAATCCGTGTGATGACCAGAACCCTTGACAGTCCAAAATCCTAAATTAAAGTGGACTAAGTATTAATAGGAATCATAGAAACCATAGCATACCTTGCCTCACCTTGTCATCCCAATCTCTAAACCATCCTATCCTTACCTTAATAACTTGTAACATTGTCAGAATCCTTATTGCAATCCTGTCTTTGATTTATCTTACTAAGCGCTATTTCTTTAGTCAGTTTTATCTTGTGTAAATCTTAAATTATCAATCCTACTTCGAGTGATCCAACTGGTTCCGCTGAGGCGGACACTAGGGATCTGGTGTTGAAGTCATGAATCAACTCTAGAGCTTACTGTGTCCCTCCTTGGTATTCTGGCCGGAAAACTCTAGCACAGAGTAAAACTATAGTAAATATTTTCTTGTCCAAACTGAGTTTCTTTTCTGTTTTCACTACCGATTTCTCTAAAAAATGCCTCTCATTCAACTTTGCATATCTTCCTCACTTTAATAGATAGCGACTTCATGTCAACTCTGGATTATACCCAGGACCTATAGCTACATCCCAACCCAAAAACGGAATTCAGTGTATTGATTAATTTTAGGCGGGAATCCACAATTTTGCAAAGTTTTACATGTATGATGTTTATTCTAAATAATTTTCAACCTTCCATTTGGATTCAAAGTGTTTACTTTTGCTCAAACTATAGCTCATGATTGTTAGTATCTTTCCAATGTTGCTCCCATAGAGATTTGTACTGATTTAAAGATTTTTGCACACATTCATCATTTTACGCAGCCATTTCCGAATGTAATTTTAAAGTGTAAGATTTCAAATCCTTTTTTCTCTCTTGTTTGGGGGGGATGGTTGGATTTGAATTCTGTTTTCTCTTCCTGATTACCTGCTGCTTCCTTATATCTATTTAGAATTGTTTATTTGTGGATTGAGGAATATTGCAGGGGGAAATCCTAACGTAAAGTGCTATCTTCCCAAATAAGCCAAAAGTGTTCTTTTCTCTGGTGTTTTATGTTTTGTGTTGGTAAAGAGTGAATTTAAGTGCATTACATACCTTCCTATCCGTTATTGTCACCACATTGGTGATTGCTGCTCCCTATTCAACAGTATATGTTTGATTTGTATTTTAAATAAATATTACCTTTACCAACCAGCCTGATTCCTGGTCCATTGTGACCCTGGGTATTTGAGAAGGGCTGTGATATGAGTGGTATATCACTCAGAATATTTAACCTATAGACATAAAAAAAATTATAATTTCAGATGTGCGCTGCATACTAGGCTGAGACCAGGGTATATCGCCTGATTGAAATACTTAACACAGCAAGGGTTACTCAATCATATGTTTTGCACCTATAAACGCATGTGTACGGGCGCGTAGCAAATGACTTATCATATCGTGTGAGGAAGGCTATATAGCCTGCTAAAGAGGATGGTCGGTCCATTGAAGAGCCTGGCACACTATATAATGTCTCAAATGGTGTTAAGTGTTCAAAAGTGACAGATTCCTGTGTGTAAATCAGTTCTATAGGCAGCAGCTCATCGGTTGCTAGCATTTAGTGATTACACCGCTGCTTGCATGTGTATTCAAGAAATTGCACTCACACTTTGAGAAACACACTACAGTGGAATCTTTATATATTTCCCAACAAGAATAGCATTTTTTGTGGGTGCAGACTATGCAATTTGTGTTTGTAGTCCATTGTTTTTGTTTTCATGGCCTGGGTTTAAATCCAAACTTCTTGTTTATTCTGTGTGTTTTGGATATTCTTTTGGTTCTAAAGAGTTACTCTAAAGCATATGTTTGTCTGTCCTCGGCCTAAAAGGCTCATCAAAATGCAGACGGCCAACTGTAATCAAGTTTACTCAGTTCATCTCACTTGAGAATGGTTCCCTCACAGGCAGAAGGGAAATCTAGACTTTTCTGAAATAACACTAGACGGATCTGTGCCTGTTTCATTATGCAGCCCTGATATCGCAATTGCCCCAAAGTTGATAGTCAACAACCAGCCAGAAAATCTCCTGATTTTACACTGGGAATTCTCTCCCTGTTGTTTTTTTCATTATATCAATGTGGTGAAGTGTCTCCCCTCTACCCCCCAAGAGTCCTAAAACACTTAGAACCTGGATATCTGTTGTATGCAGACACTGGGTGAAGCAGAAGCCCAAACAATGTGCCTCGGAGAACCGAGACTACAGACCTCTGGCCAAATGGCTATGTAAAATGAGAGATTAAATCCAATAAGGTGCCCTTAGTTTTTGTCAACCCCCCTCTCTGGACCAAGTGATCAGAGGTCAAAGTCTGAGAATGCAGGGAAATGAGGAGAAAATAGACCCCAATGAGGACAGGTCATAGGACTCCCCACCAATGGGGGTAGATGTGTGAAAAGGGGAGGTTACACACAGCTATAGCTACTGCAGTACAGAAAGGCCTCGATGTTGGTTGTACACAAGAGGGGCTGGGATGAATCCAAGGAGCAGTCCGTGGGAGAAAAGTCTCCTGGAGGAATGAGTGCACAGCTGGAGCCTGACACTGCTTCCTAGAAATGTAGTGACTGTATCAAAGCATCTGTAACAATTGTGAGGCAAAGAGGAACCTGAAGGAACATTATGGGAAATGTAATCACACTGCTAATGCTAAAAAACAATGAGATTGGGGAAACCATGATGCTGCATCAAGGGCAACATATTGAAAGTACTGAAGTGTACAAAGACATTGTGATATTACAAGAGTCGCAAATGCGCTCTCTGGGAAACATAGTGAAAGTACAAAGGCACTGTGAAGAAGAGGGAGCTGGTACACTGCTTTCTGGGAAACAAAGTGAAAGTAACATTGTTCAAATTATGTTGTGAGCCAGAGAGCCCTGACATTTCAGCCTGGGATACAGAATGAATTTCCCAAAACCATAACCAAGAGAATGTTAATTACGAGAAATGCCATTTGGACAATAACCTTAAAGGAATATTAATCTTGTAAATATGATCTGATCAAGTTATCGGAGTTGATATTTCATGTTGTACTGCAGGTCCTCAATGAAGTGGTTGTGGATCGGGGACCATCCTCTTACCTATCCAACGTGGATGTCTTCCTGGATGGACATCTCATTACCACAGTGCAAGGGGATGGTAAGAGCCTTTTTCTACATTGGTTGAATCAATGCAGAAGCATTTCTAAGGTATATGGAGAAGTTATTGCCTCTGGATGTACACCAATTCTCTTATATTAAAGCAGCATGGGTAAGGCAACCTTATGGCCCACTGTTGGTGGACCACCTTGGTTCATAGATGACCGTGCAGCTCAAGAGATGGTATTTTGGAGTAAACCTGGTATGGAGCTTGCACAGTAGTCTGGTATGGGGGGTGGGAGGGGTATGATTTTGGACACAGAAGTAGATGGCATCCTTCAAAAAGGTCACTTTAATACAGGATGTTGTGTCAAGCAGACAACACATTGCTTCTGATCTGCATTCTGTCAGCTGCTCATGATCTACCTGCAAAATACCCTAGTTATGGTATCTGCACTCCTAGGGCCAGTCCCCTCCTCTTGCCATCCTGTGAGAACTCCGCCACTGCTGGCTATTGCTGAAGTTCTGTAAAGAAAAAAGCAGATTTACCATGCGCCTGTTCTCCCTGCTATATGCTTCCCTTGCATGCCTCGCACTAAGTGCATTTGTGTGCTGTGCTGTAGTATGGAGTTTGAGTGCCTTCCTCAACCCATTAGTCTTTTTGGTCCTCTTACCTATCCAATGCTCCTTTTTAGGCAGACTCACAAATGGTCTGATGGAACCACGTTGAGATAACCTCATTCCTCTGTTGGTCACTTAGCACATTGTCTAGTGTGATGGCGTTATCGGCCCCTGCACCAGGGGATAAAGCGCAGAAATATTGCAGCCTAAAAGTTTTGAGCTAAAATTCTTGTTTTTGCCCCCAGGTGTCATTGTGTCTACGCCAACGGGAAGCACTGCTTATGCTGCCGCTGCAGGAGCGTCCATGATTCATCCAAATGTTCCTGCTATCATGATTACCCCAATTTGCCCACATTCACTGTCCTTCAGGCCCATCGTTGTACCCGCTGGTGTAGAGCTGAAGGTAAGATGATCCACGGCTCCTCGCAGTTCTGATGCGGACTTCCTGGTCTTTTGCTAATGTTCTGACTGCAAACAACCCCTTTAGGTAATTTTTAATTTACTGTGCCTTACCTGACTTTCATCAGTGCCCTTGGTTGGCATCCTAAGTCTTGCCACCTAATCTGACATCAACTTGGAATTCCCTTTTCCACTAAGTGTTAGGCTCATATTCTACAATCTGTAAAGACGTAGAACTTAAAGTTGGGAAACAAGATGTTGTGAAGTACTCCAGTAGGATGCAAACCACTAATGCTGTCGATAGTTTTCCTTGGAGAGAAATGGATTAGAATTAACACTTTCATCTTCCTCACATAGATCAATACATTTTTGTTAGAAAAATATATATTTTTAATTCATATTTTTATATCAATAAGCAAGCAGTAAATGTATATCAGACGTAAAGTGGGCAGAAACTCATCAAAAATATTCAAATAATCAAAGACAGTACAACAGTAATAGTGGTGTTTACAATACAATATTACCAACAAGTGAGATGAAAACCAAAAACCAATTTAAATATGAAGCAATGGAAAAAAACTTTTTACAAAATATTTTTTATTTTTCTTCGAAGTGCATAGTTCATGCAGTTTATTAAGCAATTTTACAAACGGTGAATATGAACAGATCACGTCTACACTCATTTGGTAAGAGGCCCTGAAAGGTGCCCTTATACACAAATTGTCAATTCTATATAGTCTAACTGGCTTATAAGAAGACATTTCGGCAACTTTATATAAACTCAGTTGTTGCCTTCTTCAGTACCAGTGATTCAAAGTAGATCCTCTGACTGTGACTGCTCCTGCAACTCGGCCAAATGGAAAATTGGCATCTATACATGGAGGGCCTGCATTATTTATGGTTCTGGAGCCTCATTCTATTTGTTCTGTTATTTATCGTGGGTCGCGATGAGGGTTATGTGGTTTAATGTCTTCCAGGCACCGTTTTCATGTGGCACAACATTTCTTTATATTGGAACAGCGACATGCATCTATTAACGTCTGGATGGAATAGATGCTGGAGCGTGTGCAATCTTTTATGCTTGTTCCCCAAGTGAGTGCCGGTGTGGATGGTCAGCGTCTAGTGAGGAGCCTGGCCGTTAACTTGGCAATGTTATGGGGGACTGATAAGGCTACGGCCAATGGAAAGCCTCGTAGGTGGCTGGCCATGTGCAGACTGGCAAGATTTTTGATTGCTGTTTCATGCCTTCCCCGCCTTCTCTCCACATAAAACAAAAATACATCGTACCCTCACACATGTACCTTCACACACAATGGATCTTATTCACCAAAATGAGCTGTTGAATCAACTCCTTGGAGGAGCTCATAGCTCTAGCTTTCCTGCAGTGATCCCAAAGACAACATCAGTGCTATTATATTAACCCTGTGCCTTGTTTTGGTGCAAACCGTTCCAGATCAAGAGGCACACTGGTGGTATGAGGATGATCACAGGGAATGTTTACAGTCTCTTACTTGAACATTGAATGTTCTTTTCTCATGTTTTATTTATTTGCTATTGCATTACAATTGTTTGATTGCTGTCTTTTTAATGGGTCTGTATGGGAACATTTACGATGACCCTTTTTTTTCGATGACCATGTGCACATTTTCTGCCTTCCTTGTTCTTAGATCATGCTTTCCCCAGAAGCCAGGAATGCAGCCTGGGTTTCGTTTGACGGCCGGAAGAGGCAGCAGATATCTCATGGAGACAGGTGAGACTTGAGCATGAATTTTTGCCTGAGATTTACTTCGTATAATACATTTTGATAAACTTTAAGATTGATTGGCATCAGTTATTAAACCCTGTGCAAGAAGACTAACTTGCCTTACAGGGAGCGTGTTGAAAGGGAACTTACCATCTAGTGGTTACCACATGTTTAACGCTCGTCTTAACCCATTAGTCAATTTTGCGGCACAGGTTGTTAGAGGCTGAAAGTTCTTGTCCACCTTAGCTCTTTGATGCCTTATGTGTGCATGCATATTTTGCTTTTCTTCATAACAATCTATTTCTTTAAAATTACTCCTGTGCTGCACCAAGTAAATCACATGTTGCGCCAAGCTAAATCACATATTGAAATAATGAATTTCTGCTTGTCAAACAATTGATTATAGCATTTAATAATAGTAATTCATAACTGTCGGTGAGTAAGTGTGAACCAAGGGACTCTCTCTTGAACAAATGCTTACATTGGCTTCCTACCGTTGGAGGTTGGGCTTTTTTTCTTCTAGGGAAGCCATGGTGGGCTGCCAGAGTGTCCAACAAGGGCGTTGACCCCTGTGGCTCTGTAAAAAACTAGAATTTGGCAATCATAGAGTGGCTAAAGGGTCCTGGTAGCTTTGGTGGTGGCAGTTGGGTACCTAAGAGCAGGATTTTGATAAGCCTGTACCTTCATCTAGGATTTGTCATCCTACCACGAAATACCACACCCAATCAACCTCTATCTGGAGCAAACCTTCTACCCCTCAGGACAAGGCCAATTACGAACCAACAATGATTGGGTCTACAGTATGTGTGGTGTCCCGAATTGGGCTTTGAGTAAAACGTTGGACTCCATTTTAGCCCTTAAAATTCCCTCTTTCTTCTTTTCCTTTCTTTCGATATGATGTATTGTGAAAATCATGTTAATATTTTGTGTGGATGTGTTTTGATGGCCTGATGGCAGAATAACATTATTTGATGACGATGTAATTCATAATAGAAAAATAATTATGTATATCATAATCATTGATTTTGAAGTGTGGATTTGTATTTTAAAATTATTGGATTACATTTACTATTTATTATATCACTGTAAGCAGATGGGTGTTCATGGTTTAACACTCTTGCAATTTATCAATGCTGCATTAATTCCCCCCCCCCCAGAAAAATGAATTTAGTAGCAGTCATTTTTATAGCACCTTTTCCCATTTGTATGGCCTCAATGCGCTTGTGGTGGGTACGCCCTTGGGGACCGAAGTCCAGGTTTGAGGACATTGTCTGAAAAGGCTTGGAATGCGTGTGTGCTTTTGGTCAAGATTAGGAATTAGGTGGGCTGGCTGGGCTCCACTAAGCAACCCAAGAGGTCGGGCACGTGCATGGGTGCTAAGGAAGGTCACGAGTGGCTACTGCAAGATACTTCTTATGTGTCCAGCTAGACCAAATTTGTCGCAGGTTGTTGCTGTATTCTAATGGCAGAGGTGTTGAGGCAAGTCTAGTGTAAGCAGACGAATACGTAAGTGTCCAGCTGGACTGAATTCATTGTAGTCGTAGCTGCATTCTAATGTGTGTGGATGGATAGCCATGCCTGCGGCAGATGCCCACGTTAATGGTGTGTTGTATGCACCTTAAACTCAAATGGATGCTGCACCTCCTCAGAGGTTTTCTTCCTTTTCTTACTTTCCCCCCAGAAGCTCACCGTCTCCAGAGCCCTGGTCCTCTCTAGGCTGGACTACTGCAACAGCCTCTTTACAAATCTGCCTGCCTCTACTCTTCGACCTCTACAATTTATCCAGAAAAGGACTGAGACTTGTCCTTGGACCCAAACCCAAGGAACATATCTCTCCAGCTCTGAAACCACTCAGCTGGCTCACTGTGGCTGCAAGGATCAGGTTTAAGACCCTTTATATTGTCAGCAAGGCTTTCTGGGGACCTGGCACTCTCTGCCTCCAACTTTCTATTCCTAAATATCTTCCTTCTCGAGCACTCTGCTCATCTACCTCCAACTCTCTGGGGGGGTCAGACGCTACTCCAAGCAGACTGTGGGGTAGATCTCTCTCCTAGGCTGGGGCCTCCCTCTGGAACAGCCTACCTGCCACTCTCAAACTTGAGCAGAACCACCTCCGGTTCTGGCCACAACTCGACCTTCCTTTTTGCTTCAGCTTTCTTTCTTCCTCTCCCCTGCCGATGTCCCTGACTGCTCTGCGCACTGGTCACCTGGCTACCCTCTGAACTCGGGCCCAGGCTCCTGCTTGTCTAGTTGCCCTTGCACTGCCTCCGGGCTCTCCCTGCGCTTAGGGTCTGTACCTGTAACCCTACAGTCCCTTTCTCTGCTTTTGCATTGTGACACACAGCACCTTCAGTGCAGTGCCACTGAGCAGTCCCTTGGATTTCTCTTGATGTTTGAATACATTTTCTTGGGTGACCTACTGTTCCCAAGAATAGTAAGATGACCCTTGTCTTACTTTATGGGTCCAGCACACACCGACCTATATGGTGAGCTGGGGGGTTATCTAGTAACTCGTTTAACCCATTCCTCATGTAACATTTTGTTGCACTAACTCACTTGAATGGCTGGTGGCAGTGGCTTCTTTTTTACTACCTAGTGAGGCTGATACCTCGGCTGCAGTGCTGCACCAAAGGATGACCATTTTCACAAAATGGCCTCTGTCTTCTTTTTTTCCCATTTCTTGTAAGTTAGTTTCCTTTTTGGGCTTTTACTCTGTTGTTGTTTGCATCAGCCTTTGAGTCCATTGTGTGTTTTGCCTTTGGCAGGCTTCAGCCCTGAAGCCAGCCAAGACTCCAGTGTCTGGAAAGGCAGGAAGCGAGGGATGGACCCGAAACATCACTGTCCTTTGTCTCTTGGTGTGCCTGAGTGAAACCAGTTCCTATTGGCCGGCTGAAGGACAGCCACCCTGCCTTGTGATTGACAGCCGAGGGCTGTGAATGAATGGGTACTTGAATAAATAGCAAGGTTTATGGGACTAAGATCAGAGTCGACCACTGGAGGACAACATCCGACGCAGAAGACGTGAGAAGACGCCAGCAGTACATCCTGGACCATGAAGTGCCAGGTGGAGCCCTGCAGCTGTGCTGACCCCATATTCGAATCGTCAGGGAAGACCTGTAAATGATGACTTACTCCCTTAGGCTGGTGGGACCAACTAGCCTCGAGACTAACTCTATTTTGGCACAACTCCAGACTTGCTGCGACTTTCCAAGGCTGCAGAAGCCCAATACCCAGGGTACCTCGACCATCTGTGAGTGCATTGGTTTCCGGAGTCCGAATCCGGCCAGATCTTCGTGGGCTTCCAGAGGACTCTACAGAAGCAAGAAATCTGCGTCCAGAATCCCCTCATCATAGTCCAGGACCGAGGGATGAAGGAAATCCTAATCGGAGCTTTTCGTTCTTCTTTGGCACAGAGGAAAAGCCGCTAAAACCACAAAGAGCCGGTGACTCGAAGAAAAATCCATTGCTGATGAGACCCTCTCTTGAGTGCTGCCGCAGAAGCCCACCAGACGTCCTCCCTTTTGTCACCGGAACAAGGGTCTGCAGCATTGCATCCAGAAGGCATCCAGCTGGAACAACTTCTTGATTTCAAAGGTACTGTGGGGCGGTACTGTGGGGCTTGGGGTATACTATCGTTTTGCCATTTGGGGTGCTTCCAACCTCTGGGAGTGCGATTTTACCATACACTAAAATGACCTCAACTTACCTGCTCTGGTCTTACAGCTTGTGCTTTCTAAAGGTGACTCCTCTTGAGTTGCTGTGATTTCTTTTTTGAACACTGACTATTTAAGAGCAATTTTCTAAGAAGAAGAGCATCAGAACTTTGACTTTGTCTATTGACGTTGGCGTTCCTGGCTCCCCAAAGGCCTCATTCTGAACCTATTGGCTTTGGTAGTGTGTGTTCCCTTACATGTTTTAAATGTTGAACACTTGAATGCTGGGATAATTGACTGTTGGTAGAATCTAACTGTTCTTATGACTTATCAGTCTGTTCTGATCTAACCCTAACCTTTCCTTCCTTGAATAACTCAGTACTACAAAGGTGTTAACTATATAAATCTTATACTGACCTCAACTGACGTCACCTATGGGTGCTGGAACATGTGTAACATATGAATTAATTACTCACCTGCTTTATTGTTCGCTTTTTTAATTGAATCCTAACTTGGGATTAATGTTACAACTAATTGTTGCTTTTTAAAGAATGCTTTAAATATCTTTGTGTATAAATAAATAATGTATTATAACTTTAAGTGTGTAAGTGTTTACTTGGATACTTGTGTTTACTGATTTCATTGTACAGCTCTACAGCTCACATTACCCCTCTTAAGATAAGCCTGGCTGCTCAGTCATACTACCAACTTGTGTAGTACAGGCCTATATTAAAAGGTGGGTTTCTAATAAAGTCTTGTGTAGTACCACACCAGTTGGACTGCACTCATTCTTGACTAACAACCCTCTTAGGCTCTTTTGGGCACTGTGGACCGGCTACCCTCAAATTCTTCTAAGCGCACTAGACCGGCTAATTTAGTACATCTACTAGGCTTGACAGACAAGCTACCATAAGATCTTGGCATCATAGGATTCTGTAAACGCAATAAAGAGGCTACCCGTATAGCATTACTACATATCTTCTAGACTTTATAATGTGAATAATGTGCTACTTTCAGACAGCAACGGATAGGGTGTTGTCATATATCTTTGAGCACAATGGGCAGACTAACATTATAAAGTGCAAAACAAGTGCGCACTCCCAAGTCCATCTAAGTGCAGCACACTGCCGTCCTCAAATCCGTCTAACCTTCTAAGATCTGAGTGCAATATATGTGCTACCTTCCCAATGTCTTCTAGAGCAGTACATGTGCATCGCTTTCACAGTTCTTCACATGCTATACATCTGCTAGCCTACACAATTTCATCTAATTGCCATACATGTACTACGCTTCAGTATTTCTAAGCTGACCTACCCAATTTCATTCTACGAGCAATACGTCTGCTAGCCTTCAGTTCTTCACATGCAATACCACTGCTTATCTACACAATTTCTTCTAACCGCATACACGTGTTAACCTACCCAATATCTTCTATCCCCGAATCCATCTAAGTGCGACCCATTTCCTTCCCCGAATTACAGTTGGCTGTAATGCATTTCCTGCTCCCAATATCCATCTAATTGCAACGCCTTTCTTACTCCCAAATAACAGCCAAGTGCAATACATTTTAACCCCCAGAATACAGCTAAGTGCAATACTTTTCCTATCCCTAATAGTCCATATACGTGCAACACCATTCCTACTCCCACAATCCATCTAAATGCAACATTTCTCCTGTCCGGAAATACAGCAAAATGCAACACATTTCCTGCCCTAAAAATACTGATAAGTGTAATACATTTCCTAACCTCAAATATCCATCAAGGGGCGATGCCTTTCTTACTCCCCAACATCCATCTAAATGTGACACATTGCCTGCCCCCAAATTACAGCTAGGTGCTGTACATTGCCTACTCCCAAAATGAGCTTATATGTAATACATTTCCTTCTCCCCATTACATCTATCGGACTATCCAGGGCGTGCAATCCTACACAGTGTTATAATCTGATGATAGTAATGTAATGTAGGAAGGCGTGGAGGGTTTTAATTGAGCACAGTAATGGCTGTGCTCAAAGCCCGTACCAACCTTACCTTAGTTGTCGCTGCAGGATGCTCCGTCTGATGTCCATGGGCGAACAGGGGCGAACAGGGAGGTGAGCTGCCTAGAAAGGAACTGCACTTAGCTGTAGACCTTTGCTGGCTGCCCAGTCTCGGCTGCCAGAAAGAGCCACTAAAGTACGCTGTTCCGGTCATGTGGCTAGCAGATCTCCACCAATGGGCTGTTAGCGAGGGCGGGAGCAGTGGGAAACACACACCGTGAACGGATCAATATAAATGCTGCTTGAAAATTGATGGGAAGGGCAGAGGTCTCTGAGCACACTCACACGATGTTCGCATAGGGAGAAAAAAGTAAATCATTCTGTAGATATTTGTGTATTCATTCATTAATTCTCCATGCTACACGTTTTATTTAGGTTTTCTGGAATTGGAATCACGACAATATCTACAAGATTATTCAATTGGAAATTCATGTTTTTTCTGGGGAGCACCACTAAAATATAATTAATGTAGCCTTGATAAAGTGCAAGAGCGGGAAACAGGAGACACATCTTGGCTTACTGTAATACAATGACGAATGGTGAATGTCACCCAATAATTACTAAATACAAGTCTGCACTTTCAAAATCATTGATTTTATCCATCATTTTTTAATATGAACTACTTTTAAATGTTATAATCAATTTTTGCACACCGAGTATTTACAATTTCAATGTGATTTTGCATGATGGTAAAAAATAAATTGCAATTAAGTTTTTTTTACAGCGGCTGGGAAGTATGTACTCCTCTCATTGTTCTCCAGTTGCAGCCTGCCTACAACCCAATGCTTAGCTTCACAAATGTAACATACAAATTAGTTATTAATCTAACATCCACGAAAAGCAGTCAGATTTACCACTTTCCACTGGGCAACTTGTTCACCCAAAGACCAGATTAGGTTCATGTTGTGGTGTTTAGTCGATCTGTGGTAAGCCATCCTGCCACCCTCAATATGTTTTGTCCTCAAACTGCCATGAAACCTCACCACTGACTATGCTGGCGAGAATTGATGTTGGTTGTACAGCAAAGCATGTGGTGCTGAAGGGGTGACTGGTTAGTTCAGCTTGGTTCAGCTTGGTTCAGACAGTCCTGCATTTCTATAATGCGTTTCTAAATTGTCTGGTCAATATTTCTTATCTTCGTAATCTCTGGCATAGTCCCCTCGTACTAAATAAAGGAATTCTTATTAAAAACACCAACATTGCCCACAGCGACGGTCATGGTTTATAGTCTTTACAGTATTACTTTTGTTTTTATTTACAATTTTTGGTCTTTACACAAAAAGCACATCCACATTCCACATCATAAGCGATGCAATTAGACAGAAGGCACCGGGATTTACATTATTTTAAGTTCGGCACCAGAACTGTGTGATGACAGGAATTATTGGGTTCGGTCAAGTTAAAACCTATGTGCCAAGAAGCTTTTCCTAAACATTTTTTTTTAAGAACACTCGGTAACTTGAGCCAAAAATAAGCGCCCCAACGAAGAATACTTATGATTTTAAAGAATAAACTGACTGTGATAGGGAGGCTTTTTGGTGTTTCCATTTTGTTTTTCGATGACATTTAATGATGCCTTTTGGTGGATACTTCTTGGGGAGTGGACATTAGGTGTTTTAGTGGTATGCCAGGGTGTTTTCAAAGAGGCATATCGTGGTTCAGGGGGGGAAGAGGGGATGGAAGTGAAATTTTATTCCGATGAGGTATTTTCCAAATTATTGTGCTAGAAATTCCAGAGGTACTCAGGAGTGTATCTCTGGTGTGCTTTTGCAGGGGCCATGCCTCCTTCCCTGGCTCATGTGACATCCCATTCCTTTGCAGCTTACGTAATATGGGCAACATCTGAACCTTGGGTACGCTGGCTCTCCTGCTGTGAACGCTGCAAAGTTGAGCCATTGACTGTGCAGCCTCTTACGATGGCCTCCTGCTGTGCTTCAAGTTCCTTATTTACAGCTCAACCCAGGCACTATTTGCCTGAATGATTGTGGAAATCCATTTGTGTGTCTTCTAATGCCACAATGTTTTCTGTGTTTCAGTATAAGCATCACTACCTCGTGCTACCCTCTACCTTCCATCTGTTTCCGGGACCCTGTAAACGACTGGTTCAACAGCCTTGCTGAGTGTTTGCACTGGAACGTTCGCAAGAAGCAGAACCACTTTGCTGCTGTCGATGAGGAGGAGTTCTAGGTACTTCTTGGACAGCAGCCTGCCTTCGAGGACATCCTAGTCAAAAGGCTTCCAGTAGCCCTTACCATGTACATGTGGCAGTGCCCACAATGGAATTTGAGAATGAGAGCAATTGAGTATCCTTGGCTACCACAGAGGAACTGCTGGCCATGCTGTATGCTGATCTACAATGCAGTTGAATGGGACAATATGTGTTACCTATCTGCTCCCACTATTTAGCTCTCCCAAATCTGTATTCCACTCTCCTGTGAGCCTCTATGGGTTTCTGCCAGTTTGCATATGGCAGATCTGCTGTTACGGAGGCAGACCAATGGAAAGTCACCATGATAACTGTACTCCATCGCCATTGTCACGAGCATTGGCAATTGCCTTGACAGTGAAAACTCATCTGAATTAACCTACACTCTCATTGTTTCAAGAAAGTGTCCTGATGGTGGTAAAAGTGGCTTTAAAAAGTAAGCTCCTATTGCCTGCACATTCACTGCAGGCCTTCAAAGGCAGGTATGTCCCTGAACCCTGCACTAGGCACTTTTCAGTAGCGGTGCCCTGGCCATGGAACAAAGTGAGGCAAACCCCCTTTTCCACTCAGCAGGAATGTGAACTAAAATGACACATGCAAATAGTAAACGTTAGGGACAGGATCGAGCTTTATTTGTTAACCAGTGCTTTGTCAGAATATATTATATTATATTATATAATATTTATATTTAGTGGGCATCCTTTTTTTAGAATCCTTCCCCCACATTATAAGGACCAAAGTTTTCTAAAAATATATCTGTGTTCATATGTATATTTAGTTTTGAGCCATGACGACGTTAGTCCAATGCCCTCCTCTGCGCAGATGCAGCAGAAGTCAGAATAGTACATTTTTTTTGCTTCTTTTTACTGTTCGGGGTCTTGGGGATTCTTCAACATTTGAGATGAATACTTGAAAACTACCGGCCTTGCTTCCTTTCCAGTGTCCCACGTCAGCCCAAGTGAGTCGTTTTATTCAGACTGAGACCCACATGTGTGAGTTAATGGGCACCCCATATCCATAGGAATAGCAAATTTAACCAAAAAAAGGAAGTCTTCTTTGCATCTACTCGAGTTGAAAGAAAACTAATGATTGAAGTCAGTGAACCGTACTACGCTGCATAGCGAAAATAAAAGTATCACCCGTCTGTCCTGAGGTATGCATTTGTATACATCGGAAAGGCACTTTTAGATAGTCCGTAATGTGGATTGGTAGCTGTATGCACCACACCCCTTATAACATCCTGCATTAAAACACTTAAACATGTTTTTATTCTTAGCCAACATGTTTCTGCCAGTATATAGACATATCACTTAGTGTATGCAAGTTGCTGTTTTCAATGGTTGAGAGCCCATTAAAGTCTATGGGGGAGTTTGGTGCTTGCTGTGAGTGAACAGAGTCAAGGACACATGACATCTGCAACATGCAGGTGAATCTGGTGGTATGATCTGTCCACTCCTTGACCACCCTGTCAATCATTAAATTAAAGCTCAGTCAATACTATAACCTTGACATGGTGCCCCTTTTGCCAATGCAAATCGAGTACTGCCAGTATCTTGCATTTGTTTCATTATAAGAAAAAGTATCGATTCTTGAGGGTTGATGGGAACCCCAATGTCTTGTATTCTTGTCCCAAAGTCCAGGCCAAGTTCAAGTTTTGGAAGTGAGTTGTTTGACACTTGCTCCGTCGTTCATGGCCCTCCCAACGAACGATTTCAAGTCTCCTTGATTATTGGAACCATACACTTGATACACCCTTCTTGCCACTTTCTTGAAACAAACATTTTGGGATGTGAAGATGGCGGCAGTTGTTCAACATTTAGTTTACAGTTTGACAAATTTGTATTTTCTCTTCTACTGTTTTAGCACAGCACATGGCACATGTTTTTTGCACATGTTCACAGTAATCGTTTACAATTAATCCACCTCTAATCGTTCTGTTTTTTGGTTTTTTTGGCCTGAAATGAATTTCTGCCTGAGGTTTACAAAATTAGGAGGGCACCAAAATGTCTTGATATGAAAAATGTAGATAGTCTATGAAACTTCATCTTGGAGTACCGTTGTGCAGCAGCTTCTGAACCTGTTACAGCTCTTTTCCTAATCTCGGTGCTGGGCACCGATATGCCAGGGACCCTTGTGCATGGAGCATCTCATAGAGGAGGTGAAAGGGTATGAATTATTAAAATGGTGACTGATCTGCTCCAGCTGAGCGTAACACAATCTCTCAAGCGTTTCCCGCTTGGAGCTTCTGTTGGCTTGTGTCAGCAGTAGGGTCATTCGATAGGGAATTCCAGTTCAGCGTGGGAAGTGGTTTTCTAAGATACGAGGCATCTGTAACACTCTTTTTACTGTGGTCTGTGGGAAAGAGATACTGCATCGGTTGGATTAACACATTCCCAGCACAGTAGCATCCAGTGCCTTCGCACTCACTCTTCAAGACATTTTAACTCTTAGGTCCTTTTTTAAAAAAAATGAAATAATCTTTTGAACATTTTTATTGATTGGTGGATGTTTTGTCTTTTATGAAACAGCTTTTATAAAGATATTTAGTATGTGTTGCTAGGTGTGAACAAAGAACATTGGTTTTCGTTGCAATCAGAACTAATTGAGCAAAGTGTTTTATGTTGTCTTTACTTCCAAGGGGCTGGCTTCTGGAGCCATTGTGTGACAGAAGCCGAAGCATGGAGGACAACCCTACCCAGGGGTAGGGAGGAGAGACTGGCCTCTGTTAACACGGCTGAGATGTCTTAAGCAAGTCTTATACACAGGCCTGCAGTCCAGTCCATTGGGGTTCATAAACTGGATGGACGATATCGGGGTGGAAAGCAATGAGGGCCAGTGGGTTACTGTGACAGTTGTCTGCAAGTTGTATTTGGAAACCCTCTGTACGGGATTTAGTGGTCTCCACAAACCATGGCACACAATGTGTGTCTGTTTGATTCTATCGCTAGAATAGTTATGTTTTTCTGCCACGTCCAAGTTCATGTGCATGGGCAGAGTGTTGGAAGGACTGCTCCTAAACCCCTACGTGAATGAGTTCTGTTGGCCTCCTCTGATAAAGGTTGGGACTTATCCAGTGTCTTGCGCATCTATTTCCTTCCCGGGCTTTCTTGGACAAATACAGGGAAAGGTGCTCTGGTTTCATTGTGTGCTTCCTTTAATAAGCAGCCTCTCCTCCCTTTGGGAGTTTTGTACAAATAGAAAAATCTTTTATGGCAAAAAAGCAAATAAAATCGCAATCCCATGAAAAATAGCTTTTCTCTGTCGCTTTTCAGAGATCAATAAGAGGATGAACTCCTGAGTAGTCCTTGTAGCGAGCGGATCAGTGATTTTCTTTGCTGTTTCTGAAGCAAGGGAATCCTGGCCATGGAGAATCTCCTTCACCAGTGACTCTATAACAGGCTAGTAATGTTGGTAAAGGTTATGTGCAGGCTTTGGGCTTTATTTTATTTAATGGAATTCTTCTTTGAGGTACAATCTGAGGTGAAGACACTGTTTCTTTTATGTGGCTAAAAGTCACATCGTCTGGCAGCCACCTTTTAATGAAAGCCTCTGTGTCTCGATAGCAGTCGTTTTTTATGCGCTTGTCGATAGCTAGCAATCTCACCCGTTCTGCTAGAAAGGTCTGATTTTTGGTTGAGTCCTCTGAGCCAGAGTTGATTGCTGCTGTTTTGCAGCTCCTTGCAAAACACCAGTGTGACTGGAAACCCAAGCATGCAAAGTGCTGTTGGCTGAAACAGGGCAAGGGCGGTCATAGTGATCTTAATGACATGGTGCCAGCTGACACATCTAGGCAGTGAAACAGAAACTTCTTTGCGTGTGCTTCCCAACTGAAGGGCACGCCTTCCCCCGTGCAGCTTGGCGGTGCATGCTCTCCTGCTTTATTATTCAATGGGCACTGCCTGAGCTCCACAGACCTTTGCATAAAATGCAGTGAAGGTAACTTTAAGTAAATGCCTTGATCAAGTTTTCCCATGCGCGCTCCCTTTCCATCTCTGCATTTTTATTGGAGGCTGGTCTCATTATTTACTTTTAATATTTGGCGACCTGCCCTACTTAGTTCTTTATCAGTTTTAGAATGCAAAAGGTTGCACACATCTAATTAAAACTCTGATAATAATCATGTACATGTAATGTATTTAAAAATATGTCTATCATTTATAATTATTAATGTCCATGTCAATGTTTTGTAAATGTGGTTATAATAAAATTCGATATCTTTTAGCCCCACCCCATTAGATGATTAACTATCTATGTTTGCAATGTATCGTCAATATGGGAGTGTATTTAATTGTTTACCTTAAGGGAACGCCTCTGTTTATTTTTGGTCCCCTTTTAGACGCACTATATATTTATTAAAAACAAACACATTCATTTTTTAAATGTGAGCTTTTTGCTTAACGTGGTTTCTGCAATACACAAAATGATTTTCAGAGGGCGGGAAACAGCTAGTGAAGGGGATAATGTGATGGCCAAAAGGAACCTAAATTTATAGGGAAGGCAAGAACCTAGTAATGTTGTGTTTGGGATTTTTTAGAGAATGCAATATAATAGGAGCGTTGAAGCATTACCAGTTTCACACCACATTTTGCTGTGTGTATCTTCTCACTGTAAATCTATGAAAAAACTAGAACAGTACCTAGTGGAATGCTGGCAACCAATCCATTTATGATTGCTTCCCCCCCTCAATCATTGCCTACAGGTACATGCCCACATTCTGAACAGCCTTGTTGACTGGCTGCTCTTCCTCTCGCCTCTGCCCACTGCCTCCAGTGTGCTTTGCCCTTGCGCAGTACTCCCATCTTCACCTGCACCGCCCGTCTCACACTTACGTTCTGTGGGTCCATTTGAATTTGCCCTTTTTCGCCTCCATTCTCCATGCCTGAACCCTCAGTCGTCATAGAAAGCAGTACAGGCTTCTCTGCAACTTCCAGCCTCAACTTTCATGGCAGCTATTGTGCCGGAGTGCTATTAGCCATATTTGTGGGCCACAGTGGGTGGTAACAGTCAGCAGCGCTTGTGCTTATCTTGGGCAGCAGGTGGTTACCACCCGGTACATCCTGCCATACTAGTCGTCATGGGTTAAATAGAGCGTTTACGTTTTGGAGTGCCATTGTAAACAGCGCAGTGGTAGATGGCTGATAATGACTAGTACATTCCCCCACTCTCATCATTCACAATTCTTATCTATAGTTCTGTTTTGTTTAGAAAATGCTATCCCAAATGGATTAATGCTATAATGGCTTCATAGTGATTCTTTCGATAATTCTACAGTCTTCACATGCCTTGTGCCGCGGCTAATGCCCGGACTTCTAACAGCCATTCTGCTACTATTCATTGATGTGTATTGCTATAATAAGCTCAACAATAATAAAAGGGATATGCGCTTCTTGAGCCCTGAATGCAGTATCGTGTCTAAAATTAAGTCATACTCCATTTGCCTGTGTCTTTGGGCATACTCGCGGTGTGGCTCATGGCAAGATGGCTGTGGACTATTTAAAATCATGCACATTTATTTGGAAAAGGCACTCAGCATATGTAAATGAAGTATTTTCTAAGAATAGTAACACAATTTGAAAACATCCACGCAATCCCTCTGAAAGCAAAACTAATTTTGGCCAAACACTATCCTCGTGGAATTTTGTGAGTAAAATTCACCATCCAGGCCATCTGTACGAAAATATAAAGTCCTATTGCCATTTATTACATACATATCAATTATGGCATTAGGAAATGTACCCTAACATAGTGTAAATGCTACAGGTGGAAATTTGCTTTTACTTTAAAAGTGAAGATTTTCGTTTTTACTTGCATTCATCTGCAAATTCTGTAGTTAGTCTGAGGAAACAATTTCTACAAAGTTTTTTGAATGAAAAGAAAAGTTTGCTTGCTGTCACGTTGCACCACTTATGAACATTCAGCTGTGATGTCCCCAGGAAAAATTATATTAAAATTGTGAACAAACCATGTTGCAACATAGCAAAGCCATAGCTCGTTGCGGTTTGTAAATGACCATAACATCCTATTGGGAACCACCTCTGGTCATATATATTTCTAGCCAAGAGCCCTGCTTTGGAAATGAATTCAGCATTTTTGTATAGAATGACTGCAGAATGAAAACAAATAATCCCCTCGAAAAAAGTCTTAAGCTATGAAGTTTGGGTTCTTTGGGGTACTCCCTATTCTCCCCCACACATATGAAAAGACATTCCTCTTTCTAGTCTTAATAAAAATATAGCATTTTCCTATTCAACATACTCTTACAAGCAATAGCCAGACAAGTAATGCTGTTTGAAAAAAGTTGAGTAAAGTATAAGGTTTTATCTTCCAACACAAAACTTGATAAAATCTTAATAATTAAGGATACTAGAAATACAAATAATTGCAAATGTAATCACTTTAATAGCATGAACCTCTTGATCGTGATGGCTAAAATGCAGCCAAATTTCCCGGATGGCAGTCCTTGTATTTCAGTCCCCTGTCCGACTCCAAAATCCATTCTTGCTTCTTTCCTCTGAGTCAGGGAGGTTTTCTATTTCTATAGTTAGTTTGCATTGTTCTCATTTAAGGACATCAGTAGTAAATGAGCGTGAATTGTTTCTTTTGAAAATAAGAATTCTTTCAAAACAAGCCTGGGATAACTGGAGGATAGGCAGTGCCTTAAAGGTTCTGTTTCCTGGCCCATGTGTGAGTAAGCAAGGAAGGCTTAGATACCCAGAGCTGTTTAAGATCAGCCCACTACTTCCCCCAGCTTGTCTGGCTTTTGACCAGGCATGGGCACCGTAGTGTGAATGTCCCTAACTGAACTGTGTATGGCGAGATCCAGATTGGGACAGAAAATAAGACATGATGCCAATAAAATAGTGGCAAGTGCAATCATGTTCCATACTTTTTGTCACAAACTATCTAAAAAAATCTTTAAAATATGTCAAATAGTTCATTTTAATCTGAATTTGTTCAATAAAAATGGTTAAAACTAACAGCTACGCAGCGCATCCAACCAGCCTACTTTGTCCCACAAATGTGACCCGCGCTAGCCAAATGAGTAGATCTTTCCTTCTTTGGCCCCTTTCCCCCTGTGAGCTTGCAGTTGACTCACTGGTGCAAAATAACATTCTCTCGGTCTAGATTGGTCCAAAAAAATGCTTTTTCTCGTTTTAATACATATTAAAAAATGAGAGCGCATGATCACCTGTGCCTCTTCATCCGGTTTCGCTTAATTTTACTCATTGCATTAGTATGTTCCAATTCATTGTTCTTCATAGCGGAGCTGTGGCCTGACAGCTGGACGTTTTTACAAATTTACAACCTGCCTACTAGTCACACTAGAATGATGAATTTAACAAGCGTGCATATTGCATCAATCATTTCTTCAAGTGTCTGCAGGGAATAGAAGTGCAAGGCCATTTTGCTGATATCTAATACAACGTATGGTTCAGCTTTTTGGTTCCTTGGAGCACAGGTTGTTCGAAAGCCTCTCTCTCAGGAAGCCAAAATGGTTCCCTAATTTCCTATAACACTTTTTCAGTGTCCTTGCACCCCATAAACCGTGCAGCTGAAATCTATTAAGAGGAAGTCCTTTTTTTTAAATGAGGACCGGGCAAGAGATAATGTTGTCGTCACAATGCTGATGCAGTGATAGCGAATTTTCTCACCACAAGCTAGCAATCCTTTAGCAAACCAAGGAGTTTGCTTTGCATCTATCCAAATCTATATTTAAACGCAATGAAGTTGGTGCTAGTAGAAATGTTGGGTTAGTCCTGATAGAGAATGGTCAATTTTATGAAGAAGTTACCTGCAGTAACTTTGACTTACTCTACTCTTTCCACGAGTATATCAGTTACTCCTGGTCATTTGTTTGTGAATTTAATAGTTATTTTCTTTGAGTAATTGCAGAAAGTCACTAGTCTTCTCTGCATGTGTGGTAATGGAAATAAATACTGCACACTAGATATTGACAAAACCGACCAAATTCTAAAGCTAGCAGAAAGTAGCAACAAATTTTTATTCTAATATCGCAGCATTGGTAGGCATAGAAAACGTTGTTCAATTTGATGCACCTATTTTATTCCTGTCCGTTCTTTAATGTGTAAAACCCCTATTTGCCGCTATGTAGTACACAACATTTCTCTTAGGCTGTTGTATAATTTTTTACCAGTGGACCACCCCTGCAAACCATGACCACAGCTGGTGCCAGCAGACATAACTGCTTAAACTGCATAATACGGAAAATATTTTGTTGATAAATCCAGTTTCTAACTCTGATGTATATGTAGAATAATTTGGTGCACAACTGAACTTTTTAGAACACAAAATCCTAATGTTTCATACTGTTAATACTTTGAAAATTTGTTAACTATTGCTAATGCTATAAAAAATGTAATATTTTTGAGATCTTTCAAATAAATTGAGTTTTATATTAAAGAAATAAATTGATGTTACTGTTGAATCATTATTGATGGGTGTGACCATGAACTGTTTAATGGCGAGGAAGGATGCCCATGATTTGTTTTATAAAATGCTGGTGAACACCGAGTGTGTTTCTTAACCAATGTCTGTCCAGTTAGGAACCTGGAATGTGACGGTCAATAAGAACTGCAAAGCATACCTCACCTTCCCACAGTCTCCAGGATTACAGCTTTCTCCTTAATAGTTGCTTCCCTTTGGGGAACAGTCTGCAGTGTTCATGGAGAGATTCAAAACTTTTTTCTCATCCCTAGCTTAATATGCAGAAAGCACTTCAGAAAAATGTGACTTTACCCTCTTGAAACAGCAAGGATTAACAAAATGAACGTCACAGTCCTACCTCATGTTCCAGGTTGTAGAGCTACAGACGGTCCAGGATCAGCTAATGTTGTTGGGCCTCATCATGAATCCAGTGGTAGCCGTGCCGGTAGAAACAGCATGGCTGCTGCCGGAGTAATTTTTTTTCCGGTGCCCGGCAATGGGGACTTGCCAGGGCATTACAGCCCCGGTGGTCCTGGTAATTCCTCAATGCCGGGCGCCGGAAAAAATTACTCCCCATATGACGGTAGCACCGGCACCATTCACGAATGGTGCCGGTGCTACCGTCAAGGTCTGCAAGCAGGTGCCGTTCCGCCCGCCAGGTCAGTCCTGGCGAACTGAAAGGCGCCAGCTCGCAGAACTCTGAGTATGCCGGTCCGGTAAGAACGGTGCCGGTAGCTTACCGGCACTGTTACCAGACTGGCATACTTATAATGAGGCCCATTGTGTTACATTGGAAAAAATATAACTGATGTACTCCTACATTCAGTTTACACTGCCTCATTAGTGCCTCAGAGCTCTAATTCGGTGGCCTGACTGTGCGCTGTGTGATTCCCTTTCTGTGTGCTCTCTTCAAAGCAGGTGCCACGGGGATGTGAGCTTTGGTATTCCAGCGCTGTTGGGATTCCAGGATTTTGGCTGTTGCCAAAGTGTGGCAAGTAACCAGTTGCCTGTAAAGCAGAAGAATCCTTCTCAGTGGCATTACTCAAATAGCCCTAGAGAGGATCCTGATAAGGCCTCTAAGCCTCAAGCCAGTGTACCATTATATCCAGTGAATGATGTATTACCGGCAGGGTGATGCGGAAACTTTGGTTAGATCTCGTGGGCGCCTACTGAAGAGGATGCGTTCTCTTCGGTCATGGCAGCTTTCTGGCAAGGGAGATTCCCCAGATTCCCTTCAGCATAATGAAGAGGGGGCAATCTGGCATTTTGGATTCAGTACTTGAGGACCTACAGGAATAGTCTGGAAATTCCATCTAGTCTGGTTACTTTGTCATTGGGAGCTGGGATGCAGGGGGGGTGAGGTAGCACAGGTCTTGCAGCATCCTAGTGTGAGGGATGCACCTGGGCCCCTTCGGCGACTCTGAAGCATCAGACAACATGGAGTCTTTCACCTTTTGGGGTCAACCTGCGAGCTGGCCTCTAGTCTCCATGGGAACGTAATGGACCCAAGAAGCACAAACTTTTATAAGTTTGACAGCTGGCTGGGCCCAGTGGTATCTTCATTTTTTTTCGGACCCTGTTAAGGACATGTTCTGAAGCATCATTAAGTCAATATGCTCCTCTGAGCCTGGCAGGCGTTCCGGTCCCCGGTCCCCTCCCCCCACAACCCCACGTCAGACCATGAAAGGCAGTGCCCTTCTCCCACCAATTCTATCCTTTCCCAACTCTAGAGGTCCCGACCCACTTCAAGACACTTCTTATGCGGGTACTTATGTGTCATAAGGGGATCAGTTGAAGGACCTCTCCACAGCATTTTACTTCCTGCTTAAAGGACATTGCAGCACCCCAGTGTAAGTAGGCTTATTGTACCTTGGCAAGATTCAGGAGCAACTGGGAGTGCTCACCCCTGTTCTGCCAGCCAAGTTCACGCCAACATCCCAATGCAGCCCAACGTCATCAAGGAGGCAGAGGAGATTTGAACGAAACCTCACTCCCCCACTTTGTCGAACAAGCAATTGGAGACACAAGTTCAGGGCTATGTTGGATGAGGCAATGTGTGATGCCTCTGAGCCCTCATGACACCCACTCCAATGCACTCAAAGGGAAAGCAGACTTCAACTTTAGTTTTGACTCTGGTGGACAGTGCAAGGTCTTGGACACCTAGAGCAAGAACATATATGTAATGTAAGGTAACGTATTCTTCAATAGAGCCCTGCATTTTGGTTGGCCTTACTGCATGTGGTGTCAGAAAATACAGTGGAGGGGCCCCTCCTGTGACCAGAGCAGTAGATGTGAAACCTGTGGTGTTGATTATTGCAGGTCAGAAGTACCTAAGAAATGAGTCTAGTTTTTCTTTTGTGTGTTTTGCTAAGACACTTTGGAGTATGTTGGCTGAGGGGGAAAGACCAATGTCTGATAGCCACACTGTTTTGTCTCAGTCACTGTTGTGGGGAATTGTGAAGGGCTAAAGAGGAGAGTCTAATCATTACTCTATTGGTGTTTGTGCTAACGGCAAGGCCAGTGACCGCGGTCTGTGGGGACCTCTGTGTTGTCTCGGGAGGCAGGAGAACTTAATGTGGAATCTGTTTGTTAGGGGGAGAGGGAGGTAATGCCTTAAAAGGCATAACAACCTGGGGACCTCCCTACACACCTATCACTGCCCACTGTGGACAGATTTCACCAGCTCACATTGCCACTCACACACATAGACATGTGTGCGTTCACACACGCACATGCACACATGCACATACACTGCTGTGTGCAACAAGGATATGAAAATTGGCAAATGAGGTAAGGAGGTGTTCTGTATAATCCACTCAGTACCATAAGTTGCATGCTAAGGGGTCTGAGAGGCAAGAACATTTTGTTCAGAGACATGGCTGCTTGAAATGTTAAGATCAGAGGCTCCCATTTCACCTTCCTTATTATGTCAGTTGGCAAACTCTAGCCATCAAAAACACCACTCTAATTTGCTATGCCAACTCGACTTTGAATCTCTACTGGGCAAATGACAGTGCTATCCAGGTTGCGCACAATAATATGTGGGTCATAGTGGAAATGTACGTTAACCTACTGTACGAGATCTGAGAGTAGTTTCAATTTGAGTTCCATGAAGTGCATAAGATAGCACTGGCATTGATGGACTCATCACTCAGGTCAGCGTGGCTTTGAACCTCTAATATCAGTGACACTTCTCAAAAGATTCTTCGATCTACTCAATGGAAGTTGTCTTTGCCTCCTCCACCTGAACAGCTGTGAAGTGCAAGAATACTTGGCCAGCGAACTATTGGTTGGCCATCACATAAGCCTTCCAATAACACTGCTGCTCCTCCTTCCACCTCATCGGAGGATCGGGCAGGTCCTTGGTGGCGTATAACATTTTTTGTGAAAGCATGGGTAAGGAGCAACAGTTGAGTCGTGCTCAACGAAAGAAGTAGCAATGGTTTAGTAGACTCCATGGCTTTGGCGGTACCACAGAGAAGTCAGACTGTCAGTGGGCAGGTATCCTACTACTCCTCCTAGTCATGGAGAGTAGTCGCCAAGGACCACAGGGGTTTTTCCAAGATATTAGCAAGATGCTGGGCCTCATTACGAGTCTGGCGGTAGCCGTGCTGGAAAAACTGGCAGGCTGCCGCTAGACCCGAAATACCATTCCGACTCTGTGATTGCTGTAATCCCCGGGGCATTACAACCCCGGTGACCCAGTAATTCCGGAGGCGGAATTCCGTAAATCCCCATTCCCGTGGAGTCCAATAGAACTCCATTGGGATCGGGACAATGGAAACACTGGTTCCGTCTGACGGAGCCGGTGTTTCCATTTCCGCCTGCAGGCGGGTGGCGTTACTTCTGCCAGGTCAGACCTGGCGGGAGTGACCGCTCCCGTCTGCAGAACTCTGAATCAGCCAGTCCGGAAACAACGGTGGCGGCAGATTTACCACCACCGTTGTTTCCGGACCGGCAAGGTCATAATGAGTCCCACTGTCTGCCCAACATCACCTTCCTCTTTAATGGTGACTTCTCCAGTTGATATTTATTGAATTATTGTAGGGCATGCTGGCAGTAGAAGAGCTGGGAGCGAGGGGCCAGGGTTTCGGCCAGTTCATCGCTCATTCCATTCCTTCCCCACTTCAACAAGTGCATACCCTAAAAAGGCTTTAAAGATGGATTTAGTCACCCAGAATTTCTTGCTTGTAAATAGAAGCTTGGGAGGTGCTTACGACCTCAGATGTGTACCATCAAATCCAGATTCATCCACCTTAAAAGTCGTTCCTGCGTATTGTGGCCAATAGTTATCACTACCAGTGCAAGATCCTCCACTTTGACCTACATACAGGCACTCAGGATTTTACAAAGGTCATGAGAGTGAACCCTGGTTTACCTGAGATTCCTGGGGATGCATATCCAGCTCCATTTAAACGGCCGATTGATAATACCATTGTCTCTCATATCTGGTTGGAGTTCAGCCAGCAAGTAGCTGCACATTTCTTCTCCAATGCCTTGTTGATCAATGTGGGAAAATATAGTGACTTGGACATTTTTTTCATCAGTCCGATTTCTGGCTACATCTCTGTCTTCAGTGCTCACACCAAGAGAGAGACGAGTCCATGTGGTTAGCCCTTTGCTGTGTTCATTCATGGGGGAGTTGAGGCGTTAAGCCATGGTGGACCAAGAAGGCTCTAGGCTACATGGCATTCTGTGTACACATGCTTCCCAATGCCAGACTCTAGATACACAGCCTGTAGTTTCTGCTGCCCACTTGGCCCCTGGGTAGGTGATCTCCATTACAGGTTTGATCCTAGGAGATCTGCTATAATTGGTATAAGTGGTCAGCTTTTGTGTCATTTTTCCTGTTCAAACACCTCGACCATGCCATTAAATCAGATTCCTCTGAAGTGGGTTGTGAAGGAAAGTTTCAGATGCTCAACCTTTAGTTCCTTTAGTTGGTAGAGCAGCGAACGCTCCAACTTCCTGGAGCTCCAGGCCATCTTGTTGACATTGAAGGCCTTTCTTCTGATGATTCCCGTTAGTAGGTTTCTGGTTCCAATGAACAACACCACAGTAATGTTTTATATTCACCTCTCCAGCCGGCTCAGAACTAACTCTTCCAGTGGCATATTGAAGGTCCCCAGAGCCCCATATCCAGAGGGACCACCACAGCCCTCCCCCTGAGCAACGTCTGGGCCATCTGTGGCTGTCTGGCAGCGTGGGAAGGGGGCGCTCATGAGTACTGTTGATTTGTTTTGGATGTGTTAATATAACCCTACAAATCCTTTTGTAAATTGTGTTGTACCCCAGTTTTCACAAAAAAGTGTGCTGGGCTGGAAAATACACCTTGTAACCCATTTATATTTCTTGGGTGTAGCCCCTCCACCCTCCCCTTGCTTTGTTGGGTCTCCTTTGTTACACGCGGTTGCTCGTGCTCATTTATGCACAATATGTATGTCCCTCCAATGAAAATATTTGCCAGCTGCCACTGATTATTGGGTGTTGTGAACTTTGTGGTCAGGGATGGCTTCTTCTGTTACACATTCCTTCATCTCCCCTTGGTCTTCGAGTTTCTGCACAAGCTTTGGAGGATCAGGGAGTTAACCATTATTCTGATTGTACAACATTGGCTCAACCGCCTTTGGTTTTCAGGCCTTCTAGAGCTATCCAGAGCCCAGCCCATTTGGTTTCCAAGAAGGGCTCCGCTTTCCCAGCAACAATGTTACCTATCCCGCAGTCCGTGACTTTGGCCGCCTAGTTCCTGATGAATTGATTTTGAGTCCTCTTCGTCTGTCTAGGGACCACATGACGATCACTGAAGTGGCCAGACAAAGCTCTATACAAGACAACACAAGTGTAAGTGGTTGCGCTGGACAAGGTGGATTCTTGCATATTTGTTGGATCACGTTCCCCCTTTCCTAATACACCAAGATAGTTGTAGTATTCAGGTGGCATGCTGCCAGTCCTATCTTTCAGTTATCTTGGCTTGCAGGAACTCTTAGAACAAGATTTCTTTACTATTTAACCCAGATGTCAAATGATATTTTTTGGGTGCTTAATTCACACATTGCTTTGTTCCCAGGCCTCATCCCAAGTGCAAATGAATCCTGTTATTGCTCTGTTAGCTCACTGGCCTTTTGAAGCGACGGGCACAGTTAATCTCAGACTTAGAAGATGCTTATTGTGCTGCCCATCACGTCAATTTACCGGGTGAGGGAGTTGCAGGCCCTTTCAGCAGACATGCTGTCTACTGTCCATCAGGATGCCTAGCTACTGCTGGCTCAGCAATCTTTTCACTTGAAGATTCCATCCACTGTTCTCCTACCTAAATATATTTACATTTTGAACATCAACTTTTCATGTGAATTAAGAGATTGTCTTGCACCTTCTTTAGGAATTCATCCGCTCATGTGGAGCTGGTACTACATCCACTGGATGTCAGGAGAGTGCTCAAGTTCTACTTGTCATGAACAATGCACTTGGGTAAGTTGGTTAAACTCTTTGCGACCTATCGTTGGGCTTCTCTTGGCAAGCTTTCAACTAAGGTATCCGTTGCCTGCTGTATGGTTGCATGCATTTTAGAATTCTACAATGTCAATTGCCATCCTACTCCATCAGGATTATTCGCCCATCCTGTACTTATGTGAAGGTGGCTTCTGTGGCGTAAGCCATATTTTGCTGGAGGCCCACTATAAGGCAGCTACCGGGTCCATACCTGATGCTTTTTGTAAATGTTACCCAATAGATATGAGCTTGAGCTCGGATTAACAGTTTGGCCAGGCTATTAACTGTTGAAACTAGGTGGGGTTCTTATGTATGCATTCCTCCCATTTCCAGTGACATTTCTGGGTAACCTACCGCAAGTGTCTTAAGAAAGAGACACTGGATGTACAAGTTACTGAAGGAAGGGATTTTTATGCTACTAGGGCCTCATCACGAGTTGGGCTGTAGCCCTTAAACGTGGCGCTCATGGTATTACTGCTGCATTTAAGGGCTGGCCCTATGACGAGTTGGGCACTAAATGGGCTGTTTTACCTCCAGCTTTTTTCTGGAGGTGAAAATCCCATTTAGGGCCCTGTTTTCAGCGGTATTACCTCCAGCTGTATGAGCACGGTATTAGCGGCGAAAAGGCCCCATTGGATCCAATGGACCCTCTGGGGAATGGGGATTTACCGTTAACCCCCAACCCGTGATCTGGCGGTAATGCCACAGAACCGGTGGGTGCGACTGCTAATACAGTGGGGCGGTATTCCAGCCGAGATACCGCCCAACTCGTGATGAGGTCCCTAGTCTCCAAATTAAGCCACCCAACCACCTAATCCCACACACTCTTTAAATCGATTGCTAAAACAAGGCTATTGAAACAGAATAAATAAAGAGGGGAAGTCGGTGGGTGTTGGGCACCGACAGAGCCACACATGCCCTCACGGGGCTCCCCTTTTTGCTGTGCTATCTTTTTATGGTGCTGCAGAAAAATGCTTCAGTGTTGATCTCATGATACACATGTCACATAAAGCTGGAGGAGTGAGGGCATGGATTTAGGAGCACAGGAATATTCGTGGTGAGTAACGTGTGCAGAATTAAAGTTTTGAGAGATTACTGAGGTGGTGGCTAGTCCCCACACAGCCCACAGACACCTTGAAAAGATGACTGGCAGTCACCGAGGGCTGCCAAGGTCAGTGTATTGTACCCAGCCAGAAAATCACGCAATGCATTTCCTTTAAGTCCCCTGCTATCCCCTTGCATCGTACAGAATAGGGCATTTGTGGCCTTCCAGGTCCCACCGACCCAAGGCTACAGTGCAGACCCGTTCATAGCTTTAAAGCTGCTCCAGAGTGGTGTAAGCTCTGCGTCCCTCATGCTGGGGCCTTCCCCTCCGGGTCCATTCTACTCTCCCTACTATTTGCTTCTTCCTTGCTTTACTCCGCCTCAACATTTTGAAGCTGCTACAGAAAGGTATAATCTATATGCAAGCAAAAAACACAACTTGGTTGCAACTCATCCAAGGCTTTAAGTGTGCTGGAGTCTGAATAAGACCAAGGGCCAAGTTCCTTGTTCCTCTCGGGACAGACTGCCTCTTCCACGGCAGAGTTTAACCTTTGTTGTGAGCACTGACATTCAAAAGGAGGCGAATCAGTACTACAACACTTCACTTATGTGCTAATACAAAGAAAACCTTTCTTTTGTTAAAACGAGCCTTCCCCACATTTATGTCCTAAAATGAGAGGTTTTGAATTGTAGTTTTGTGGTGTTTATTTTGTGTTAATGCATCAGCATCAAATTTGAGTCTATTTTTGTCTGGTTGGAATAGTGCACGTGGGGCAACCACAGGTCTCGTGTTTTGGTGGAGGTACCTGTACACTGCATGCTACACTCTGGTCTCTGTGGCATGTACGTTAACACCTGGAGAGGTCTTAAAGGGAGTATTTTATTTAGTTCTGGGAAATTCTAACGTGAGGTACAAGAATACCTTTGGATCGGGCACTTCAACCGGTCAGGTTGTTAAACACCAATTATAACTTTATTTCGCTTCTTATGTGAATATTTTTATTTCTGTACATTTCACTACTGGTTAGTTATGTTCTGTTTAGCCCACCATTTTTTTTTATGCAAGTGGTATGTTAAATTCGATGTGATTTTACCCCTGATTTTTCATCCCCAATTATTTAATCTTTTGAATTTTCTGTGTTTAAATTCAGTGAAGCAACAAAATGGAGGGGGGCCTGTAGCCCACCCATTGACGCTCAATCCCTGCCACATCCTTACAAAATGATGCCATGTCCCAAACCTACTATCTGAACCTTTTTAAAATGATTTATTTAGGTGAATTTCTTGGCGATTAGAGCACTATGGTGATACAGCGCTTTATGAAGCGTAATTTACATTTACAAGGTTGGGTACCTTATAAAGGTTCCTTAGTAGGGAACCCTTCTTAGGTGGTGTCTAACACTTTCAAAGTAGTGCCTTCAAATAACTGCTATTTCAGGGCACGTTAGGGACCCCCTTTTTTTCATCTCATTTAAAGGATTCAGAGCTAGAGCTATTTTATTTTCTGAAAAATGCAGGAGTTGTGTTTAAGTAAGGACATATGGGGTGGTTGGGGGTGGAGGTGGCGATTGGGGCAAAAAGGGAAGGAAAACATTTGCAATTAAGGCATGGAACCCTAAAGAATTAACACTTCATCCATAATTGAGGATTCCCGTTTTCAGATTTATTTTTATTCCAGTGGTATATTTTTTGTGTTTAAAACATTTCATTTTTTAGAGTCTGTTTTTGGAAGTGTTTTGAAAATTGTAAAGCGCTATTTCCCAGTTTACACCAAGATGTTGCTTTATTGCTGCTGGGAATATATCAGCTAGATTCCAGCACAGTAGGTTCCCAAGACCACCACGTCACCCATTGCATAGCTTCATATGGACCATTACTCTGGATACACGCTTTGTGGGTGTATTATGTTAGTGGCATCTGGAAACAACTTATGTCAGTGCTCAGCAGCTAATACATTGTCTATCCGCTTCTACAGAAGGAATGACACAACTTCTGTTTTGAAATCGAGCCATTGATATCCATACAGATACAAGATTGAACTTGTATGTATGCTGTTAACTGTTTTTCATTGCGTTGTAGGACTTGCATTCCTGGATTTGCAGTAGGAGAAGCAAAACTAAAAGTCCCAGAATTCGAAGATAAACCCAGGACTTGATGAGCCTCCCTCAAAGGACAGTGGGCCTGTTGGAAATAATGAACTACTTCAAGCCACTTGAACGGTTAGGTCCCCCAAATGCTGTTAATTCAGTGTTCACGGAGCATAGTACAGTCCATGCAGTCAGGGATGTCATTTGGGGGCCACTAGGGGTCACCGCTGCGACCCCTGCTGTCTCCTTTGCTACCCCTATTTAAAAAAAATGTTAACATGTCTTTTTTTATATAGTGTATTTATTATTATTGACATAATAATTGACGTAGGCATTGCCATAGCGTAACGTAAAATAACCCTAGGCTACATGCGGTCAGTGCACACCCAGTTTGTTAGGGCACTGAGAGTGAGCCTGTATTCAGACGTTCATGGAGCTCCCTTTTATCAGGGAAGATCGTTTTAGTCTTGACTAACAGAACGAAAATGAATAGTTTAATGAGTGGCAAAATGTGACTTTTGTAGGAATGAGATGGTGTAATCTTTTCTGGACTCATTCTTTCTTTCGGAACAAAGTGCTTTAATGTATTTCCATATGATGTGTGCAAGTCGTTAATTACATGCTCTTTGAAGGCAAGTTCCTTTCTACGCACACTCCAGAATAAAGAGAACCCTATAGGGAAATATACCAGGAGATAGCATTGCAAGGATAACAAAGGTTTAATTGTACAGAATACAACTATCAGCAAAGGACTCTGCTGCGTTGAGGCTAATGCTACCTCTGTCTCTTGCACTAACCCCGATGTGGGCCGATACATTTGGGTGTGAGATGTACAGTGGGGTTGGGGCCGTACTTATTGTGGCCACCATATTGCCCGCCGACACATGTCGGGTTGGTATAGCCTTCTGCTGGGCGCGTTGGCGTTGTTAGTGGGTATATTCCCTTTTTCCTCTCCACACTTTTCCCAGTCTCCTCTGTACTTCTTGGCACTGTCAGATGTTGTCCCCTTCTCTTTTGGGACATCTGTTTCTTCAAACATTCTCCAGAGGTCTAATATTTCTCTTCTATTTTGCAATGGTCACCCCTTATATCTTGCGGTCATGTAAGTGGACATCTGGTCCAGAGCGTATCTGTCAAGACCCATGCTGTGGCCAGAAGTGGGGCTTCCTTCCCCTTTTGTTTGTCACCCATTTATTGTGGTACTTTTTAATGTTCTCACAGTATAGGGGCAAGCCTTTACATTTATGGTCTCTGGGTGTGTCCATCCCCATTGTCGTGAACAGAGGGTGTCTTGTGTCGGGGCTATGCTTTTACCACTGTGCTACAGTCAAAACAGAAATTCGTCCTGGCTAGTTAAAGCATATACCTTAATGATGGCTCTAGCACCAGTCAATATTACAGTTCACTTCCCCCCCCCCCATGTTCCCCACTATAGTGTCTTCATACACTCTGGGCAAGACAATGCATGTGGCTCCCCCTTCCCCATACTCGGGGGGGGGGGCGCTCCTTATTTACCTTATCCTTAATAACCTTAAAAAAGCAAATAAAAATGGCATTAAAAATTCACCACAATCTACAAACCAAAATACACTCTCACTTTCATTCACTGCATGTTCATCCTCTTGACACTGCTCTATGCACCCAACCCTACTTTGTTATCCCTTGCAAGCTATATTCCTGTGTCCATGTTCTTCCGAAAGCCTCCGTTCACGGGTGATCCACAACAGGTCTGGGCCTCTCTTTGGGGCCGCTCCAATGAGCTGGTGGGATTTCTGCAAAGACTGCACCCGCAAGGCCACTCAGCGCACCCGTTTTGGGACTGGTCACCGTAGGTGGCCACGGCCCTTCCGGAGAGGCCACCTGGATTCCTCCATAGGTACGGGGACAATGGAATCACGTCACAAGGGTCACCAAATGACAGCAAGTCCCTTACGCACAGTGCAGAATAAAGACAACCCTGTAGAGAAATAGGCCAGGAGATAGCATTGCAAGGATAGCATAGCTTTAATTCTACAGAATACAAATATCAGCAAAGGACTCTGCTGCTCGAGAACACTCTTGTTAATCTAAGAACAAGCAGAAGCTTAAAAAAATATGTGGCATCATCATATTCAGTAAGAACTGGTGCTACTAATTGGTAGAACCCTATAGATGAGCCTGCTTAATGGGGGATGCCAGGCTACAATTGGTTAGTTCTATTGCCGTCAATCTTATTCCACGTGGGTCAGCTGGGCTCATCTCAGTCTTGGGTGAAGGTGAGGTTGCTCGTATAATACAATGTCACAGCTAAACTAACACGCTAAGCTCCCTATTCCATTACTGTGGCATGCACCTGGGCGCCACAAAGAATGGTGCCAAGGCGGATAAAATAGTCCTGCTGACCCACACATTCAGGGCTTCATTGATACCGCACTTCCCGCACTAAAGGTCTCCAGCCTAGGTTTGATCTTGAATTTATCCCTCCCTGTACCTTGTGTTACAAGGGCTGTGTTTTATGCTGGAAGAAATAGTTGCGCATGCTTGGACCTTTTATGGACACTTGATCTGTGATAGGACAGGAGGGTCGCTTGCTTATCATGGAATGCAGAGGTGTGGAGGTAGAGTCAGTGGTGTGGGCCTAACTTTGCGCTTGTGGTGTGGGGGGGTTAGATGCATATTGGCAGGTTAGTGGAGATGAATGGACGCTGTGCGGAGCCTAGTGTTATCTCACGCTCTTGCAGGGTGCATTCCTCGGAAAGATACTAAATGTTTGCAACAGTTGGAGGGACAAAAGGGAAGTGAACTTCCATGAGAACTGGCTGCACAGATTACGCCCAACCTCATTAAGGCAGAATTAGTGAACTGGGTTCATGGAGTTTAGCGGTTGCAACGTGATTCAACAAGCCTGTGCTTCATGGCCTACTACAAAATGGAATGTCGTTCTATGGGTTTGCTAGTGCTGCACACCTACTGTTGCTGCTAAATTTGTGTTTAATGGTGCAGTTTCCCCCCTCCCTTATACACTACATCACTTCATCCGGGGTTTGCCTCACCTGAAAACGCCTGGGGGGGGGGGGTAATATATACTCATTTCGATCCCAACATTTCCTCCTTTTTGTTACTTTTACAGTAACAAACTCCCCCGGCATATTTACGCTCATTGGCCCTCCTTTCTGCTTCCTCTCATGCAAGTGTTCCCTTAATTGGCATGCATACTCTGCACACTCGTAAACTTTCCCCTCTTTGTGCATACTGTTCGCGGTGCACATTTCATATAGATGCACCCTCCACCGCCTGCCAGATCCACCCATACATCTTTATAGTTTTCAGTGTCAGGGGGAGGACCAATGGTTGTGTGGTATAAGTGCTCCTACGTCCCGTTCCCTTTCCTCCATACTGTATGGGCATCCCTCGCTAGGGACAGGGGTCGGAACCTTTTTCACCAGTAAAAATAAAATCTTTCCCTTTTTAAATTTAGAGTCACGCAAGGGTGTGCACTCCCCTGACCTCTTTTCCGCATCGACGGGATTGGACCGCTTTCACCAACGCTCCTGGATTAGTTTGTTTTATTATTTATAATGCGCACCAGACCCGAGGGTATCGGGGCGCAAAAAGAAACAAGAATATGTTCAGCTTAGGTTACAGTGCTGTACAAGTAAATACCAAAAGGACAGGCCACAATGCCAGAAAAGTCAGGAAGGTCAAAGAAAAGAGAACATTAGATATTAAATACAGACGGAGGCTGGCACAAGTAGCAGAATATGACGGCAGACCTTGGGAGAAGTGTACAAGGGAGGTTGGGATGAGCTATCAGGCAGTAAATGGCAAGGAAACTACATTATATACAGTGAAGGAAGTACAGTGGAGCTGGCTGAGCACTAAATGTTTAGCGATCATTTTCTTTGATCCAGTTAATGATGTTGTGTCTGAAATATGTTTGGTCTGCCCTTAAGGCAGGGGGTAGGGAATTCCACGGTTGAGCGGCTTTAACTGGGAAGCTACATCCTCCAGTTTTGGAGAGTTTAAACCTAGGTACCGTCAGGGTATTGGAGTTGGCCCTTCTTGTTGGACGGTTGGATGATTGTCTCTTAAATCTTTCTATCAGATAGCGTGGGGAGGCATTGTTTAGACACTTGAGTGTAAGTGAGGCCGTTTTTAGAAGGATGTTGTCCTTGGTGGTGAGCATGTTATTCATTCTCCTTGTCTCTGAAATATCTTTTTTCGCTATACCCAATGCTGCTCTAAGGGCATTGTTTTGGAGAATCTGGATTTTATTGGTGGTATACTTATTGGCTCTTATTGGTATAGGGTGTTGCAATAGTCCAGTTTCGATAGAATTGGGGCTCTGGACAATGTGATAAAACTGTGCATGGAGAGGAAGAGGTTGGCCGCTCTAATTAGCTTACAGGTGTAAGCAGTGGCGGAGGGCATAGAAATTACCTGTTTTGTCGAGGATAAGGTATAGTCGAAGTAGAAGCCTAATGTTTTAACTTCTTTGGCAACTTTAATGGTGTTGCCAGCGATGTTAAAGCTAGTGTATTTATGGCCGAGTTTATTAAGGTTGATGGTGGTTCCAAGGATTATGAGCTTGGTTTTGTCATCATTCAGGCATAGGCAATGGGTGGCCATCCATGCCTGGATGATGAGGTACACTCTATTCACCAAGGCCAAATCCTTATCATAATCTCCCGTCAACGGTATGAGGATCTGGGTATCATCTGCAAAGTTAGTGTAGATGATACCAAGACCATTGAGATCATCAAAAAGGGGCTTGTGGATATATTGTACATGGTAGGGGAGACACATAAGCCTTGAGGCACCCCGCAGGTAATGGGGATGGGGTTGGAAGATGCTGAAGGTGAAAAGACACGAATGGTCCTGTTATTCAGGAATGATTGTATCCAGCCTATTGCTTCTTGTGAGAAGCGCACAGCCGAATCCAGTTGATTACAGAGGACTTTATGGTCTACCAAATCCAGCGCCACTGAAAGGTAGAGTAATAGCAACAGGGCAGTTTTTCCATTGTCCCAAAGTGCGTCGATTTGGGCCTCAAGGTCTAGCGGCGCTATTTCGGTCCCGTGTTGAGTCCTGAAGCCAGACTGACGGACTCCTAAGAGATGGTTTTGGTCTAGATACTGTTGTATTTGGAGGTATGCTATCCTGTCTAATATTTTAAGCAGGATGGGAACTGTAGTGATGGGTCTATATTTGGTGGGTCTGGAGGGGTCTAGGGATTGTTTTTTGAGTGGGAGTATCCAGTACTCCTTTAGGTTGCTGAGGATGGTACCGGTGGAAAAGGAGGCGTTGATTAGCTTCGAGATGAAGGGTGACAGATCTCTGGCAGCGTCTTTAATAATTTTTCGCGGGGCATGGCTCTCCTTGGCAGTTAAATGGTTTGAGGGTGAGGATGACTTTTTCAACCTCTAGGATAGATACTTTGGAGAAGCTGAAGCGATGTTTGGGTTTGAGTGTGGGTGTGGGCGTGCTTGGTTGTAGGGTTGAGTTGTGAAGGTTTTCTTTTTTATTGGCAATCTTATCCTGGAGGGATGCTACTTTGTTAGAAAGGGCTTTTTGAATGCTAGTGCACCAGTCTTTGTCATTCACGCAGTTGTCTGGCATGAGGATCGGAGATTTGAGTTCTTTGAGTATTAAGAAAAGTTCTTTTATGCTTGAGTTGGCTTGTGAGATTCTTCTGTTGTAAGAGTCTTGTTTGGCTAGGAGTATTTCTTTCTTATAGTGGGAAGATATGTTGCTAAGGTTGGACCTGTTATAGTCTAGTGGTTGCTGTCTCCATATAGCTTTGCTTTTTCTTTTTTCTAGTCTGTGATTTGAGGTATGGAGAGAACCAAGTATACAGGTGCATTTTGAATTTGCTCTTAGCTTAAGTGGGGCAATGGAGTCTAGGGCTTCTGGCATTATTTTGTTGTATTCGTCGACTAGGATGGAAGGATCGGTGGACTCTGGTAGGGAGTTCAGAGTTGGTAGTATTAGAGGTACAAGTTTATCAGCCAAAATGCTTATTTTATTCCTAGTGGGAATGGAGGGGGCCGTTAGGTTATTAGTGGTCAGTGTAATGGCTTCTAGAGAGAAAGCTAGCAGGTGGTGGTCGCTCCATGGCAGTGGGGGTGATGGCCGTGATGGAGGCACTACAGTTGTAGTTTGGCACCCAATCAAGAGTTCTTACTTTGTTGTGGGTGGGAAGAGTCACTCTTTGACTGAAGCCTAGTTTATAGAGAGTGCCAGCAATTAGTGTTGCTTGCAGGTCTTTGGGGTCTTTAAACCCTAGTTTGAGGTCACCTAGCAGCAGGATTTGTGAGGTGTTCTTTAGGTTGTCGGAAAGGATAGTAGTTGGGTCCTCTTCAAATGACCCGATGGGGCAAGGGGGTCTGTATAGTAAGTTAATAGTAAGAGTTTGGGAGCAGGAGATCGGTAGTTTAGCGACCAAGGATTCACAAGATTTGACATCTAGTGATGAGGCTAGTCTCATGGCTAGGTTGGTTTTGGCTATTAGAGCAGAAAAAACTGAGGCACGGGGTGGAGGCATAGCTATGAGTATTGTGTAGTCCTCTGGGACTGCTAGCATAAGGGCGGGACTGGCTGCATCATGAAGCCAAGACTCTGTAATGGCAAGGAAGTTGCATTTTTTTTTTTCATGTAAACTGTCGACTAGCTCCGTGGCGTGTGCCACTACGGAACGGGCGTTTATTATGGCACCTTTGAGGTGTGGGGCATTATTCCCTGATAGTGGTTTAAGGGGGCTCTGGTTATTTGTTATATTCTTGAGGGGTGCAATAAGTGGTTTGTTGTTGCAGGTGGGGGGGTATAGGCTTGTGGTGCTAGTTATAGAAAACAGATCTAAGATGACCCTTAGGACTGTATATATGCTGTCATGTACATAGTGATGCAACGATGTGCAGTGCTACGGTGGCTTTATTATAGGCAGTGAGGCTATAGCAGTAACCTAGTTGGTAGACTGCAGAGTGTATCAGTGTCGCGCATTAACACAGGCCTGGCGGACTTGCACTCCACTGGTAGATAGGCAGGCTAAATTCACAGTTGTTCACATTGCAATCTATCATGTCTATCATATTGATGGCATGCGAGGGATCAGGCTACAAGGGCGATGGCATGGGCAGTGGGACTATGATAATAACATAGGCAGTAGGCTGCACCAACAACAATCGCTAGCACAGATCTGGCGGATCAACACTCAAATTGATGGGGAAGCTGGCTATGGCAGTATACAATAATTATACAATAATGCAATTTGTTGGGCCTATTAGGTTCAGTTGCAAGACATAGTGATAAGATAAGCGTTAGGCTACAATCGCAGATGCTAAAGCGACCTAGCAGACCAGTACTTAAGCTGATAGAGATACTTAAGGGAGGTAGGCTAATAATAGAGAGATAGCTGATACTTAGGGAAATAGGCTAGAATCAGTGGTTATACAATATTGCAATATGTCATGCTCATTACAGTCAGTTGCAAAACATCTCACCAATAGGCCTCCAGCCTAGTAATTCCATGCGCTCTTCCCCGAAGAAGTGTCTTTTGTCTTCTTTTTTGTCTTTAATTGGATACCTCTGTCCTCTGGCGCCATGCTCCTCCCCGGCGCATGTCTGCTGAAGCCCGCTGACGTAGGTGTCCAGCCTTTGAGGGGCTCTTCCCTACGTCTGACCCTCATGCTCTCTGCCTCTGCTGCCTTGGCCCTGACCCCGGCTGGGAGGGCAGCACCGCGTGAGGTGCGCTAACGCTGCGCGCTCTGAAAAACAGGCTAGCCCGGTGGAGGGAGCTCTTCGGAAGGTCCCCTCCAAAGAACTTGAAGGAATTCGTCAAGCACAAGTCCAGGCGAAGGTCGGTGCATTGTTTTCATCAGCACCCCGCAAGGGCAAATCCTTTCCAAGGAAGCACACAAGAATGAGGGACCTTTCAGGTTCTTGTACCAGTGCAGGTAGCAAGGCTGCTACAGCTACCGCCAGGCCGGGGAGTCGCAAGATCGAGGGACCGCAAGGTTCTATTACCGGATAGACGCCCGAGGGGCTACACCCTAGTAGTGGACAAATGTCTGAGAGGGATGCCTGTACGCAGCATTACCGGCGACACAGCCAAGGGCAATCTGTCTACTATGCCCCATCCTGAGGTGCAGGGTAGGCCTCAACCTCCACCGCCAAGAGTCTTGGAGGAGGCCGGGCCCAGCGTGGCAAGCACCATGATGCAGGCTCGTGGCAGGCATCCCAACAAGATGGCCGCCAGACCAGATAAAATGGCAGCCGCCTGACACCATCCCCCTTTGGGGACCAGGTGGGGGAACGAGTTTCCAGGTGGGACTGGTCTTCTCCTGGCATGTGGCCTACGGCACACCCGTCCTCATCACTTGGCAGGTATCCCCAGCAGACTGTATGGCAGAGTGCACCCAGGTCCCAGCAGATGCCCGTGCCTCCAAGCGCCCCACCGACCTGTGAAGACCAGTTTTCGAAAACATTATGACCCTCATGAGGTCTCCACAGATGGCCATCTCCTCTGGGATGTGATCAGGGACATGTTCTGCTGCTAGCACCCATGGCCACTCTGCCAGTGGTTCCAGCGCTGCTGGCTCCTATGCAGCCCCAGCTGCCCATTCCAGTTCCCACCACACCGGCTTCCATGCCTCCAATGGTCCTCACAGCCGCCTCCTCAGTGACTGACTCCGGTCAGTACACTGCAGCCCCCGGCAGCCAGCGCTCCTCCAGCTGCACCTGACCAGCAGGACACCTTGGTGGATACGGACGATGGGGAGGACCCCAACACACCTTAGTCAGCCAAGGCCTTGCATGAGTGGCTTGCCGGCTTGGCTGAATACTTGTAACTTCCTCAGCCGGAGGTCGAACAACCGGAGGCGGGGGTCTTGGCGGATGTCCTCACTCTACACCCCATGGCTAGAACGGGGATTCTGATGCAAAAGGACGTGCTGGCCCTCACTAAAAAGGGATGGCTTAAACCCCATTAGGCGCAGCCTACCAACGGGTGCCTCAGCACCAAGTTTAGACTGATTCAAAGGGACCCCCTCTTGCTGTCGGCACACCCTCAGCCACACTCCTTGGTAATCGCTGCAGCTCCGATCTACTCCAAGCCACAATCGTCTTCGGCTGCCTCAGCCTTTGCACTCCTCGGTAAGGAGGAGAAGATCCTGGAAGCATACGGGAAGGAAATGTATTCCAACGTTTCCCTGCATCTTCTTCAGTCAAATGCAGACGCTGTGCTTGCTGCAGGCAACCAGTGTCTTTGGCAGGAAATCGCTGACTTCCTTCAGGAACTTCTGGTGAAGAGCCAGGCACGCTTCCAGGTGGGGGCTCACTGAGGCCAAAATCATAGCGCAAGACATTATGCAGTCCACAGTGGTGCAAACTGACACCTCAGGCCATGCCATTTGCATCAGTACGGACATGAGGACTGCCTGGCTACGGGCCACCAAGTTCAACATGGATGTCCAGGAGCACATACTACACCTTCCCTTTGAGGGTGGCAACCTGTTCCATTCCGCTACGAACGAGGAACTGCATAAGAAGATCAGTTCAGACTGCCAAATCCTTATCCATCTTCACTAAGGCCACTCCTAAGGCTTACAGCCATACACACCAGCGTTCAGACCAGGGTCGGTCCTTTAGTGGTTTCCGGGGCTTTCAAGAATGACGGTCCAGGCAACCGGACAGTTTCCTGAGTCAACACCGGCGCAAGCAACACAAAGCCACACAAAGTGCTTTTTTCAGTCCCCCCTCCTCAACCTCAGCCAGAAAAAAGCCATGACATGCCCATCTGGGTCCAAGTCTCTCTGGTTGGGGTGCAGGGTTGCTCTTCACTCCCAATGCTGGCGCAGGAGGTTCGCTGACCCCTGGATCCTCTCAGTATTGTCCACGGGCTACCGCCTACCCATTCCTCCCTCCCCTCTGCCCTCCACTCCGCTCCTACAGATTGGGACAGCAACTCTGTTAGCGGAAATTCGCTAGCTCGTAGAGAGTCAGCAGTGGAAGAAGTCCCAGCTAGGTCTGGGGTTCTATTCACAGATTTTCACCATACATGAGAAGAACCAGGAGGGCCTGACAGATGTGTTGGACCTTTCCACCCTGAACCTTTCCCTTCCTCTTCAAAAGTTCAAGATGGTTACCCCAGCACTGATATCAGAGACATTGTGTATGGGAGACTGGATGTGCTCCTTGGATCTGAAGGATACGTACCTACACGTCCCAATCTGGCAGCTTCATCGGTTATTTCTGAGTTCACGATCATGGGCTTTCATTTCCAATACAGGGTTCTATCCTTTGGCCTCAGTTCGGCTCCCAGGGTCTTTACAACACTGATGAACATGGCAGCAGCCCTATCCGGGGCACCATGTATATCCATAACTAGACGCCTGGCTCATCAGTACAAGGTCCCCAGAGGCAGTGCACCACACCGTCTCCGCCATCATTTTCCATCGTAGGAGCAGGTGAGTCGGTCCCCCGTGTGTGACCCTTTCCCGGTCATTTGTTTAATCCCAAAACGTGCCCCAGGCCCCCGTGTGCCCCGAGCTCCCCAGCCTCCGCTTCCTGGTTCTTCCCCTCTCCCTCCCGCCTCCCATCCCACCCACCGCCCCTGATTGGTTGTGCGGCCGAGGCAGCGTCGGTCTATCGACCCGCTTCCTGCACCTGCTCCTATTTTCCATCGTAGGAGCAGGTGAGTCGGTCCCCCGTGTGTGACCCTTTCCCGGTCATTTGTTTAATCCCAAAACGTGCCCCAGGCCCCCGTGTGCCCCGAGCTCCCCAGCCTCCGCTTCCTGGTTCTTCCCCTCTCCCTCCCGCCTCCCATCCCGCCCACCGCCCCTGATTGGTTGTGCGGCCGAGGCAGCATCGGTCTATCGACCCGCTTCCTGCACCTGCTCCTATTTTCCATCGTAGGAGCAGGTGAGTCGGTCCCCCGTGTGTGACCCTTTCCCGGTCATTTGTTTAATCCCAAAACGTGCCCCAGGCCCCCGTGTGCCCTGAGCTCCCCAGCCTCCGCTTCCTGGTTCTTCCCCTCTCCCTCCCGCCTCCCATCCCGCCCACCGCCCCTGATTGGTTGTGCGGCCGAGGCAGCGTCGGTCTATCGACCCGCTTCCTGCACCTGCTCCTATTTTCCATCATAGGAGCAGGTGAGTCGGTCCCCCGTGTGTGACCCTTTCCCGGTCATTTGTTTAATCCCAAAACGTGCCCCAGGCCCCCGTGTGCCCCGAGCTCCCCAGCCTCCGCTTCCTGGTTCTTCCCCTCTCCCTCCCGCCTCCCATCCCGCCCACCGCCCCTGATTGGTTGTGCGGCCGAGGCAGCGTCGGTCTATCGACCCGCTTCCTGCACCTGCTCCTATTTTCCATCGTAGGAGCAGGTGAGTCGGTCCCCCGTGTGTGACCCTTTCCCGGTCATTTGTTTAATCCCAAAACGTGCCCCAGGCCCCCGTGTGCCCCGAGCTCCCCAGCCTCCGCTTCCTGGTTCTTCCCCTCTCCCTCCCGCCTCCCATCCCGCCCACCGCCCCTGATTGGTTGTGCGGCCGAGGCAGCGTCGGTCTATCGACCCGCTTCCTGCACCTGCTCCTATTTTCCATCGTAGGAGCAGGTGAGTCGGTCCCCCGTGTGTGACCCTTTCCCGGTCGTTTGTTTAATCCCAAAACGTCCCCCAGGCTCCCGTGTGCCCCGAGCTCCCCAGCCTCCGCTTCCTGGTTCTTCCCCTCTCCCTCCCGCCTCCCATCCCGCCCACCGCCCCTGATTGGTTGTGCGGCCGAGGCAGTTCGGTCTATCGACCCGCTTCCTGCACCTGCTCCTATTTTCCATCGTAGGAGCAGGTGAGTCGGTCCCCACCTCCCCTCCTCTAAAACCTCTTCCTAATCCCATCCCTCCCGCCCACCCCCCCTCTGATAGGCCCCTCAACCTTTATCACTGGTCCTTCCAGGGCAGCCCCCTGCCCGGCAGCCCCCAGCGGCTAAGGGCCCCAAGGCGAAGGGCGGCCCCAACAGAGGCGGCTCCAAGAAGTGTCAGCAGGTGTCCGCAGGGGACGCCAAAGAAGCCAACAGACACCGGGCACCGACAAAACTGTAAGTGCTGGCTTGGGTGGGACGTAGAGCAATTACTCTGCTCCTGAAAGCTCCTGCCACTCTAACATACCTTTCAGTAGCCTGCAGTCTAATGATAACTAGTACAGTAGCCCGAGAGAACCACACAAATTAGCCTGCGCCACCTCTGAGCAGAAGTGTGAATGTTAGCATATGCCACACCTGATGGAATCTCTAATAGCCTCTCTTTGAAAGCAAATCTAGACGTGTGCCTGTCAGCGAAAGTTGATTTTGAAGCACTTTAGAAGCTGAATTCAGACATATACACAATTGCATTTAGAAGTTTTGACTTATAGCCTGTCTGAGAAAGTTGAACCCAATTGCATTCAGGAGTGTACCCAACTGTATTTAGAAGTAGCTCCCAAGTGCACTTATAAGCTGTGACCAATAGCCTCTCTGAAAAAGTTAAATTCAAATTGCACCCAGCTCATTAGAGGTGTGCCTAATTTGCCTCTCTGTGAAAAGTGGAATTAAGAAGTTCATTTAGAAGTGTGCCCAATTTGCCTCTCTGTGAAAAGTTGAATTAAGAAGTTCATTTAGAAGTGTGCCGAATTTGCCTCTCTGTGAACAGTTGAATTTAGAAGTGCATTTAGAAGTGTGCCCAATTTGCCTCTATGTGAAAGTTGAATTTAGAAGTGCATTTAGAAGTGTGCCCAATTTGCCTCTCTGTGAAAAGTTGAATTTAGAAGTGCATTTAGAAGTGTGCCCAAGTTGCCTCTCTGTGAAAAGTTGAATTAAGAAGTTCATTTAGAAGTGTGCCCAATAGCCTCTATGTGAAAGTTGAATTTAGAAGTGCATTTAGAAGTTGCATTTTAGAAGTGAACAGAACGCGAGAAGTCAATTTAGAAGTATGCCCAAGTTGCCTCTCTGTGAAAAGTCGAATTAAGAAGTTCATTTAGAAGTGTGCCCAATAGCCTCTATGGGAAAGTTGAATTTAGAAGTGCATTTAGAAGTGAAAAGAACGCGAGAAGTCCATTTAGATGTGTGCCCAACCTGCCTCTCTGTGAAAAGTTGAATTAGGAAGTTCATTTAGAAGTGTGCCCAATTGCCCTCTCTGTGAAAAGTTGAATTAAGAAGTTCATTTAGAAGTATGCCCAATTTCCCTCCCTATGAAATGTTGAATTAAGAAGTGCATTTAGAAATGTGCCCAACAGCCTCGCTGAATCTAGAAGTGTGCCCAATAGCCGCACCGTAAATTTAGAAGTGTGCCCAATTGCCTCTCTGTGAAAGTTGATTTTAGAAGTGCACTTAGAAGTCTTCCCTATAGCCTCGCTGTGAACTTAGAAGTGTACCCATTTACCTCTCTATGAAAAGTTGAATTTAAAAGTGCTCTTAGAAGTGTGCCCAATTGAATTAAGAAGTGCATTTAGAAGTTGCTTGATTAGAAGTTGATTAGAAGTGTTCCCAACTGCATTTAGGTATTGTGCCAATAGCCTCTCTGAGGAAAATTCGCATTTAGAAGTGTTCCCAATTGCATTTTGGTGTTTTGCCCAATAGCCTCTCTGAAGAAAGTTGCATCTAGAAGTGTTCCCAATTGCATTTAGCTATTGCGCCCATTAGCCTCCCTGAGGAAAATTGCATTTAGAAGTGTTCCCAAGTGCATTCAGTAGTGTGCCCAACTGTATTTAATATTGTTCCCAATTGCATTTAGGTATTGTGACCATTAGCCTCTCTGAGGAAAGTTGCATTTAGAAGTACTCACAATTGCATCTAGCTGTGTTCCCAACTGCATCCTGAAGCTGCGCCCAATAGCCTCTCGCAGGAAAGTTGCATTTAGAAATGTTCCCAATTGCTTTTAGAATAGCCTCTCACCTAATCCCTATTGCATTTAGTAAATGATCCCAATTGCATTCCGAAGTTACACCCATTAGCCTCTCTAATGAAAATTGCATCTAGAAGTGTCCTCAATTACATTTAATAATGTTCCCAATTGCATCTAGGTGTTGTGCCCAATAGTCTCTCTGAGGAAAATTGCATTTAGAAGTGTTCCCAATTGCATTCAGGAGTCGTGCCCAATAGCCCCTCGCAGGAAAGTTGCATTTAGAAGTGTTCTCAAGTACATTCAATAGTGTTCCCAACTGCATTTAATAGTGTTCCCAATTGCATTTAGGTGTTGGGCCCAATAGCCTCTCCGAGGAAAACTGCATTTAGAAGTGTTCCCAATTGCATTCAGGAGTTGCGCCCAATAGCCTCTCGCAGGAAAGTTCAATTAGAAGTGTTCCCATTTGCATTTAGTTGTTGCGCCCAATAGCCTCGAGTAGTGCTCCCAATTACATTAAGTATTGTTACCAATTGCACTTAAGTGTTGCGCCCAATAGCCTCTCTCAGGAAAGTTGCATTTAGAAGATCACTCAATTCCATTTAGTAGTGTTCCCAACCGCATTTAATAGTGCTCCCAATTGCATTTAGGTGTTGCGCCCAACAGCCTCTCTGAGGAAAGCTGCATTCTAGAAGTGTTCCCAATACCATTTAGTAATGTTCGCAACTGTATTTAATAGTGCTCCCAATTGCATTTAGCTGTTGCGCCCAATAGCCTCTCTGTGGAAAGTTGCATTTTAGAAGTATTCCCAATACCAGTTAATAGTATTCGCAACTGCATTGAAGAGTGCTCCCAATTGCATTTAGGTGTTGCACCCAATAGCCTCTCTGAAGAAAGCTGCATTTAGAAGTGTTCCCAATTGTATTTCTGAAGCTGCCCCCAATAGCCTCTCTAAGAAACTGGCACTTAGAATTGTTCCCCAAAATTACAATTAGAAGCTGCGCCCAATAACCCCTCTGAAAAATCTCATGCTATTGGAAGGGTCTCCCGTCTGGAATGGGAAGGAGTTTGATATCACATCTCATGTTATAGGAAGGATCTCAGGTTTGAGCAGTTGAACCCTAAAGTGTGCCTAAAAGCGTGTCATCAACGACCTTAGAACTACAACCAGAAAACCCTCCTAAACCAATCTTAAAACTCGCACCAATCATGAGTGCACCCACTCCACCAGAATCAGTCAGAAACACCATCTCCGATCTGTCCTCCGTCCCTTCCCGCCTCTCCCAAACCCCCCCACCCTCTCTCGCACCCCCTGCTTTTCCCCTCTCCAAACACCAAGCAAGGGGGGCACGTTGGCGAGCCACCCACCCCAAGACCACTCATCCCCTGAACCCCACCCCCGACCCACCAGCATTACCCATACCCGCTCCCCTCTCTATCATACCTGACACACCCCACCCTGCAATCACCCAACTCCCGCCCTCCCCTTATACCCCTGCCACCATCCCCACTCGACCTCACCCCTTCCCCTCCCTAAAAACTGCACGGCTAGCCCTAGCAAGAACCCGAAGCTGCCTCCCAATCACCCTCCGACCCCCCCACTCTCTCCCACACACCAGTCGCAGCAAGGAAACTAAAGAGGAAACGTTCTTGGTCCCCCTCAATCTCACAGCACTCCTCGCCCCCCCTATCTCGACCAATCACATCTATCCTGCAATCCCCCCTCTCCCCCGCGGCGTCCCCCCGCCTGAAACCCCTCTCCCTCGATTTCTCATCAGCTGCAACTGAAACTCCTAACCGTCAACATCCCTCTTTCAAATCCCCCTTCCAAGACCCGACCATCCTATCACACGCAGCATCCCAACCCCTCCCGAGGCCTGCCAATCTCTCTGCCCGCCCACTATTCCCATCTATCATCACCCAACCTACCCCCCCCAAACTCTCCACCACTGCACCCTCCCCCTCCACCACAAAGATCATCCCCGACTGCCGATCTGAACTGCATCCTATTTAACGCCCGATCAATTGCAAAAAACAGACATTCCATCTTTGACCTCCTCACCTCTGACAAACCAGACCTAGTTTTCATCACTGAAACCTGGTTCTCTGACGACTTCGGCCCAATCGCCAACAAAGCCTTTCCCCCCAACTACTCCCTCATCCCACTGAACCGTCCATCCAGGGGAGATGGGGTAGCACTCGTCTTCAAATCTCTCTTCCGCGCCTCAATCATCGATAACCAACCCTCCATTCCATCCTGCGAATCTCTCCTTGTTAAACTATCCCTCTCACCATCGCTCTCACATAGCTTCCTATTAATCTACAGGCCCCCAGGCTACGATAGACACTTCGCAAATAACCTTTGCGACTCTATTGCCACCCTCCAACTAAACCATCCCAACCTCACCCTTCTTGGAGACTTCAACATATGGCTCGACATCCCCACCAACCCTATGACATACTCCCTGGTTGACGGATTAGATGCAATTAACCTCCAACCCCACATAAACGGACCGACCCACTATAAAGGACACACTCTCGATGCCATCTTTAGCTCCAACAACCTGATTCAGCTAATGCCGCCCACCCCTATCATCTGGTCTGATCATTTCATTCTCTCTTTCACCATCCACTCACCAGAACCCCTCCCCTTACTCATATCCGAACCTCCGAATATAGGCAAATGCTGGAAGAAACTAATAATCACCCCAGACTTAGCCGAGGTTCTCCTCCAGTCTCCACCACCATCCTGCCCTCTCAACAACCATCTCACCCCTGAGGCCCTTGATTCATGGCTTAGTGCACCTCTGATGCGCCTCACCCCCTCCTGCAAACCATCAACCCGCCGTGGCCCTTTCCCCAGATGGTTCACTCCTGAGCTGAAGACCACTAAACGACTATACAAACACCTAGAACGCAAATGGCATAAAGAGAAAACCCATGAGAGCAGGACCACCCTGGCCCGACACCTGTATCGGTACAAAGCCGAAATCCGGAAAACAAAAAAGGCCCACTACAACTCCCGAATCCTAAACTGCAAAAACCCAAGAAAAGAACTCCACAAAATTATCTCCGAATTCACCAATCCAGCTTGCAACACAACCATCCCGACCGCATCGCAATCACTCTGTGACTCACTCTCCCTCCACTTCTACTCCACGGCTATAGAAAGGACAAATACTCTAACCTCCAAACTAGCACTCTTACAGCCACTAGACAATCCTCAGCCCGTACCACCCAACCCATCAGCTGCAACCTCCACGCAACCAACGTTCGACTCCTTCAGTCCATTAACAACAGAACAGTTTCTCAAACTCCTATCTGCCCGCAAACCATCCGGATCACCATTGGATCCATGCCCAGCCACTACCCTTAAAGAAATCTTTGCCTCCACCTGCGCAGGAGATCACGCAAGATCTATCATAAATGCTTCCCTCTCTTCCGGTACTTTTCCAGACGCATTCAAATTGGTGCACGTCAAACCCCTGATTAAAAAACCCTCGCTCGATCCGCTTGAGCCCAAAAACTACCGCCCCATATCAAACACCAGATTCCTCGCCAAACTCATTGATCGAACCGCCTACTCTCAACTTAACGCCTTTGTTGAAGCCAACAAACTCCTAGACCCCGCCCAATCAGGCTTCAGAACTTGTCACGGAACTGAAACCACCCTAACCTCTATCTGGGACGACCTTAAAATGACTGCTGACTCCGCGGGATGCGCCGCACTAATCCTTCTCGACCTATCAGCCGCCTTTGACACGATCAATCACTCAATACTCCTTGATCGCCTCCACTCCCTAGGAATACGTGGAACCGCCCTCAAATGGATAGCCTCATTCCTCAAAGACGGGCACCAAACAACGACACTCTCCAACTTTACCTCCCAAGCCCGACCAGTCGATACAGGAGTCCCACAAGGAGCGTGTCTATCTGCCCTCCTCTTCAATCTCTACCTGACCACCCTCCCACCGATAATTCGTGCACACAACATCCTATGTTACAATTACGCCGATGACACACAACTAATTCTAAAATTCCTGAACACGAATCCTAACTCACAACCAGACCTGGCATCCTGCCTCCTTGACATTGAACGCTGGATGACCCAAAACCACCTCCTGTTAAACCCCTCCAAAACAGAAATCATGGTGTGCGGCAACCCAGATCTTCTCCCGCACCCCCTACCCTGGCCAACCGCCATGGGCAACTCACTGATACCCTCCAACACAGTGAAAATCTTGGATGCACCCTAGACTCTGACCTAACACTCTCACGCCAAGTCAACAATGTCTCAAAGTCCTGCCACTACCACCTCAAAAACCTTAGGCGCATCTTTCCATATCGATCATTTCCTAACAGAGTCTCTGCGGTACAATCAATCGTCATCTCACGGCTGGACTACGGCAACCCCCTATACCTCGGAATCCATGCCTACCAAATGAACAAACTTCAAAGAGCACAAAACGCAGCGGCCAAAGTGTTACTTGCGCTTGGTCCAAGAGACCACGTATCCCCAGCCCTCAAGACACTGCACTGGCTTCCAGTAGCCCGTAGGGTAGCTTTCAAAACCTTATGCCTCACCCATCGAGCAGTACATAAAACTGGACCGCAATATCTTCAAGAAAAACTAATAGCTTATCACCCCACTCGCACCCTCAGATCAAGCACAGCCGGCCTCCTAGTAATTCCTAAGACTAACTCAGTCAGGTTAGGCAGAGCATCATTCTCAGCCCTAGCCCCAACCCTGTGGAACTCTCTCCCACCCCACATCAGGCTAACCGAGGAGCTAACAGCTTTCCGCAAACTACTGAAAACCTGGCTCTTTCCGTAAACCAACCGGTTCCGTGCTAGCATCATCAAAATAACACCGACCCAGTGAAGCACCTAAAGCAATACCAAAAAAATAAAAAGATTTAAAAAAACGGATTGTATCAAATGTTCACAAAAGAAATTAAAACGAGTAATGTAGATCTAAACAATGAAGTCAATAACACGAATTGATCACTGGACAAAAGAAAAATTGAGCGTGGACGAGCTTGGAAAGCCGATGAGTGTGGTGAACGGATAAGTGAGAAGGGCGAATGAATAAAGATGATTCTAGACAAGTATAAATGAATGTGGAGGATGAAAGCGGTTGACAAGTGCGTCTGGAAGACGGTTGGGTCTGGAGACCCGATGAATATTACGAGCAAAATCAATGGGGGTGACGGTTGAGTGTGTAAACCAATTGACTGTAGAAAGCGGTCCGAGTATGGAGAGCGGCTATGTGTAGAAAGTAACTATGGAGGGCGGATGACTGTGGAGGACGAATGACTGTAGAGGGCGGATGACTGTAGAGGGCGGATGACTGGGCAGGGCGGATGACTGGGCAGGGCGGATGACTGGGCAGGGCGGTTGACTGTGGAGGGTGTATGCCTGTGGAACATGACTGTGGAGCGCGGATGACTGTGGAGGGCGGACGACTGAGCAGGGCGGATGAATGTGGAAGGTGGATGCCTGTGGTAGATGACTCTGGAGGGCGGATGTCTGTGGAGAGCGGATGTCTGTGGAGAGCGGATGTCTGTGGAGAGCGGATGTCTGTGGAGAGCGGATGACGGCGGAGGGCGGATGACGGCGGAGGGCGGATGACGGCGGAGGGCGGATGACGGCGGAAGGCAGATGACGGCGGAGGGCAGATGACGGCGGAGGGCAGATGACGGCGGAGGGCAGATGACGGCGGAAGGCAGATGACGGCGGAAGGCAGATGACGGCGGAAGGCAGATGACGGCGGAAGGCAGATGACGGCGGAAGGCAGATGACGGCGGAAGGCAGATGACGGTGGAAGGCAGATGACGGTGGAAGGCAGATGACGGTGGAAGGCAGATGGCGGTGGAAGGCAGATGACGGTGGAAGGCAGATGACGGTGGAAGGCAGATGACGGTGGAAGGCAGATGACGGTGGAAGGCAGATGACGGTGGAAGGCAGATAACCGTGGAGGGCGGACGACTGTGGAGGGCGGACGACTGTGGAGGGCGAATGCCTGTGGAAGATGGGTGTGGATGGCGGAAGACTGTAGAGGGCGGATGCCCTGTGGAGCATCTGATGCGATTGAGTGCGTAACAGATGAGCCTGGGAGCGGGTGAACGCACAAAACAAATGAATGAATGGACCAGAGCGCATGATTAGCGTACTCCTCCATGCTATAGAAAGGACAAATACTCTAACCTCCAAACTAGCACTCTTACAGCCACTAGACAATCCTCAGCCCGTACCACCCAACCCATCAGCTGCAACCTCCACGCAACCAACGTTCGACTCCTTCAGTCCATTAACAACAGAACAGTTTCTCAAACTCCTATCTGCCCGCAAACCATCCGGATCACCATTGGATCCATGCCCAGCCACTACCCTTAAAGAAATCTTTGCCTCCACCTGCGCAGGAGATCACGCAAGATCTATCATAAATGCTTCCCTCTCTTCCGGTACTTTTCCAGACGCATTCAAATTGGTGCACGTCAAACCCCTGATTAAAAAACCCTCGCTCGATCCGCTTGAGCCCAAAAACTACCGCCCCAGTCTGTCAGAGCAGCCCCTGATGCACCTTCCACTGGGCCCAGCTCACCTACTATCACAGCAGGGAGGCACGGTCATCTACCCCGCACCCCAGAAGTCGGCCCTCGCAGCATGGTTCCTGAACAGGTCACTCTAAGGCATCTACATCTGTCAGCGGCCAACCTAGATATCATACAGGGAGCTAGGTGCAATGCTACCAAGAGCCAGTACAAAAGCAAGTGTGCTAGATTTTGTCACTGGGCAAAATCAAAGGAGGTCGATCCCCTAACCTGCAGGTTGGACAATGTGCTATCCTTCTCTGCACACCTCGCACACTCTAGGGTGCAGGTAGACACATGCCACACATCTGGCAGCAATCTGAGTCTACTGGAACTCAGAGGAGGTATTTTCATCCTCCAACCCAGTGGTTAAGACATCTGGCGGGGGGACCACTAGGGTGCGTGGACGGCAATGGCCGCCTGAAGCTAAGCTCCTCGCACCAGGCGGAAATCGGAGATGATGATAAAGAGCATTTCCCGAACACTGGTGAGGGGCGTCATCACAGCCCGCGACATGGAGGCCTACAACAATGAAGAAAGACCAGGTACATCTGCAGAGAGCTGCCCTGCCGACACGGATCAGGAGTGAAGGCTGTTACCTGGAGCAGAGACGGAGTGGGTGTGCTGCATCCAGTCAAGGAGACCTGAACCTGCAGCGGATCAAGCGGGTGACGAGGAAGGTGCCCCAGCTCAGTGAATGAGAGCAGAGAGGACCCGGAGACAGAGGGAGGAGAGGCAGATTTGCAGCAGCCCCCGCAACACTCTCCAGAGTGGTGAAGACATGAAGGCAGGGGAAGGTAGGTGGAGCGGGACCCAGAAGACCCCAAGGGAGGTGGCAGTGAAGGTGAGTGAGCCAGACACAACCCACACTGATCCCAGCAGAGGAGGAGGGGGGAGGTTCGGTGTTCGCGCTGAGACCCCGAGCCAGATTAAATCAAAAGGGGGCAGAGGTGGCAAATACAACAAGGGAGGGGAGCGGAGCCGGGAGACAATGCCCCCGCCTATGGATCTGGCCAGTCAAAGAAGGAGGTTCAACTGGAAGCCCCCCGCAAGGGGTTCCCCAAGAAAGAATTGACGGCCCCCCAACCCAAAGTGCAGCGTGCAGCGGCCACGCAGAAGTCCCAGGGTGAGGAGATGGCACGAAAGCAAAAGTTCCAGGGGGCGAACCCCCCAACCATCACTATAGGGTCGCAAGTGAGGGAGAGGTGGCCAACGCAAGGCCCACCCCAGAGGGGAGTGGAGGTGCTTAGCACAGGTGCCACAATGAATGACACATCCACCAAAGAGGACATAGCAGGGGTAATGGTGGAAATAAGAGCCCTACGTACGGACATTCAAACATCTATGTCAGAACTGTGTGGAAAGGTTGAGAAAATAGAAGGGGAAAGTTGAAAACCTGGAGCATAATCAGGTCAATGTAGATCTCGTGGAAATTAAATTGAATGCTAGAATTATGGACATTGAATTAAGAGAAGAGGAACTCTCTGAAAGCGGACGACCCGGAGAACAGAGAAAGGGGATCAATCAGAAGGATAATCAGACTGGAAGAGACGGAAAAGAGAGACCCTGGCTCAGGTTGAGAAGAAAGTGCAGGACATTGTGAATCTCCTCTTTCAGCAGAGGGGAGGTAAAGAAGTGCAGATTGAAAGAGCTCACAGAGCAAGGAGAGCGTTCAGCGGCGGGCCATGCTCTGTAGTGTGAAATTCCTGCAGAATAAAGAGAAAACAGAAGTTCTTCTTAGGGCCAAGCAGGTACAAGTTATTGAATACTGAGGGTCAAAGGTCAAGATGTATCAAGGCTTGACAGGATTCACCCTGGGACGCAGGAGGGAATGCAGGCCACTGGCTGTATGGCTCACTGAGCAAGGAATACGATACAGGTGAGGGTACCCCTTTGACTTGACGTTCGAGGTCAAGGGGGAAGAGTATCGAATAACCACACTGGAAGAAGCAAAGAAAACCCTGCAACACCTAACAGAGGGGACAGAAACAAGGGGTTCAACAGGCCCACTCCCCAAGGACAATGCAGATGGAAGTTCAGCCCCAAAGGCGAAAAAGGAGTAAAGCAGGAAGGAAATGCGTGAAGCTGAGCACTCCGTCCTTGTCAAAACCGCCCTGACCCAGAAAGGGATGACAAGGCAACCACAAAAAACAGCCCAAGTGGTAAATAGGAAAGATGAAGGAAATAATTTAAAGATCCCCTGGAAGGGGAGAGCTAATAACTTAGTGGCCCTCAATTTAAAGAGGGCATCTCATCTCAAAAAATCACGGATCGAGTTCAAACCCGTGGATATATTTGGTTAATTATGTTTATAGTTACTAAGGGAGGGGGGAGACGGATGGGGCTAAGTCAGGAGAAGAGAGATAGAATGGGGAGATGGGGATTGGGAAAGCGGAGGGAGGGGGAATAGAGGGAAGGGACCCAACCTAATAATGGAAGAAAAAGTAAGGCGGGCGACGGGAAGCACTATCCTGAGGGTGGGCTCATTAAATGTCAAGGGTATGAATTCCCTCACCAAAAGGTCACTGGTGCTGCAGGAATTTGAGGGAGCAGAGCTTGGCGTGCTCTTCATCCAAGAGACAAGATTGAGAGTGGGGAAAGAGAAGCCACTGAGAGGAAAGGGGGTAGGCCAAATGTTCTGGGCCTCCTCCATTCAGAAAAAGGAGGGTTGGGGCTAATACTACACAAACTGGTCCGGTTGGTGAATCCCGGGGTGTATTCATTGATGGAACGTAGGCTACTAATAGTTTAGGGAAGCTGGGAAGGAACCTGGGTCACCTTAGCGGGGGTGTACACCCCCAACTAGGGACAGAGTGCTTTTAATGAGGAGACCCTCTCGACCATTATGGGAACAAATAGAGGGGTAGGGGGTGATTTTAACACATAGGCAGACCCACAAATGGATGGACAGGTGATGAAACCAGAGGAAAAAGGGGCTCATCTGGAGAGACGTAAAAGATTTAAAAAGAGCCTTGGAGATAGGGGTTTGCTAGATGTCTGGAAGGCGCAACACCCCAACAAGAAGGGATACACATTCCTGTCTGGTGTCCACGCAACCTTCACTAGAATTGATGATCTACTAACCGCTAGGGAGATCCACACAGATATCTATCTGCAGAGTAGGGTGGTCAGACCACGATATGGTGACCATCAACCTAGAGATGGATGGCATAGATGGGCGGGAATCCAGGTGGTGCTGCAACAAATACCTCTGGTGAGACAAACTCTTCCCCGGGGACCCCAAGGCTGCTATCGAAGAATACTTCCTAATTAAAGACACTGGGGAGGTACTACGCTATGGGAGGCGGGGAATGAGACATAGAGGGGGGCCCTGATGAGGGAATGAACCAAGAAGAAACTGGAGTGGAGGCTGCTGGAGGAGTAATTAGGCAAAGAGATTAAAGACCTAGAAGACTCGCTACACTTTCAAGGGGCTTATCGGGAGGAACTCTTGATAAAAATATTAAGCAAAAAAGGGCTGACCTGAACGCACTGGGAGTAGGGGACACAATATTTAAGATGACATTTTTAAAGCAAACATTTTATGAAAAGGGAGACAAGGTGGATAAGCTCCTAGCTCCTAGATTGAGAGCACAGAGGGCCGAAAGATGCTTTGAAAGAGTTGGGGATGAAAAGGGGGGTTGGGCAACGTCCCCAGATGCAATAGCCGACCATTTTGCAAAATACTACGAGGAGCTTTACAAAACAGAATGCTACGGGGGGGAAATAGAGATGCAAGAATACATAGCCAAGACAGGGGCAACACAGCTAATACAGGCAGAACGGGCCACCCTTGAATCTCCGTTCACCCCCGAAGAAGGCGACTTCCACCAGGAGGGGCACCAGGGGAGGATGGCTATACAATGGGTTTCTATAAGCAATTTGCAGACAACTCAGTCCCCCACATGACCAAGTTATTTAACCACATACAGAAATCCGGCCAGGCGCTGCCTTTCTTCTCAAAATTCCATATAGTAGTCATCCCCAAAACGGGGAAAGACCCAACCAACTGTAAGTCATACTACCCCATATTGCTACTAAACAGGGATGCAAAGATTTACACAAGAACCCTGGCCACACGCATGGAAGGTATCATGCCTCACCTGATCCACCCAGATAAAGTGAGCTCTATAAAAGGGGAGGCAAGGAGCGGTTGCCATGCACAAAACCCTAGATATTATGGAGCACTTTGGGGGGGGGGAATAGGGGAGGAAGACAAGCCCTCCTCAGCCTAGATTCAGAGAAGGTCTTTGATTGGGTGGGGTGGGAGTACCTATGGGCCTCATTGGAGAACATGGGCTTTGGGGAGAAATTCACAAAAGGGACTTGAGCGTTGTATAAATCCCCCAGAGGAAGAGTGGTAGTCAATGGGAACCAGGCTATGTGGATGCCTCCATGTTGGCTGACAAACACAATAAAGTAGTTCAAAGCACATGCTTTTCATTGTGTATGAGCCTGGCTTGAAGAGGATGCCAGGCTCTAGAGGACTGAGTCCTGACTCCACCTGGCCAATGGGTTTGCCAGAGGGGGTTTTGGGTGAGGGTCGTGATGGCACTCCCCCCTAAGGCCCCTCCCACGGTGTTCCTACTGTCTGGCCCAGGTTTAGTTGGGAAGTTCCGATGGAATTTCCTGATTAGACGTGGTGCGTGGATGTTCTCACTGGGCTCCCGGGATCTATCTTGTGGTCCAAATCCTTTCCAATCAATGAGATAATATAACTTGGACCTAGAGTATTTAGAGTCCAGGATGTCTATGACTTTGAATTCTGGTTCTCTGTCAACAAGTATGGGCTTAGGTGGTGTCCCAATTCGCGCACCGGGTTGCATTGGCTTCAAGAGGGACACCTGAAACACCGGGTGGATTTGTAGATTAGGTGGTAAATACAGTTTCACGGCTACTGGGTTGATAATTGCCTTAATGGTATAGGGTCCTAAGTATCTGGGATGTAAGGTCCGGGTTCCCTTGATGGGTACGAATTTAGCGGCTAACCAAACTTTGTCTCCTATTTGATAATCAGGGGCCTTTTTTCGGTGTTGGTTGGCGAATCTTTTATTTTTCTTTGGCATGAATAAGATGTTCTTTTATCGCCTTTTTGAAAGCCTGAGTAATGGTTGTGTGGAGAGTCTTTACCACTGGCATTTCCAAGCTGGCTGGAAGGTCTAGTTCAGAGGTACGTGGATGTCTGCCATAAAGGGTATAGAAGGGCTTTTGTCCCGTGCTTGAATGCAAGGAATTGTTATATGCATATTCGGCTATACATAGTAAGTCTTTCCAATTCCTTTGTTCGTGGTGCAGCATGCACCATAAATATTGCTCGAGCGTCTGATTGGTTCTCTCGGTTTGGCCGTACGCTTGGGGATGGTGACTGGTAGATAGCCGAATGTCGGTCTGCGCCATAGCACAACATTTGTTCCAGAAATTGGATACAAACTGGCTGCCTCGATCAGAGACCAGAACTGAAGGGAAGCCATGTAGCTTAACAACGCCCTCCAGGAATACTTTTGCTAACGTGGATGCGTCTGGGAGGCCTTTGAGAGGAATGAAGTGTGCCATCTTCGAGAATAAGTCCACAACTACAAGGATGGTGTTGAACCCTTGGATGGGAGGTAGATCAGTGATGAAATCAAGGGAAAGAGTGTGCCATGGAACTGGAGGAATGTCCAATGATTGTAGGAGACCCGATGGTTTTTGTTTCTGTGATTTATTTTGTGCGCAGACACCGCAGGACTGAATTCACTGAATGATGTACTTACGCCAGGTAGGCCACCAAAAGTTCTCTTCACCTTAGCTAGGGTTTTGGCGATCCCAGGATGCCCTTCGATCAGTGAATCATGATAACTTGAAATAATATGCTGTTGTAATTCCTTCTTGGGTACATATAGGCGATCCCTAAAAAAGGGTAGATGGTCCTTGATGGAATATTGTTCTCCTTGAGTTTGCCGTGCGAGGAAAGAATCAGGATTCATTGTCCAATGAATTTCTTTTCGTAGTTCTGCTTGTGTTAAGGCTGTCGTGATATCCAAGAATTTGTCTTCAGGTATAATAGGTACTGGGTCTGGAGTTGGATATACCATTTCATCTATGCCCATACCAGATAAGGTATCCGCCTTTCCGTTTCTGAGCCCTGGTCGAAACGTGATTACATAATCATATTCGGCAAAGAAAAGGGCCCACTGTAATTGGCGCGAGGACTGGGCATTGGCTGTTTTAAGATATTGCAGGTTTCGTTGGTCTGTGATGACTGTAATGGTGTGTCTGGCCCCCAGAAGGTAGTGCCGCCAGGCTTTAAAGGTGGATTTGATAGCCAGGAGTTCCTTGTCCGTGATGGCAAAATTAATCTCTGGAGGTGAGAACTTTTTTGACCAGAAGGCCACAGGATGTAGTTGGCCGGTTTCCGGGTCTCTCTGTGAAAGGACAGCCCCCATTGCTAGACTGGACGCATCAGTTTCAACGACATAAGGAAGGTGTGGACGAGGATGTCGCAGGATTGGAGAGGAGGTAAACCTTTGTTTAAGTTCCTGAAAGGCTTCTTCCGCTTCTTCGGTCCAAGCAAACTTTTTATTGTTTTTTTGTAATAGTACTGTGATTGGGTGCACAACCTGAGAGAAGTCTGGGATGAACCGACGGTAGAGGTTCGCAAAGCCCAGCATGCTTTGAACCCCTTTCAGAGACGTCGGTGAAGGCCATTTCAGAATGGCATCTACCTTGTGCACGTCCATTCTGATGCCTCCTGGAGTAAGGATAAAACCAAGAAACTACTTTGGTGACTTGAAAATTTGCATTTTTCAAGCTTTGCAAATGAGCGATGTTGACGGAGCTTGGTGAGAACTGAACGAACGTGCCTGACAAGATCTTGTTTCGAGGCTGAGTACACTAAGATGTCGTCTATGTACACTAAAGCGCACATATCAATTAACTCCCTCAAGACGTCATTCATGAAATATTGGAATGCCGCAGGAGCGTTGCATAACCTGAAGGGCACGACTTGATATTCAAACAAGCTGCACTTAGTACGGAAGGCGGTTTTCCATTCAACTCCGTTTCTGACTCGGACTTGGTGGCACGCTCCTCGAAGGTCCAATTTGGTATAAATCTGGGCATCTTTGACTTGGTCTAGCATCTCAGGGATAAGTGGCATGGGGTAGCGGTTCTTCACGGTGATCTGGTTCAATGCGTGGTAGTCAATACAGGTTCTCAAGTCCCCTTCCTTCTTCGGTACAAAGGACTGGATGCGGGGGACTTCGAAGGACGGATAAATCCGTTTGCAAGGTACTGGTCTAAATAGGATTTCAAATGAAGGTTTTCCGGTTCTGTGAGAGCATAGATCCTGCCGCAGGGGATTTGTGCACCAGGAACAAGGTCGATCTGACAGTCATATTGCCTGTGCGGCGGCAATGTATTGGCTTGGTCCTTTTGGAATACATCCTGGAAATCATGGTATTCACTTGGCAAGGTATTAGTTACTCCCAGGGTTAATACTGTCGCTCCGGGAGTCATGGGGATACAGACGTCAGGTTTCTCCTCTTGGTAATAGCAGGCAGGGGAGCAGTCACTGGGGAAGGTTAATTTTAGTGCCCGCCATCTATCAAAGGGTTGTGAGCAAGCAACCATGGCATCCCTAGTATTAGCTTGAACTGAGGTGCCCTGATGAGATCAAACGAAATAGACTCCCAGGGTCCGTCCTGGCACAGCAAGGTTACCCTGGCTGTGCACTGGGTTACTGGTCGAGAAGCGATTTCTGTCCCATCTACGGTGGTTACCTTGTCCATAGTTGGGTTAGAACACAAAGGAAGCCCCATCTCTGCTGCCAGTTCTTGATCAATATAATTTCCAACTGCTCCGCTGTCGATATGTTTCCACGGCATGCATTTTTGACGACCGTTGGTGGTTAATTAAGAAAACTGGTATTGCAAAGTGCGAGGTCAGCAACTCTTTCTTCTCACTCGACAAACTGACCTCTACGTTTGTTGAGCTTGGTAGTTTTCCGATTCCTTAACTTCATCCTTCTCTGTGGCCCCGACTGTTCTTCTTGGGGGGTTTTACTGGACAGTCCTTCAGGAAATGTCCTGGTTTCCCACAATACAAACAAAGTTGTTGTCTTCTTTTGTCCCGCTCTTGTTTTGTTAATGGAGGCCGTATCCCTCCGATCTGCATGGGTTCTACAGCATTTTCGGGATGTGTTTTCCCTTGGTCGAACATACACGGTTCGAGGGTCCGTCTGTCACGCTCACCTGGTCTCCACGGGGGCGTGCTCGTGTTCGAAGGATGTCGTCTGCATTGGTGTTGCTCTGCTTAACGGAGGGTCCTAGCTCACATCTTCCCTTCGTTCTTGCCTCAGGAGATGTTCGTCTGCAAGTCGAAACAAGATTTTAGCCAATTCAATGGAGCTGGTTTTGGTTTTCCCCTCCTTCCGATTTTTCCCTTCTCTTCCTCTGACTCACCTTGGTTTTTTAATGGGCGAGCTCTCCGTCCTGCACACTCTGGCAGGGGTGGGGTTTCACAGTCTTTCCAGGATCTAGTTACTTCACTGATCAGATGGAGATTGCTGAAGTGGAAAGGCCGGCGTAAGCAGGTAAGTCTCTATTCCAATAACTCCTTGAAATAGCTGTCTTAAGTCTTTGCCCGAAATATCTAATGTTCGTTCTTGTCTTTCAGGTGCGGCTTTAACCGGCTTTCGGATGATGGATGACTCTCCTGACGATGATGAGCAGGATTCCAGCTGGTAAGTATAGAGCTATGCGGGGCGCGCTAATTGTTCGCTGTATTTAGCTTTCCTTGCTGTATGCGACTAACCTGCTTTGTCTGTTCTGTTCGGCAGGTGCGGCGCAGTTCCAGGAAGATGATGGAAGTGCCGCTCGACGGGTTCAGTTGCGGCGCTATGCTGGAATGATGAAGAACTGCTCGATGGAGTTTCTAGAAGTGGCCGCTTTCAGGTGAGTAGCTACCCGGGAGGGTACCTTCAGTTCTGCTCTTCTATAGATGCGGCGGTCCGTGGGTAAGCAGAAGGCGAGATGAGGATGTTCTGCAGGTAAGGCCTTCAATGCTTTTCGAACTCCTGTTCTTCTCTTTTCTCAGGTGCCGATGGAAGGAAGACTTGGGACGGGCGTGGCAGAAGGGAAGCAAGAGCTGAGCTGACACGGTGAGCGTTACGCTACAGGAGTGCAGAATAACGCGAAGCGTGTTCAGTTTGCTGAGTGCGGTTTAAAAAGGCTTGCAAGTAGTCCCAGGAAAATAGTCCCCCTTAACCGTATCCTGTCTCCAGGTAAAGTAGTCCCAAGCCACACCCTGTACTGAATGGCTCAGCCTCTCAGGGCCACGTATATGGCCCATGTATTTAGCACCTACCATGAGCCTGGCGCCAGCGGCACCAGGACTGAGTCCAGGTGAGCCTAGCTGGGGCCTGGGAAGTCCCCAAGGAAGCCAAAGTCCAGGATGGGCTCACCAGTTTCGGGGTTTTAGGAGCATGCACCATGACACCGTCTTAGACCGGTCTGCTTTTCGGTCCTGCAACCGGTGGTCTTGCTGCACGACCAGATTTATGAATTCGGCACAGTCTCTGGGCGGATGAACCACCTGGGCTAAGACGTCTTTTAATTCGCCTCGTAAGCCTTGATGAAATAACGTGGTTCTTTTGTTTTCTGGCCACCTAGCTTCGGCAAGCAGTCTGTTGAAGGTAGCAATGTACGTTAACAAGTCCTAATTCCCCTGTCGGAGGGATAAGAGTTCATTGTCTACTGCTTGTTCCTGGGTATGGCGAGCAAAAAGTTTTTCCATTTCTCTCTGGAACCCCCCAAAGTCCTATAATAGAGGATCGTCATGGGTCACCAACGGCACCGACCAATCTGCTGCACTACCACTCAGGTATGATAAGACAAAAGCTACCCAAGCTTGGTCATTTGAAAATGCTCCAGGCCTACAAAGAAAATTAAGGCGACACTGATTGATGAATGCCGCTAAACTTCCGTGGGTCTCCTGCAAACCTTTCTGGTGGTGCCAGGGGAACTGTTCCAGGTAACGTGATCTGTACTGGAGTGGGGGTAGTAGATGGTAAGGTGGGATTTTGCATCAGTGGATTGCTCCCAGTTAGAGGAGTCTCCCCTGCCTGTGATTGCAAAATCTGCCTACTGATCTCCTCCGTACGATCTTTGGTCACTAGCAAGTCCCTCCGGAGAGCATTAGTCTCTTGTCGGGCAGAATTAACATCAGCACGAAGCTCTCCTAGTAATTGGGCCAATCGGTCCATTTCTGATGTCTCGTTGGCGCCCCGGTGGATTTGTTATGGTAGGCTTTGCGTTCTGTTAAGCTTACCTGATATCCACAGGGACGCCACCCAGCCGGGTTACTCGCTGGTATACTTCAGTGGTGCCCAGATGTGGTCTGCGGGGAAGGTTCTGCCTGAAAATACAGGAGGACTGTGTTCAAGACTGGCCGATCGGGGTAAGCATCCTCCCTCCACCCCCGTATGATTTCAGCCCCTCTGGGGCCCTCTCCTCACCTTATGGTTGAGTTAGGCATGCTCTCCGTCCTGCCTTCTTTGCAGGGGCGCATTGTCTTTCGTGGGCGTGTGCGGTCCAGTTACTTCACTGACACCGGCCCGTTTGATGTCGTTCAGGTAGGTCTTATTGCTGTTCTTTAATATTGTTACTATCCTGCATGCCTTTCTTGTTTACTAATGTCTCTTTTTCTCCCTTAGGTATGCAGAGCTTCAGCGCGGCGAACTGGCTTGGTTGAGCCTCGCTGGTAAATGATGGCACATTAAGAGCGCTATGATGCGGTAAGTAAGCGCTATGCGCAGCGCTGCAATGTCTTGCCTTTGCTAACCTGATTTTCTTCTTTCTTTGTAGGTCGCTGTGTTCTTCAGCATGTGTGGAATTTCCGGAGTGGTGCTAGCCGAGCGGCGACCAGCCAGGTAAGCCTTTAGAGCAATTCGTAATTTGCAATGTCTCTTATGCTTTCTTTAATGTTGCCTCTATCTTCCTCTTTCAGGTCGTTCAGTCCGGGAGGCAGATTCAAGGAAGCTGTTCTCAGGAGCTGCGAGTAGCTAAAGATGAGGCTGCAGGTAAGATGCTGCTGCTAACGATATTCCTTTCGTCTCCTTGCAGATTCTGCTTCTCCGAGGTTCGTGGGTATAGCTGGACACGGTGAGCGTCACGTTGCAAACTGCAAAGTAACGCGAAGTGTGTTGTCTTGCTCAGGTGTGGTTTAAATAGCCCAGGTAAAGTAGTCCCTAGTCTACCACACCCAAAATACTAGACCGCATAGCTTGGTTCCTAGGAACCAAGCTATGTGGATGCCTCCATGTTGGCTGACGAACACAAGAAAGTAGTTCCAAGCACATGTTTTTCATGGTGTATGAGCCTGGCGCCATAGGCGCCAGGTCTGTCCCCAGGAGGGCCTTTGAAGAGGATGCCAGGCTCTAGAGGCCCGAGTCCTGACTCCACCTGGCCAATGGGTTTGCCAGAGGGGGTTTTGGGTGAGGGTCGTGACAACGGATTGCTTACAACACTCTCACACGAGACAAGGAGGATGGGGGAGTGGGCCTCACGGACTGTTATACCTACTACCGTGCAGCCCAATTTAGAGCCCTTGTGCCGCACCTGAGAGGAGATAAAAATAAAAAATGGGTGGAAATAGAAAACCATCTTCTACGCGCAGTAACAGTGGGGCAGTGGCTCTGGGCCCCAAAATCGGCATTCCCAAGTAAAGTCATTAGACACAAAATGTTGGGCTCACTCCTGAACCTTTGTGGAATAAAAGTGAAATGAAGGGTCACACACCTTGGCCCTCGCCCACGAGTCACATCTCAGCCCCCCCTATCAGAAACGAGATTCAAGATCCACTGCATTTCCAGGAGTGGTACAAATCGGGACTGGAAAGGGTGCGACAGGTGGTAAACGGAGAATCAAATCCATAGGAGTTTTCCAATTCTTGCAGCTGAAGGGAGTCTGACATCTCCGAAGTGGAAGGACAAACTGCAGAGGGACCCAACGCCATTAGAAAAGATTGAGTGAAGCTACTCTGTCGAAGGCCTCGTCTCCCAGATATAAAAGGCCCTCCTGCACAACCAAGCAAACAAAGCCCTCAGGAGGCGGTTGGAAAAAGACCTAGGCCTCCTGTTGCACGCAGATGGGTGGAAACGCCTATGTAAATATGCTCACAAAACGATTTCAGCCCAATATCAACTGCATGGCCTAAAACTCCTTCACAGGTGGCAGTATGATCCCAAGCGCCTCTCGAAGATGTTTAGACAATCGTGCCCACTATGCTGGAGAGGGTGCAGTGAACAAGCAGACTACTGGCACATGTGGTGGTCGTGCCCGGAAGTGCAGGCACTTTGGACAGAGGTCCTGGCCTGGATCAAAAACATAGTGGGAGTGGAACGTGACTGCAATCCCAGACTAATTCTATTTGGACTTGAAGAACGGGAGGGCTGATGGTCCCGATTCCCGCACATGCCACACTTCCTGTTACTGGCAGCAAGGGTATGCCTCACGATAAAGTGGAAATCACAAACCCTCCCATCAGAAAGAACTTGGTCCCTGGACACTAGAGAAATATGAGATGGAGAACATTACAGGAGCCCTCCACGGCCTCACCCTGACCAGATTAATGGAATGGTCACCCTTTCTCAACATTTATAAGTAATCTATTGCTGCCCCCGCTCCAGAACACACATAGACATGTTCGAAACCCATGTTTAGTAGACAATTGCTTGGACCCATCTCGTCTCCAGGGAGGGAGCGGGGAGGTGGGGTTAAGGGAATACATGGTTTTAAGGGATGCAGCTGGTCATAGGGCCCTTTCTCAGGGTGGATACAAAAGTTTGGTGGTGGCATTGTCATGCTTCCACTGTCGGGGTCACGGTGGGAGCTTTTCATTAGGGATCCTCCTTAAGGTGTTCTTCTGGTACTACTAACAGGGCAGAGTGCAGCGTTGCTAGCGAACAGTAGCTCCTCCAAGAAGGTGGTAGGTGCAAGTACGCTTGCTGGACGCAGAATCAATAATAGTCCATCAGCGCGGCAGTATCTTTCTTGAGGTTGTGTACTATGACGGTTCGGTTGCATTGTTCATTCGACCCAACAAACTGTCCCTTCATTGTAAAAACAAAGTTCATATGATTTTTGTTGGTGCACTTTTACTACTCTCGAGAGACGCAATCCCCGTTAGTTTGGTGATATGTTCGGCTCAAGTTTGTGCGCATGTTTGCTCCACGAGTGCTGCGATTTTCTCAGATAACCTTAAATGTCCTTCGGCCTTGCATGCATGTGTTGTTTCTTGCCACTCCTTGACATATCTTGCCCCTTCGATTACTAAATGTGGTTCTTTCAGACAGTTGGGGTTATTGGAACTAATTTTGAATTTTCGAGGGTCAGGATAATGAGTTCTAGATGAAGGTTGCGTTCCTGGAAAGTGCCTTTGATCCTACATAGCGCAAGATGAATTAGGAATTAGGTCGGTATCATGGGTACTTCTTGCAGTACTAAGACCTTGTGTGCCCCAGATGTGTGTGGTATTAAGGAACAGACGTAGCAACTCCCATAGTCTTTCGACTTCCCTTTGCATTCATGTCGGCGAACCAACTGTTCCAGTGTTCAGGATGACTAATATCTTCCACTGCATCTAGTCCTAAACCATGGTATGCATCATATTTATGTTGGCGCGCTTGCCTTTCCTTTCTTCTGTTACGTATTGTGTGCCTTTTCACTATTGTACTTCTGATACAAGTCATATTTACATTTCTGCTTCCATTAATTAAGGAATTTTTTACATTCAACATTAGTATTTGGAACATTTTGCTATTACATATGGTGGTTTGGGAGCTTCTACTATTTACGAAGGTCACATTATACATTGATCCGATTTTCATTACAGTGGTTGGTTCTGAAATATTGAATGGTACACTTTCAGTTATCGTTTCATTCGGGTTTTGGTGTGGGCTGGAACATAGCATTATGACAGGGGAGGATTTGGGCGTCGGGATAGATTTAACTACCGGAGAACGGCTAGGGGCGAGCCTAACAATAGAGGAAGGTACTTCAGTTGCATTGGAAGGGATCACACTGACGGCAACATATAATTCAGTACTATTTGAAAGTGATCCAGTGATATTGAAAGGTGTACTCTTATTCCATATTCCCGTAGTCCCCTCTCCCCTTCTTTTAGATGGCCAGCCCAGACAAAATGGGCGTAAAATGAAGACCACAATATATGAGAGAGAGAGAGAGAGAGAGAGAGAGAGTGACTGTGAGAGACTGTGAGAGACTGAGAGAGAGACTCTGAGACTCTGAGACTTTTCCGAAGCCAGGATCTCCTGGAGGCTCCGGCTCATCACGTAGACACCTCAGCTCGGGTCCTGATGCTTGGGGTTGATACCTCACGGCAGGCGTGGCTGCATGCCACTAAATTTTCTAAGGAAGTGCAAGACAAGGTGTTGGACCATCCATTCGATGGTAAGGAGCTTTTGATTCTTCTACCGATGTAGAGCTCACGAAAACCAAGGATAGCACTCAGACGGCTAAATCATTGTCTGTTCTGGTTAAAGCTCCTTTCAAATCCCAGAGACCGTTGTCGCAAAGTCGACCTTCCTCTGGTTTTAGGGGCTTCTTCGACCGCAAATCTCGCAGAGTGGATACTCCGGCGGGGAATAACCACCGTAGACACCAACGCACACGGTTTTTCTCCCGCTCCTCAGGCTCCTCATCAGGTTCAGGTGGCACCGCCACCGATAAGCCTGCCAAATGAGGGTTTTCCGCGCTCCCACGAGACCCCGGTGGGAGGACGCATTGCGTCTCATTGGGAGGCGTGGCAGACCATCACAGAAGACAGATGGGTCTTGTCAGTCACTCGAGCGGGCTTCTGCTTACCTTTACCCCCTACCCCACCCGTCAACCCTCCTTTTCAGCTGTCGGGCTCACCCTCCCTCAAGGCCGAGGTTCAGAAACTTCTGGACCTCAGAGCTGTGGAACCCGTTCCCCTTGGGGAGCGAGGGGAGGGCTTCTACTCCCAGCTTTTTACGGTGCCCAAACCCAACCAGGCTGGCCTGCGCACCATCCTAGACCTTTCCCAGTTCAATCTTTTCCTACCCCAAGAGAAATTCAAGATGATCACGCTCAGCCAGATATGCTTCTCTTTGCAGATGGGCGATTGGCTCAGCGTTGTGGATCTTCAGGATGCGTACATGCATATCCTGATGGAAACCACACAGAAGATACCTCCGCTTCTTTGGGAGAGGAGCACTTCCAGTTTCGGGTGCTTCCTTTTGGCCTCAGCTCGGCACTGCGTGTCTTCACGAAGATGATGTCGGTAATTGCGGCCTATCTTCGTCTCCAGGGTACCCATGTATATCCTTATTTGGATGACTGGCTCTTACGCATCCCTTGTCTGTTGGCAGCAGCGGGCAACCTCCAGTGTCTCCTTCAGCTCCTGTTTCTTCTTGGGCTGTCGGTGAACTGGCAGAAATCCTCCATGATGGTCTCACAGGACCTGATCTTCCTGGGTTTTCATTGGATCATGATCAACTGCAGAGTGTATCTGACCGGGGACAGAATGGTGGATCTGTTGGCCACATGTCAGATGATTGCGCAGTCGGAGAGCATGTCGGCCTGGTGGTTCCAGAGGCTTCTGGGACTCATGGCCTCGTGTGTACTGGCTCTTCCTCTTGCTCGTCTCAAAATGGGACGGACCCAGATGGCTCTTCGGAATTCATGGCGTCAGGCAGCGGATCCGGATTCCATGCGGATAATGATTCTGGATTCCATGAGTGGTCCTGGATTGGTGGTCATCTCTCAGCAATCTGTCTGGGGGTGCGGGGTTTCAGGACCCGGTCCCCACGGTGACGATCGCGACGGACTCCTACCTCTTTGGGTGGGGTGCGACGTTAGATCTTCTTCAGGTCTCAGACCTCTGGTCGCCTCAGGACAAGCTCCTGCACATAAAGCATTTGGAGCTTCTGGCGATCTTCCTAGCGCTCAGGGCGTTCAGACCGCTAATTGTCAATAAGGTGGTCCGCATAAGAACGGACAATGTGGTATCAATGTATTACATAAACAAGCAGGGGGGAACGAAGCCTCCCCTCCAACCCCCCCCGTGCACAGATTGGGGAGTGGGCCTTGCTTCATGGTGTCTGGCTGCTTGCAGTGCATATCCCGGGCCAGCTAAATGTCACAGCGGATGCCCTCAGCCGGCGGACAGTGGCCAGCTACGAGTGGTAGTTGAAGGCGGATGTCCTCATGGATTTTCTCGCGTTGGGGCACACCGGAGGTGGACCTCTTCACCACAGCGGTGAACAAGAAACTTCCTCAGTATGCCTCCAGTGGGGGGCTTGGAGCCTCCTCTCTGGGGGATGCTCTCGAGATTCCATGGCACAACATGAGAGCTTACGCCTTCCCGCCTCTGCCTCTAGTTCACCGTGCAATTTGGAAGCTGAAGAACTCTGTGAACTGTTCCCTTCTACTGATAGCCCCGTGGTGGCCGGTCAGGTTTTGGTTCTCAGAACTTCAACACCTGTCGGTGTATCCGCCAATCAGGTTACCAGTAATTCCTGATCTTCTTCACCAAGGGGAACAACAGATGTGGCACCCCTCCCCACAATCGCTCAGCTTGGCGGCATGGTGCCTGAGTTCAAGTCTTTAGAGCATCTGAGTTTGTCTGCGGATAACATGCGCATTATCCAGGCAGCCAGGAAACCCTCGACCAGATCTCAATACAGGAGTAAATGGCTCAGGTTCTGTCATTGGTGTTTGGAGAAGAAGTTGGATCCGAGGGTGGCCACGATTGACACAGTGCTGTCCTTCGTGTCCTCCCTTGCAGAGTCAGGGGTTCATGTTCTGTCATGCAGGACTTATCTCTCAGCGGTTTCCGCTTACCTTTCTACAGACCTGTGTTCTTATTCTCTAACTAACCCAGTGGTGAAGAGGCATTTTGCTGGCTTGACATGCCTCTACCCTCCGGTTCGTAATCTGCACCCGCCATGGGACCTAAATGTAGTCCTGATGGCGCTGTGCCATAAACCCTTTGAGCCAATGGCTACGGTTGACCTCAAGTACGTGTCCTGGAAAGTGTCCTTTCTGGTAGCCGTTACGTCAGCGAGGAGAGTGAGTGAGCTCCAGGCATTGTCGGTGGAGCATCCTTTCTTGGTCTTTCACAAGGACAAGGTAGTCCTTCGGACAAACCCGGCTTTTCTATCGAAGGTAGTGACCGAATTCCATCTGAATCAGTCGATCTCCCTTCCGGTCTTTTTTCCGAACCCTGCCTCAGAGGCTGGAAGGGTTCTACACTGTCTTGATGTCCGAAGAGCTCTTAAATTCTACCTGGACAGGACTTCTGAGTTTAGGAGTTCTTCTCAACTTTTTGTGACCTTCGGTAACCCTCAGGGCAAGCCGGAGGCAACTATTTCCAGGTGGATCGCCGCCTGCATCACAGAGTCTTTCACCGTCCAAAGGCTGAAACCTCCTAAGGGTATCCATGCGCACCTGGTGCGGGGCAAGGCAGCCGCGGTTGCTTTTCAGAAATATGTTCCCTGGGAGTCCATTGCTAGGGCAGCTACTTGGGCCTCCCCATCTGCTTTCTGTAAACATTACTGTCCCGACATGAGCTCTAGAGCTGACGCTCAGTTTGGTCAGGCTGTGCTGAAGAACCTGTTTCATTAAGGTCTATTTCCATCCACTCGTAGTTCCTGTAAGGAGTGCTTGGGAATCTCCCACAAGTATGGAGGAAAGGGGACGGGACGTAGCAGTATTACCAGGTTACTCACCGTAGTGACCACCTTACTCCTATTCCATAGTCCCCTTTCCTCCATACGCCTGCCCACCGTCCCCTCTAATAAGGTTCCTCTGTTATTGCTAATGGGTCTTTGACCCGGCGATAGAAAAGGACTGATGGGCGATGCGTGAGGCGGAGCCAAGGTGGGCGGGGTTACGGCCGCCTGCCGGGCCCCGCGCAGGAAAGAGAGGAGGGACACATTTTTGAAAAAAATGTGGATGCTTTTTACAAAGTGCTCCGGTCCCGTCCCACAGGACGGAGAGATGTCCCACAAGTATGGAGGAAAGGGGACTATGGACTAGGAGTAAGGTGGTCACTACGGTGAGTAACCTGGTAATTTTAATACACTGAAAGCTCAAATTCGTGGTCTTTAGTCACGTGAGGAGAAGTCGGGCCAGCATGATGGTCACACCTATGCACCGGGGCAGAGTGTGCCTTGCCTCCCCTGAATTCTTCCATAGCAAGGGACATTTCCAAGGATGAGTTCAAAGCCATAATTGACAGCAGACCACTGAGGTGATGATAGTTGGTCATGTTAATTGGTGGGAAGCTATGGTTGAGACTAGCTTATCTGCACCTCGACGCTAAGCCTGCGTGCTGCTAACGTAGGTTGGCAGGGTACTGACGGAGGTTAGAAAGTAACCAATGGTAGGGGACCGCTGTAAAGACTGGAGGGGGGTGTCTGTGCCTTTCCTCTACCATATAGAGAGCAGAAGTACAGAGGACCCCAGCCAAGATTCTCTATTCGGTAGCTATGGTCGAGCAATCAAGGCCTAGCGTCTCAGGAGGTGATGCGGGCTGGCTCTTAAGTACAGTGTAGTCCCCAAGCACCCACAAAGGAATGTCCACACATTGTATTAGTTAAAACATAGTCTTTATATAATTAATATTCAAGGTTATGTACAATATCACCATAACTCACTTTGTACAGATCTCTTTAAAGTGCATCAACTATACTATCAAAATGCCACACAGATCAATAAAGAGGAAACCAGCTGTAAAGAGGGGAAGGAAAGCAAGATGGTTGAACAATTGGCAGAATACTGGCCTTTACCAAATAGGCACAATTCTGTGTGGAGACCCCCCCCCACCCCCAACCTGGTCAACCTGTAAAGCAAAGATGTATTACAAGCCCAGTCCATACATTGTTCTACAAGTCTCATTTCCCTCTACAATAGTTCTACAGCCCCAATCTACCTGGAATTGTAGCATTCATCATCGGGGAATCGACGGCCCTTCTTGAGTGCCCTCCCTTTAAGGCAGGAGTCACGGGTCGTTGAATGTCCGACGGAGAACAGGGTGAACTACGGCGGTGAAGTGGCAGCTTCGTTCCTAGCGGTGCTCGTCGATGACTGAGCGTTGGCGTCCTGCAAGGAAGAGGTGTGCAGAGCACCTCAGTGACGATAGTTCTGGGCCGCAAAGAGATGATGAAGAACTGTGGCCCAGCAAGGGCGTCGAGTCGTCGGTGTCTCTGTGGTCTTTAGGTGGCGGGAAACCCATTGGCGGATGCTCCTCGGCGCGTAGACAGTCTGGCCTTCTCCTCCAGCGGGATAAAGCGGACTGCAAAGCAGACGAGAGCGTCCTTGGCTCAAATTAAGTTCTTAGGCAAACGGGAGCACAGCGGCTCCAGTTGGCGACGGCGGTCGTCGACAGTGGCACACAACAGTCCAGGCGCTTCTCTTTGGGATTCCGCAGCAGTCCCCGTTTCCGGTCAGCAGCCTGTCATAGGTCTGTCTACCAGGGAGCTTTGGCAAAGATCAGCTGGTGCATGATGGTCCCTCGTAGCTCGGGAAGAGGGCGCCTTACCAGGTCCTCTCTGGGTCAGTTCTTGGAGACACAGCAGCTTTCAGATTGTGAAGGAGAGCAACAGCAATTCTTCTCTTCCAGCAGGGCTTCAAGGTTAAGCTTCAGTTTCACTCCAGTTACTCTTCAGCTTCTGAACAAGAATTCTAGCAGTGAGAGGCCCCCAGATATACTAGTTGATCTCCCATTCATTTTGCTGGGTCACACTCGGGCAACCAATCGGTCAGAGGACATTCATGCAGGCAGGTAGCCAATCAGGTGCATAGGGCATTCAGCCCATTCACTTTTCTCCAGACACTCACAACAAGTTATGTGTATTGGGACAAGTACCCAGCCATTCAACACTCCACACTGCATTCATAGCAGTTTCGGGCAGGGCTGTCTCAGTCATTGTGTCAAACACCAGATACTAGACACCCACAACACAGAAAGCGTATTCGTCACACACTCAATTCACCCAGGTCCCACCCACTGTCATACCCACAACATACAGTCATTGGGAAGGCTCCAGCCAGTCTGGTCAGCACTTCACAACAACACCATATATGAAACTTCCACCCAACAGCCGGTCATGGGAAAGGGACAGAGTCGGGGCTTCCCAGGACTTTGGAAAAACAAGGTAACGGGCAATAGAAAGCAAAAGGCCACAGGGGCCATCTTGTTTCCTATCAGGAATCAACTGATTCCAATGGCAGGGCCTGGGTATCCTAAAATGGAGGACACTCAGAGCACCTGTCAAATTCAGCATGGAGCTGCCACCAGCCCATACCCTGCTCTGTGGGCCACACACAGGTGCCCAAAAACATACACTAGGGGTACACGGTTGTACACCCCACCCATGGGTGCCATAAGGGTATCCCATAAGTCTGTTCACCAAAACCAAAACAGAGAGCTGCACCGCCAGGAGTCCCACATGAACTCCTGCATGGAAAACATGACAGAACACACAATAAAAAGCAGTAAAGGACAAGTATACGGAGGCCTTGTCCCTCCGATGCATTTCCAGCATCACAACCGCATGATCAAGGGTCCTATAGTTGTGTAGCCAATTAGACGTATATTTAGTGACGTTCATAGTGACACACTTTTAGGGAAGGACTTAGGTGCCACACCTGATGTTTAGAAACCTATCACTTTACTTCACTGCCCAAACGAGTATGGATCATATACCTAGATGATCCGTTTAGACCCTACCATATTTACCCCTATGTTTTTAGGTTTTGCAATGTAGCCAAAAAATGTTTACTATAAAAGTGTGATTTTGTATGAATGCTTTGAGATCGTGATGAGGGATGTCTGCTGATGTCCGTTGTACTCCCTGGATTAGATAATTGATATTAAAATAGTTATCCTTTTGCCAGTTACCCAAGTTGTTTCGATTATTGATGTTTGAATACAATTCTGCATCCCAATCTATCTCAAGGGTAATGCTATCTCATCTTAAAGGGCTGGAAGGTCCAGTTCACGTGGTAGCAGATATTTGATGGTTTTTATAATCTATCGAGACAAGTGAGCTTTTGCGGTCCCGGAAATATCACACATCTCCCATTCGGCTGAAAGGACGTGAGGCTCCCTGTAAATAGCGGTTTTTAGAATAACGCAAAGTCTTTCAAGCCAGGTTAGACGGATCCCCTTGTTTTCATGCAGAAACCCCTCCCGGCGTCTATAGGAAGCTGAACGGATGAAAAGTTGAAGAGGCCACTGAGGAGGAGTGCGATCCTGAGATTCGGAAGTTGAAAGATTCGAATGGTGAGTAAAAAACTGAGCAAGGTGGGAAGTGGGTGATGAAACTGATGAAAGGGAAAATTAGTAACCGAGGGAGGAAGTGTTAAATATCGTGTAAACAATTTATTTGCGGGGAGGCCAAGTAATTTAAGAGAAAATCGTATAGAGGAGCCACGATAGAAAGTATGCCTAGTGCCTGCATTTTAAAGAACGTAACAGAAGGAACAGCACCTAAAATCCCATAGAGGAAGCTGTAGGAGACGGGTTTGGTTAAAGACAAACCTAATGAGGTGTTACGCTCACCTGCTCTCTGCAGGGACATTGGGGCACGGTTGCAGCCCTCCCTGGAACTGGCTCCCCTGGGTCACGCTTCTTCCCCTGCTCCTGTGTTGTGGACTGCTCTGGTTGTTGATAATGCCCCTGTGAGAATACGAGAGGCCGCGAGAATGCTGTGATATGGCTGTAGTTTCCCTCAAACCCTTCTTCCCAGAATGTGGTGAGCATGCGTTTACCCATATAGTCTCACCTGTTTCTTTATGAGGGTGAGCTCTCCGTCCTGCTTCTCAAGTGCAGGGGCGCTTTAAATGGACCTAGTTCCTTTACTGGTCCATGTGCGTGGCAGCCCAGACCGGCTGTGACTGATCCACTTCTAAGGTAAGTGTTCTTCAACAATGATTACTGTCCGTATCTTTTGCAATGTCTATTTTCCCATGATTGTTCATATTCCTTGTAATGTCTTTCCTTCTCCCCAATAGGTGATGCGAGGCCCAGCAGAGTCTCAATGCTGGAAGTGAGTCCTGAGGAGTTTACAATGTCCCAAATAGATGTTAAGTTTGGTTCTATGGTCAGCGCGAGGATTGTGTTGCGCATGACCTTAGCGTAATGTCTATGTTCTTTCTAACCTTCTTTGTCCTTTTCTCCTGCAGGGATGGCCTGGCGAAGTCAGACGAGGAACAGCTATCCGAAGATCTGCCGGCGGTCTATGGATGGCTGGGACCGTGAGGATGCTGGCCGCGATGAGCTCCCGAGAAAGTGTTGGAAATCTGGAACAGGTAAGGATGCGCTCTGATGGCGGTGACTGCTAGAATCAGGTAAGATGCGCTGCAGGCAATGGAATTTCTGGAATCAGGTAAAATGCGCTTCTGGCGATGGTATTGCTGAAATCAGGTAAGATGCGCTTCAGGCGATGGCATCACTGGAATCAGGTAAGAAGCGCTTCAGGCAGCGGTGAGCGTTACGCTGCTATGTGCAGACTAACGTGAAGCACTGGCATGCGGGTGGGGCAGGCTTAAATAGCCTGGTCCCAGCCACTCCCCTTTGCCCTGCCTTGTGGCTCCACCCTGCCACTCCCAGAAGATGCTGCATGTGTAGCACAATGAATTCCTATGACCACGCCCGGCCTGGATGCAGGTAGGGGCCCTGCAGGGGATGAGATAACACATGCACTAGAAATGGTGTGCAGAGCACACTTTCTCATGAGCCTGGCGCCAAAGGCGCCAGGACTGGGTCCAACTGGACCCTTTATGTGATGGAGCGCATGGTCCTTGCTCTGTGGCCATGACATGAGGTCTGGTCACACTCCGTATGGGGTATTTTTAGGGGCAGAATTAGTCTTATAAGAGAAGACAAGAAATATGTGTCCGGCCGAGTGTGTGTGTTTGTTTTATGTGATTGTATAAAAAAATTATGAAACGATGAAAACAAAGTTGATGGAAAACACGAGAGTTGTTCAGAACTAAGCGTATATTTAACGAATTTGAGTTGATTATATTTTTAGCAGATTAAAGTAAAAACGAAATTCTAAAAGGTTGCAACAATTGGTGCTCGCTCATATCGACTATTAAAAAGTATTCGCAAAATTTGCAAAAAGTAAACTGTGAGTATTGATGGTCAAAGAGTGATGTGTCAAAATGGAGGATATTACTCCGCTTGTACACCTTTGCAAGCAATTGGCAAAACATGCACCCAAGCTTAGACCGTATAGTGCAGAATGGGTTAAAGAAACCGCGGACAAGATGTTCATGCCGTGGCCATAAGGGGATCGCTGTCGAAGGCAGTCTTGCAGCACATGACGACATATTTGCATGCTGCATATATGGGGGAAATGTTAGACAAACGACTAGCGAGCTTAGAGCTCTGGAAGATGTACTGGGAAGAGAGAGAAGACACGCAGCCTGTAGATTGGATACTTAATGTATGCACAGAGGGGGGATGAAGAGCCTTCTGCTCCACCCACCGCACCTGAAGCAGACAGCGATAGTAAGAAAGATGTGCTGTACCCACTACGGGAGCTCAAGGCAGCAACCGGATACAGCAACCCGGCATATCAGTCGCCTGCACAAAGCAGCGACGAGGACCCAGAGAAAACCGCTGAGAGAGATGTAATCTCTAAGGTCCCGAGAGACAAGAAGAGATGCAATAAGGAAAGAAGTGATCGACCAAGTACATATTTATATATAACACGAGAAATAAAGACATTGCAAGGAGAAAAAGATAAGGCTGATGAGTTAGCGCTTATACAGAATGAATGGATAGGTGGTTAGATTTTGCTCAAACTCGATGGTAAGAGCATTGAGGACGTAAGGCAAAGGGAAGATCAAGATGGTCAGGATAAAAAGAATAAGGAAAGAGGAGAGATTAGAAGACGATAGAACAAAAAGAAAGGCTAGACGGAGATGGGAAGAGTTGTACTGAGAGGAGCAACTAAGAAAACAGGAAAGGGCAGAGGAAAAGAGAAAATATGATAACAGGCAGAGGGTGATCGAAGAGAAAGAAAGGAAAAGAAGGGAAGAAGAGGAACTGAAATTAAGGGATAAAAGAATGCAAAGACAGATGAAGAAATACAAAGGGCAAATGAGAGAGGGGACATGAAAAGGAGAGAAAAAGATAGGGTAAGGGAAGAAGCAATGAAGCGAAAGGAATTTGATGATGAAATGGAACGAAAGAGAAGGCATAGAGAACGCAATCTTGATCGCATGGAAAGGAGGTAATGGATCCTGATCCAGTAGTGTCATGGGAAGACATAGAACAGTTCTTCCCAGAACATCAGTCGATAGAAGGTCCATCCAGAGCAAATCTGGAGGATGCAGTTGACTCTAGAAGTATTGGAGAGGCAATCGATAAAGTTCATCATGACATGAAGTTCCAGAAACATTGCAGGGGAAAAGTAAAAATGTTAGACGAGAGTACCCAGCTGTATGATAAGGAAGGAGCCTCATGTAGTTTTGAACCAAAGGAGCTGTCTTTAGATAGACTGACTCTGAACAAAGATGATGAAGAGAGAGCTCACATAAATTGGGGACAAGAGATGTTAGATGAAGACAGAGTATCCGCTTATAGAGAAGAAGGCAATATATGTGGACCTGAAGGGTGTTTGTCAATGGACAAGGAAGTAAGATGGTCTTATTTAGACCTCCCTATATCTCGGGTGTCAGATTCTGTGACGCGGCTAAATCGACCTAAAGGGAGATCCCATGGTCAGAGGGGGGGACTCACCACCATATGTGAGTAGGCTAAGATCACTACCAGGTAGAAGGCAGTGTGGAACTATTGTTCCGGCTATGGATAGGCAAACTGAGTGACGAATGCAAGTTTGGGGTTTCAGAGTTTACTTTGTTGGAGAAGGGAGGAATGAGAACACATTATATAATATGGCCGCAAATGCATAAGAATAATTTAAGGTGCAAAGTCCCGAGTTTAACTTCTAGTGCTGGGAAGTGGATACCCAAGCTAGAGAAAATTACAGGAGGAAATAAATTAGATATAGGGGACATTAAGGGTCTAAGGTTCTCCTGATTGCTATTCTTTGGAAAAGAGCTGATGACTGGTCCAGAGCAGGATATTCTAGTGTTGCCACAATTAACACTGCTCATGATGGAGCACCGTTCAATAATTGCAGAGCGGCAGTTTGGAAAGCGCTTAGAGTGCTATATCCCGACACATCAGATGTGGGAGCTATAATGACAAAAAAGATGCAAGAAGGAGATGATCCGCTTGTTTACATTCAGAATTTCCAAGAGCAATGGGCTTTGGAGACACGCGAGGCTTGGGGGAAATCTATACCTGTGTTCTAGCATATATTATCCCAAGGGCGGCCAGTCCCGGTACAAAAGCAGCTCAAGAAGTTAGTGATTGATTTATTTATAGAGCGCTTTACACCAAGGTGCTGTACAGTGGAACAACATAATACAAGATTACAACAACAAATAACAGTGGGAGCAAAATTACATCATGAATCATTCGACAAAACAGTGCAAAGAGCAATTAACTGAAGAGGGGGGCAAGGGGAGTGGGACTAGGTGTGGGGGGATGGAGATACATTGGATGAGGGGAAAATGGAAGGGAGAGAGAGGAGGAGCAGGAGAGGGGAGAGAAATCAGATGAAGGGGGGAAGTAGAGAGGGCAGAGGGGGAGTTTTCAAGGAGGAGAATGGAGGAGGAGGGATTTAAGGGAAGTGCGAAATGAGGTGACGGTCGTGGTAGAGCGGATTGTGAGAGGGAGCGAGTTCCAATGCAGAGGTGCAAGGAGTTGAAAGGAGCGGAAACGGGAGGAAGCGCAGGGCGATGGAGGCACAGTGAGAAGGAAATGGTCAGCGGAACGAAGGGAACAGGAGGGGGAGTAGAAGGAGAGAAGGGAGGAGAGATAAGGAGCAAGACCATGGAGGGATTTGAAGACCAGGCAGAGAAAGTGAAATCTTAGCTGTAAGTGGAAAGGTAAGAGAGCGAGGAAGAGATGGAGTCACGGGAGGTAAGGAGACAAAGGGTCCGAACAGCAGAGTGGTATACGGATTTAAGAGGGGCAAGATGAGATGCGGGAAGTCCAAAGAGTAGAGAGGAGCAGTAGAAGAGGCGGGAAAAGATCAGAGAGGAAATTAGGAGTTTGGTGGCGTGGAATGTGAAGGAGGGCATGGAAGCCAAGTCATGGTCAGAGATTCAGCTGACCATCGCGCATTATTGCAGGAAAAAAATCAAAAGAAAGATACTAGGAAAGGCAAAGAGGCAAAACTAGTGCAGAAAAAACATTCCAAGTATGCCATTGAAGGGGCAATGCTGACGAGTGGACACAGATCTGGTTCACAGCAATCGGCAAATATGCCACAATGGAATAATCAAAGACAGTTTGACCAAGGTAATAATGGATTTATACCACGGGGAAAGGGAGGGTTTCAAGGAAGAGGCTTCCAGACTAATCAGGGAAACTTCCAGAATAATCAGAGTGGGTTTCAGAACATGCAGAATGATAAGGATTTGTACAAAGTAATCAATTTTTGGGAGGGGGGATGTTAAACCTGCCTGCATATTCACACCAGAATGGTGATGGGTTGGTTCAAATAGTACAGCAGACTCAAGTACCGAGAGTACCGCTAAATTTTCAAACACAGCAGCCGCCAATGAATTTGCCGCAAGGGCAGTCGCAGCAGTACCTTTGCAAATACAGCAAAGCACGAGCACAGGGGAGATAATGACTCCTTAAATAGGTGTCGCTGTCGATGGAGGGAATCCTTTCACAGGTACGGGAATGAGACTTTACTCGCAATAGGACAGCTCACTGGGAGACTTGATATGTTCTATACTATCAATAACGCCTAATCCTCAAGAGAAACCGAGGGTTGACGTTAATATAGGAGGCAAATCTTTTTCGTTTTAAGTAGACACCGGTGCGACGCACTCATGCATACGAGAGGGGACATTTTTGATGTCTGGAAATGCCATGAATACTCGAGTTTTCACAGGAGCTACAAGTAGAGTTCCTTTTACTGATACACTACCAGCCTCTATAGGAAAGTGTGACATGTCTGTACCATTATTATATTCAAGGCAGACACCGGTCAATATATTGGGTCGACACTTATGAGCAAGTTGAATATGACGATCTTGTTTACTGATGAAGGCACAGTGTGTTCGACACCGGGAATGTATCATTTAAATGTAAGCAAATTTGCTATGGCATTTGCAGGAAAGGAAGTTGTACGAGTAGTGCCATTAGTACCAGAAGTGTTTTTACTATGGGGTATGCATTCTGTTGACATGGCTCCCAGGCTTAGTGGGCAGAACTATGAGAATACCTGATGAATTTCTATTCAGACCAAAGATACCTATGGATGAAGAGGAAGGGCAGATCTTTCCTTTAGAATTACAAGCAGCCATAGTGCAAGGAGATTTGGCTTTGCTTGATGAGAATGACCATGAAGGTAGACGATGGAGCACAGTGATTGCTATTGGAGAGGGTTCTAGATTGACTGACGTCACTGATGAGATGTTTAGAGATTATCTATCTGATGATGTAGTGATTTTTGAGATAAGCATTACTTATTGGGTAAGAGCCATTAAAAGACAGGTTAACCTTGAGGACAGAGTGAAAAGTCCAAGGAAAAGAATCAAGAAAGATTTTTCAAATGAGGAACTTTTGTTTCATGCTGAAAGAAAATCTTCATGGTATCCGGCCGTGGGCTAAGTCGTATCATTTGTTGGTATTTTGAGTACATTATTGTATAGTCAGCCTGCTGAAATTTATCAAGGAGCTTTGAGAGTCAATCCCGCAGATTTTAGAAAAGTGCATGATGTTGCCCCATTAAAAATACTTTTTCTATCCTTAACCGTAAAATGGGCAGCATCAGTAGAAACTTCATCATGGAAGATCATGACAGATGTCCACAATGTATTAAAGGTTATTGCTTTAAGTGGTCATGTTCATGCACAATTTACACCTGTATTCTGTTCATAGTAATACTGCTCTCACAGTACGAATGTCATATTATGTAGACCTAGGTAAAGTGCAAATTCCTGTGTATCCTCCTGTGCAAGACAGTGATACAGACGTGGCAATTACAAGGCAGCCGAGATCCTATGTGATTATTCCTACCCTAGAGATACACACAAAGGCACCTGATCCTGTGATAAGTGAACCGAGGTTAGTTTCTAGAAGGAAGTTACACATGGAGATTTTGCGAGACATTTTTATGCCTAAAGATCATGCTGAGAGGACAAAACTTCTTGAACTTTCTCCTACTCAGGTAGCACATATAGATGCACCTAGTTCACTGACAAATAGTTCTATGTTTGGTCCAGTAAGAAGAACCTATGCTGACATACTTCATAAGATAATTGTAGAAGCTCATGGGAAAAAGAGGAGACCTAAGAGAAATGCTAGGGAGGATAATCATGAGCTAAATGATTACCTGGACACTACAGTGCACTTGGGGAATACCATTTGGTACCAGCATATGAAAGAAGTGGGAAGAAGACCTTCAAAGGAGGAATGCTTTGTATGTGCACTCCTGCCTTATAACATGGGGAAGTCTAAAATCTTCATAGCTATTGAAATGGACATCCAGGCAGCACATTGTCTATCACACATAGCACTTTGCTGTACAAGAGGTCAGTTCATGATTTGAGATGCCTACCTCAAATTGACAACTGAATGGAAAGATCCAGATGAAGATGAGTATGTACAGGATACAAAGACAAGAAACGGAGCTCATGCCAAGAATCACATGATCAGATATGAAAAACCTGGAGTGAAAGGAGCTGTAATCAGATGGGAAGTAAACAAGACTTGAAAGCCCAGGAAAAACTGCAGAAGACATCCGACACTGGAAAAACAGAGGCCAGATGCAGATTTGGGGATCTGTGTTATCACCAGATGGATGGGAGGAAGGAGTGGTTATCTATAGAGCCTGGATGATATATGATCGCCCTAAATCAACTGTTTGGAATGCCCAGGTGGGATACAAATCGTTATAGCCGAAGCTTGCTAAACTATTGACCTTGGTCAAAGACAGAGGAGGACCCTTGCAGATAATACTGTTGGAAAAATCGAAGTTGTGCTTCAGAAATAATGGCACAAGAAAAGTCAGAGAGAATGGGAACTGCAGTCAGATCTTTGATGCACCAAAGATGAATCTTGGAGCAGTGATTATGGATCATTATTATGCTTGCGGAGCAAAAGCATATGAGATTTCCCAAAGACTGGGGAGGAATATGCACACCGGTGAATGTTCATGTTCAAGCGTTGGTGATTCCTAAAAGTGACCTGAACATTGACAGTTTCCCAAAAGCAGATGCTCATCTAAGAAAGAAGAGCTTTTTGGAACTGGAGAGAGAATTACTTTTCTGCCAAATTGATAGAAGCCTTTGACTCTATCCCATATGAACACAGATTATTTAGCCAGATGTCGTCCATATTCACGTTAATTTTCATGCTGACAATCCAGGTTGGAGCAAATACTAAATGGTTACAGATAATGAGATGGGAATTGCTGCAATCAACACTACCATAAAGGGATTCAATGCTATTAGGGAAGAGATGAGCCATACACATGATGACTTTTCAGAATAGATACGTCTTGGACATGATCACAGCTATGGAATGAGGTGTTTGTGCAAAAATCAGAGAATCATATTGCACCTTCATAGCTTCTCACAACAACCAGAATGACACCTTGACTGAGGCTATAGAAATGCTAACGAAGCTACACGTCCAGATGACAGATGAAGTAGAAGATCTTGCTGATGACAGCTGGTTTGGAGCACTCTTTTCTTGGGTTACACAATGGATGGCAGACATGTTCAAGTTCCTTTGAGCCCTGATCGTGTTAGTATTGTTGGGATTATGTGTGATCAAGATAATACAAGAAGACAGCAAAGAAAGCCATAGGGATGAAGATCATGATAGATGTTGAATCAGGATGGAAGGCCAGAGATCTAACAGACTAAGAGATCAGAGACTTTGTGAAGGCCAGTATCCATGCACCTGGGTGAACAAAGTTCCTGTATCCGAAGAACCATGAGAAGTATGTGGGAAGATGGATCTATTGTAGTCCAAGTGGGCAGTGTATACTCATGACTTGGAACAAAGATGAGCATGTGATATCAGCTGGATGCCTGAAAGGAATCATAAAGATATGGATTCCAAAGAAAAATTTCTTCAGCCAAGCTTCATAGCAGACCTTCGGGACAGTGCCACATGACCATACGCTGGCGCGCTGCATGATGACATATCCGAGAACCTGTCTGTACTTCATGATGAGATCTCTGCTTCGCTGACAGTTCGGAACTACATTTTCTACTGATCTACGAACTTTCAACTTCAACATTTCCCTTGCACAGCTCCAACACCTATTTCTACCCATTATCCATTAACAATCTAGTACACAGTACATACTTTTAGAAAAACTACTATTTATCTGAAAATGGCATCAGCTAATGCCATCCCTCCTCCCCAAGAGCCACCACCACTACTGTAATCAAGGAGCATGAGAAACACTGCCCCATACCATAGAAATAACACATGCGCAACATTTACCCTTGTCCACCTACCCCTCCATATTAGTGTTTGGTTCCTCTTCCCTCATTTCCCTCCCCACCTTTCGTTCTTAGCTCTCCTGCCAAAAAAATACATCCAAAAACAACAAAAGAAATGTTCCTTTAAGAACCACCTTTCACAGTTAAAAGAGAGAACTAAAAAAACATATAGACTCCATCTACTTTATATTTCTCAGCAAAGTACATAGACTCAATAAGATTTTCCAACATTTCCATTTGCATTTTGTGTTATGCTAATGGGAATATTGTGGCGTTCATCCTCCGTTCCAGGGACTTATCAGCCCAAGCGAAGCGAGGGTGGATAACGAGGTCTCTGGACCATTCTCCCTCTATTCCAGCCCCTGAAATGGGGGATGAAGGCCATTAGCAGCCTAGGTGCCCAAAGCGGGAACCCGGGGTGCTACAAAAGAGGATTTTTCTTCCTTCACCGGGACCCTGTGGCATCCCGGTGTAGGAAGGAAAATCCTTTCCCAAAATGGCCACCATGGAAAGGGAAGGCAGGGGTTCCATACAGGGCCCCTCTTTGCTTTCCATGGCAGCCTTCAGAAGGCAAAGAGAGAACCCTATGACCATATTACCAAAAGCACATTTTTCTTCCCTTTCAAATGTATCCTAATTTTGAATAACTTTACCACAAAGCCAGTCCCAGGTGGACATGGCCACTTTAATCCTATGTTTTGTCCCTTGTGATCATGGCCAGTAGCCAGATTGTCCAGATCATTACCTTATTCCATGACTCAGACAATCTGGCCACTGCCCATGGCCACAGGCTATCCCTCAGTCACTAAAGGTATACCGCTATTTTTTGTAGCTACATTATGACAGTTGTCAAATAATAAAACACTGGCATATTTCCAAAACCATGCTTGTAGGTCCTTGCCAATGCCCCTTATGCAAGTTTGCTGGAAATCCACCCATGTTTCATTTTTTCAAAAGTGTCAAATGTATGCACATACAATCGTCATATAACCTAGCACCCACTTGACGAAATCCATTCAGACTTTACGAAAACATTTATAGCTAGATCTATAATCTTTTTGCAAACCTTTGTGTAAATTTGTCAAATAGCACCACATTTATAAGCCTTTTCAATATTTTAGGACCCCCGCCCTCTAATTTTGCTCCCTCTCGACAGAATCCCACCAAACTTCGCAAAAACATTTATATATAGATCTACTATCAGTTTGCCAAACGAAGTGTAAATTCATCAAATGGCACCTCATTTATAAGCCATTACATTATTTTGGGACCCCCCTCTAATTTTTTCCCCTCATCACAGAATCCCACCAAACTTGTAAACTCATTCGGACTCAGGTCAGAAATATACATGCAAAATTTCCTGCAGTTCGATGACGTGGCGCCAAAGTTATAAGCCATCAAGAACTGCATTTTACCAACCCTGTAATGCTGAGGTGCTCGCAAACTTTTCAGGACTGTTTGTGGACTTTTGCGGCAAAAACCGACCGTTTATTTTGCTTCTTGCAGCCATATCCCATCCTCATCACCCCTCACCTCCCCAGAGATTATTTGATAAGTTTGACAAGTGCAATGTTGTGTTTTTTAATATGTTTTTACCGCGATGTTCGCGGACACCGGCAGATGTCCGCAAATCCAAGATGGCAGGTGTTTTCAAAAATCTGACACTTCACGCTCTTCAACATCCAATCAGTGAAGACGTTGCATGTCCACGGACATGACGCAAGCTAATTAACCAATTGGTGTCCTGTCCGCGGAGCGAACAGGAAAGTGTGTCCCTGGAGTGGACATAGATATCACACATTTTTTTAGACCTACTTTTTGGTCATTTAAAAAAAAACTACTGGACGGATTTTCACCAAATTTACAAAAGCACGCTTTCGGGACCAAGTCGCTGCTCCTACTGCAAATTTGGTGAAAATCTGTCCAGCGGTTTGGGCTGTAGGCGTGAGCAAAGTTTTATCCCCATTCGGTTTAGTGAGGATTCGTCCAGGGGGAGCAAAGCCGCCCAAAAAGTGCTCTTCCTATGAGATGAGCCACTTAACCAGTACTACATGGCCGCTACCGCAGGCCTTGTAAAATATATATATATCAGTAGAAGATGGATGTTTCCACTACGTATGATAGCAGTGCTGAGCCTAAGACGGAAAGTTGTTTTTTTATTTTTGTCATAGTCAGAAAAACAAGTGAATTACAGGCAAACTCAGAAAGGCGAGGTTGGATGAGCCAAGAAGCCAAGGCCTATTGGATACAAATTGTGTGAATGAACGAAGCTCCTGCTTAGAAGGCATGGAAGAAAACAAGAAGTCAGAGGTCTAATTAGAAAATAGCATTTTAATACACGGAAAGCTCAAATTCGTGGTCTTTAGTCACGTGGGGAGGTGAAGTCAGACGAGCATGATGGTCACACCTATGCACGAGGGCAGAGTGTGCCTTCACTCCCCTGAATTCTTCAGCAGCAAGGAACATTTCCAAGGACAAGTTCAAAGCCCTAATTGACAGCAGACCACTGAGGTAATGATAGTCATGTTAATTGGTGGGAAGCTATGGTTAAGACTAGCTTATCTGCACCTGGACGCTCAGCCTGCATGCTGCTAACGTAGGTTGGGAGGATACTGACGGAGGTAACCAATGGTAGGGAACGACATGATGAAGGGTCCTATAGTTGTGTAGCCAATTAGACGTTATATATTTAGTGATGTTCATAGTGAAATATTTTTAGGAAAGGGTTTAGTTGCCCCACCTGATGTTTAGAAACCTATCCCTTTTCTTCACTGCCCAAATGAGTGTGTATCGTATACCTAGATGATCCGTTTAGATCTTATCACATTCACCCATACGTTTTTAGGTTTTGCCTTGTAGGAGGACATTTGTGATACACAGGTTAACGTCATTAATGACACAAATTTACTTTAAAAGTTATTTTTTTATGAATTGCTTTGAGATTGTGATGAGACTTCTGTTGATGTCTGTTGTACTCCCTATTTTAGATAATTGATATTAAAACAGTTATCCTTTTGCCAGTTACCCAAGTTGTTTTGATTATTCACGTTTGAATACAATTCTGCATCCCCATCTATCTCAAGGGTATTGCTATCTCATCTTAAAGGGCTGGAAGGTCCAGTCCAAGCCTGTGGCTAAATAGACCAGCTGTGGGTTGCCTAAGCGGCGCCTGCTCGGCAGGGAGGCCCATCTGTAAGAAGATTATCAGAGCACAGCATCAAGAAAAGAATGGAGGTAAAGCACTCGTATAATAAGAGCTTATGCCATGTGAGAGTTCAACCCCAACTAGGAAGGCATAGAGGACCGGGTCCTGCATACGCCCTTAGCGAGTGGTACACATACCTATGACAACTGAGAAAAACCACTGTGTACCTTTGTGCGTTAGCCTTGACCCCACGGCACAGAGAACCGCTGTCTCCCGCAGGCAGGTCAGGGGGCAGGGCCGCAGCAGTCACTCAGGCTGGACAACGCGGTGCGTGCAGCGCCGGGACGTCCCTAAACCACAGTGGGAGACCTTATCTGAGGAGCAAAGGATAGAAGTGTGACTGCCGTGCAAGCCTTTTGGTGTGGTAGGGGTGACACCACCGTGGGCACCGGATCCTTCTGTGTATTCGATACTTCTGAGTCGGGAAACCCTGAGGGAGGTACAACAAAGAGGCACACAGTTCACAAAAGGAGACAAACCAGTAGGGTGTGAGGCATAATAGCGGACCAGCAAAACTGAAGATGGCCAAGGCAAATAAGAGCGGGAAACAGCAGACCAAGCTCCACTTCGAGACTCCCTCTCAACCCAAACATGCTGAGACTATGGTCCTCCCAGAGGGGTGTAATCAGCAATCGTCCCAGGACACTAAGACGGCGTTCCACGACATAAAAATGATGTTCACTCAGCTGCAGAGTAGCATAAAGTCCATGGATGGGAAGATGGACATGCTGATGTGCAAGGTGGATCCCATGCAAGTCTACCTGGACAAGCATGGCGAAAGACTAGACGAGGCGGAGGGGAGAATCTCAATGGTTGAAGACTGGGCAGAAACAACATCCAGAGACATCCAGAACATGAAAAGAAAGCTGAAGGAACTGACAGAGAAACAAGAGGACATAGAATAGAGATCCAGGAAGAACAACCTGTGAATAATAGGGGTACCTAAGTCAGCAGACCAATGGAACATGGAACTTATGGTGGAAGAGCTCCTGAGAGAAGCACTGGGTACAGATGGCTTCTCTAGCATTTTTGTGGTGGAAAGGGCGCCTAGAGTACCTAGTGGCAGGTGGCCGATACCCTGTCACAAGCAATAATCACGTGAATATTGAATTACAGGACAAAGACATGGCCCTCCGAAAGGCGAGAGACCCTCATATATAAGGGGGGCATTATAAAAATGTTCCCGGACTTCTCAGACAAGGTTCAGGCATCACACAGAACCTATATAGATGTGAAGAAGAGGATGTGGGAGAAGGGGATTCGCCACACCATAATGTTCCCAGCCAAGCTATGGGTTGAGCATGAGGGGCGGACACTGTTCTTCGCCGCCCCGGACGAAGCTAACAAGTTCCTAGACCATCTGCCTCGAAACCCACAACCCAGAGGAAATGATGACTGAAACTGCATTTAAATGAGCAAGTTTACCAGGTATCAACAGTCACTGAAGGACAGAGAAAGAGACGAGGTGACCGAAAACGGACCCTATTATAGTAAGTGTGGAGACACAGTCGAGCCATTAGCCACCAACAAAGCGGAAGCAAGTTCATCATCAAAAGATGCTGGCAAGTTGGGGCAGCCAGCCTACTTGGGGGGTGAGGAAGGGGAGGGGAGAATCTTACAGACAGGTTGGGGGTTGCCGGTGTGGGAGGGGCCGGAAGGGGGAGGGTAGATGACTAAGAAGCATCACAACATAATGGAAGGTATGGGTTACACAATGAAGGTAGGTTCCCCAACATACACCTGGACACGCTTGGGCCAACAAACAGGGTTTGGAACCTGGTGAGAGACACCTTGATCGATTAGGTGTCTTGCATGGAATGTATGTGGGCTGAACTGCCCATCGAGATGTCGAAGGGTCCTCCTCTACTTGCAGCATCCCCAAGTGCAAATCTCATTCCTGCAGTAGATGCATCTGACCCTAGAAGCTGAGGCGAGATTTGGCAAAGCTGGAGTAGCCAATGATACTTTTCCTCCTACTCGTCCTACGCGGAGGGGGTGGGCATCCTTATTCACAGCGGGGCAGGGTTTAATTAGATCTCAGTGACCAGGGGCAATGAAGGGAGGGGCTTACTGGTACTGGGTACGTTACAGGGCCACCTTTACACTCTAGTTAATTATTATGGCCCTAATCGGGACACAGTAACAGCCCTCGAATGGCTTACCCGGCAATTGGGAGAGGCCCCACTCCGAGATATAATCTGGGTGGGCGATTTCAACGAGGTGATAGATCTGGCCCTTGACCGCAGGGCAGGTCTGCCCCGCTCTCCAACTAAAGGTAATAGTGAGATAAGTGGCGTGAGCCAGACATGGGAGCTGGAAGATGTGTGGAGACTCAAGAATCAAGGGGTGAAACAATACACTTTCCATTCTTCAGTTCATAACACTGCGCCACGCTTATATTTCTTTTCGATTTCCCAGGCATTGATGGGGGTCACAAAGGAGGTCACTATCCTAGCCCGCACGATTTCAGATCATGCACCGGTGTTAATAAAAATGTAACTAACGGGTAGGGTGAGGAAACCATGGTGATTTATAAGCGAGGCCTTGACAGATGTACTGTTCCGCGAGGGCCTGTTGCAGTCCATAGACACCTTCTTTGAGACCAATGCGGGCTCAGTGGAATCAGCAGGAATCCTCTGGGAGAGCTTTAAGTGTGCGATACGTGGGGAGTGTATTGCTAAAGAAGTGGGGATGCTAAAGCAGATTAGGCGGGAGATGGATGATTTGGAATCACTACATCGAATGGGGGCCTTGTAAACCCCCATCAACAGGCAGAAATGAAACAACTCATGGAACAATTTAAGACGCTGGCACACAGAGGTGTGTGGTGGGGGCGGCAGTAAGACAATATGGGAAAGGGCAGAAGCCGAGCAGGTTACTGGCAAGGGCCGCAAAACTGGAAACTCATAGGGGGCGGGTCATATCAATAATAGACGTGCAAGGGGTAGAGAGATTTGATGACGCAGGGAAAAAGCAGGAGTTCTGCCGCTTCTATAAAAACCTATACTCGTCACATACATATATATCGCAGGGAGAATTAGAGGGATATTTGTACCAGGTGGCCCTGCACTGGTGCACGGAAGAAGACCGGTTGGGACTGAACCACCAAATATCTTTGGAGGAAGTAATAGCAGCCATTAAATCCCTTCCCTCCAGGAAGGCCCACGGGCCAGACGGTTTTGTGGCAGAATTTTGCAAGTATTATGCAACAAAGATAGGCCCCCATCTCCTACAAATGTAACCTCAGTGTTTCAGAGGGGAAACTCCCGGAGTCCGTAAGGGAGGCCCTAGTAACAGTCTTACCCAAACCTGTTAAACCACTGAACGATTGTGCTTCATACAGACTGATCTCCCTCATCAATCTAGACAATAAGATCCCTGTAAAAATATTGGCCTCCAGATTGGCACTACTGATGAATAAGATGGTGAGGGCCGACCAGGCTGGATTTATCCCGGGTTGCTTCACATGTTTGGACAGATGTCAGCAGTGAACCAGGAGGACCGGGTCGTGGCGGCACTGCTCGATGACACTAAGGCATTTGATTCGGTGGAGTGGCTCTTCCTGTTTAGTGTTGCGTAGAATGGGGCTGGGAGAGCAATATATCACCATGGTACTACTGCTGTATGAGTCACCCACCTCCAGGGTACAGGTGAATGGCCTACTCACCCCAGGAATGGCATTGGACCGAGGAACGCACCAAGGTTGTCCCCTCTCACTGCTGCTGTTTTCCATGGTGATCGAACAAACCACTGGCTGAAAGGGTTGGGGAGGCCCACATACAGCGGGGCATCCAACTATTTAAACATGGGGTAATCCTCTCACTCTATGCTGATGACATGGTGTTCATAAAGGATCCTGAATGGAACTTAGACCCCATCATGGAAGATGTTTTCCAATTCGGGCTCTTTTCGGGTCTTGTGATCAACGCAACAAAATCATTTCTCTTCTCGTTAACAGATAGGGTGGTACAGTTTGTCAAGGGTTTCAATGGCACAATACACAGACACGTTCTTTGGGAGTCAATAGCCAGGGGCATGAACACACTGTATGTAGGTAACTACCAAACTGTACTAAATCAAGCAAAGACACTACAATCAGATGGAAAGGGTTACCACTTAATCTATACGGTAGGATCTTCCTGATCAAGATGGTGCTACTCCCCGGTTTCTCTGGGCTCCTCAATATACCTATCAGAATACCTGCAGACTACTTTAGGGAGGTCAAATGACTAATCACACAGTTTATATGGGCAGGTAAACAGCCAAGAGTGTCATGGGAAAAGCTACTAGCACCAATACATGGAGGGAGGGGGGAATTGGCCCTACTGGATCTGGAAACGTACAATGTGGCTCAAGCCGGGTATGCTGCGTACTGGCTTGAAAAATGGGGGAAAGGTGGCATGTGAAGTCGGAGAGGGCATTGGCAGCGCCATTTTGACTGTGTTCCAGTATCCTTACCGCCTTGTGGAGGGTGACCAAAGTAGAAAATATGGTGGAGCTCACGTGCAGAGCGTAGTCTCGTATAGAGCGAAAGTCAAAGACAGAGGTTCTATACTCTACTCTCCAGAACTGCCTATCCTTTTCACCCCGGGTATACCGCTCACCTCCAAAAAGGGCTTTGTTAATCTTATGCAAAAAGTGGCGGTGCACTGTTTCTGTGATCTGTTTCCCAACGGGAGGATTGCGAGAGTGGATGAGTTGAGGGCCAGGGGGAATTTCAATCCTCTAGAGATGTTCTTATATTATAGGCTGAAACAGCGATCCAAATGAAGTTCCCGACATTTCCCGAACAGCCAGGGGTTGCCCCAATACTTGACACGAGGAGGGTCTGCTGTCTACATAAGAGATCTGTGGGGATTGCAGGCACCCACATTTGAGCCATTTGTCCTGTTCTTCTGGGGGTGCCCTATGCTGTTGCTCAAGGACGTGCATGATGGGGAGCGCAGTGTATGCATCTGTGTCCGACCTGGTGTTTACTGTGGTTACCACATATTCAGCAGATGTTGGCACTGGGAGATATGCTGCAGATTTCGCTGCCGCGCAGGCGGCTGTTTCTCCCAGTAAGATTTCATCTGAATTGTGTGTATGTGCTGCGCATTTGACGACCGCCACCATAGAGGGCTTTGCGAGGGCGGAAATCAGCATGGTGAGTAGGGCAGCATGCTGTACTGGTGAGCCATATACTCTTCTGACCCCCTCTGTCTCCAGCGCGACAGACCTGCATGCACCGTGGTAGTGACATAGGCAGAGCCTGAATAGATGGTAACGTAGCACCCCTCAGAGGCCCACAGGGTTTCTATGAGCACTATTGGTTCAGCTGCTTGTGTGGAATAATGCATGGGTAGTTTTTGCGACCAGTCTTTTGTACCACTGCAACCTCAACATGTCTTTCGCATGCTTCCTGATCAATTGATGGTGACCGTCAACGAAGAGCACTTCTCAATTTTCTAGGGGGTTGTCTGTGGCTTTGGGGATATCATCCCCTTCCCCTACATAGGATGAACAATCATGCTGCTGCTAATCTTCAGCCGTGCATGGCTGAGTAATGTGGGATGTATTGACCCACTCCGCTATGCCATGCGGCATCACCCTGCCGGTTATGGTGAAAGAAACGGCAACAATGGTGGCAAAACCCTTGTGCATGCCAAAAACCGCGTCCTGCAACACACAAAACAATGGATGCACAACCTGCCACCCATGGTGCATGTGGGGTGGAATGGAGCACACCCTACGGAAAATGTGCCAGTGGGCTCCATGCCCAGCAAACAGAGTGCAGAGAGAGAAACAGCACTTTGCAAGTGAAACCCCAAAATGTGCTTACAAATGACAGTTGCTTTGTTGCTAAAAACTCCAAAATGCCTATAAAACAACACTTCTCAACATTCAAAATCTTGCCTGTTGCTAAAATTCATGTATCTAATGAAGCATTGGGAACATACAAAGTCCTAATGTGAAGAGAAAAACATTCATCCGACAAATTGGATTGTCTGTAAACTGACAGCCTCTGTCAGAATCTGGGTGCAGTACCCTGGGCCACCTGAATGACAGCTGCCAGATGAGTTACTGATGAATATTTAAAGTGAGCTAAAACTAAAAGTCTGCTGGATTAGCAAACATAAAAAGGATTGTTGCCAGAAAGGAATACAGATTTTAGTGTGTTTTTGATCCCACAGATTTTAAGGCTAAGAAAGTAATGTATTTATGTTTGATGCAACAAATGTGGTTTTTGCTGGATTTAAGAAGTTAATTAGCCTGGCTGAGCTGCAAAAACTGGAAAAGCAGGTTTTTCCTCCTAGGAGGAGGGCATTCCTCTCAGCAGAAACTCCTCCCTCTCAGCAGAGACTCACTGGGAGATGCTAATTGCGGGTTAGAACAGACTCTTGTCTACAGAAAGAGAGGGAACAATGACAAGCCTTTCAGCCCAGGAAGCGGAGGTGTGAAGGTGGTTGTAAATTTCTCCTGGTAGGAACTCCCCCCCCCCACCCCACCCCCCCAAGGAGGGGGATGCACTGGACTCCCAGGAGAGACAAAGGGGCAGAGCCAAGTGACCCTCTGCTGTTAAGAATGAACAATTAACCATTTTTAAAAAATTCATAACTTGTGATTCAAAGTGGGGAAAAATATAAAAAGGACAGAGTTGTTAATCTAAATTTTGGCTGCACGTGTGAAGAGGCTGTAGAACTGTGTGACATGTTCTGGACAGGAACGGCAATATATGTGGTTTCATGCGAAATGCATTAATGTTAGAATTGTGAAAATGTACACACACATCCCTATGTTAAACGCACACATTTGTGGAAATTTGCATAACATTTGGAAAGTGTGTTCATAGCGAAAAGGACAAAATTCTGTAGGAAGTTGAGGCGAGATCCCACCACTGCGGGGTTTGGAGGAACAGATGCTACATAAAATATGGCATCTTTGTGTGTGATTTGTATAAAGGTGACTAATGTAGAAATGTGTATTTAGTATAAAATCCAATTTTGAGACCAGTGGCTAAAGGGAGGTCTCTGAGGACTGTAAAGCAAACCATAAAATGTGGCCTCATCCGGCCTTATTCCAATCACTCAAATTGCAAGGCAGAGATTTATTTTTTATCCTATCCCAGCTCACAGGGGCAAGCTCAGCTAAGCCGGACCATACACCCATTTTGTGATGTCATTTTAAAGCATAAATGGAGACAGCTGACAACACATAGGGACTCACTGATCCACTGACTTTCCTGATTCCGGCGAAGCACTCTGATCCAGCATTCTACATCCAGCTTTAACATCCTTCCAGATCCAGAGGCCAAGGCTCTTGCCAGCAATAGAGAACTATTGATTTCCAGCCAGGCCCAAATCCTCAAATTCATTCTCTCCACCCAGTGAAGCGCTGTGTGGTGTGAGGAGGCCTTTTGAACCAGTATCCTGAAATCCTCTGTCTTGCCACCACTAGGCTTGCCTGAGGAACTCGCTATCCAGCTGATTCAACTACCCAGAGACTAGGAGGGCAGATCATGTGCAAACCCGGCGACCGGCCTAGCTGATCCAGTACCGTGCCTGATGTGCTGTGTTTTCTAGACCAGACCCAATCCAATGACCAGAGCCGACGGTCCAATTTCATAACTTATCCTGTGAGTATTAATAGGAAGAACTGTGGCTCATAGTATATTTGCAATGTCTTATCCCTATCTCAAACCCATCCTATCTTTCATTCAGAACCAGTATTGTTAGAAGTATCTTTGCGCTGACCCTTTTCTCATCTGAAGAAGTAGAGTTTCCACAGTAGGCGGGTTACACTGATCACGTGACTGTAAGATCCCTTTGTGGTATTCGCTTTTTCATAGTCATCCTCTAGTGTAAGCAACCCATTTGTCATTTTCAAAAGTGCATTTTTGTTTCCATTCTTGCGCCTATCTCGCAAAAATGACTCTTACAAAAACCTCTAACTCCCTCCATTTTTGTGATAGAAACGAAATTTCAACTCCCACTTGTACCTTACATCCGTAGCTATCCATAGAGCCCAAAACCGCAAAACAGTGCGATTCTCCCGTTATCGTGAATATCGCGCAAGGTAAAGTTTGACGCGAATTACAAATCTGAGAAATTTTTACACGTGTGAAATAGCTTTCATTTGTTTCCAACTTGGACTTTAAGATTTCAAATGTTTCCTTGGGACTAAATCATTGCTAGTGATTGTGTGCAACTGTCAAAGTGGCTCCCATAGGAATTTACAACAATTTAAGTATTTTGACCATATTTGGTGCTTTTGCTCAGTCCATTCTAAAGAAGATTTCAAAGCCATTCTGACATCTGAAAAGTCAATTCCGTTTTTCTCGTGAGTTGAAGGGGGAAGGTGGGACTGATATTCTGTTTGATTTGTGCTATTCCTGAATACCTGCTCTCTCCTCACATCTATTTAATGGCCTATTGGAGGGTTGAGGGGTGTTACAGGGGGAACTTCTAACCATAGTGCCATCTGTCCAAACCAACACAAAAGTATTCTTTTCTGTGCTGCATATGTTTTTGGTGCTCATTACTCATTCCTAGTGTATTAAAGACATTATTCAGTGTTCTGTCACCCCATTGGTGACTGTTGTTTACCTATTAATATATTGTGATTAAATCTTAAATACATAAGTAAATATTCACCTTTGCAAACTAGCCTGATTCCTGGTTCAGTGTGACCAGTGGGATGGGGTCTCAGGAGAAGAGTGGATATGAGTGGTATATCATTCAGAATATTGAACTTCTAGACAAAAATAAATAAGGGTTTCAATTATGCACTACATGCTGGGCTTGGCTCGGGGATGTGCCAGATTGAAATCACTTACAGTAAGGAACGCGGCAGGGTTTACTGTCTTGCACCTTACGACATGGATGTGGGGGCTAGACAGTATGATCTCATATGCTGATGCCCTTTGTGTGGCAAGTGTGGACTTGAGCAGTCTAGTATTGCAAAAAGTGAGTGTTCCACGTACAATGTTACTGAGCACCCCATGAAAATTGTGGAGCTTTTTTCAATGGCAAAGGCTGCAGCAGCAAGAATGTGTTTGCAGGCAAACTGTCCCTGCATGACAGAATTGAGTGTGCCACTGTAATATGCTAGTGGCATATGACCCATCGTGCACTTCTGTGTGAGTACTGCTGCCATGAGTGGGAGAACATTTTAGATTCCTGTCTGTAATCTGGGGTGGCAAGGCCAGGTGCTGTTGAAATTACTTCTTTTAAGTCATTGTAACTAGGTGTCATCTCTGGGGTCCGTTCAATTTTGTTGCTCTCTTTCTGGGCCTCCTTGAGGCCCTGTAAAGCCTTGTGTATGCCGCGTAATCGAAGATCCAAGCCCTGCAATAGTTGTACAACCCTAGGAAGGGTTGCATGTCCTTCACTGTGAGTGGTTTGTGAGTGGCGCTGACTGTTGCTGCCCTGTCAGGAATTATAATTATTGTTTTTCCGTCTTTGGAAATGAGCTGCCCTAAGTAAAGCACTTCCAGTTGACAGTATTGGAGTTTTGGCTTATTGACTTTGTACCCTTTTCTTGCTAGCAATTGTAGTAATGTGATGAAGTCCTTTAGAAAGCCTTGCTCCCTGTTGCTGCAGACCAGTACGTCATCTACGTATTGAATTATCATGCTGGGTACTTGCATGTTCCCTAACTCTTCAAGTGGTATCCGGTTGAAGATGCTGGGGCTCTCACAGTACCCCTGGGGCAAACAAGTGTGCTTGTAACGCTTTTCGGCCAGGGTAAAGACTGTTGAGTATTGTGAGTTTGGGTGCAGGAGAACTGAGAAGAATGCATTTTTCAAATCCACGGCAGTGAAATAGGCAGCCTCCTTGGGGATGCTACACAAGATGAATGCCGGGTCGGGAACAAGTGGAAACTCTTTCTGTACAATGTCATTAAGGGATATCAAATCCTGGATCATCTTCCAACTGCCCCGTTGCCTTTTTAATGGGGTATATAGCGGTACTGCATGGTGATGTGGAGGTCACTATGATCCCTTGGTGCAACAGGGCTTGTAGTGTTTCCTGAATCTCTTCCGATGCTTCCCTGGACAGTGGGTACTGTTTCATTTGTGGAAGTACTACTCCTTGTTTAAGTGTTTTTTACAGGGTCACTCCTTTCAACATCCCTACATCCCTACAATGCAAGTGAAACGACCAACAAGACAGCATTTGCCCATCTGTTACTACAGCTGAGGGACTGGTGCTATGGTCGGGCAATCTCATTATTCGCTTGTATGAGAAACCGGAAGGTGTCTCACCCGCTGGTCCCTGTCGATCCCTCTCTCTCTCAGGTGTCCAGGGCACGGCCATTGCCTTTTGATCCAGACCCTCCGGGGTGGACCAATGCGGGAGGATCACCTGGGTGATGGATCCTCTGGGAGTTGGAGTAGGACACCGGATGGTGAGAGGCAGTATCCTCTTTCCTGTAACTCCTTTACCCCATCCTACCCAATGGAATATTTAGAAACTCAACCCCCTGCCCCTTTTCCTCCATGAACACTTTTACATGGACAGCCCGCTCTGGGAGAAAACAGACTCGCACCCGAGCCGTGGACCTGACATGTCACAATACTGTGGTCAGGCGAGGTCAGGTAATTATCGACAATCATTCACACCGGACTTCCATTACACTTCCCCACACGGATAAAAGGCGGAGCACACAAAGCTACAGCAGTTTTGAGTCGGTAGCTCAACGAACAGAGAAAGATGGCCAGGCACGAAAGGTTCATTAGAGGGGCAGCACCCTTGAGATTTTTGGCAGGAAGCAGTTGCTTTCAAGAAACCTCCAAGGCACAAAAAGTTCAACCAGGAAACCAATTTGAAGAGGCCTGCATTGTGTGTCGGAAATACAGAGGGTCGTCAAGCATTATTGACCGAGGCGCGGAGGAGCAATAGATTGTGGTATCGTCCTTGGTTCCAAGAACAAAGAAGCGACAGAGAACACAGCCGGTGAGTTGGGGAGACCGATGCCAGACCAGCCTGTGTTAAAGTCAAGGTTGCAAGTGGCAACATTGTAAACAAGTGCTGGAATGAACATTGTTAAACACGTGTGATGAAAGATGCGAGTGAAGCTAAATTGCTGGTGAATATTTGAACATTAAAAGGGAAGATACAATACCGTTGATGGAGTGGTCCGGCACTGTGAATGGGCTCAGTCGAAGGTCTCTGTACGGTATACTGATAAGAGAAACAAAAGTAGAAGATTGATGTGAAGTGTAAATTGCATTACGTGAATCGAACTGGTCCTGTGACGGTTTAGAAAAAACCCACTGCACATTCGAAAGTCTTCGATTCTGGTATCAAAAGAGGACCTCAGCCTTGACGAGGGGATCCAAGGGCTGAGCTCGAACGAGGGAGACCGTCTTGAATTTGTGAAAGTGAAAACCTTGACAAATGAAAGGAACTTTTGTGTTTTGTTCGTTACATCAGGCCCTCTGCAATTAGAGACTGTCGTTGTGAGAGAGACTTTGGTGGAAGGCCCTGATGCCTATGTGTTGAACTGTTACCTCGTGGCCAAGAAGCCAGAGTGTGAGCGAAACCTGCACGTGCTGTCTTGCACCGTGCTGAAAACATGGGTGAAGCCAGCTGCTCAACTATCCTGACATATCATTTCTTGAACCCTTTTCTTTTGCATACATTGTTATCCCACACCATTTTGTATTTACAAGTAAGGATTGGAAATGGGTTTATTAGTAAAGGCCCTTTTACTTTGACAGACTCCACTAGGGCTGGGTTATTATTTCATGGTCGCAGCCTGCTCCCATCTTTAGATTTAGGTTTAGATAGACCTTCTACCAATCCATTGAATTTCAATAAACACCCTTGATCTGTGATCACTTGTGTCTGCCTTCACTGTTTGATACATGCCTTTCTTACACTTGTCAATCACCCTACAACCTTCAGTGTTCATTGTTGATATTCCTCCCCACTGTTATTGCCGAACCCCTCCAACCTCTACTGCTCCCTATCTATCGACGATTACAGAAACAGATAAAAGATCAGGATGGTAAACAGTATTTGGTGACGGACAATGTGATTGCTGGTTCTGAATGGTGGGCGCTATTCACTTATAACACAATCCGATCTATTTAAAGATTTAAAATGGTTCATTGTAACATAAGCTACTCTTCACAGCAGTTTGAAAAATACTTGTTCTCCAGCATGGGGTCTGGCATGGTTTTGCATGGTCATTAATGTTCCCTGTTGTCAGGCTGGGAATCCTCAGGAAAAAAAAAGCAGTTTTGCCTTAACCTGAAAACTGCTAGTCTCCTCTATAACTAATTACTGTCCTATGGGTCATACTGCCCCCATCAAATGATAGTTGTCTCCCTAAGCTCCAGCCTAGAGGCCATCTTGAGATTTCTACCACATGTTTCAGGTTGGGAGTCCTTTCATCTTGCTCTTCGAGTATTTTCTGTTTTCGGATAAATGTATTTTTTTTCTCTCTGACTTATTACATCATTGATTGACTACCAGCAGCGGGGATGCGTTGCCGGCAAAGATCTGCTTACATCGCCAGTTCTTCACTTCAAGTATTGGAAGGCCATGGCTTGGGCCTACTTCGTGCCTCGAGGTATGTCCAAGGAGAAGAGGAGTCTCTTCAAACTATGAGTGGAATGTGGACTGCGGAATGTCTGTCACGAAGCGGCACCTCAAGTGCCTATATTGCCTGCATCCAGACCACGATGAAGATGAATGCGAGATGTGCCATGGTTTTCCGACAAAGATGAAGGACGGTTATTGCAGGTTGTCTGCTTGGCTCAAGTTGGGGAAGGCCTCTGACTCGGCCTCTGGGCACAGTCGTGCCTCGTCCAGAACTGGTCCCATGAGCCTGCTCTCTCTGAAAAGAGGTTTGAGGTCCTTTGAGGATGCCCCTTCCCAGGAGACCCAAAAGAAGGCTAAGCACCATGCTACTGATCCCACCTGGGTCGTCATGGCTGCGGTGCCCAGTTTGGGAAGGTAACGTTACCCTCCTCCATCGCCATCCACGGTGAACCTGCCGGTGATGGTGATACCTTCTTCAAGCAAGTCATTCACCCTCTCAAAGCATAGATCTTTGTCCAGGGACAAGGCTACGAAGGAGATATCTTCGGCCCATCGAAGGCCCTGTGGATGGCCTCATCGTCCTCCAAAACCACATCTTCGACGACTACGTCTGCCAAGGCTTCTACCTAGTCGAGGACCACTCTCCGTCAACGATGGCATCTGTAGCCAGCCCGTCGGCGGCCATCATTGCTTTGTCGAATGGAGACTCAATTACTACCGTGGTTTCTGTGGTCAAGACAACAGCGACACCATGAGTGGCCCTGCCTCTGCGGCCTCCTGTGCCTTCTGAAGCAGCAGCTGTTCCGCTCTCAACCACGGAGGAGACTCCCGGTGGGGTGCAGGTCCCCACCATTTCAGCATTCTTGAAGGATTTGGGCAGGACCAGGGAGCTGCTGCTGCCTACAGAGTTTCTCCCCAACCCGGCAAGGTTTTCTCCACAATTTATGCATGCTCGGACAATGACCACTTGCCCGAGGATTATTACTCTGTCTACTAGGGAGGCCTTGGCACCATGTCCCAGGAGGGATCGCCACTAAGGAGGTCGGATCTGCTGTTTGAGCCTCCAAGGCGTGCTAGCCCATAGCCGTAGCCAGAAGCTCCTTTTGCGCCTCAGCCAGCGCCTAGGGACATGTTGCAGGACATCCTTACCCTCCACACCTTGGTGTTGGAAATCCAGCAGAGGCTGCCAGCTACCCCGGTGCAGGGTCCGGTCCGCAGCCCTTCTGGACCAGTGGCTAGAAGTCCACCCTGGCCTAGTCCACCAAGGCCAAAGTGCCCAGCTAGCCCTGCCAGGCTGAAGCACATCCTAGCCCCCCGATGTACAGTCCAAGGTGGTGGACATGCCTTTTAATGGGGACAATTTGTTTAGAAAGGCTGTGGACGAGACGCTTCAATTGATTAAGACTGACACAGAGATGATATGTTCTCTTGGGACACTGAGACAGAGGAGACCATCATCCTTTAGTTCCTCAAGCGGGAAATAAGGCAGTTCCTCCACGGGGAGGTACCCTATCGCCAGCCCTCTCGCTCTACCACCGAGGAAGCTTACAGGGGCCGCTCTCAAGCCTTCAGCAGCAGAGGTCAGCATTGTTGTCACCCGCAGGCAAAGACACAGATGCCCAAGCAGGCCTGAACCTACCGTGGATCCGGGTCCCCACTTTTGCACCCCAGTGGGCGGCAGGCTAGCAAACTTTGTCGACCAGTGGAAGTCCATCACCATGGACAAATGAGTGCTGGGCGTTCTTCATCAAGGGCACACCTTGCAGTTCCAAAACAGGTGCCCATGAATTCCTCCTATGGCGTGTCAAGAACTGCACATGGCTGAACTGCTGCAGGAGGTTCAGTCCATGTTACGGAAAGGGGCAATAAAGCTGGTCTCTCAGCGCCTCCAGAGCACCAGAGTGTACTCCGGATACTTTCTGGTGCAGAAGAAGTCGGGAGGGTGGCGGCCGATCCTAGGCCTACCACGGCTCAACAAATTCTTAATCTCCTCGAAGTTCAGGATGTTCCCGTTGCAGCATGTGCTCGACCAGCTTGAAGAAGGGCATTTCCTAGCAACTTTAGACCTGGAGGACGCCTGCTTTCACCTCCCCATTCACCCAAAACATCAGAAGTTCCTGAGATTTGTGGTCGGCACTGAGGGTGTTCATGAAATGCTTAGCCCCAGTGGCGGCGCATCTACGTCTCAAGAGCATCCCCTTCTACCCTCATCTGGATGACTGGCTCATCCACTCCTGCTCTCACGCAATGGCAAACGAGCACACAGCAGAGAAGGTGCAGCGCCTGTTATCGGCGTAAACCGGGACAGTATGAGCCATCAAGTCATTGTTGGGCATGATGCTTCCTGCATCCACCTCGTTCACTTTTGCAGGCTTCAGATGAGGCCTCTTTAGAAGTCACTAGACGCACAGTGGCTGCAGGTCACAGGCACCTGGGCAAACGAGATTGCCCTCACTCAGGAGTTCCGGCAAGCTCTACAGCGGTGGGAAGTGTTCCCGCACCTCACGCAAGGAGCTCCCTTTCAGATCCCACCAACCAGGCAACAGTCGCCACAGATGCCTCCCTGGAGGGGTTGGGGGTGGGCCACATCAAGCAGTCGCATGCCAGAGGCCTTTGGCTCCCGGAGGAAAAGGACCTTCACATCAACCTCCTGGAGCTCTGGTCAGTCTTCTGGGCCCTTGCATTCCTGCTTGAACTGCGGGGGAAGGTGGCAAGAATCTTTACGGACAACACCACCACCATGTTCTACATCGAGAAGCAGAGCGGGACACGCTCCCCGGTGCTCTCCCTGAAACCAAAGTCCCAGTGGCACTGGGCCATTCTTCAGGGCATGTTCCCTGTCCCATTTCATCTGGCAGGCACCACGAACACCATTGTAGGCTCGCTCATCAAAGAGCTCCAGTCCTGCCACGAGTGGGAGCTTCGTCAGGATCAAGCATTCCTTCTCTTCTGCAAGTGAGGTCAACCACAGATTGACCTCTTTGTGACGGAAGCCAACTCCAAGTGCCAGAGGTTCCCTCAGCCAAGGAGCCTGTGGGATGCCTTTCATTCGCATGGGAGGGGCTTTTGCTGTACGCATTCCCGCCAATTCCGTTACGTGTGATCAACACACTCCGACAATGTCATTTCAGGATGATGCGCATCGCTCCGGTGTGGCCTCTGCAGATTTGGAACACAGACCTGCTCCATCTGTCGGCAGCCCTGTGCATCCGACTGCCTCCATTTCCCAATCTTTTCCCCAGAGAAGACTGGACAATATTGCACCACGACCTGGCTCCTGCAGCCCTAGAGTTTGGGCATTATTCCCTGCCGCTAGAGTGCAAGAAGATCCTGGCCAAGGCCAGAGCTTCCTATACGTTGTCATGCTATGGCCACAAATGCAAACGCTTTAAAGTGTAGTGCAGGACTCAGAAGATCACACTGCTGTGAATCACAGCTCTGCAGCGCCTTCTGTATCTGCTTTCTCTGGCCGAGGCTGGCCTGGCTCACACATTTATCAAGGTGCTTCTGGCTACCATATCCCGTTATACCAGGGCGCCGGGTAAGAACTCCCTGTGGTTGGACATGCTCGTCAAGGAGTTTCTTAAATGCCTCTTCAGGACTTTCCCACCAGTGAAGGCTACTGCTCCAGCTTGGGAGCTCAACATGGTTTTGATAAGGGTCATTGGTGCCCCTAATGAATCAAGCCCTTTTGAGGTTTCTCTCGTGGAAGACGACTTTCCTAGTGACTATCACCATGTCTAGGTGGGTCGGGGACATAGAGATCTTCTCCTGCAAGCAGCTGTACCTGTCCTTCCATGCTACAAAGGTGGAGTTGCGGACCCACCCCACCTTTAAGCCGAAGGTTACTTCAGAATTCCACCTCAACAAGCTTTTAGTTCTGCCAATCTTCATCCTGAATCCTTATGCACTGGTGTAAAAGGATGTTGCATTTTCTGGACATTGCTTGTTCCCTGATGTTTTATGTGGCATGCATGAAGGACTTTTGGAAGACATCTCAACTCTTTGTGAATTCTGGACCTTTGAATCATGGGAAGGCCCTGTCTAAGGCTTCCATATCCAGGTGACTTTCTGGCTGCATCATGCTTCCAGGCCGTCTGAGAGCCCATTCCACCAGAACTATTGCAGCAATGAGTGTTTTTCTCTGGTGTTCCCCTGCTCGACATCTGCAGAGCTGCTACGTGGAGGTCCACTCACACCTTCTTGAGATTCTTTGTCGACAGGGATTCCAGGGAGGAGTCCCGAGTCGGCCAAGCAGTGCTATGCAAACGTTGAGGTGAGTCTGTTCCAGGGGTAAGTGTATTGCTTCTGTTGAGCCATGCCACCTCCTGTGGTTGTGTATATGTACTGCTGTGTAATCGTATTCAGGAGTATGTGAATCCATGCCAGACTCCATGCTGGAGAAGTAACAAGTTAATTACCTGTAACTCTTGTTCTCCAGCTTGGGTCTGGCATGGATTTGCATGCAAACCCTCCCTCCTTTCTCTCTGTGGCTCATTTTGGTTCATACTGCCACTTTACAAGTGGGAGACGACTGTCATTGGATGGGGGCAGTATGACCCAGAGGACAGTGATTGGGTATAGAGAAGTCCAGCAGTTTTCATGCTGAAGCAAAACCGCTTTTCTTTTCTACAGAGGATGTCCAGCCTGACGATGGGGAATATTCATGAGCATGTGAATCCATGCGAGCCCCATGCTGGAGAACAGGAGTTATCAGTAAGTACATTGTTCCTTTTCAAAACAATAAAAAATGATATTTCTTTATGGAACAATTTTATAAATACATTTAGCAAAACATTGGCTTTACATTTTGTACAAGTATAAAAAGAAGTTTTTTTTTTAACAACTTTATTTATATTTGCACACAGGTTATGCACGTACATTTATACCATTCGATTTATCAAGCATAAATACATATACAGGTCAATTCACTTCAGTGTTCAGGCTTTCGAGGTCTGCCAGTTCCGCCAGATATTGTTTATATCGGGACCATGTGTTTCTGGGTCTACAGGAGGGCATAACTGAGTCTATGTAAAGTTCTTCAGTATTGTTCACCCACACCATATCTCTGTTCCAGTCTTCTAATGTGGGTAATTGCACATTCTTCCATCTCATTACAATGACCCTTTTCGCTATTAGCAGGCTTAGATTCAATAGTTTCCGCCATGTCGGGTCCATTTTCCCTTCTGCCCCCAACATGCAGATCCGTGGTGTCCATTTCACCGGTTGGTCTGCCATCTTATCCACTGCTCCACAAACCCCTGACCAGTATTGACTCAATTTAGCACAGTCCCATAGCATGTGAAATATGTTCGCGTTCTCAGAGTTACATCTCGGGCAGGTACCGCCGAGGTGGGATATATTTGCTTGAGTCTGGATGGTGTGTAATGTGTCCTATGGACTATTTTATAATTAATCAGTTTGAATCGTGAATTACAAGATATCCATTTGGTCATTGCGCAAATCCGGGACCATTCCTGGTCTTCTATCGACTGCCCCAGGTCGTGTTATCACTTGCCCTTAGCCGCGCGAGTCACCGCTGGGCGTGTTTGCAGTATGGTTTTGTAGAGAGTGGAGGCAGTTATTTTCTGGGTCCCTCCCGTGAATATATAACCTAGTGCCATATTTATCTCAGGTTCCTTCGGGAATGTTGGGTACCTATGTTGTGTGAAGGCTGCCACCCTATGGTATTTTTGCTTACGTGTATTTGTGTTTCCTACCACATCTTTAATGTCCTCCCATTGGAGAAAGCTATGATCTGGGAACAACTGTCCCCACTGGGTGACACCTCTAGCACTCCAGTGCATTACCATTTCACTCTCGATAGTGAAGGGTGTGTGTGGATCCCCCCATATTGGCATACTCGGATGGTATAGCTTACTGGCTCTGTATAAGTCAACAATTCTGGACCATGCCGTGATGGTAACCCTGGAAGGGTTTGTCGTGTTGTACTGTTTAGGGGTGGGCTTTGTTATCCCATGCAGAGCCAGTATCGCCTCGTGCTCCCTCAGTGTGGGGGGTGGAGGGGCGGGGTTGAGAAAGCATGTGGCCCACCCAGCCACATGGTGTGCCTGCGCTGCTAGGTAGTATAGTTTCATATCTGGTGCCTTCAGTCCGCCTCTGGAGTGTGTGTCTGTTAATACCCTCCAACTCAGTCTGGGATGCACTCCTCATACAAATGTTATGCAGGCGCTGTTAATTCTAGAGAACAGGGCGCGGCCTGGCCATACTGGCACCGTGCTAAAAAGGTAGAAAAGCTTCGGCAATATTACCATTTTTATCAAGGCTATCCTCCCGGCCAACGATATGGGTAACACATTCCAGCGGTTCATCTTGGCGCACAGTGCATCAGCGAGTGTCGTGTAGTTCAGCGCACAGGACAGTTGGGGTGTTCTGGCTATATGAGCTCCTAAATAAACAATATGTACTGGGTTCCATAAAAGACTGTGTAGGTTTTGGGGTTGTGTGGTGTTGTCTGTGAGCGGGAATATCTCAGATTTATTGGGATTAAGGCGCAACCCTGAGTACTCTCCGAACCTTCCCACTTCTGCCAGCACTCTGCCAAGTGTGCGATCCGGATTCTTAAGATATAGTAAAATGTCGTCCGCATATAGCGTTATAATTTGGAGCTTGCCCTCAAGCATTAGCCCAAACGTGCTGTAACATGACCTAAGTATGTCTGCTAGAGGTTCTATCACCAGCGCAAAGAGTAATGGGGAGAGTGGGCAACCCTGTCCGGTGCCACCCAACAATTCCAGTATGTCTGTGAGGGATCCATTGACTCTAATCCTGGCACAGGGTCTTGTATATAGTATCCGGATCCATTTTATGAATTTTGGACCGAACCCATAGTTCCTTAGCACTCCAAAGAGAAAGGGCCAGGAGACTGTGTCAAGCGCCTTCCTCATGTCAAGGGAGACAGCTATTCCCTGAGTGGCCTGGGGTATCGTGGCTATTATTTGGTGATATCTTCTTATATTTGTTGCTGTGGATCTACCCAGTATAAAACCAGCTTGGTCCTCATGAACCATATATGACATCAATGGTGTGAGTCTGGTCGCTAGTATTTTTGCTAGGATTTTTGCATCAGTATTTATCAAGGACAGTGGTCGGTACGATCCACATTCTCCAGGAGGTTTCCCTGATTTAAGTAAAAGTGTGATTATTGCTTCTCTAGTAGATTCTGGGAGTTCACCCTTATCTAGTGCTTCCGTCCAGACAGCATGCAGCCTGGGAGCCAGCAGCTGACTGAATTCTTTGTAGAATTCAGCTCCCAGCCCATCAGAGCCCGGGGCTTTCCCGTTGGGGAGGGCTTTTATTGCTGCACCTATTTCCGCCACTGTTATAGGTTCCTCCAGCGATTCCCTAGTTGCATCCGCTATAAGCTTTGTCGGTATCTGAGAGAGGTATTGTTCTATCTCAGCCTCTGTGACAGAGCACTGGGGGGAGTATAGTTCTTTATAGAACGTGTAGAATGTTTCGCTCAGTATCTCCTGATCTGTGGACATCGTGCCATATGTTAATTGAATACAAGGTATGTTCTTGGGGCCTCTTTCCCCGCGCACCATTCTGGCTAATAGTTTCCCCGGGCGTTCCCCTTCTCCATATCTACGCGCCACCGTGGGTCTGTCAAAGTATCTGATCTCTTGGTCTGCTGCTTCTCTAAACTCATCTAGCTTAGTCTTTATTTCTGTACCCAGATGGGGGGAGGAGGACAGAGCATATTGGGTTTGCAGTGATGTTAGTTGTGCTTCTAGCCTAGCCATTCTAGCCCGAATGTCCTTGAGAATTCCCCCCTCTATGGATATCGACTGACCTCTTAAGCATACCTTAAATGCCTGCCATAGTGTAGCCTGACTTGATACCGAGTGTTCATTGATCTCGAAGTATTCCTGTATGTATTGCGCCATAGTGTCTTTATATACAAGATCCCTTAGGGCCGCCGGTTTGAATCTCCAAGGTGGTCGGTCCCTGATCTTGTCCGGGATTTGCAAAGTCAATTTTATCGGAGAATTATCTGAGTAGGTCCTGGGGTGTATATGTGTATCTGTTACCCATGCCATGCTGTCTGTGTCTATCAGCCATAGGTCTATTCTGGAGTGTGTGTCGTGGACGGTGGAGTAGTACATGTATTCTTTCCTGCCGGGGTTTAGTGTTCTCCAGACGTCCTTTAACTGTAGATCTGCCATGTGTGTAAGTATTGTCTGTGCTGCCCTGGTTAGTGTTCTATTTTGTGTTGATGAGCAATCTAATTGTACATCCAGAATTGTGTTGATGTCTCCCCCGCATAGCACCCGGGCCGTAGGGTATCTCGCTAGCTTTTCAAATACTGAGGAGTAGAAGTCTGGATGGTCAATATTTGGTCCATATATATTGAGGAATACTATTTCCCTGTCATAGAGCTTACCATGCAGCAAAACGAACCTCCCATCTGGGTCACATTCGGCCTTCATACAGACGAACGGCAGCGCTTTATGTATTAGTATTGCAGCCCCTCTCGCTCTGCTAGAGTAAGTTGTGAAATATTGGGGAGTCCCCCAATTTGGTATCAGCTGTTCGCCCTGTCTGGGTCCTGTGTGGGTCTCCTGGAGGAAGATTATCCTAGCGGCCTGTCTATTAAAATAGGCCATAATCTTCCTTTTCTTGATCTTGGAGCCCAGACCCCTTACATTCCAACTCAGCACATTAATACCACCATTGTCCCGTTTAGCCATTATCTATGGGGAGCTTGTATGTGTCTTTACACCAAAGTAGCTCTGCTTTATGCTCAAGTTTATCTGTGCCTAGAACCTGTGTCCTTTTTGTGTTACCAACCTTCTCATAACAAAAACCCAACTTCCCCATATCAGTCCCGCCCACCCTCAGTCCCCCAAACTTCAACTGTGCCTTTTTTCCCCCCTACCCTCCCAACAACAATGTGAGCACCTGCTACAGGGGGGGCTTCTGCGTCTCCAGTGCCCAAGCCATTATCGTGTACGGGTGTTACCTCCAGTTCAGGCTTGTTACTCATTTATTCTGATGTTTTTGGATGAACGCTTTCCATGTGGTTTGAGCCCTGGGTTACATCTCCTACAGTGTGGGGCTCCCAAGGAAGCCTATGTCTTTGCCATTCCTTCCGCCTTCTTGTACGCCGCAGTGGCTGTCTTGCCCTATGAACGTTTCGACAGCTCTTCTTTCAGGTTTGTCCATTATTTGGGGGGATATGTGTCTCTATGAAGCTCGCGGCCTCTTTCGGGAATGTGAAGAAGTATGATTTATTTTGATGTTGAATTTTGAGCTTTGCGGGGTAGAGCATTGCATATTGTACTATATCTCACGTAGCATTTTCTTGATTCCTGAGAATAGCTTTCTCTCCTGTTGAACCGCCAAGGTGAAGTCCGGAAAGATGCGTATAGTGTTGGCTTCCCATTTCAGTTCTTGTTTTTCCCTAGCTGTTTTTAGGATCAGGTCTCTATCCCTGTAGTTTAGTATGCGTGCTATAATGGGTCTAGGGTATGCTCCGGGTTTCGGCTTTGGAGCTAGAGACCTGTGTGCTCTTTCCACCATAAACACAGGCGCCCATCCGGGCTCCCCCAGTAGTGTGTGCAGAAGGTCCTCCACTGCTTTCTCCATTGATCCTTTAATAGCCCCCTCCGGAACACCAATAATACTGACATTATTTCTTCGGGATCTTGCTTCCAAATCTTCACACTTGGATTTTACTGTCCCTAGCCCGATGGCCATCATTGACACCGTTGTCTTCAGGGCTTCCACAGCGTCCTCTGTGCCTGATATTCTTGTTTCAGCCTCTGTCATGCGAGCTGTTGTTTTGTCGAGTTGCGTTTTCTGTCAACGCTGCAAAACCTTGCTGCATAGCTTGGAAAACAGCCTGAGGATCCATCATGGAGGCAGAGGGAATCTGTTCCGTCTGTGCGGGCATTTCTCCCTCCCTTTCAGGCTCGGTATCTTTCTGCATTGTGGTCGTAAACTTATCAATAGTCCCTCTGCTCCTTTTATGGCCAAAGTTTTTGGGCATCGTTCCGGGTCTGGAGCGTGTATTCGGAGGAGTGCCCTTTCCTATAGACGCCTTCGCCAATCGCTTCGTAGTTGCACTATATTTCTGAGGCCAGGTCAAGATGGATGGACGGGCGGGGACCCGATCCCCCAGCACTCCCTCCAACCGGTGGTGGATTAAGCGGGGCAGGAGGGGCCCGCTCGGCTCTCCTCAGCCCCTGTTCACACGTTCCAACGTTCAGTTGTATATGGTGGAGCAGAATATGTTCGTTGGGGGTTGGACGCCCGCCCCTCTCGTTGTCTCCTGCAGCCTCAGAACCGCCCACGAGCAGAGCGGAGGGCACGGCGCCCCGCACCGGGTTTCGGCCCAGGCCCGAGCCCGGCTTACCTTCGCCGCCGTGGGCCGATGGGCTGGGGGAAGGGCGATTCCTCCCTTCACATGTGTCGCTGCTGTGGTGTTGGCGGATGGGGTCTGCAGGCACCCAACGAGGACCGGAGCGCCCGCGATTCTCCCTCTCTGGGCCGGCGGCCCCGACCATTACTGCCACTGCTCGAGTTGTTCCGGCGCCGGGCTCCTCCCTCCCCTTCACGGCAGGCACGCCTCTCGCCGCCTCGAGGTACTCCTGGGTCCACAACTCGGCTCTCGCTTCACCGTTCGGGCCCGAATTTCACGTGGGCTGTCCAGAGGTATAGTTACACGTTCTGTGTAAGAATCGCACCAAACCGGAGTGAATAAATGGATTATTTAGACTTTTCGGCCCTGGACACTACCAGAGCTCACACGGAAGCTGCCATTTCCGTCCGTGCGCAACAGCGCCCCCCCAAGTATAAAAAGAAGTTAAGAATTTCTCTATACATTTCTATATTTTGGTGAATAATGAAACAAGTAACTTGAATTAAAGTTTATGGTACAACATGCCTTACTGCTCCTTATCTTAAAGAATTCATTTATTTTTATGGCTCACACCACAAATATAGCTATGCCCAGGCATTTGAATAATAACAATGATTGTGTTTAAACCAGTACTTAAGCATGTGTTTTGTTTCGGGGCACAACTAGTATGTTATGTTGTTTTATGTTATGCTGATTGGTATTTGTAAATCACATATCTGTAGTCCGGCATCTATCATCCCCAATGAGCCAGTGCAAGTTGCAGCTTTAATCCCAAATATGTTGGCACTGTGGGGTGCGGCCACGGATGGTGGCAACAGTGGTGGGGAGATGCTCGCCCAGTGCTTCACGGCCGTGCTTGAAAATATTTGGGCACTGACACTTATTTTTGTAATAATTAAGCAGTGCATGCATCGCTTGGCTGTGATCACCCTTTTGTTCTGGCTCAGTTTCGAAAGGTTCAATTTGTTGACACAGCTTCTTTCATTTCATGCAACAGCCACATGTATTTTCTTTCCATTGCATGGCATCATTTGGCCTTGGACGTCTGCTTACATTCACAGTAATTTGGTAAAATGGGCCTATACACACTGATATTAACGCTATGTATGGTGATCCATTCTTGTATGAAATGTAAATCATATTAGTGATATTGTAACCATATTGTTCTTCATGTACCGAGGAACAATGCTATGTGATGGCACTTCCTGTTTTGTCAAGGGGTGAAAAGCCATGGGACATCCCTTCCTGTGATGTCACTTGGGGCGGGGTAAAATGACATCACTTCCGGATATGTCATCAGAGGCCAAGGGTTGTGTGATGTCACTTCCGCTACCCCATACTTTCAGTATATAAAAGCACAGCGGATGACCGCTAGGGGGCGCGTACTGACATGGTTGCATGAAGACACTGCTCCGATAACACCAGTTGGGCCTTCTGTAGCTTGTTCTGCCCCCGGTGGAGAAGGAACTGCCTGGCGCCCCTGGCGCACTGATGGTGTTGTAAGCAGAGACCCCCCCCCCAAAGTTGACCTAGAGCTGGGGGTTGGGAAGGTGTCCCGGGACGACAGTGCCAAAGCGGAGAGTGAATCCAGGCCTTGGCACCAGTGGCGTAGAAGATCCAGATGTCCCCGCTGGGGAGGAGGGACATTGAGGGCGTAGTAACCCCCTGGAGCCCCGGAGCAACAGCCGGTGCCCATCTGGTGACCCTGGTCGCCCCCACGCACCTGAGGATGGAGAAGGCGGAGTTCGGAGCCAGGGCATCAGCACCCTTGAGCAACCTGGGAACCCTCAGTCGGGACCGAGCGGAGCAACAAGGCCGTGGGGCGCAGCCTGATGAGCCTGCACTTGTAGGCTTGCAGCGAGAGTGGGAACCCACAACAGACTCCAACCAACTACAGGAGTGGAATCAGTGTCGCCGCTCCAGTGCCCACGACAAGACAGTTGCCTCCAGCGTGTGGACGACTGGTGGAAGGGAAGGCACCCAGAAGATCTTCGGCCCTACACCCCATCAATGAGCAGTCAGAAAAGGTGAGCAGACTGGTGGAGGAGGGACGCGACAAGCCCATGCCTCGGTGGGTAACGCGTCGCTGAGAGCTCGGGGGACAAGGGGATTTTTACTTATGAGGACGACCTGGCCCAGTGGGTGAAACGGATTGGCAAAAACCCTCCACACGATACCGAGGGACGAACCCCCCCCCCACCGTGACCCCCCTCTGAGACGCACTTCAACAGGTGGTTCTAGCCACCACGCAGTTTTCTTCACTCCCGCCGTGCTTGGGGGGTCTAGGGGGAATTAAAACTGCGTACAAATGAAGGAGGCTTCATGGGAGCTGACCAGGGGTAAGCCCGGAGGCCACACCAGAACTGCGTACAGGGGTCAATGGGGGAGACGGAGCACGTACAAGGGAGAAGCCACACCGGGAGTGGGGGCAAGCGGGCCGGCGGGGGCGGATACCTGAGACACTTTCCACAGGGCATCCAAGAGTGAGGCCTTAGCACCGACCCATCCTGTACGGCTGAGCTGAGAGGCCTCATAGCGGGAGGAGTGCTATGGAGGGACACAACACAGGACTCGGGAGACGCCCACTGAAGTGACTCCCTGCTGTTTTGGAGCCAAACTCAGTCCCCAGAGCCAGGGCAGCCTCAGAAGTTGCAGGAAGCGTGGTGTTGCCCTGAAATTGCAACGGGACATCACCACACCGAAATTGAGGGCAATTAACAAACAGGTTAGTTGTGATTTCTCGTCGCCGGTGCCATAGACCGCCACAGGGGAAAAACGCCCTACACCTGGGGACATCAACAGCGTTTTATGACCCCATCGGAGGAGGGGGGCGCTCCACTTTGAGCACACAGTGCAAATATATAACACAAAGTTGGCCCAAGACCGGTGCTCGCCCAAGAATTAGAGAGAGACTGGGCGGGAACACCTGCACCCATATTGGGCCTTAGACCCTCTGGGAGACCGACACTAAAAACCAGGCTGGGACGCCCAGCCCCCACAAAGATACAAGGAGCAGAGTAACATGCCCCTCGCACTCAGTGGCACTTGGACCCAAGAGACAGGGAACCATACCCTGTTAGTGCACCCAGGAATCGCCCTGGAGGTGAAGCGGGGACAAGCCACTGCAACTCGTAAGACCCCATCAGGGATCCACGCCCTGCAGCGCTTCCGACGGCCTCTGCGGACTGACCAGGGGGAGACCCCCTCCACCTCCCAAGAAATGGCATTGGTGCTTGTCTTGACAAGGGACAACCTGAAGGAAATATTCCAAGAGATTAAAGCCATAAGGGCAGATATCCAAGCCTCAATCTGCGACCTTAAGGGCAGGATTGACAAACTGGAGGACAAAATGGACGGTCTTGAGCACAACCACCTGCAAATGGATGTCCTTGACATGAAATTTGAGGCACATTTGGCCGACTTGGAACTGAGGGAGAGGACACACTACTGAAGTTGTGGACGACTTGGAAAATAGGGAGAACCGCAATAACCTACGGATTCTCGGAGTAAGTGAACAGAAGGGGGAGTCACCGACAGAAGTTGGACGAAAAGTGCAGGGCTTGATAAATCAACTGTTCGCACTAGAAGGGGGCAAAGAAGTGCAGCTGGAAAGAGCTCACAGAGGTGGAGGAGGGTGGGGCAGGGGCCTAAGGGCCTCAGATACAGAGAGAAGATGGAAGTTCTAGAAAAAGCAAAACGTCAGAGAAGCTTCCTCTATGAAGGTGACACCATCAAGGTGTTCCAGGATCTCTCAGCCCTGACTTTGGCTCGTCGTAGTGAATGCCGATCGCTCACACAATGGCTCTCCAACAAGGACATCAATAGAGCTGGTCTTTCCACCTTTGCGCTGACTTTTGAACGTGGAGAAGTGGACTACCGAGTGACCAGTGGGAAGGAAGCCCTCCAGGTGCACCAGGTCATTAAAAGTGAAGAAGAAACTGGGGACTCCAAGGGGGCTGGGGCGGTGCTCCTGGAGCAATGGTGGAGGCCCTTGGGCCCACAGGCCACAAAGAAGATCCAAGGCGGCAGAAAATTTAAGAAGCTAAACACCCCTCCCCGCAAAGAGAAGGGGAATGAGAAATGATAAGAGGAGAATTCATGTCCGACAAATTTTGGGGGTTTCAAAGTGCATTCTTCCCGCCGGGGGGGGGGTGTGGACCAAGGGTGGAGCAGAGTTTTTCTTCCTTAGTGGCACATCCTTGGGTGGGCATCTCCCAAAAGGTGAAGTTTAAGGGGGACGGAGTGGGTGTGGGGGTCAGAGGATTTGGGAATTAACACATGCAAAGGTACGCTTGGAGCGGAAAGGGGGGATAATGTACCTCATGGTACCGAGTGGTCAGGAGGAGAGAAGGTGGCTTTGAATGGTGATCCCTAATGCTATAGGCCGGGTTGAGGTTCTCAAGGTAGGCTCTCGGAATGTGAAGGGCCTCAATTCCCCCACAAAACACTCTTTGCTGGGTAGAAAACTGAGCAACTGCAACCGAGACGTACTCCTGTTACAAGAGACCTGAACGGTGCAATTGGAAGAGAGACGCATCCCATGAGCTCACATTGGGCAAGTCTTCTGGGCCTCGGGACCCTCTGAAAAGGGAGGAGTGGGGATCTTACTGAACCGGAGGTTTAGGCTCTCTGAACCGTGATCTGGGGTCGAACGGATGGGAGGGTACTGGTGGTCTCGGGGTCTGTTGACAACACTAGGGTTACCATAGTGTCCATCTATTGCCCAAATACTGGACAAATGCAGTTCTTGAAAGAAGCCATGGGGGAGATTAGGGACAGGCCAGAGGGCCTCCTTATCATAGGGGGGGATTTTAATATGTGGGCAGACAGGGAAATGGGCAACAGTGGCGGGCATATCCCTACAAGGGAGCAGGGGGGGGCGCAGCAAATGGAGGCTTCGCTGACTGCATGTGGAACTAAGAGCTAGTTAATGTCTGGAGGGATTCCAACCCAGCCCTGAGGGGTTACACATTCTATTCTCCGGTCCACAGCATCAGAACAAGAATAGATTACCTCTTCATGGAACAACAGTATGTCAATGGGGTGGGCACCTGTGAACACTCTCTGATCAGCTCGTCTGATTATGACCTGGTACAGGTGGGAGTAGTCCTGGCTGGTTTGAAACTCAGGGAGTCCCTCTGGTGATGTAACAACCTCCTCCTCAGAGACACTGTCTTTGCAGAGAAAGTGAGGGAGGCCATTCAAGAATTTTTCTCAATCAACGATACGGGAAGTTGAAAGGGGAATGTTATGGGATGCCGCAAAAGCAACATGCAGGGGCCTTATCAGGGAAGGGGCCACCAAGAAAAGGATCAGGACCCTGCTGTCCAGAAACTTTAAAGGGGAAATCCGCCTATTGGAGAAAGTAGAGGGTAAGAATGTGGGGGAGAGGGAGGAAGATCTTAGGGTGAGTTGGGAAGAGTATTCACCAGCCTCCAATATTTGAAGCAAATATATTATGAGAAGGGGGACAAAGCGGACACTCTACTGGCAGCAAAACGCAGAGGCCAGAGAGCGGAGAGGTGGGTTTCAGGGATCCGAGAAGGGGGTCAGAGGCTTTCGGAGGCAGGGGCAGAGGCAGGGGCCTTTGCAGCATTCTATGAAAGATTATATGGAAAGGAAAGGGGCTTTGATGAAGATATGCTAGGAAATACCTTGCATGAGTGACACTCCTGAAACTTGGACCCGGGGAGAGTCTAGAACTAGATAAACCGATCACACGTGAGGAGGTGTTGAAAGTGATATCGGGCCTAAAGCTGGGGAAAGCACTCTGGGAGGATGGCTTCACGGCAGGTTCTATGAGACCTTTGCAGGACCTTTAGCGTGTCATTTGGCTGCCCTATTCATAGGTATTATGACCACAGGGATGGTTGGCAAGGCGCAAACCACTGTTATCCCTAAGACGGACAAAGACCCCACAGACTGTAAATCCTATAAACCCATCTCTCTGCTCAAAGTGGACACAAAACCTTTCACAAGGATATTGGCCACGAGAATCAAGGGCCTTATGCCGCGACTTATCCATTCAGATGAAGTAGTTTTTTTTTTTTTTTTAAACATATTTTTATTGTTTTCATAGATAGTATAACGGGAAACAATACCCAACCTTCCCATCCCACCCCCCCACCCACCCCGTTCGGAAGAGAAGTCCATGTTCAAATGTCCTCGGTATCGATTAAGAAGTGAAGAAATCTGTTATTTTTATATTGTGCGGGCACCACTGTGCCATATAGTCTGATTGGAGATATTCTAGTACTCCTCCCTATTCTTTTGTGAAGGCGCCTTGTGTTCCTTGGATATTGTGTGTTATCTTTTCCATGGTCATTTGGGACCAGACCTTATATAGCCATCTGTATAGCAATGGTGGATCTTTCTTCTTCCATCCCTGTGCGATCGTGGCCCAGGCCGCTATGACTAGGCTCATGAGACTCATCCATTGCGCCTTAGTGAGTGTTTTGGCATGATGTCCTTTAAGTCCGCAAAGCCAGAGTTTTTCTGGGAATCGTTCTGCTTCTGGATATATCTTCTTTAGTTTGGATATTACTTCTGTCCAGAAGCCTTTGACCTTTGGGCAGTCCCACCAAATGTGTCTCCATGTGCCTACATCAGTGCAGCCTCTCCAGCAGCGGTTTGATGTATGTGGGAACATGCTATATAGCCTCTCTGGGGTGTAGTGCCATTGTGTAATAATTTTAGTCCACATTTCTCTGGTTTGGGCAACTCGGGTTAATTTGGGGATATCGGCCCATAGCGACTGCCACTGTCGTGGTGTGATGTCTTCTCCCAGTGTTTTTTCCCATTTTTTCATATATGCCCACTTTGTCTTCCTCCTGTGTATTTATGAACTTGTAGAGAGTGGAGACTAGTTTTTTGTCTCCTGAGTTGGTAAGGAGAAACTTCTCAAAGGCGGTAAGTTCCCTCGTCGCTGCGTGTGTTATCTCGGGTGAGGACAGCCAGTGTCTGAGCTGTTCGTATTTATATCTATCCGCATTTGTGAGGTTCCATAGTGTTTTGCAGTCGGTGAAGGATCTCAACTCCTTGTCCACGAACATTTCCCCAATTTTTCTACAACCCGCTTCCTCCCAGTTCTGGTAAGCGCCTTGCTCTGTCCCTGGTGGGAACTGCGGATTCCTGCAGATTGGAGTGAACGGGGCCAGAGCGGTGGTAATGTGCCCTTTCCGTGTTTGCCCGTCCCAGGCGTTCAATGTGGCCTTCATGGTCTCGCTGATGCGCAGGTTCGGGTGCCTATGCTGCTTTGACTTCCACAGCAAGTCCTCCAATGATGTTCTTGTGACCGCTCTGTCCTGGGTCACCCAGATCGTTCGCTGATTGTCTCCCAACCATTCTTTCAGGATCCAAAGTTGTGCCGCTTGGTAGTAGTTCTTAAAGTGAGGGAGCTCCAGACCCCCCTCTTTGGTGTGAGACGTGAGAACTGATCTGGCTACTCTGGGGGGGTTCCTATTCCAAATGAACGACGAGCCTGACTTTGCCAGTGCCCTGAAAAAGGAATCTGGGATCACGATCGGGAGGGATTGGAAGTGATATAGCAGTTTAGGGAGGGTGTTCATTTTTATCGACTGGATTCTTCCCCACCAAGAAATATTTAGGGGGCACCACCGCTCTAGCTCTTTTTGTATTCTTGCCAGGAGTTGGGGGTAATTTCTTTTATATAGTGCCTCTACCTTCTGTGTGAGAGTTATACCCAAATATTTTATGCCTTCATCTGCGACATTTAGGCCCAATTGCCCTGCTTCTCTATTCAGTGTTTCTCTGTTCCCGGTTAGGAGTAACATTTCTGACTTTTTTTGTTTATTTTTAGGCCCGATACATCCCCGAATGACTCTAGTAGGTGGAATGCTGCGGGGATGGACTGGGATGGGTGTTCGAGTGCCAGTAGCATGTGATCTGCGTAGGCAATTACCTTATGTTTACCCGCCATCTCGATTCCCTTGATTTGGTCCGATTCTCTAATTTTAATTAGTAGTGGTTCTAGGAACAGCGCATATAGAAGTGGCGATAGAGGGCAGCCTTGTTTCGTTCCCCTAGAGATTTCCACCCTCTCCGTGACCACCCCATTTACCGCTATTCTAGCCGATGGGGAGGAGTAGTTGGCCTTGATCATATTAATATATTGGTTCCCGAATCCCATATGTGCCATGGTTTTGAAGAGCATTGACCACTCTACCCGGTCAAAGGATTTTTCTGCATCTAAAGATAATAAAACTGCAGGGGTGAGGGTTATGTTAATTTTTTTCTGTTAGGTGAACTAGCCTTCTTGTGTTGTCGTGTGTCTGCCTCCCTGGTATGAAACCCGATTGGTCCGGATTAATTAAGGAGGGAAGCAGTGGGGAAAGCCTGGCAGCCATGATTTTTGTGTATATTTTTGAGTCTAAATTGATCAGGGCAATCGGTCTGTATGAGCTTGGGAGGGTGGGGACTTTCCCTTGTTTGTGGAACACCAGTATTTTAGCTTCATTCATGGATGGAGTAATATTCCCACTATCTCTAAAGGTGTTTAGCAATCTAGTGAGGAAGGGGGTGAGGAGGTCTTCATATTTTTTGTAAAATGGGGCAGTAAAGCCATCCGGGCCTGTTTGTTGAGTGGGAGATCTTTTATTGCCTTCTTCACTTCACTTTCCGTTATCTGGGCCTCCAGTTCCATTCTGGCGTTTTCAGGTATTTTTTTAAAAGGGGATCAATGTCAGAAATCTGTTTTGGTCTGCCTCATCTGGGTGTTCAGTAGCATAAAGGCTCTGGTAGAACTCCCTGAACGTGTCTCCTATCTCTTCGGTACGCGTCAGCAGATCCCCTTGTGCGTTTTTAATGTTCCGGATGGTCATTGTTTTTCGCTTTGACGAGTGTAATCGGGCTAGATATCGGTCTGCCTTGTTAGCTTTTATATAGTATCTCTGTTTGAGGTATAAGAGGGATCTCTGGGCTTTCTTGCTACGGAGGAGTTCAAGTTGCCCCTCTGTGTGTTTAAGTGACCTTTTTAAGTTCCTGGTGGGGTTTGCCAGTAGTTCTTCCCGGATTTTGGACAGCTTCTTTTCCAGTTCCGTTTCCCACTGCTGTGATTGTTTATCCCTCGCTGCTTTGAGGGCTATTAAGTAGCCCCTGATTACTGCCTTGAACGCCTCCCACACCGTACTCAGGGCAGTCTCCCCTGTATCGTTATGTTCGAAGAATTCTGTGATCTTGTCTCTAATGGATTCTCCCATCACTGGGTCTGACAGTATCTCCTGTGGGAGTTGCCACCTCCAGATTCCTTTCTCTTTCTTTGGGGTCGACAGATCCATCCAGAGGGGTGCGTGGTCAGACAGAGAGATGGGTCCCAGTTCCATGTTTTGTATTTTACCCAAGTTCCCCACTGACACCCAGAAGTAGTCAATTCTTGACATCGTATTATGGACGTGTGAGTAATATGTGTATCCCCTAGTTTGACCTTTGTGTTCTCTCCATGCGTCGCACAATGCCATACCCTCTATCCGTCGTTTAAGTCGTTCCGACGGGGCGCCTTGGTGGTGGGGCCCACCCGTGCTCCTGTCAATCTGGGGGTACCAGGCCATATTAAAGTCCCCTCCTATGATTATTTCACCTTTCGCATACTCCTCCAGCCTCTCCATCATGTCTCTCAGGAAGCCGTCTTGGCCCGTGTTTAAGGCATATATGGAGGCTAGTGTCAGTGTGGCATTGTGGAGTTTGATATTGGCAAAGGTGAACCTTCCTTCTTTGTCGGAAAGTTTGTCGATCAGGCTTGCTTCCAGACCCTCCTTAACTACAATCATCACCCCCGCTCTCTTCTCCGCTGCGTTGGATTGTGCCAGTATTTCATAGCCTCTGAGGCGAATTTTCCCCCTATCCTGTGCTTTGATGTGTGTCTCCTGGAGCAGTAGCACTTCAGCCTTTTCCTTCCTTAACATGTTCTCCACTTTTTTCCGTTTCACGGGGGAGTTCAGACCCCTTACATTTAAAGTTACGAATCTTATCTTTCCCATTTCAGATGCCCTTTCTGGGTGTTCCTTTCGCCCGAGTTGAACATTCCCCTCTCTCTTCCGGAACAGCCCCCCACCCACCCCTCCCCCCCCAAACTGTAAGATTGTCCCCAACCATTAACTTTATTCAAACTTGTGCGCCCGAGGAGGGCCAGGGTACCTAAGGTAGCTCTGGCATTCCACCTATCGCTCCCTGCCCTCTGTAGACTCGAGGCTAACAGTGCGGGGAGTCCTGAACCCCACGTCATCCCTTGGCCTTGATGTTCCGGTTCCACACCGGACCTGCTGAGTCTGTTCAGTCCGGGTTCCATCATTGGGTACTGTTCCGCATTGAGTGTTCAGCCTCTGGGCACCGAGTATCTTGAGCTGTGGATTCACGTCTGTTCGATTGTTTTATTTGACACTTCCATTCCCCTTCCTCGCCGTTTCCTTTTCTGGCGGACCCATTCCCAACCCCCTGGTCTGCTCTGCCGCCCCCCCACCTCCTTTCGTTTTTGGTTGATGGCTCATCTGTCTGGATGTCCATGATGCTCAGCCCCTCTTCCATGGTGGTCACCCTCCTTTGCTGACCCTCCCAGTCGAACAGTAGACCGAAAGGGAATGTCCATTTATATTTTCTCTCTCTTGACCAGTTCTCGAGTGAGTGGGGCCATTTCTCTTCTTTTCTGGAGTGTTATGGCAGATATGTCTTGAAACAGCTGAATTTCCACCCCGTTCATCCTGATTTGTTCTAGCTGCCTCGCTCTCCATAGTATGAGTTCTTTTTGCGGGTAGGAGGATAGAGCTGCCAACACGTCTCTGGGTCTCTCCCCTGGTGCCCCAGTGCGCTTTTGGCCCACTCTATGGATGCAATCTATCCCCACTGCCTCCGAGTCTTGTGCTTCTATGATATCTCTAAAGACCTCCTGCACCGCTTTCCGTAGATCTCTGTCCGTGACCGATTCTGGCATATTTTTAATGTGTATGTTCGATCTGCGGGAAAAACAAAAAGAAGTAGAACTGCTACCTTCCAGGTTTATACCCAATTTTTATCAGTAAATGAAACAAATGAAAGTGGGGGAGCCTGGTATAATTATACTAATGGATTAAATCCCTAAATTAGTAACCCATGAGGTCTGTCCAGAAAGAAGAAAGGTCAAATAAGGAAACTCACACGTGTCAAAGGTTGTGAACATACAAGGTTTATATTAAAACAGAAAAACATCAAAGAAACACAATTTGAAAACAATATGTATGAGACAAATTACAATAATCTAGACAACGAATAACTTGGTGGGGTACATGAGAAAATCAAGAAAATGCCCATTCAGGCCTTTTAGTGTTTGCTGAATGGAGAGTATTTAGGCGTGAAATATTCACAAATGATTGTATGGTTCTGAGTTTTAGAACATGCTCCATCTAGGATACATGTGGGAATCGAAAAGATTTATTAGACCTGTAGCTATATAGGTCCTGGAGTTACTTAGGGAGATGCTTCTATACAAGGAAGCATCTCATCTTGCAGGTGCCAACGTGGCAGGGGGAACTGGGTCAGCTTGTGAAATACAAATGCTGGCCTAAGGATGTTGGTAAAATAAGTACTAATCAGACATATGGATCAATACAGCCCCCTTGCACATAGTACACGTTTCGGCGGAAAAATTATCCCATTTGGAAATGCTTCTGAGGGATACATTTTGTTCTACGTGAACCGCCTTCATCAGGGCGAGTGGGTGGCCCCTGTAGCAAGAAGATAAAAATAAAGAAAAAAAAAGGAAAAAACAAAAGGAGAGAATCAAAGTCAAATCCTTATATATCGAGACCCTAATTCTTTCTGGACATCACTGGGTTAAATTAGTAACAACAATTAAATTGTGCAACGAACCGAATGTTCGAATTCATAAGAAACCTAAGTTTAGTAGGTGGGCAATCCTAAAAATCAATTACGTAAATGCAAGAGATTGCAACTGTAATCTGTCTGTGGTGGTTGGAAGACATGCCTAACTCACCACAGAAACCTTGAGGTTAATCTCACTGGGAGGCAGGCACTCCTTGTGGGCCGGACCAGTCAAACTGCACCGTGTGTTGCTTGGTTGATGAGAAAGTGGCTGGAATTTAGTCCACAAAAATGGATAATGCAGGGAACATCATTCTGTGCAGAAAAAGCAAGAGACAAAACAGTGTCATAGCACTATCAATTGCGTGTGCTAAAGAAAGCTAAATGGGTTCTGTAAGGTGTGCTGGGTTAGGAGAATCCTAAAGCAAAGAAGGAGAGGAGTATGTTTGTATTGGTGGTGTAGTATCTGTTCGTCCCCATGTAGGGACGTTACGTATATGAGCATAGGCGGTACCTGGGCTGGAGGTAGCTAACACCCTAGGTGTGTGGATGTCGCTCATACAGATGTGTGAGGCGGGACTTCATTTGTGCCAGCACCCGGCCTGGAGCAGACAGTAGCCGTCCCAGGCCGGTTGCTAGTAGCTCCTATGCGTATGGGCGGCAAGAGCACTTGGCGCCCGATCCGAATATTGTGGTCATGTGGTGAGCTAATAGCTAAGGCACAAAATTTAAATAAATACCTGTGGAGTGATGCTGAAGGCACTCCCAACTTGGTGCCTGTCTGAACGTAAGTCTCCAGATATCCCAGGCGGTGCTGGAGTGAGCGCTCAAGCGAGCGATGCTTGTAGTCTGGTGGGCTTCTGCAGACTGAAAGCATTCGTCTTGTGGGCGTGTTTATAACATCCTGGAGGTGTGTGGGAGCTGACCAATCAGCTCGTAGAACGTGTTGTGTCCTGATTGGTGGATGCATCAGGAATGCGGAACCGACTATAGAAAATCCGTTGTGTGAACGGGCGGAGTTACCTACTGGGGCCGGTGCTGGGAGTTCGAGAGAGGAAAGACAGAGAGTGGCGTGGAGTCCGAATTGGCCCGGATGGAAATGCCCTGTGCTGTCACTGTACTGCGCTGACGAAGGTACAGGGAGAGGGCGCCGGGCGTCCATTTTTGCAAAAATGACTCAGGTGGGTCAGAGTGGGCCGGTACTCCAATCGAGGCAGGCCAGAGTCCGCCTGATTGATTGCCCGTGTCACGTTAAATGATCCGGGGGCGCTGCATGTGGGTGCACCCTGTTGTTAAAAAACTGGACGGCGTGGTCAAAAGGTGTCATACCCCGGGGGAGAGCTCTAATGGTGGAGCAGGGTATGGAGTAGAGTTTTTTTTTGTATGAGAATTAGAGGTAATTAAGACACGTGAGTGTCTGCTAACTGTGCGCTGGTAAGTGGCCAGCGTGGCATAGTTGGCAAAATTCGTAGATCAAGTATCTTCATTTATGTCTCTGATGAGTGTTTCTCTGGGAAATGCACGGGTAGAGAGTGTAGGGCGGACCATTCTCTCCCTTTTAATATGGGAAAATTTGTTGTTCATTAAGGCCATGTTGTACCGAGTCCAGTCTGTGGATCCACCTACATTCAAGGTCTAAGAGTCTGCCTTGGATGTTGGGGCCATGGCGCACTCTTTCAAGGACCCACCATTTGATGTCTTGGGTGGTGTGCTTTTTGTCCATGTAGTGTTGTACCAAAGGTGATATGAGATTTTTACACCTGATCCGTGACCGGTGTTCAGAAATCTGTGTGCCAATATTGCGCATGGTTTGCCCGACATAGCGTAACTTGCAAGGACATTCTATGCAATAAACCACTTGGTTGGTTTTGCAATTAGAAATGTCTTTAAGAGCCCAGGTTTTTTGTCCCACTTGGAAATGTTGTATTTTGGACGTAAATTGACAAACCGAGCAGGACCCACATGGGTAGTGTCCTTTTAGTGGTCTTAAGTTCCACAAATTGCTTTGAGATGGTCTCTTGATATACATTGAGTGCACTAAGTGCTCTCTGATGTTCCGTGCTCTCTTGAATGCAAATCGGGGTGTTTGTTGATCAGGGAGACATAGTCTGGCAATGGGCCAGTACTTGTGAATGATCTGTTTGACCTGGAAAGCATGCTGGCCGTGTGTTATCACGCATGTGATTTGGTCTTGAGATTCCTCTCTAATTTTGGGGGTAAGGAGTGAATCCCGGCAGGTAAAGCGTGCCCTCTTCAAAGATCTGGACACCAGCTTCCTGGGGTAGCCCCTTTCCAGCAGTCTCTTGCTTAGTAACTCAGCATCATGGTAGAAGTCATTTAGGGCTGTGCAGTTCCTACGCAAACGGAGGAATTGTCCGTATGGTAAGTTTTCTTTAATGTGCTTAGGGTGGTCACTCTGGAAATGGAGGAGGGTGTTACGGTCAGTTGGTTTGCGAAAAGTATTGCAAATTAATCTACCCTGATTGTATCCAATCATCAGGTCCAAAAAATTGATCCTGGTATCACTGTGTTCCATTGTAAATTGTATGTCTGTGCTGCAAGTGTTCAGCCAGACAGAAAAGTTTTGTAATGTGTCCTCTGTTCCTTCCCATAAGCAAATAACGTCATCAATATATCGGCGCCATTGTTTAATATTGTTTTTCCAAGGGTTGATCGTATTATGGATAAAATTCTTTTCAAATTTGGCCATAAATAAGATGGCCAAACTTGGGGCAAATGCCGCCCCCATGGCTGTCCCCTTAATTTGCAAGTAAAACTGTTTGTCAAATTCAAAGAAATTCTTACAGAGGGCAAGTGTCATTAGTTCAATGATGAATTCGGGTGGAGCCTTAGTCTCTCTATTAGTTTCAACAAGATATTCATATACGCAATCAATCGCGGCTTGTTGAGGAATGCTGGTATATAACGACTTGATGTCAAGAGTCACTAACAAATTTTTTTGAGGGTCAAATTCTAAATTTTCGAACATCTGAATTGTGTGCATTGTGTCTCTAATATAAGATTCTGTGGTGATGCTGATAGGTTTGAGGAAATAGTCCACAAACTTGCATAGTGGCTCTAGAATGGATCCGCACCCTGACACAATGGGTCTGCCGGGAGGGTTGGTGGAGTTTTTGTGGATCTTGGGTAGTGCGTATAGGCAGGGAGTTCTGCCTCCTGTAGTGGTCAGAAAATCAGATTCCTTCTCCGTAATCCAATCTCTTTCAAGAGCAAAGGAGACCATTTCAGCCGTCAGGTCCTTCGTGGGATCTTTTTTTTAAAAGTTTGTAGCTTTGTGTATCGTTGAGAAGGTCCATAACCATGTGGAAATATTGTTCAGAGTGCATTATAACAATTCCGCCCCCTTTGTCGGCGGGTTTGATAACTAACTCAGATTTTTTAGCTAGTGTATCTAGGGCTTCTCTTTCTGCTCGTGTAATATTTTGTTGTCTGTGGTTATGATTTCTTTTGCTCAGGCTTCTGAGGTCACGTAATACGCATCTTTCAAAAGTGAGAAGGTCCGAAGGGACTTGGTTCTCAGAGGGTGAGAAAGAAGACTTGGGATGTAGCCCTGTGTCATTTGGATCTTCATTTGTTTCATGTTCGTTAAAAAAGGTACGTAATCTGACGGTCCGTAAGAACCAACGTATCTCCATCTCGGTGTTATACCAATCTGTGTTTCCGGATGGTACAAATGATAAACCCTTCGTAAGGACTGAAATTTGTGTGGCAGTTAGTTGGGCATTAGCTAAATTGAAAATGGGTAAGTCCTGGTCGGCCGTATGGTTTATCTCCTCCGTCGTCTCGGACGTCTGTATTGGCCTTGGAAACCTGGATTCCAAGGTGGAGGGCCCCATCTGCCCCCTCCTCGTCCTAAAAAAGGGGGTTGGAAGGGTGGTGGTGGATAGTTATGTGGTTGGGCTTGGCCAAATGGGTTAAATGGGTACGGGTTATAGTTAGGGTTAGAGTTCCCACTGGATGAGCTACTGCTTGATCCGGAGAAGGATACCCCCCTTCTTTTGGCTTTCTGATTGCCTGATTGTATTCCTCCTAATTGGTTCGATTTATTGCAATATCCTTCTGTGGTATAAGGATAAATTAATTCTGTTTTAAATTCTTGAATGTCTTTCTGTAGTTTATTAGTTTTTTTATTCACAGTATTTGTTTTGAAAATGGCAAATTGTTTGTTAATTGCTTCGATTTGATTTTTGGCGTCTATAATGAGTGTGCTATTTGCAAATTTTCTCTCTTCGTCATCCAGTGTCTTTTGTAGTTCCAAACTGACTCTTTGTGCTGTTGTGATTGTTAGGACCATTAGGTCCCTGCTACACTTGGTTGCAATGTGGCTAAAGTTCGTGGTGTATTCTTTGTCCTCAAGGAACAAGCAAGGTTCATTCCTAACAACTAGTCCCGTAGGGATGATACTAGCTCGTAGATACTCCTTCAGGAAGTGTCCGTGTAATTCAGTCCTAAACACCTTTTTTTTTAGTTTCAGGAGATCGTCTCCTGTGCTGGTGGGGGGCCCAGATATATTGGGCCCAGTAGGATCAAAAAAAGATGGTCCTGATAATAGGTCTGATGTCTGTTCCTCTGTATAGCTTAAAGTGGCCCTTTCTGCCATTATATGTGCCTAATTTGCTGTATGATGGCCTAGTGGGGAGTGCCCACCCTCTCAGGTAGAGATTCTGTATACCTATGAGTCAAGGTGAGGAATTGCCCAAATTCTTGTGCACTGGACAAGGAATATTTCTAGGGCAGTGCTCGCAAGGGTAATAGTATAGCCAAATTAATTTGGTCGGTCTTAAGGATTGTATACCCAACGTCACCGAACCGAAAGAAACAACCTAGGGTTGTCTAAATAGCAATATATATTCTAAGGGCTTCGGTGTGCCCAGGGTGACAAGTAGCAGACTCAGGCATCAAAGATGCAAAAACAAAAAGAAGTAGAACTGCTACCTTCCAGGTTTATACCCAATTTTTATCAGTAAATGAAACAAATGAAAGTGGGGGAGCCTGGTATAATTATACTAATGGATTAAATCCCTAAGTTAGTAGCCCATGAGGTCTGTCCAGAAAGAAGAAAGGTCAAATAAGGAAACTCACACGTGTCAAAGGTTGTGAACATACAAGGTTTATATTAAAACAGAAAAACATCAAAGAAACACAATTTGAAAACAATATGTATGAGACAAATTACAATAATCTAGACAACGAATAACTTGGTGGGGTACATGAGAAAATCAAGAAAATGCCCATTCAGGCCTTTTAGTGTTTGCTGAATGGAGAGTATTTAGGCGTGAAATATTCACAAATGATTGTATGGTTCTGAGTTTTAGAACATGCTCCATCTATGATACATGTGGGAATCGAAAAGATTTATTAGACCTGTAGCTATATAGGTCCTGGAGTTACTTAGGGAGATGCTTCTATACAAGGAAGCATCTCATCTTGCAGGTGCCAACGTGGCAGGGGGAACTGGGTCAGCTTGTGAAATACAAATGCTGGCCTAAGGATGTTGGTAAAATAAGTACTAATCAGACATATGGATCAATACAGCCCCCTTGCACATAGTACACGTTTCGGCGGAAAAATTATCCCATTTGGAAATGCTTCTGAGGGATACATTTTGTTCTACGTGAACCGCCTTCATCAGGGCGAGTGGGTGGCCCCTGTAGCAAGAAGATAAAAATAAAGAAAAAAAAAAGGAAAAAACAAAAGGAGAGAATCAAAGTCAAATCCTTATATATCGAGACCCTAATTCTTTCTGGACATCACTGGGTTAAATTAGTAACAACAATTAAATTGTGCAACGAACCGAATGTTCAAATTCATAAGAAACCTAAGTTTAGTAGGTGGGCAATCCTAAAAATCAATTACGTAAATGCAAGAGATTGCAACTGTAATCTGTCTGTGGTGGTTGGAAGACATGCCTAACTCACCACAGAAACCTTGAGGTTAATCTCACTGGGAGGCAGGCACTCCTTGTGGGCCGGACCAGTCAAACCGCACCGTGTGTTGCTTGGTTGATGAGAAAGTGGCTGGAATTTAGTCCACAAAAATGGATAATGCAGGGAACATCATTCTGTGCAGAAAAAGCAAGAGACAAAACAGTGTCATAGCACTATCAATTGCGTGTGCTAAAGAAAGCTAAATGGGTTCTGTAAGGTGTGCTGGGTTAGGAGAATCCTAAAGCAAAGAAGGAGAGGAGTATGTTTGTATTGGTGGTGTAGTATCTGTTCGTCCCCATGTAGGGACGTTACGTATATGAGCATAGGCGGTACCTGGGCTGGAGGTAGCTAACACCTTAGGTGTGTGGATGTCGCTCATACAGATGTGTGAGGCGGGACTTCATTTGTGCCAGCACCCGGCCTGAAGCAGACAGTAGCCGTCCCAGGCCGGTTGCTAGTAGCTCCTATGCGTATGGGCGGCAAGAGCCCTTGGCGCCCGATCCGAATATTGTGGTCATGTGGTGGGCTAATAGCTAAGGCACAAAATTTAAATAAATACCTGTGGAGTGATGCTGAAGGCACTCCCAACTTGGTGCCTGTCTGAACGTAAGTCTCCAGATATCCCAGGCGGTGCTGGAGTGAGCGCTCAAGCGAGCGATGCTTGTAGTCTGGTGGGCTTCTGCAGACTGAAAGCATTCGTCTGTGTGGGCGTGTTTATAACGTCCTGGAGGTGTGTGGGAGCTGACCAATCAGCTCGTAGAACGTGTTGTGTCCTGATTGGTGGCTGCATCAGGAATGCGGAACCGACTATAGAAAATCCGCTGTGTGAACGGGCGGAGTTACCTACTGGGGCCGGTGCTGGGAGTTCGAGAGAGGAAAGACAGAGAGTGGCGTGGAGTCCGAATTGGCCCGGATGGAAATGCCCGGTGCTGTCACTGTACTGCGCTGACGAAGGTACAGGGAGAGGGCACCGGGCATCCATTTTTGCAAAAATGACTCAGGTGGGTCAGAGTGGGCCGGTACTCCAATCGAGGCAGGCCAGAGTCCGCCTGATTGATTGCCCGTGTCACGTTAAATGATCGGGGGGCGCTGCATGTGGGTGCACCCTGTTGTTCAAAAACTGGACGGTGTGGTCAAAAGGTGTCATACCCCGGGGGAGAGCTCTAATGGTGGAGCAGGGTATGGAGTAGAGTTTTTTGTATGAGAATTAGAGGTAATTAAGACACGTGAGTGTCTGCTAACTGTGCGCTGGTAAGTGGCCAGAGTGGCATAGTTGGCAAAATTCGTAGATCAAGTATCTTCATTTATGTCTCTGATGAGTGTTTCTCTGGGAAATGCACGGGTAGAGAGTGTAGGGCGGACCATTCTCTCCCTTTTAATATGGGAAAATTTGTTGTTCATTAAGGCCATGTTGTACCGAGTCTAGTCTGTGGATCCACCTGCATTCAAGGTCTAAGAGTCTGCCTTGGATGTTGGGGCCATGGCGCACTCTTTCAAGGACCCACCATTTGATGTCTTGGGTGGCTTTTTGTCCATGTAGTGTTGTACCAAAGGTGATATGAGATTTTTACACCTGATCCGTGACCGGTGTTCAGAAATCCGTGTGCCAATATTGCGCATGGTTTGCCCGACATAGCGTAACTTGCAAGGACATTCTATGCAATAAACCACTTGGTTGGTTTTGCAATTAGAAATGTCTTTAAGAGCCCAGGTTTTTTGTCCCACTTGGAAATGATACCCACAGACGATCACCGCCGCGATTCTCGTCCGTGACTATCCCTCTCTGTTCGATGGCTGTACCTTGTCAGCCTGAGCGGTGACCCTGGGACGGGCCTGCTTGCTACATGCGTCGATTTGTGCCGTTGGTGATTTTTTTTGGGGGGGGGGATTGACTCTCCCTTTTGCGCTTCTTTGTCCCCTGTCCAGTTCTGTCGTGCAAAGAAGGGGGGGGAATGGGCCCCCCTTGTTGTGGCTATCTCGTCAGGGAGTCCTGCGGTTCCCGCCTGTTCTGGCCTTGTGGGGGGATGCGGGATTCCCCCTAGCGCACTCTGGGTCCGCCCGCCGCTTCGCCGGGGGGGGGAGATCTAGTGGTTGGGGGGGCTCACCTTCCAGTCCACCGGGCCGGGGACTACTGCTGGTGCCCCTCAGCTCTGGGCATCGGGCTGGGTTCGATGCATCTCTTACTGCTCCCCCGCTCCCTCCGCGCGCCGTTTCCACCTCGCCAGGCCGCCTACTCTCTGTTCGTCTCTGTGGGCGCTGCTGTGCTGGGGTTCACTCCCACCCGGGCAGTCCGTGCCACCAGCCTCTTCTGTACCCTGCCCTGGGCCGCGTCGGATGGATCGTTGGCGCGGTGGGGGGAGGGGAGATTCCTCTCCGCAGTGTCTCTGGATGTCAGGGCTCGGGGAGACTTCTTCCGTGTGCGTCCCGTGTCTTTGGACGATATTCGGTGCCGGATGTAGGATCTGCCACCCTCCGGAACGTTGCTAATTACGGTGCTGCTGAAAGGCCCGGCGGGAGCAAGTCTCACTCACGTCTCCCTGCTCCGGCGGCCATCTTGGAATCGATCAAGTGGGTTTTATCCAAGGCAGACAGGGGGCAGACACCCTGTGTAAGACACTCCATCTCATGAGAATAGCTTCAGGAGAAGAAGGGAACCCAGTATTGGTGGCCAAAGATGCAGATAAAACCTTTGACTGGGTGGACTGGGGTTTCCTTAATGGGGTACTCAATAAATTCGGTTTCGGGGTCCAAATGGGCATTCAGGCCATATACGAAGGCCCACTGGCCATAGTCACAGTGAATGGGAGGCTATCCTGGGCATTTTTCCTACAGAGGGGTATGAGACAGGGGTGCCCTCTATCACCTTGCTCTTTGCCCTGACGATGGAAATATTGGCAGAATATTTTAGGAGGTCCCCGGTGGTGGAGAGCATTAAGGTGGGTGATGGGGAATTCAAACTGGGACTCCACGCAGACAATGTTATGCTCCACCTGAGACACCCCATCCAGTCCATTCCTGCTGCCATGAGAGTGATCAGAGACTTTGGGTTGTACTCAGGGTACAAGGTGAATATCAACAAGTCAGTGGTTTTCCCATTCGCCCCTGACTCAGCCAGAAAGATAGAGGAAATAGAGCCCCTGGGTTTACAGATCCAGCTGGAAGGGGTGAAGTATCTTGGGATCAACATTATTCGTCTGGGTCGCGACCTGGGCTAGGCCAACTACTCCCCTACCCCCCCCCTGTTCAATAGGTTGTTTTCCGACATGGAGACTTGGGGAAAGGGGCAACTCTTGTGGCTGGGAAGATCGAATGCGATAAAGATGAACCTTCTCCCAAGGGTATTATACCTATTTCAAATGCTCCCTACCAGTGCACCTGAAGAACTCCTGAAAGAGGCTAAGCAGCGCATTACGAGCTTTCTCTGGCCAGGTAAAAAGCCCAGGGTAGGCTATGAGACGCTCATTCTGCTGAAGGAAAGCGGGGGTGGGCTTGCCAGACTTGATGACATATTATAGGGCCGCACATTGGTCCCACACTTGAGGGAGGATCCAGACAAACAGTGGGTATTCCTTGAAATACAACACCTGCTTCCGGCAACGGTGGGGGAATGGCTCTGGGTCCCCAGGAACCTCCTCCCGAGACGCATAAGAGATCTCCCGATTCTGGGGGTACACCGGGAAGTCATGGCTATGGAGAGAAGGGGGGGAAGGAATCGCCACCTGGCCCTCCCTAATGAGCCATATCTGTGCACCACCGGTCAGAAATGACATATCTGAGGTTGAGCTCTATCAGTCCTGGTTTGAAGCAGACCTCAACAGGGTGGGCCAACTGGTACAAAATGGGGGAATTCATAAATATTCAGAAGCTAGAGGAGGCACTGGATATAGGTAGTCTGTCAGTACTGTTATGTCTCAGGCTCAAGTGGATATTTATGTCCGAAGAATGGAAGGGGCGCGTTCAGAGGGAACTCACCCCAGTGGAGAGAGTGCTCGATGGGCATGCAGACATGAAAGGCCTTATGTCACTCCTCTACAGGGTGCTACTAGAACCCAAGGTGAGGGCCACCTTGGGATTCCGTGCACGATGGGAGAGAGACCTGGGTATGAAGACGGGGGACAACATGTGGCAGAAAATGTGTAGGCGAGCATTCAAGACCTCATCTCATGCCAGTATAAGTTGCAAGCGATAAAGTTACTCCATCGATGGCAATACAACCCAGTACGCCTCTGTAGAATGTTCCCAATGGTGGATCCACAATGTTGGCATGTTGTGTGGAGCCAGGGCTGACTTCTGGCTCATGTGGTGGGACTGCCCTGGGTCAGGGTGTACTGGTCCGAGGTTCTGAGTTGGATCAGGGACACGGTAGAGGGAATATATGTCCTGGACCCCTTGTTGGTACTCTTTGGGTTGGAAAGGTGCGACGACAGGTGGAATGTGCCACCGCCCCTGGTCCATTTTCTTTTGTTAGCGGCACAGGCCTGCAGGGCCAGACACTGGAAAAGGGGACACCTTCCCACGGTCCGGGAATGGTCCACCACAGCTAAGGACATATAACTTATGGAGAAGCTCTCTGCAGCAATCCACGGGAGTAGCTCCACGGTGGAGACAGAATGGTTACAGTTCAATAAAGGGGAGGGGGTGACGAGCGACTTTGAGAGGGGAACCGGGCCAGCCTGTCTATACAAAGTGCAGGAAAGGAATGCCACATTCCCCATGGGGGTAAAGACAGTATTATTACAGTTCACTCGGCCAAGGACTCACTTGTGGGAGCATGGTTCAATCCTTCTGCTGCCTAATATGTAAAATCGAATTAAAAGAAATGTACAAAAAAAGCACAGCCGAGAAGAGCCTGTCTGATAAATCTCCTATTAGTCATTGTTTGATTACAGGTTGTTGCTGTTCACAATGTGAAGGAAATGTCCAGTGCCACAAACAAGGCAAACACGTTTTTGTCATGGAATAGTCATGCTTCCAAGGTTTAAATCAGACATTTACTTTGTGATTTATTTTAAGCACTGATTGAAATGCCTGTTGGGTGATTTAAAGTACTCATATGCAATCTCAATGCTAAATAACAGACTTTGGGGCGAATTACGAGTTTGGTGATATCTTGGCGGTAAATCCACTGAGATAGCACTGAATTAATATCGTTACTGCCAGTTGTTCTGGCAGTATCACTGCTGGATTTCAAGTGGTAGTGTTAGTCCCTATTTATCCATGAGGGATTTCGGCAAAATTACTGTGGCAGTAATTTGGCTGAAATTTGGCTAAAAGGTTTGGAGGTTTACTTCCAGCTCATTGCTGAAGGCGAATCCTCCAATTTACTGCCAAACCCATAGTTAGACGGTGCGTTAATGCAGCGGTATACGGTATTACTGCCACATTTTACTGCATCGGCCCAACTTATGAGGCACATTAACATTTAATAGACCCTGCCAATGAGCAGACAATAGAGTTACTCTCATCCTTCATTGTTCTGATTGTCTGTTGCTGCTCAAAATGGACTGGAAAATAATCACAGTAATTCTAGCCTACTCGCAGCATGCTGAGGAAGTCTACTTGGGACATTTTATGACTGCACTCCCACCTCAGGGCTCCCTTGTCCTCTAAGTGCACCTCCTGATAAATGCGGCTCCCTAGAATAGGCAGTAAGCATGTAGCTAAAATGAAACACTGGAAAGAAAGCGTTCTAACTTAGTGATGTTTTATGGCCTGTATCGAATAAAACCGAAATCTGGAAACCCTGTAAGTCAGTTAAACTGCTTTCCTAAGTCCCTGTGCACTTATGTTTAATCACGTGGAACGTTGCGTGCCCTCCTTATGATGGTGTTACTGTTCAAACAATGGACTTCCCATTCTCTAAATATATCAGAGAAACCATCCACCAAGGTAGACATTGGTGGTTATCTCTGAACATCATGAAATATGCCTATAAACTGCCCTCTGTTTTTCATAATACACAAATAGTAGACATTAAGCAAAGCCATTTAATGTATGCAACCTGTTAATAACTGAAGAAAGTTCTCAATAAGCAAGTATGCAGCTTGTTGGGCTTTTTTTAATCTTAGGCTAGAGTGGGGAAACACTGGTGACTCCCTGGCTGCAGTCTCGGGGTTGTGGTTCCTCTGCAACCCAGATTAATGTGGATCTCCAAGGCCTTCATCCTCAAGGTACTTAGTGATCCTGCTCAAAACAACCCACTGAAGGACCTTAAATAATGGGGAAGGAGGGAAACTAGGGGATAGTTTCCCAGGAAGTTTGGTTGAGCAGAGGGTTTCTTCTAAAGGGGTAGAAAAGTTGCCAATTTGAAGGAGGCAAGGAAGAGTCCAGCATGGGAGGAGGCGGGAGAGGTTAAAGAGCTCAGAGAAAAGGGCAGGTGATTGACACAAAGCGTTTGACCCTTTGAGGAATAAATGGCTCAAAAGGCATGAAGATGAGTTGAGGCTGTGTAGGATGGGTTTTAATTCGATAGAAGAGGCAGGGGGAAGTAGTTGAGAGTAGAAGGAATAGGGGGAGGAGGTGGTGTTGAACGATTGATGGTGGGGAGGGTGAGGAGGATTGCGAGTGTAACAAATTTAGAGGAAAAGTAGTATGCAAAGCCATTCGCAGGGAGGGAGAAGGCAATATACATCGGCTTGAGAGGTGTGTGCAAAGCATGAAGGGAAGATGAAAGTTTGAGGCTTTGACTGCAAATGGAGATCTGTGAAGTTGGAGGATTTAACAGAGCAGTGCAGAGGAGAGGGCAGCATAGGAATGTTTTTAGGCTAGGAGTAGGGGCAGGGTCCATGATTTGCACAAGCGTCACAGGTCATGACACATGTTGGTTTTTGAAAATGAGTGAGGTGATGCAGGGCTGAAGACAGGGACGGAATGTGTGAATGTGCATACAGTGTAGTGTTGGTCAAAAAGAGTCATAAGTGCACAGTGAAAGTCGGCTAAAGCTCAGTTAATGGAAGAGGAATTAATTGGGGAGAGACACAATGGAAAGATCCACACATAATCATTGTAACGTGCAAAGGTTGTTTTTGAATTTCCTCTTGATATTTGAGAGGGTAGAGGAGTACGAGCGGGTGAAGGGACCAAGATTTTAAAATGAACAATGGAAGAATTGTAGGGAGAGGGGTCAGTGGAGAGGTCGGAGGAGGATAGCAAAATCGAGTGAAAGACAAGTCAAGCAACTTCCCACCATAATGGGTAGGCTCGTCATGGAGGAAGAGGGTGGTCAGAAAGGAGTGAATTTAGTTCAAGGCTGGTGATAGGGAGGGCCATCCTCAGCATGACAATCGGGATGTTGTTGGGAAGTTATTCAAGGAGAAGATTCAGGATAGGGAAGGGGGAGTTGGGAGGACCAGAGGGTTTGCTAGAGAGACGCAACAATGAAAGGAGGAGGAGGGAAGGGTTTTAAAAGATGAAGAGGTAATGTCAGAGAGTGATGGGGCAGTGTTGAGGGGCTTATTCATAAGGACCCAGACTCCACCACTCTTCACAATAGTTTGGGGAGAGTGGGAGAAGGTTGCTAGTGTAGCAGGGTCAAGAGGGTTGATCCGGGTTTCTGTTATAGGAAAAAGTGAAACTTGAGGGTGATGAGTCAAAGTGATCGGTGATCTAGTAATACTTTTCTACAGAGATTGTGCAGTCCAGAGACAAAATGAAAGAGTGATATAAGGTGGGGGAGAGAAGTAGATGTTGCGCGATAGGTGGGGACGGGGGTGAGGTTAGAGATCCTGGGAGACCAGGAGCCATTGGTGTGCGATGTGTGTTCAGTGGGAGGAGGAAGAGTGAGGTAGAAGTTAGACACCAAAACACTGAGGAAGACCTCCTCAGATCTGACTGCACACTCATTTGCATAGCAAATGCTGAAACATTATTATTATAACAATACTGTTGTTATCAATGTCAAACAATACCAGAAACACTATCTTGTTCAGTGATTCTTTTATATATTGTATTTCAGACAATTGCGTAGAGATGGAGATGAACTTGGCCATTGCATTTCGGCTTACAGGTCCTTCTTCAGGGAGAACTGTCTCAGAGGTCAAAATAGATACATCTTGTCATAATGTATAAAAATGTACCGGGGACAAACCCCTCTCTTGATCATCTGTGTCAAATACCTTGGTTCTTCCTTGTCATGAGTGCTGTCACCAAGATAAACGTGTTAAATTAAGTTAGGCAGAACTGTGGCTGAGGGCTACGAGCGAAGTGGAGGAGAAAAGGGAGTACATGAAGGAATGGAGCAAAATCAATGTGTAGGATGGATTGTAGAATAAATATGCAAGTGAAGGCAGTGGGGGAAGGGTGCAGCCCAAGAGGGAGAGTGTCTAGGTGGGTGAGCCCAACGGGAGAAGGGAAAGGTTGGCTGGGCAGGCGTAAATTTCCGATAGGACTGAAATGGTGCTACATGCAACCAACAGACAATTGAGAGGCCATAAACGGGGATGTGCCTTTTCTCTTCAAGGTAAGAACTGCTCCACTGTGAATTAAGAGTCACAAGGTCGAAGGATCCCTGTGTGTGGAAGCAGGGGTCTGGCGAACGGTGAGCAGAATCCGTGTCCAATGCTAATCTGGGTGATGAAGAGTCCGTGCAGGGACCAGTCCTTTTTCTCTAATAGGGTCTGCACAAAGGAATCTTGATCCATTTGTCTGCCACCTACTAGCTGCAAATCTGTCCAGTGGCGTATTTAAGCTTTCTACTACTCTAGGCCCAAATAAGTGAATGTGCCCCACACCGCCCACAACTTTACTCCACCTCTGCTAGACTGTGCACCCTCACGTTCACTTTGGCTCCATGGCATTATATGTTTTTATTTTTTTTCATTTTTTTTATTTTAAGGTTGCATGGATTAGTACGTTATTGCTTCCTCTCTATTAATTCAAACCTGTCCTCTTCTATGTTATGTTAGTTGAAAGGGTGTTTTCAGATCTTTGCTGCCCAAGATTTAGAGAAGGCAGTGTGTTCTACAGTTGCGTGCACCTGAGGTAATTCTTACGGCTAATTGTCTACTTTCAGTTAGGTCCAAAAACAATCTTTTAGAGGAAGTGATAACATAAACTGTCTGACAACTGGGCACAAGTGAGAGAAGGTTGGAATGAGGAATTTTGGTTTCAATGCCAATATCTGGTTTCTTTCACAAATTGCCTACCGTCACTCTGAGAATCACCTAGACTGGTCTGTAATATTAATGCAACATAAACAATTCTACATCCGTTCTTGTCAAACGGTAAATGGTTTACGTATGAAATATATGCAACTGGTACAGACACATCTTATTGTTGACTAAGAAGAAATCAACCCCCTTCTCATGGTTGCAGCTCTGGTGTTAGCAGGGGGCAAAATAGAAATAAGTTAAATTGCCTGCTGCAGCCGATGTACCTCCAATCCCTTGGGCTGGAACGCCATTAAAATATGGTTAATTCACAAGTGAAATTTGTAAACTCTGTCTGGGCATAAACACCTCAGTAGAGCAGAGAGGGTTGGAGAAGGTTCTTGGAATCTTTGGCTGTGCATTCTCGCGGTGGAGTAATGGGTAAGGGCGACCCTGAACATTCATGTGTGGGAAGCAATAGCATTCCTCTTAGCTGGACAATGCAGGCATCTTTTTTAACAAATGAAGTGGTACATACTGTTTAAATCATTGCTGTTTGTGTAATTGTTCAAAATACATCAAACTCCAAGAGTAAAATTGAGCAGTGGAGCGGGAGTTCCGGCACAATATTACCTTTGTGGGTGTGGTTTAGACTATGGGTCTTGCCAGCTTGCGTTTAAGGTCATTTAAAATGTGTTAACTCTGTAGAGTTGGTTGGACTGTACAATACAAAGGACCATTTTGAGATTTGTGGGTATAGATAAAGATGTCCTGCTGTCTTCCAAGGTACTGTTTCACAGTAATAACCTTGTATTTAAAAGATAATTAATGTAAAGATTGCTTATAAGCATCACAGTTATACAATGTGTGACATACTTTGCAGTTGGTTTTCCTGGCAGTACTGTGCATGCAGCAGAATGTCCTCAAAGACCCATGATACACCTAGCAGGGATGCCATTTGCCTGCATAGCACTAATCAGCTTCTGTAAAGATGGATGGATAAATTGACATCCTTACAGAACACTTTTACAGTTGTGAAATAGTGTGTACCTTTGCCACACAGTTTTTGTTCTTACCCTTCCATGGCTTTGGGTATCCTTTCAAAGGTTTATTGATGCACTTGCGCATTTGGGTTTACTCTTCGCCATTTTAACTTTTCTATGATCTATTTCATGCTTGCACCTTTTGGGCGGCCAGGGACCTCTGAAATGTGGGGCCGGGGAGGCAAATGTGTGGTTGCTTCTGAACATCATTTTAGTGCCACCTGTGGGAACTCTGTGCTTGACTTAAGCATAGGCATGCGTTTAATATTGTAAAATGATGCATCATTTTTAACCTGGCTTTACTTTTCTGAAGGGAAGACCCTCATTTTTGCAATGGTTTAAAAAATGCATGTCATGTATTTGAATATAAAAGTGATTGCTTAACACAGTGTATGTGTGCATTGATTTGGCAGAACTCCAAAGAGAATGTGAAGTGGCACCAATATAAACCAATGAGATTTGGCTGTTTTGCATATTAAAGAGCATTTTGGGAAGATAAGAATGACCCTGGGGTTGGTACGAGTTTCCTTTTTTTTTTTTAATGTTTAATTTATTTTTTTAAACAAAAGTCACCCCAACAATAAAGCTTTTCCAAATAGCAACCATATATACAAGTTGGCCATCATAAGCTTCAGCTGTCACAGTGGAATGACAGCTAACGACTTATAATTACTCTGTGTTGTGAACCAGCCACACTCATCAGCTTTATATTTAAAAAATGACGACCAGAGGACCAGCAGTAAAATGATGGTCCTCTGGCAATATGCCACCCCAGGCCTGGGTCTAGTTGGCCTTGTAAATACGTCTATGATTCTGTCACCATTTTCCTAATGGCACTGCTGGCTCCATCATCCTCAATCAATTCCCTAAATCTGGCAAAGCGGCGAACCTTAGTGTCCCACCATCTTGGTCAATTTCATACCTGACCCCCAGAGGCATAGAGCCTCCAGGAATATGGCGCTTGTGACACAGAGCACCCATAATGGCAAGGCATCAGGCACAGTGACCGTTGCACCTTTTAGGCAAAGGCAGCAACCCCCGAGAGCTCAAAATACAGTAGGCTGCAATCCAAAAAGTAAAATGTCTAGGAATGGAGTTCTCCTAGGGCACTATAATGTAACGCTGTGCCAACCTAATAACACACTCACGATGGGGCAGAATCCAGGAGCAAAATCACGGTAGAAAGGAGAGAACCACTATTTATTTCAACCTTTCGTACTACATCACGAGCTATTCTAAAATTACATGAATGGCCCCCCTTAAATGCTTGAAATGTACAATATACATGTCTAATGGAAAAACAGCCAGTGTACCTCTTATGAACATGGCAGTAATTCTGTGATTTTTCTGTGGAACTACTGCCAAACTCAATAACCATTACAACCACTTGGTGTGGCGGATTTGATGGCGGATTATGCACAGTGGTAAGGCGGTGTTGATCCCCATTTTGGGATTCCGTGGGACCTCCATGGAGATTTATGCCATTTTACTGCAAGCAGTAATCCCGCTGTGGTAAATCAGACGATTTTTGGAGGTAATGTGGAGGATTCCCATCCACCTACAGGCTGAATCCTCAACTTCACCTCCAATCCCGAAATCTGGCTGTGCTGTAAAATTGACGGTAATTCCTTTACCAACAAAGGAAAGTGTCAGTGATGCAAGCAATTACTACCAAAAATGTTCAGCACTGCTAAACCCTTAAGCGCCATCGTCTCTATTAACTTTGTTTTGCATGTTACCATTGTACTGTAACATACATCCTCCACGTGCATTTATACCTTATTGTAGTCTAGAAAATCAGAACGTTTTGGAGCAGCCAGTGACTTTTCCCACCTGCTGCCTCTGAGAGCCGCCATGAGGGCCCTGCAGTGGTCGGATGGGTCCTGGCCACTCCTCCGAATGGATAGGAAAATCCTTTTTAGTTTTGGCTATTAGTTGGCATTGACGCCGCTGCCCAGAATCCAAAACTATTGTCATGGGAAATGAAGCTAGGAGAGAGACGAGATGTAAAGAGGCACACGCACAGTCTGTGGGTGTTATTTATCCACCGGATAACTGCCTGTGGATTTGCTTCCGCCTATGGCCATTCCCATCCACAACTTGCCCCGTGCAGTTACCGGCCTGTAATCCCCCAGGCTGGGGGGTGGTTGCTATTCACACCCTGGGGTTTGCCCGGGAAGCAAAGCATTTTTTTCTTCTCAGGTGTTGTGTTCTAGAAAAACAAAAAAGGGAAAAAAAGATGGCCTCTTCCTTGAAAAAGGGACTTAGTGCGTTTTCCATTTCTGTGGCGACTGCGGGTGGGAGGAGTAACAGGATCGGAGCACAAAGCTCTCGTCCAGCAGGTATGTGGGAAGGGAGGGGGCGGAGAAAGGGTATATTTTGTTTTGGGGAATTCGGGGGGACGGTGTGGAGACTTCCTGTTGCTTGACCACATTAAAAAAAAAATTGCGCCACCCAGTTAAGGGGCTCAGGTGGCTAGAAACAGCAGGAGTGCCATGGGTATTCTCAGCCACTATTCCATCCACCTGAATGGCTGAGCTCCCTTCCCTGGGTGTGAATAAACCATTCCTGACTTTTAAGCTTATAAAAAAGAACAAAAGTTATGTGGGGAAGAACCACCCCAAACCTTACTGTTTTAGTTTAGGTGTACTCGCTCAGGCCAATTTAGGGAAAACCTTTACACCCTTTTACATTACATATTCACTGTCTGCAACTTCTCTCAAGTGTAGCGGTATTGTCAGTGAGGCATGGAAGCCCACAGGCAAAACTTTTTCTTCTATGCTTTGCCACCGAATACTGGCACCCTGAATGCTCCCATGTTATGGCCTGCATTGTTCACACATCCCTTAGTTGAAATTTCTAGCCTGCTGGGCAATGTACAGATGCCATGGCTGCTGTGGCAAAGGGTAAATAGCATGAACGGAAGAGGGTATCAGGTAAAAAGCCATTGGAAACATTATATATGGTGACATTATCTATTGGGACGGGTTGTGGGGTTGTCCCCTGCATGTTCAATACAATAATGTCTGCAAAAAACAACGACTTTTTTGTCAGGAGACATTTTTGCGGGGACATTATTACATGGAACCTGCTCCTGAGATGGCTCCTGATGTGACATTCAGGGGATGTTTAAAACCTATTGCTAAAACCTTTGCCGTCTTCCACCCCTCCCCCCCATGAACTGATCTATGTGGGAATGTAAGGGGGAGGTACTGTAATCCTTTGAAAGAATGATTGAAGCTACTTCTGGGCAGGATGCACATGTGTTTTCAGAAAGAAATATATGCACCATGAAATGGTACAAAAAGATATTTAAGGGGCCCCTACTGGTGGTCACCTAACGTGTGGTCTCAGTCTCCTCTTCCGTGCCTCCCACCAGTGCAAGCCGCTGGAAACCTAGCAATCAAGCTTGATGAGCAACCCTCACAAATCACCAACATTGCTTCATCTCGCATCCCTCGACTGCTTTGCCAGATCTTTCCTTTCCTCACTCTCCCTGCACGAGTGTCTGCTTTTCACTGCACTTGCACAACTTCACTTAGATCACTACAATGCTCTTTAACATGATCTCCCCTCGTACAAAAGCCATCATCTCCAAATATTTCGCTAAACAGCAGCTCAAGACAAGTGATTGTCAATACCAGTTAACATCTGCATGTCACACCAATTCTTCGCTTCCTGCACCCGTTCCCCATCCGGTCAATAATTCCTTTTAAGCCTCTTTGCATTGCTCACAGATTCTTATACCAAACCCACCACATTTTCTTGACATCGTGTTTTAAAAAAATACACCCCCTGTTTCCACTTTCTGCTTTTCCTGGTGTCTAAATTCTATAACTCCCAAGTTTTGAGCAGTCTTGGATTAGACTTAGCTTCTATTTCTCCTTGATTCTTTTTTGCATCCTCTGCCTTGTGCCCTCCTGGTGATTGTGCACTGTACAAATCTTTTCTATAACATGGCGACCTAGTGCTGGAGATACGCAGTGTGAAACATTTCATTGGATTTAACTAAGGCAAACAATGTGGTAGAATGACTGCCTTTCTCTAGTCCTTGATTCTAGTGCTTGGGACTTTCCTGCATGTTCAGATCCATGACAGGGAAATATCATGCAGCCGTGTGTGGTGTGAGGATCTAGGTATGAGAAAGGAATTAGGAAAGGCCTCACTGACACTAATCTAGAAGGGATTTCCCTACCTCAACCAAAAACAATGGGTCTGTCCTGTGTCAAGATGTCCAAAGCAAAAATGTCATGTGTCTGAAATCCTATCCTAGCCCTCTCATTCTAATAGTAACTATAAGGTGCTACGGGTTATGTTTTTGGCTTGGAAAGTGCACAAATGTTCAAGTTCAACAAAAAGGTATACATTCAACAAGAGTTTCAAATGGATAGTGTTCACAGTCCCAGGGAATGGCTCCCTGCCCCGGGTTTCTCTCCACCAAAACTAAAGTTCAAAAGAATAACCAAGTTCTTTGTAGCCCAAGGGGATAGACCACCCTCTTCCTGGTGTTGCAATCCACTCCAGGGGCAATGGCTCCTTCCCTAGGTCTTCTCCACACTCAATGTAATTCAAATACGTAAGGGCATGAATCTTTCTTGGGATTCTCTTTTCAAAGTACCACAACTTGGGTGCGGGGCCCAGATTCACACACCTTGTATACTCCCCTGTCAGGTTCATTTGTACAATTCCTTTACACAACCACTGTACTCTGGAAGGCCCTGCCACTCTTCTTACTCTCAAAATATATCATGCCAGGATGTTACTACTAACCAGCTTAACAACTACGCTGGATTTGAATGTTAGACAGTGGCAGATGTAGTTGTAACTATGCATATTGGCTCTGCATCACATCTAGACAGTATTGTGAATGTTAGCCATTGCTACATTCTAGTTATATCTTGTGAATATTAGCTTGCGTAACATCTAGAGAGGATTGCGTCACATCTAGTTGTGTCTATTGAATATTAGCTTGCGTCACCTCTAGACAGGACTGTGAATGTAAGCCAGTGCCACATTCTAGTTGTCTTGTGAATATTAGCTTGCGTCACATCTAGAAAGGATTGTGAATGTTAACCAGTGCCACATTTTAACTATGCCTCATGAACATTAGCTTGCTTCACATCCACACAGGATTGTGAATGTTAACCAGTGCCACATTTTAGTTATATCTTTTAAATATTAGATATCAAGACAGGATTGTGAATGTTAGCCAGTACCACATATTAGCTATGTCCTGTGAACATTAGCTTGCTTTACATCCAGACACTATTGTGAATGTTAGCCAGTGCCACATTTTAGTTATATCTTGTGAATATTGGCTTGCGTCACACCTAGACAGGATTGTGAATGTTGGCCAGTGCCACATTCTAGATACAACTGTGAATATCATCCAGCATGGCTACGTATAACCCTGAAGACTATGATACATATACCTCACACCACATCTGTGGGCACAGGCTGCAGGCACGGCAAAACATCCATGCACCGTAGAATGCAGCTATGGCAAATCTTTCAATTCTAGCAGCACACATAGCCGCCCAGACTGAAACGCCTGACGTACCTCAACACCTCTACCACTAGCATACAGCGACTACCTACAAAAGAAATTCGGTATAGCTGGTCACTGATCGACTCTCCCAACAATAGCAATCTATCGCAAACTCCTAACAGCGCCCACCCACGTGCCTGACCTAGTTTTGGGCAACTTAGTTGAGCCTAGCCAGCCACCTAAGTCCTAGACTGACAAAATGCACACAAGCATCTCCTAATCTAAACCCTTCAGAATTTTCCAGCACATTGACTATGGTAACTGAGGGCGTTCCAACCTAAAAAGCGCATTGAGGCCACACAAGTGGGGAAAGAGCGCTATATAAATAACCAAATACAATACAATACAATATAATACAACACAACTCTTTATGGGTGCGTATCCCAGATCCGCTCTTTACCTGGTATACTCTCCTGCCAGGACTTTGTTACAATTCTCTTTCATTCAGTACAAGTGGTTATGAGTCTTCCCCAAGTTCTTGTTATCACTGGGGTATTTGTAGCTCCCCAAACGGCTGGACTATGTAAATCAGTTTGTGATGTAATAATTTGCCTCCCTTTTCAGTTAGGGAATGCCTTTTCCAGCTCCCTCCCGACGCCCCAACCGTCCACTGTAGGGTCACCGGTTTTAGGACGGCTCCCATGGCTTCCCCGACCCCGCTCTAGTCCTTTTCTGCTTATGCTCTCTCCACTTCGGGCAGCGTGTCTCTGTGGCTGGTGGCGATCTGCGCGTCGGTCCAGCTTCCCACGCCGATGTGAAGCTCCTAGTTTTCCTCGCGACCCGCTTGGGCATCTCTCCGACCCGTGGGAATGCTTCTCTGGTCCAGACGCTGCCTTTCCCGTTCTCTGTGCCGCTTCTGTCTCACTCGCTGCCTTCTGGATTCCCAGCCCAAGCTGAGAAGTCTCCTCCACGGCTCTCCCATATCTCCACATTTGTCTGTCCACCTCACAGCTTGGCTTCCCCAGCAGTGGCTAGCCGGTCGGATCTCTGTGTTGCTCGGCTGTTTCATCTTTGAACTCCCACTCCGAGGAAGGGATTTGTTCAGAGCCAATTGGATTTCTCCAACTGCTAGACTGCTCGTTTCGCTTCAGTCGAGCAATCTTCATTCTGGTTGCCCTCTTTCTCGTTAAACCAATAACAAAATACTAAGGACCAAGTGTTGAAAATCATTCCTACAGGAGACCACACAATAAGGACTAAGTGGAGAAAAAGGATTCCATTTTCTCCCTTGTATTAACTTAAATGAATGAAACATTTATTAATAATCTATTAATGGTCAGAAATAGAAAAACTGTTCCCAGTTAAAAGTACAGGAAAGTAATTGAAATGGAACCTCTAATATCATAAAGCTATGCAAATGTAAAAAAACTATACAAGTGTAAAAAACTGTAAACACCAAATGATCATAACATCAGTGCAAGAACAGCGGAAAATACAAAAAAACACAAAATAACTTCTTGTCCATATAAGACAGTTTATTTGATTTACAACTTAAAGTACTAAAGTAATAACCTGCTCAAGTTACTTAGCCTGCAAAATGAGGCTATCTACTACCCAACATGTTACATTCCTATCAAACCATTGTATATTATTACAGGAAATTCTTCAGGGGATTTCTGTGGGTATTTTCTGTTCGCATGGTGACAAATATTTGATGGGGTCGCTCGCTGCATAATATTCTGTGGTATCCTGTATCATGAAACGTATATGAACAGCTTATGATTAGTTGTTCGTGCCCTCATTCTCGTGTTAGTTTTTGTGATTGGGTTGACTACAGAATACTGAGACTGTCCACAGGCTTTGTGGGTTGTTGAAGGGGATTGTCACAATATGCCATCAAGGCATGAGGAATGGAAGAGATATCCCTAAAAGGATCACTGCCCCTGAGGGTCTCCTTCCCTCTTGTGATCCTCCCTTGCATGGCCACCCAAGGGGTCAGGATCAGGTATCTGCTGCTTTCCCCTGACCACATGAGGCGATGCTTCCTCTGGGAAAGGAGTGATATCAGATTCATCACAGTGGATATTGCCATCTTCTTGGATGAGATTTGAGCTCGGAGGAGTATCAACACCCTTCCAAAATGCTCTGTGCTGCTATTGCGAGTTCATCCATGCTGGCTCCCCTTACAATCATGACTTGGAGCTCGAGCAGCCAGTTATGCCGAGATGGTGGAGAGGCCGAAAGGCAGCCCAATTGTTGAGCCAATTCTCTGTTTTATTGGTAGGTATAGGAACGTCACTTGCGACTGTGACCCCGAGAACCTCGGGAGGATAGCTCTGGGGCAACCCGATCGTCTTGGATGCAAGATGACACAGAGCAACACAGGTTCGAACCCCCGGTCCGCGCTTGGAAACCTCTGGGTATTAAGCGTGTTATAATTAACCTATCATAACATAACCCTTTTGTGACCCCTGGCACTGCCTCTGCGACTCTGGTTATGGAAGATTTAAAAACAAATAATTTATTTTTGAAGTCACTCTGATAATTTCCATTTTGGTTTTCCATAACGAAAATAATTTCTTTTTGAAGTCAATGACTTTCAAAAAGACATTATTTTATTTTGAAATCTGACCTGCTCCTCCTGGATTACTTACTGGTAATCTTCATGACTTCTATTCCCACTCGTCCCCATCCCAGTACTTGCCTAAGAATCACATTGCTGTATACATAAATACTGGGATGAGGAAGAGGGATGTGGATGTAATGCTGGGCCGATGAGGAAGAGGAGCTGATTTTGGGGGTTGGAAGAGCTTGGCAACAAATCATGAGTCGCGTTGTAATGGCCTATTCCTATTGTTATGCATACTGTTAGAGGATGAGTCCTCCTTTTATTACATTTGTTAGTGGGCTGCGACTCACTTGGTTAAGGGGGCGGGGTTACCGCCGGGGAGGCACTTCGCACCTGAAAAAAGAAGCATTCAGACGTACCATACCTGTCTCAGTGACTTATTGATTTATTAGTATCATTGCATCATTGAAGACTGCTCATTCTGCATGCCCCCCTGCAGCGCACCACAATTGCAACCACAACACGCGCCACACTCCGGGTGGGCGTAGACTAGCATGCTTGCACCATACATACAATGATCATGCTGCTGCAGGGGCACGTCGCACACCGCACTAGGAGAAAGATATAAATGTGTTTGTGTTTTAATGCATTATACAGCACATGTTCTGAGACAAATTGGCTAAAAAGCCAGCGTGTTTGCAGTTGTTTTGTAAGTTAACACCAATCCGGAAATCAAATACATGCAAGTAACCAACAGTGCACAGGAACATTAATGTTTTAATTAATGTAATGCTTTGCTACTAAAAATGTCACGCTATGGGAGGCCACCAGGGGGCGCATAGAGGAAAGTTGATCCTTCAGTTAGCTCCTGTGCGTTATGAGTGAAGGGGGTCCTGAGGCGCCCTCTCACTTACTCCCCTGAGAGGCGCTAGATCGATTGCCTCAGAGAGATTGTACCCCTGGCTGCCCTCGCCCCAAGTCGGGGGGCGAATCTGTGCTACTATGGCTGAGCCAGCCATACAAAACTGTTCGGCGGGAGCCTCTTCCAGCCAGGCTCATTTCGCACATCGAGATCTCCTCTACGCAGGTCCTGGGCTGGATCAGGGCCAGCGCACTGGGAGCCTCTGGGGTGACCAGCGATCCTGTGCTCCACCAGCGGGGGAGATCCGCTGCCTGCCCCTCACACGTAGCAGCTGTTTAACTGAGAGGCAGAAAGCGGGAAACACTTCACATCTCTCCCGGTCACCACCCAAAAGGGAGGCTCGTGGACATTCACACCCAATTCGGAGCCCAGAGGACCTCTGTGGAAGGTGGCGGATTGGATAGTGCCACTCTTGCTGGGCAACGCAATGGTTCTTGCTTCCCTTGCACCGCAGCACAGAGGGATGTCCCATAAGGAGAAGGAGGCAGCGATTCCATGCCACGTCAGTTAAGGCAATTCTATGCAGGCTAATTCGCACACCCAGTCCACCCAGAGCCACCCAGGGAGAAGGAGTAATAATCAAGGGGAACCCGCAGAGACTTGGGACCCAGGGGAAGCACACAATGAGGCGCACCCCGTCCCCTTGACAAGGCAAGGAAGGTCATCATATATGGTGGCAGGCACATGCAACTTCGCGCCCCACTTTTACTGTTGGGTGCTAGAGGTCTCTGGTGTCTCTCGACACCATGATTGAAGCCCCCTCCTGCTGCTCCCCCTCCCACCTGGCAAGTCTGTCTGATGCTGAAGATCAGGGGACCCCCACCCTCGTGCATCAAAGAAAAAGGGATCACCACACCATCCGTCATGGAAGATCAGCCCAAAGAGATGGGTCTGACCTATCTAGCTTTCCATAGCTCCTAGGCCTGATGTTTGCCTGGAAAACTGAGAATCTTGACCATCCCGCCGGGCAGAACCGAACAGAGGAGAACCAACAGCCAGCGACGGGAGGGATAAACACATGTGACTTCGCTGGGTGCTGAGTGGGAAGCCTTTGGGGAACAGCCATTGATGGTCTGGAGGTCAGCCTTGCTGAAATTCCAGTTTCAACCCCACTCTGGCGACAGCGTCAATATTGATTTATCTCAGATGGCGAATATGGCTGGGGACCCAGCTGCAACTAGAAAAAACATTGTAGCGCTAATGGATGAGATCAAGGGAATCTGCTCTGTGTTAGATAAGAGATTAGACAAAATGGATCAAAGAATGGACTCCATAAACAAGAGGGTCCAAGTCATTGAGAACAACCAGATGTCTTTGTACACAATGGAGATGCAAATGGACATGGGAATTTCAGAATTAGAAAGCTGGTAGACGAGACTCAATTGAAGATGGACGATTTTTTAAATCAGAACGAAGGAACAACCTCTGTTTCTTTGGGTTCCCTGAGAAGGAGGCGGAATCTTAGAGTGACATTAAATGCTGACTTTGAGGCTTCTGTTTGGCTCAGATGCTATCGACGCACCCAACATTGACGAGGCCCTCAGAGCTGGAGGCGGCACCGAGAACAATCTTGGTGAGATTTCACTATTACTCTGAACACTTGAAGATCTTGGTTAGGACCAGGAAGGTGGGCCATCTGGACTATGGTTACTCCAAAATAACCATCTAGCAAGACCTAATGGCCTTCACGTTGGCCAGAAGACCATGTGGCCCCCTCACAAAATGGCTCCATGAAAAGGGCGTAAGATACTGCTGGGGGTTCTCCTTCTCAATCGCATTTGAGTATGAGGTATATTCCTACAAACTAGTAACAGGGATGACATTCAACATGTGTCAGCAGAGCTAATGAATGAACCTTGGCCCCGTCATCAGAACCCAGAGCTTGCAAGAGAAGGGTTCACAGGCCAAAGCCCAAGGACGGACAGACACAAGATCGTGCAAATTCAAGAAACTCAACACCCATCCAGGTGGGAAGCAGGGTACTTGACTGGTTCCATGCTAGACTCTAGACCTTGTTTGGATTGAGGGGTGTCCGGGAGACCATTTAGAGGCCTATGCCTCATTGATTCCTCACTTTGATGGTGGGGGCCCAACAGAGCCAAAGATTTGTAATGTTTATTTCAGGGGCTGTGGGGCTCAGGGAAGTGAGTTTTTGAGGGCTGGATCCTACATTCCGGAGGTCCACTGGTGATTTGATTCTCTCTCTGGTGAACCATTTGAGCAGGATTTGATGCCTGTGCTGGGGTGGGGGGTTTAATTTGCAGACATTATGCAATATTTGTGTCAAGGGCTTGTTATCAACAATGTGTTCTTAGCTGGGCCAAGTGCTTCGTTCAGTACAGAGGGAGGGTCGCAGGTGTGAGAGAAGCTTGAGGATGGCAAGGCAATGGGTGAATGATGGCAGTGCGTCACGCGTGACATTATAATCCGCTTCCTCAATGTATGTGGTTTTAACTCGGAATAAGAGGTCAATGCCCCTTCGAGAATTTAAAAGGGCGAGATTGGATCTGCTGTGTCTGCAAAAAACTCATTGGGCGAGGGATAGAGAACCCCATTTGAGATCCAGGGAAGTGGGGGAAATATACACAGCCTCAGATACAAAAAGGAAAAGAGGGATGACAGTGTTGGTCTCGGCCCGTTTGGGGTTTCAAGTGGAAGAAGTCATGGCTGATGTGAATGGCCTTTATGCCTTTGTAAAGGGGAGCGTGAATGGTATCCGGATGACTTTGGGCTGAGTCTATGCCCTGATTTTGGGACCGTGCGCGTTCTGGGAGTAGGTGAGTTATAAATTGATTGTTTTTGTGGAAGGCTGGCTAATGATACAGAATTTTAATATGATTCTGGACCCCAAGAAAGATCTTAAGAGGCTGAGGAAGTCTTTTGAAGTACGGTGCAATGAGGGGGGACTTGCTCGTTTTAAAAGTATTAACGATGCCCTCGGCTTAGTGGACTCACTTTCTCCCCAAGCAGAAGGTGATGGGCCATTTACCTATTTCTCAGTAATCCACAACTGTTATTATCGGATTTACCTAATTTTAGTGGACCCTCGTCTTAAAGCCCCCAATTCTTAGATTCCCAGGTAGCCCCCAATCTTTTGGTCAGACCATGGCATGGTGAAAGTGGTAATGGGGATGGGAAATGCTCATGGAGGTGCAATGATTTCCTGTTAAAAGACAAGGAGGATACCCAAGTGCTATTAAAAGCAATCAAAGAATATTTTACTTTTAATGACACAGGAGAAGTGAGGCTCCAGTCCTTGTGGGAAGGGTTTAAAGCCATGATAAGGGGGGCGGGGGTCCTGATGAGGATAGGATCACAGAAGAGAGGATGAGACAGGAAGCCTCACTCCGACAAAAGAACAAATACAACCGCTAGGAAATCAAGCTAGCTACATGTCCCCAGTGGTATCAAGCAAACTCTGTCAATACAAAGTACAACTGAATATGATCTTGGTCCAAGATACGGAGAAAAAGCTCATATTTTTGAGACAAAATACCATGAGAAAGGGCAGATAAGATACTTGCGTGGTGATTGAGAGAAGAAAAGAAGAGGAGGGCGATAAAATGTTTAGAATCTGAAGAGGGGATTGTTGGGTGTGACCAACAGGGCATAGCTGAGGAATTTGCTAAATATTATGGTAAACTGCATGTGTCGGAGTGGGAGGGCCTATCATACAACATGGCAGAAGTCCTGGACACCCCCATCACACTGGAAGAGGTTTTACTAGCTATCAAAGGTATGAAGGCGGTTACTGTTACAGCTTTAAAATGGAATTCTATAATCTCTTTAGGTCATCTCTCGCCACCTATTTAGTTAGACTTTTCAGTGCCTGTCTGGAGGGTGAAGCACTTCCCGACATGATGTTGATGGCAAAAATAATAGCGATTTGCAAGGAAGGAACGGATCCCTCGAAGTGTTTGTTGTATAGACCCATTTCCCTCTTACATTATGATGTTAAAATCCGGGCTGAGGTCTTTGGGGGGTGGGGGGGTGAGGGGGATGGTAGACTTGAGATGATACTACCAACCCTGGATCATTGTGACCCAAGTGGGCTTCATTCGGGGGAGACAGGGCTCCGACAACATACAGAAAACCATAGAAATTGTCCATAGCGTCCAAAAGGGGACCAAGAGGCATGCGTGGCCCTTTATGATTAAAGTTCTCGAGAGCCCAGGGTTCAGGATGAACTTTCGGAAATGGGTATTAGTGCTATGTATGGGTCCCAGGGCACTAGTTCAAATAAATGGGGGGCTTTCGGAGGTAATCAATCTGACATGGGGCACGAGACAGGGGTGTCCTCTTCCTCCCCGCATGCCCCCCGTTATATGCCTTGACCATGAACCTCTGGCTGTGGCGATACAGGAAAACCAACGCATACAGAGAATATCAGCTAGGGGGATAGAATGTAAATTGTCACTCTTTGCAGATGATATTCTGAGTTACCTTACTAATATATTGCAATCACTCCCGGCTTTAATGGGACAAATATCGAGCTACGGCCTCTTTTCTGGCCTAATATACAGAAATCATGTATCATGCCGATCCAAATGCAAAGCCATTTATTGGATCTGAGGAGGAAATACTTGGGTATTAGAATAGCACACAAAATACCATACCTGGGAATCCAGATAACTAGAGATTTGAGAGAGATGGTATGAGTTAATTGCAATCCCCTCCTATCACAGCTTAACCAAGACCTGAAGAGGTGGACCCCCTTGACATTAACTTGGTACGGCTGCTTGACCTCAGTTAAAATGAATGTTCTCTCTCGTCTACTATAATTATTTTCCACCATTCTGAGACAACTTCCAGAGAGGTTCTTTCTGGATGTACTGGGAGATATCCGCAAATTCAGTTGTAATAATAAGACCCCGAGGGGGACTACCCTTACACTTCCAAGAGACAAGGGGGAGGGTCAGTTTCCCTGACAGACTATACTAAGATGCTACCTAATTACATGTTCTAAGGGACCACATGAGGGATGACACAACCCACTGGTCATATCTTGAAGAGCAAGTAGCACACCCGTTAAAGGTAAGAGATTGTTTGGTCCCTACTGAGGGCAGTCCACAGCGGCTGCGCTCCCACCCCACGTTGAGGTTCCTTCGGTCTGTCTGGCAGGACAAGGGGTTAAACCAAGTTTTTTCAACGTGACCCTCACCGCTGTCCTCGGTGTGGGGTCCTCCATTTAACTTCGGGAGTTTGGATCTGCGACACTCACAGAGATCGTACAACGTGGGCCTTGAGAGGGTCGGTCAATTATTTAAAAATTGGACATTCCAAGACCTGGAGTCAATCTGGGAGGTATTGGGGAAAGACATGATCTCCGTCTTCGAATATATGCTGGTGAAAGGTATACTCATTGACCCGAAATGGGAACATTCCATGGCAAGGGACCTTACTATCTTTGAAAAAGCATTAGACTCTGCACTCTCTAGAAAGCGCATATTATCCAAATTATATAAAGCCATTAACTAGTCCATGTTGATGGAGAAAAACGTTTCAGAGATACTGAATAGACCTAGTAGGGGAGGAGTTATCAGAGGAGGAGTGGGCAAAAATACACAATGTCAAGTTTCATGGTAATCTGTTCACCTCCACAATGGAACACAATTATAAAATGTTGATGGGATGTCACAGAGACCCTTTGAAGTTATCTAGAATGTTCCCGGGATCTTCGCCTCTGTCTCACAGGAGATGTGCGCAGGTGGGGCTCCCTTTCACACATGCAGTAGCATTGCCCCAAGGTTAAGGTGTTTTGAAAGGAAGTTTTGAGTTTGATGAAAGAAATCGCTGGGATTCAGCTAGGGCTGGACCCATTGTAGATGCTTCGGGGGATTCCTGCACAGGATATAAATGAGCATAGACTTCCCAGAATGTGGGAGGCGATGCTTAGAGTGTGTTGTGTGGCCATCGCCCGAGGCTGGAAGAATGAAAACCTCCCTTGAAAGGAAATCTGGGAACACAAAGTACATGCCATGATGGTAATGGACAGATTGACAGCGATTGTGAATGATAAACTGGAGGTATTCACACAGGAGTGGTATGCACTAATACTTGGAGGGAGGAAGGAGCAGAACCTCAGACTGGTGTATATGGGTGAACAGACACAGGTGATGTTTGGAAGGTTGGGGGAGCCGATATGCTGAATTAAAGTTTCCCAAAATAATGTGCCAGAGAATTTCAATAGCTGAGTCCAGCAACACACGACGGGCTCTAACCCTGACTTTAAGTTTGGAGATGGGGGAGGGGTGGGAGTGGGAGTTTAGTGGAGTTGGCACATTCTTTGTTAGATATTGGTGTTCCTAACGTGGAAGGGAAAATTGATGCACAGCTGAGAGGCCTTATCTCGTATGCTTAATCTGGTTTTAGGGTGCAGAGGGGATTTCAACTCTACGCTAATGAACATCATTTTGGTTAAGTGTTTTAACTGTATTGTTCCTAATAAATGCCAATACAAATGAAGTTAAAAAAAGTCATGCTAGAATCAAAACATGTCCAACAGGCTGCACAATTTAGACCAGTCTAGACATGTAATGAACATATAACAGTAAAATAGTCCATGCCAAATTAAGGCATGCCTAAACTGGTAGCACCAAAATACCAGTTGAAGCAATAACACCTATCATGATTATTTTATCACAGATTCCAAGAGAAATATACAATACCACAGTAAGAAACGGCTAGACTGACTGCACCCAAATGCCATTCTAGCCAGGTAATTACACTTAGCAGGACCGTTTTATCGGAGCTACCCATTTAAAAAAAGTCAAACAACAGTAAGAAATTACTAGACTGGTGGCACCAAAATGGTAGTCTAGCAACTAATAACACACATAATGCCTGCTTAGCCTAGACATGGATGACCATTATGATTTAGCGTACAACCTCTGCCCCACCCCACACCTCACATGTCCCCTCTCCCTTCCACCCCAACCCTCAAGTTCAGCTCCTCTACCCAGAATTACCTCCACATCCCTCTTCCTCATCCCAGTACTTACATATGAGGCACGTTGCCTCATAGGTAACTACTGGCATGAGGAAGAGGGGCACCAGGAGTAATAAAGATAACTAAACTAGGCATTACCTCCTGTCTCTCTACCTCACCCCAGTACTATTGTATGAGGAAAGGTCCCTCATACACAAGTACTGGGATGAGGAAGAGTAGAGCTATGAGTAGTGAAGATCACCCGTAAGTAATGCAGGCATTAAACACAAGCACACACACATTTATACACCAGACACTCGCACACCCAGGCAGACACCCACACATCATGCACTCACTAATTCACGCACAGTACATTATATACACACAGACGCACTTAGATGCATGCACACACATTTACACAAAATACATTTCTTAGCTTTTATTTTATTTGTATCCATTGATCCGAGAAACTAGGCCTCTAGCTCCATGCAGCAGGACACTTGTTCAAAGCCGGAGGCCTCCATGCCATGGGGTGGAGGGAGAAATAGTTTCTTTTTGAAGTCACTCTCCCTTCATAACGAAATGATTTCTGTTACGGAAATAATTTCTTTATGAAAGAAACTATTTCATTGTGATGTCTGAGGGCCTAACCTCTCCCACACCCCCTCCCGTCCCCGCCCCCGGGCATGTCGCTGTGTAGGCCCCCACTAGGCTAATGGTAGTGTCCCAAATGGGCACTGAGAGTGCTCATCCTTGATGTGCATGGATGAATATCCTCTTTTTGTTGTGGTTAGCTTTGAGGTAACTGTGTTTGGTATTGATCTATAGAACGGGCCCTATTTAAATGAAACACTTGCTAAGCTAGCAATCAGCGAACGTAAACAAAAGCAGTAAATACAGCACAAAGGAAAAACATACTTAGAAAGGGGTAGTCTGACCCGGGCGTGATGTTGGTGTTCTCCGTCTAAAGCTGTACTCCTGATCATTTCTTTAAAATACCCCTTTCCTTGTTTTCAACATTCATTTTAAACACCCCTTATTCCCGAAATCAAGAAGTCCGTAAAACCATTTCACCACCCTTATGCTTGATAACGTCTTACTTTCGAAGAGATTTCATACCGCCTGGTTGTATTCACAACCTAGAAGTCACTGTTTCACACATGCATCTTGTGAATAAAATATGAAAGCACGCAATACATTGTTAACACCCAGTTTACATGTCAACAAATGAGACACATAAATTATTATAATAATTGGTTATTTATAACACCCTTAATACCCAGAGGTTTTTAAGTGCGGGCCCAGGGATCGAACCTGTGTTGCTCCATTTCGAGCGTGTTGTCCATGAGCTATCCTCCCGAGACATCATAGACTAGTCAGCATTGGTAAGTTGAAAGAAGCAGGTTTGTGTGGAGGAGGTATTTACTGTGGAGTATTCACAGGATGAGGGGGTTTTGATTGCTAATGGCATCTCCTTAGTGAGCTATGACGTCAGAGAAGGGGGACATTGGCACTCTCCATTTAGCACTTGCGTCTGCCCCGGCCCAGTAATTAAAGAAACCAACCTGGTGAATGACGTGTGGCCTGTGAAGCCCCCAACATCCCATTATGTAAAAGCCCTTGATAGGTAGCAGACTGCATATATTAAAAAAAAAAAAGAAAAACTTTTTCTTCGGATTTCAAAGGAAGACATCTCTGTTTTATTCACGTCTTCAGGGAAGACCCATCCCAGTTTACCCTCCCTTGAGCTCAAATGGTTTTGCTTGGTCTCCTAACTAAGTGACGGTGTTGGCAAAACAAATAATCTGATGACTGCTGCACTGTATGAAAACGACATTGTCTATTCTTTTGAGTTTAGCGTGTATTGAAGGTATGTTGAAATCCACATTCATGAGCCAATCGCCCTGGGTAATCCAAAAGGAATCTCTTCCATTTTGACGTGGTGGCCTATCGGATGTAGTTCTGATCTGAATTCAGGAAGTGTGATCACTGAATTCGCCCTGGTTTCATTATTCAGCTCTTGCATGAAGCTTCCAAGGCACTCAGGCAGAGGTCATTAACCAATGAGTGTTTTGGAATGCCCAGCATATCCACCCTCTCAAATGCACTTTCTTTCACTGTCACCATGCTTCTATTTGCCTTCCTACCGTTGTGGCACCCTCTTTAGCCCACAGGAGGCATCTTCACAGGGAACTCCATCTTTTATCTTTTGTGCTCCTCATTACAGCATGAAGAACACTGCAGGGTTTCACCATCTTTCTGAAGCAATGGAACTATTTAAATGCCAGGAGAGTGTTGGCCAGCTTGGGTTGGGGGTGGTGATTTCAGTTTGGTTCAGGTCTGTGTGCACCGTGTGAGAGGAGTTTGTCTTGTAGGACACACAGCGAAGAACTAGGGGTGAATGCCTTGCGAATACCATTTGCAGTCTGACGACCTGTGCCCGAAAGACAAAAGTCCCGCCTAGACATTGAGAAAATTAGAACGAGGTTTGAGATGGTTCTCAGCCTGGCAACCAGCATACTGAGGAAAGTGAACAGGGTGCCTGAAGTCCCCATCCCTCAATCAGCTCTTTCTCTGCCCAAAACGTCCTGAACTCCCATAACTCTTAAAACATTGTTTATTATAATGACTGTCGTCTCCAGACTGCCCCTTCCCTGATCTGCCATGTCCTAGGTCCTTGTTGCACATTGAGAAGAATGTATCTGAGAGAGAGAGAGCGATGTGACCGTGGCAATGTGAGAAAGTGAAATGGGACCTGTTTGCACGAGTGCTGATGTTAGGGCGTTGGGAGCAGAGCAGGTTGTTTTCCATGCCTTGCTCTGCCATATTATGATTTCCGAATGCAAAAAGGGTCATCCCCTTACTTTTTGTTGCCGGGAGGCCTATACTCGAAAAGCAGGGAATTGTAGACAGACAGGAAAATGAGTATTAAGCTACGCCTTCCTTTTATGTCGAGACCTTACATCACCTATAATGTGCAGATGTGGAATAAATATTGCTCTGAGCCTTGCTTATCCTGTTTCGTTAACACACAGAGTTAGTGCCTATGTGAGAGGAGAGTTTTAGGCAAATAGCCAAGTTTATCGTGATTTTCAGACGGCCCAATAGGATTCCTCTGCTCTGTGTGTGTGGGTGGGAGGGAGTTCCACTGGTTGGCTGCCACTGTTGAGAAAATAGAGCCTCCTCCTCAGGCTCGTTTCAATTTTAGTAATGCAAGGCAGTGTGCGTGGACAGACTTCGCTGGTCTGATGGTATTGGCTCTCAGTTTTTTGTGCCATGTTTGCAGGAGCTGAGTTAGAAAGGCATTTATGTGCGATAGTGTTTTAAAAATAATACTTTCGCGAATTGGGAGCCAATGTGCCTCCCTCCTTGCTGCTGAGATGTGATCTCTTCTTGATATGTTGAGTACTGGGCGTGGGGCATTGTTTTGGATTACCTGCATTTTGCTGATATTCCGTTTAGAGGTGCCAGCAAAGAAGGTGTGTAGTAATCGAGCCTGGCACCAATGACGGCTCGAGCAATCGTGAGGCAACTGGTGGGTGTGAGGAATTGCCTGGCAGCGTTAACCCGTTTGGTTGTGTAAGCCACCAAAGATGCGATAGAGTTCACTTGTCGCGTGAGAGAGAGGGTGGCATCCAAATGGATGGCCGAGCATTTTCACTGAAGCGGAGACAGGCATCTGGATTCCATCAATAGTGAAGGAAGTGTATTGGGAGTTGAGCAACCTATTACTCCTAGTGAGTAATAGGTAAAAATGTGTTCTCAACTCTGTATTTTAGCACTCGCGCATGGGTTGCCGCCCCCCCTGGATATTGAGCAGGAAAGGCTACCTATGTATTATACCAACAGTCATCCTGGTTCTATGTGAACAGGACACATTTCTGATTGAGCACCCCCATCTATCCAAGCGTCTCATTCCAGCCATCATTAAAATATACCAACTAATTATATAATTAGACAGGAGTATATATCTGTGGAATGAATATATGAAGATAATCACTTATTTATTTGACTGTATATATCCATTGCAATTTGCACCATCTCTTACGTTAAAACGCTTTTTCAAATGATTTATGTGTACAGTTTCTGAATAATCTCTGACAAGATCATGATTGTAGTAGATAAACGTGTTTCCTTAAGACATATAGTCATAATCTAATGGTCATATATAATGTTTTTCTTTTTATAGAAATTGAATAGAAATACATTTTTGCCCCTGATGAAGACTGATACGTACTCGAAACGTGTTGGGCCATTTGAAACTAATAAAGCTATACATTGTTTCATACAATTCTAACTTGTCAAATGGTATGTTTGCTATATTTAAAATGTACTACATGTTATAAGGTGCTACAACAAATTACAGAATGAATACCCTATATCGTCCTTGTGGGACACCACAAGTGATGGGAGCGGGAGGGGCGCTGGATGTTTCTGAGAACTCTCATGGATATTCCTTCCAGAAATGAAGCAACCCGCGTAGTGGCTTCCTGGCAGAAGTTGGCAGCTGCAGAGAGGTGGTGACACAATATTTTATGGTCCACCAAGTCAAAGGCAGTCGACCGATCGAGGAAGAGGAGAATGGTGGGCTTTCCTTTGTCTCTGAAGTTGTCAAGCTGATTTTGCAAATCTAACGGTGCCGATTCTGTGCCATGTCCTGGCTGGAAGCCTAATTGGCGCATTCCTAGAATGTGATTGGTTTACAGGAAGGGTTGTATTTGGTTGTAGGCAGCCCAGGATCTTTAGTAGGAACGGGACTGCTATAATTGGGTGGTAATTGATGGGTGCTGCTGGGTCTAGTGTGTTTTTTATTTAGTAGTAAGAGGACCCAGGATGCTTTGAGACTGGACCAGGCCTGAGGTAAAGGAGGCATTGATGAACCTAGTAATAAAAGGGACTAGGACTTCTGAGCAGTCTTTGTTGATCATGGCTGGGCAGATATCCCTTTTACATCTTGAAGGCTTTAGACTTTTGAGGATGTTGGACGTTTCTGCGTCTGTGATATTTCTAAAGTGAAAAGTCTGGGTGTGCTGACTAGAAGTAGAGGGAGGCGAGGGGTAGGGAATAGTGGTTGTTTTAGATAACGCTTATTTCTTGACTATTTTATGCTGTAGAGTCTTTTAGTCTGCATAGCAGTCTGTATGTTCAAACTCCTCTTTAGTGATGGTGGTTGAGAATAAGGGGGCTGAAGATGTTTCCAACTCTCTAAGTATTCTGAACACTTCTTGGGAGTTGGAATTGACATTAGTGATTCTGGCGTTGTATGCTGCAGATATAGCTGCGATAATGGCCTGCTTGTATTCTTTAGCAGTCTTATTGAATATCGTTTTGTTGGCTGAAGCCTTTTTCCAAGTGGCTTCTGCCAAGCATTTTTTGGTGCGTAATGTCTGGAGGTCAGGGGTGCACCAGGAGTTATGTCTTTCAGATTTGGCCCTACCGGAGGCTAGTGGAGCTGCAGTGTTCACTGCCCTTGTCAAGGTGTTCAAATAGATGTCTGCAGGGGCACTCTGGTTTGCCGAGTGGAGGTGTTTGGGTTGGAGTAGTGTGAGATGAGGAGAGATAGTGTCTTTGGTGATATTCCTAGAGCTGCAGGACCATGTGGGTGGCAGGGCAGGTAGGGCAGGACAAGGGTGTTTAGTTGGTGGGAAAGTGAAGGTCAGGATTTGATCTGACCCAGGGTAGGGGGAGTTGGATGCAATGGTAATCTGGCTGTTGAGTTCAGCTACCCAATCCAAGGTACGGCCTTCGTTGTGAGTGGGGGCCGTTATGCAGTGTCAAAAGCCGATGGCTTTATTTACCGAGCAAGGTAATGGCACATTATAATGCGCGAGTGCGGTGCAGGGTTAGTAATGGCGAGTGCTTTTTATGCAAGCAACGTTTTTCAGTGAATTCTTCCTAATTGGTCTAAATGTGTATGCAACACAACCACGTCTGTTTTTTTGAAAAAGTGCTAGCACATTCCTATTCATGCATATATCTAGATGGAATCATTTTGTTTCTTGTTGATTTTATGTGTTCAAAACATTGCACAGCCGCTAAGATCAGTTGATTTTTCTTTCTGCTTTGTTCTGTTCACAAAGGGACATTTTTTCTCATGGAGATATCGGTCGACACAAGGTGTTTCTGCCCTTTAGTGAAGATTTGCACATCCCGGCGATCAGCTTTCTAAATGTTGTACTGGGCCTTCATCAGGACATAGAACAAATTAACCACGATATTAAAATCGTTTGTCTACCGCTTCGTAATATCTCCAAATTCTGTATAAAATGAACATTAAACAGGCATGAGGAAGGGCTCTTTTATGTGTGTGCAAGCTATTTATATTGATCATCTTAATTATAGGGGACTACTGACTTGAATCTTATTCAGACAGTTGGGAAAGATGAAGAAATTATTTCTTTTGACTACTATTTCTTTATGATTGCATGGATCTCCTCCCAATGTGGTTTCAACCTAGCTTCATCAGGTGGGACTAATGATGACATTTGTTCAGTATATTGAACTGACATTGCACCTTCATTGCATGGTGACTTTGTTTTGTTATGCTTACCTACATGTAGTTTTGGGATTGTCTGCTCCCAACCAAATCCGTTTCCAGATGGTACCCAATAGTTCCTTCCCCCACCACTTGTACCCCGCATTTGTTTACTACCCTCTTCTCTGTGACTTAGACTCCCCACTAAAATATACTACCACCTTACACCACAAACACCAAGCCCACACAAACAGCCTCCATAGGCCTACCCGTAAGCACATGATCTTACATCAAGTGATGAGCAAGCTCTTATCGCTAGCCCTATCACACTCCCCCCCAATCCCCCCCACTTGCAACAAGACCCAAAGTGCTCTATTCAATCAGATGTTGGGCTCTCCCCTTCGGATAACATATTCCCAAGTGTATCTGCCAATCCTGTAGAAGCAGAACGACACTTAGGCCTATGGTACTTCCGACCTGCGCCCATCACCACCATAGGTTTTCCCTTGGCCACTCTTGCTCTCCCACTAACAACTCGCTCCTCCCTCTTTCCTTAATGCGGCATGCACAGCAAGGCCAACAAACATGGCAGAAGGCCAGTATATAAGACCACTTTACATTAATTTCTCCTTCGATCCTCTGCACCTTTTGGAGCCCTCGTTTTTGCTTTTGAAGACCTCCTGCTGCTTTACAACGAACTCCAGCACCACCAGCACCTCTCAATAGGTAAGCGCTCCATTTTTGTTGTGTTTTGCGCCTGATGCGGCGCGCTCAGCATTTTGTGCTCTAAATTAGAAAAATACCTTGCTAGCAAAGCACTAACTACCTGGAGAGCCCTCGCTTGGCTAATTTCTTCGAAAAACCCTGGTTTTCACTTTATTTCTGCCTCTCCCTCATTGGGGCCTATTGTTTCTTTCCTGCCACCAAGATGGCTGCTTATTTTCCCTTTGCCTAAGCTCCACTGGGCCTGCACTGGTCTCCCCCTCCCATTGGTTGCAGAGGTCACCATAGACCAATAGCAGCAACCCGAAGGCGGGAGCCGGCCCAGTACACCAAGGCCCACACAAGGGCTCCTGTCAGCTTCCATGTCTGCTTTACAGGCTGCAACATGATATTTCTGCCACAGCCAAACCCTCCCTGAGGCTGCTACCCCTGGACTATTGGACTACCATGACTCTTACAACACATTCTGCTGTGGTTAGTCCCTCCTTTCTAACTTCCTTTGTGCTACCTACTCTGCTGGTACTCCTGCAGCTCCCCTTGTTATGTTCTCAAATTGTAGTCGTGTCTGTACTCACCCTTACCATCTGACTCCCAGTTGACTCCTTAACTGCAGGACCTTCATCTATCCAGAAAGTCAAACGTGGGTGTATTTTGCATTTAACTTGAAAGTCAAACGTGGGTGTATTTTGCATTTAACTTGAAACACAAACCTGGGCGTATTTTGCATTTAACTTGAAAGTCAAACTTGGGTGTATTTTGCATTTAACTTGAAAGTCAACCTGGGTGTATTTTGCATTTAACTTGAAAGTCAAACCTGGGTGTATTTTGCATTTAACTTTGCCTGTTGATTGTAATCCTGCTAGCCCAGTGACTGTTCCATACCGCTGCACTTGCGTAATCCTCCCCCTGCCTCCTCTCTTCATACTCATGGCGCTGTCTGTTTCTCCCATCTATTCCAACTGCTTCTCTATCAACTATCCTTCCCTTCTTACTAAGTCTGGAAAGAAGAAGTTTAAAAAGGATATCTTGGCCTCCAACCTTGGTCTCCCTATTGCTGATACCTATACCAGCGTCTTTTCCAGACAGACCCTTACCGACATCCTCTTTGTTGTTCTTTCGCTGGATCTATGGACCCCCCATATGATCTCTGTGCTCTGTCCTGTCTCCTCCTCTCCCATAAATGGTGGCACTCGCTGGGAAGTCCTCGTGGCTTCTTTTGACTCCTCCAGAGTCAACCTTAACATCTACCTAAATGGCACTGTCATGGTCCAAGGTCCCAAGGCCAATGTCCTCCTCTTCAATCGGCGTCTCCCTCGCCTCATCAACTTCCTTTCTTCTCCGGCTGTCCCCTCCTCTCAGTCCTTGGCTACCTTGCCCACTCTTCCCTCCTCTGCCCATCTTCTGGCTACCTCCACAACTCCGCAGGGCGTACCTCTGATTTGTACCCCTCCCCGGAAGGTCTTTAAGGCCGGCAACCTTCTTCATCTTGCCACTCTCGCTCTGCTGTCACACTCCTCTGACATCTGCCACCTCCTTGAAGAACTTGACCTTGATGTCCTTTGTCTTACAGAGACATGGTTCATGGGCAGCTCTGTCACAAGCTTTGACACTCTCCTCCCTGATGACTACAAGATCCTCTCCGCCCCCATATCCACTCGCCCTGCAGGGGGTGTAGCCTTGATCTTTCCTGAGTGGATTCCTGCCACTATAATTCACACTCAGATCATCTACTCTTTCGAATGCCTTGTCTGCAGGCTCTCAATCTCTCCTAGCCACTCTCTTACTGTTGCCACTCTCTACTGGCCCCCTGGTCAAATCACCTCTTCTCTCTCTGAGTGGGCTGACCTCTCCTCCTCTCTCCTGGCCTCAACCACTCAACTCTGACTCCTTGGTGACCTCAACATTCACCTTGATTCTCCCTGTCCCTCAACTTTGCTCTTTCGCGACCTCTGCGATTCCCTCTCCCTCTCTACCCTCCCCTCTGGCCCAACGCACTCTGCCGGGCACACACTTGATGTCTTGACCTCCTCTAGCCTCCCCCTATTTATCCCTCTCTTCACTCCCCTCTCCTGGAGTGACCACTACCTCCTCTCCTCTCATCTCTCTCTATTCCCCCCCAAGCCAAGCCTACCCCAACACTGCCACCTACCTTCCTGGACATCCGGCCCATGAAGCGTGTGTCAGTCAAGGCTTTTGCTCCCACCTTCTTCCCACCCCCTCTTCCTCTGGCTGACTCACACCCTGACACAGCCCCCTGTCTTCTCTATATTCTTCTATTTCTGATACTCTTGATGTTCTTGCCCCTGTCATGAGGATCCGCCTGAAGTCCAAAGCTAAGTGCAATTCCTGGTATGACTCCAACCTATCTACACTTAAACGTAGGTGTAGGGCGGCTGAGAGAAAATGGAGGGATTCCTACACATCCTCTAACAAACTGGCCTGTCGCCTATTCCAAAGACAATACCGTCTCTCTATCCGTACCAAGAAGAGAGTCCACATTCAAGCCTGTGTCTCTGCGGCATCTAACAGCTCGGCCGAACTCTTTAAAATTTGTAAGGAGCTGGCCAACCCTGCTGCAGTCTCTACCCCTCCCCTTGCCTCTGAGGCTCTTTGCAATGCTCTGGCCTCACGCTTTATCTCAAAAACCCAGGAAATCCTGTCCACACTCTCCTCCACTCCCTCTCCTCTACCCTACCCTCTCCGTCGGTACTCACTGACCCTCCTACAGCCACCCCCCACCCTCCTTCTCTTCCTTTCATCTCTTCTCCCCTGATGAGGTCGCTAGACAAGTCCGATCTATGAAAGCCTCATCAAAACAGGTTCATTCCTGTTCCTCTAAAACTCTCAAGGACCACATTGATACCCTCGCTCCGGCCCTTGCTGACTTCTGCAACCACTACTTTGCCTCAGGATCCTTCCCCTCCCCTCTTAAGCACTCCCTTGTGCATCCGCTCCTCAAGAAACCCACAGCGGATCCCTCTTGTCTGGCCAACTATCGCCCAATTTCCATTAACCCCTTGTTAGGCAAACTCCTTGAAACGCTGGCCATCTCTCAGCTAAACCTTCATTCTGATTCTGTTGGCTGTCTCCATGACCATCAGTCTGGCTTCAGATCTGGCAGAAGCACGGAAACTGCTCTCCTGAACATCCGTGAAGATCTGCTTTCCAACCTTGACTCTAGCATTCCCTCTGTTCTCATCCTACTTGATCTCTCCTCTGCCTTCGACACGGTCAACCATACCATCCTGCTCAACCATCACGGGATAACTTGGGCATCACCGATCAGGCTCTGGCCTGGCTGACCTCTTTCCTCTCTGATCGACCCTCCCAGGTCCAACTTGGGTCCTTCCTATCATCTATCTTCCTCTCCACCTGTGGTGTTCCCCAGGGGTGTAACCTCTCGCCCTGGCTTTTCAACCAAGACCTGGCAACTCTCGCCCGCTGTATTGCCATTTTCTGCTCAAACTTCCAGTGCTACGCAGATGACACCCAACTCATTTTCAGGCTGCCCTTGGCCACCTCCTCCACCTCTCTCATCGCTGATTGCCTAACTGCCATTCAAGATTGGTGTGCCGCCAACGATCTTTGTCTTAATGCCAGCAAGACAGAGATCCTCCTCACTGGCACACCATCACCTTCCTTTCCCCTCACGCTCTGGCCGGCCTCCCTTGGCCTTCCTCCTATCCCCCACCTGCGAGGCCAAGAACCTTGGTGTCACCTTTGATTCCACACTCACCTTCTCTGCCCACATCGCTGATGTATCAAAAAAGTCAAACATCATACTGCACCTCCTCAGAGGTATTCTTCCTTTCCTCTCATTCCCCCAGAAGCTCACTGTCTCCTAAGCTCTGGTTCTCTCTAAATTGGACTATTGCAACAGCCTCTTTCTTAATGTACCTGCCTCTACTCTCTGCCCTTTACAACTTATCCAGAACAGGACTGCGAGACTTGTCCTTGGCCTCAAGCCCTGGGTTCATATCTCTCCAGCTCTGAAATCTCTCCATTGGCTCCCAGTGGATGCAAGGATTAAATTCAAAACCCTCTGCATTGTCCGCAAGGCTTTCTGGGGCCTGGGTCCAAGATACCTTCAGCTATCCATCTGCACATACCTCCCATCTCGAGCACTCCGCTCCTCTACCTCTAACTCCCTCATGGTCAGTCGTTTCTCAAAGAAACGAGCTGGGGGTAGATCTGTCTTCGGCTGGGGCCTCCCTCTGGAACAGCCTCCCTGCCACTCTAAAACTTGAGGAGAACCATCTCTGGTTCCGGAAGCACCTCAAAACCTTTCTCTTTGCTTCTGCCTTCTCCTCTCCTCTCCCCTGTTGATTCTACTCTCTCTCAGCACCATGCACCTGGCCACCCTCTGTCCTCCAGGCCCAGGTACCTGCTCATCTTGCCACCCTCACGCACTGCCTCCGGGCCACCCCCTGCACTGGGGTCTGTATCTGTACCCATACAGCCGTCCCCTTTTCTTCCTGCACTTTCAGACCTACCTGGCCTGCTGCCATAAACCCAGCACTAGCCACTTGCTGGCTGCACTCCCATTGTTTGTTGCCTTTTTATTTATTATTATTTTAGTTTTTTTCCTTCTCGCTCCGCACTCTCCTTTTGTTCCCCCTTCCATGCACTTCTACCCCTTCCACCCCTACCCTGCACTTGCACGTTCTCAATGTCACTGGGCCTAGTAAGATCATTGTTTTTGTTCTCCCCTGTTCCCCGTCCCTTGCCATGTCGCGCTCTGGAACACTTGTGTATGAGCGGGATAGAAATAAAATATCAATATCAATTAAGTGAAATTACATTACTTGTATAGTGAATACTGCAGATTCCTTGGCCTTCTAGCACTCATCTGCTCTACACAAGTGGACTATTCACTGCAGAGGTGACTTTTCAGAGGGAGTCTCAATTACAGGATTAGGTTTGTGGTTGATGGTGAGTGGGCCAGCCCCACATGCTAAAGTGCTTGCAACTTGGGTAAGAGCAAGGAAAACGAGAAATGTGAAGGGCTGCGTGGGCAGGAATTTCACCAGCCAAGAAAATGGGCGCTGAACTGTAAAACCATTTTTGGATCAAACGTAGTGTTTTAAAATGGGGATCCTCTAGGAAACAGAACCAGTGGAGGTAGGTACGAGCAACTGAGATGTGGATCCTTCTGGAGAGACCAAGCCCATGATGGGTCGCAGTGTTTTTAATGCTATCAGGCTGTTATATGGTGAAAGCCACTGTAGCAGTATTCTTTTTGTAGTCCAAGTAGAATTTTGACTTCCTCCATGTTGGCTTGAACGTGCTTGGGGGGAAATGGAAAAATGTATTTAAATGGTCTCAGTTGGAAAAACAGGCTTTTTTTTAACCTTTTTGATTTGAGGAGGCAGTTACATGGCTGCGTTTAGCCATACCCCAAGATTCCAGAAGCGACTGGTTGAGCGGAAAAATGCAGCTGAGAAAGGGGTGCAAAGGGAGAAAGGCATCTGGATTTTTGCAGAGCAAGGCAGGGTCCAGTAGAATGATTGTGGTCTTTTATTTAAGTGTTTCCTCCATGCATTAGCAGGCAAATTGTTGGGGACCAAACTCTTGGTGGTTGAAGTGGAAACAGTAGCACCTTTCTCCAACAGGCGTCCACCTCCTTGGAGGCTCACGGTTCCGGAGAAAGCACAATATTGCTTGGGCAAGAAGACCTCATGTTGGCGGGCTAAACGTGACAACTCCTAAGACTTTTGCCACCAGCCCTAGTTCGATCTGAAATGGCTTTATCCAGCCTACATGCTCCACTGGAGATGGGGAATGAAGTCAGGGGCTTTCTTGTGGGGCTCTTGCTACAACCTTGTAGGTTGACACTGCCTCACTCGTGTGACTTTTCACCTCTTGTGGCACCAAATTGTCCCAACGAGTCTGGTGGTGGTCCAAGGGCGATGGGTGGTTTCAGAAAGCTATTGACTGTTTGTAAACCTCTGAAATCTCTGACTTCGGACACCGCCTTCCAGATTTCAAAAGGAGGGGTGACATTTAAGAAAAAGCTCGCTTGGTGAAGACCCCGTGCATGTTCGACTGCACTTTCTTCTGTCATTTGGTTGCTTCATTCCTTTATAAATGGGTTGTCATAAGCAGACCATTAGCTCCAGATCTGCGAGTCCCCTGCACTACTTACTAGAGGACGGTCAGGTCTGGGAGCCACCTCAACTCCATTCATGTTCCCCTTGCCTCACCCTCCCCGTTCAACTTAACATTCGCTCTTCGTTTTACAATACAAAATTAATGGCGAGAATAGTAAGCTCTCTGCGTTCCCAGCAGGAGGTAACCTTGGGAGTTGGGAGATGTTTTTTTTTTCTCGCTAAGGGTAATTTCGCATGTCCTTGCCAGAGACACTTCACAATATTTGACTAACGCAATACAGATGGAGAAGAAGGCACGCCATGGTGTGTGGCCACCTAGTGTGTGTTACCATCAGCCAGGCACCAAGCGGGGCAGATTCACACTAAACAGAAAACCCAGGCCTATTGTAAGGTGTGCAAAATGGCGTGTAGCCTCTGGCGACGATTCTTGTTTTGTCCTGGTCTGTGAGCTCCTCAGCTTTGTATCAATTATCCAGGAAGTGGGCGATTGAGAGGCTCTCGTGCCGAGCAGTGATGCGTTTCCAGGTGTTTTTGACGTGTTTCCCTTCTTCCAGGAGGAGCACTTGGCGGGGGATAACGCTCTGAATGCTGCCCAGGGCTGGCGCTGTGTGGGAGCTTTCAGCCACAGCTGTTGCTGATTCTGTGCGCAGGAAACGGTGGGGCAGAATGTCCACAAAGTAAAGACGAACGAGCATTGTCCAAGCCAATAGGTCTGGCTGTTCACACAGGGGAAAGCGCTAGTGTATGAAGCATGGCAATGCGCGAGTGTGAATGTTAGAACACGAAAAGTGTGGGTCCAACATGAAAACTCAAGCATGTTGCTTTACAGTTCTACATGGAAACGGGCCTACTATCATTGCAGATTGGTTAAAAATGAAGCAGCCACGCCCACATACTTCCGTATTTGAAAGAAAGACTCAGTGTAATCTAATGAAAAGCTGTCTTGTATCGAGCAACTTCTGTCCTTTTGGCGTAGGGATGCGTTGGGGGGACAGTGGCATAGTGTGTCAGTTTGACAGGATTAAAACGGCATGGCTGAGTCGGTGGCACTGACACCTTTTGAACATACATTTTGTTATTTATATGCAGGAATTGGCAGCAGTGCAGAACAAAACACTTGACTAATGGTATTGCTTCTCTCTTACAATAGGCGAACTAGTGTTGCATGTCACCCTTCCTGGGCAACATGGTACCTCCCAAGGATCTGTGTGTGGTCACATGGTGATGGTCAATAAAAAGAACGAGCCGTTTCCGGCTCGTCAGTCGATCCTATCCTGACTCCGGTGTCGTTCTTGTGTGCACCCTGCTGGTGCAATACCGTGTGCAGTAGGCCCAGGGACGGGGCCCGCACGAGGTCGGCGCCCCTGCTGGGCAACGCCGTCCTCCGATGGTGCAGCCCTGTGATCATGCCTGAGGGTGCAACCCTGGCCTGGGTGCCCCCAGAGCCGGGGCTGCTGTGGTGCCCCCAGCTACGTGGTCTGCTCTACTGATCCGGGGCGAGTGGGGTGCCCCCTTCTCCTTTGTTTGCTGCATGATTGCAGCACTGGCAATCCATGTTGGGTGATCCCAACACTGGCTGAGGCACGTCTAGGGACCCGAGGCGAATCACACAACAACTACAGTTTCTCGTCTAGCGCCTGCGGTTATTCAGGGCCTCCAGTCTTAATTGTCATGTTGATAAAGGGTACCTTCTCGACCAAGCGGGTACCACTCCCGTCCTGACAGAGATTGCAGAAGCAGCCTACTTGGCCAGTTGAGCATGGCCGTGGAAGAAGTGTGTATTGTCTCTGCCTCCGCCTGCCTCCACTTTATGCTTCCCTTGAATGCCACACATGGTGGCTCAACCAATTTAGAATTGCATAGCCCAGGGAGAAACTATGCCAGTCACCACAGTCACAAACAGTTGTTTCGAGTTGCACAAAGTGGTTGCACGTCTTGAAGTGAAATTGCTGAGCAAAGTCGTGGCAAATATGGCTGACTGAAATGTCGTCCCTAAGAGTGTGCTTTAAATATGTTGTGTGTGCAATTCACCCAATGCAAAGCATTAGTCAATGCATGCACAAAACACAAAGCTCATGAGCGAGAAAGAGAGATTGCGTGATGCTTCACTCCAGGCAAAACAAAGCAGCAGAGTCCGTGGGCGAGTCAGGCAAATGGCAGCTTCGTTTTGCCCCTACATTTCTCTACATCACGCATGTGCTTCGCATTATGCTACGCTTCGGGCAAAACGAAGCTGTAATTTCTCTTACTCGCCCGCGCGCTTTGAGTGATGCTTCACTAAGGGCAGAGCAGCACTCTCTCGCTTCCTCGCTCTCGGGTGAAGTGGAGTTCGAAATGAATAAAAGTGCCTGGCTAGCTTTTGTTTGGCCTGACCCTATATCCCCACCACACCTGTTCGGGTTGGAAAGGAGCAGCCCGGGTACCTCAGCAGCAGAAGGAGCAGTCCAGCAGGCAGTACCACATAACTTTCAGCCACCGCTGGACCAGCAGCTGAACCAGCAGCTACCACTGCCAGACTTGCAGTCAGAAAAGCAACCTACCACCAGACCAGCAGAGGCATAAGCAGTTGCCCCTACCAGAACAGAAGACAGACCAACTGTTGCCACCGCCAGACCAGCAGCCACGACTGAAGGTCTAGCAGCCATCTGTACCGGAAAAGTAGCCAGATCAATGGCCACCAGTGCCAGACCAGAAGCCGGAAAAGCAGCCAGCACTTCCAGTAGCCACCACACCAGACAACACCAACAGCCACCAAGTTAGTCATTGAGCCACTCATCCTACCAGCAAGGGGTTGCCAGGAAGGCTGCTAACGTTGTCTAGAGTGTATGTAGCGAGGACGTCCAGAAGGCAGTCATGACTGGCACATTTTTGCTGGAAATATCGACACTGGCCCTGCACCTGGAATGCCACCCAAACACGAAGAAAGTGTTAGACTCCAAGGCCCAGTGTCAAACCAGCAGCCCGGCGACTACCACTACCAACACTTCTCAAAGTGCCTTAGCCAGGAGGCCACAAAGTACACTGATGATACTGACCAGCACACCTTTGAAACCAGCCCATCAGGTCCTTGATGTTCCTGTGCTGTTGGATTGTGGAGTCCCAGCAGCAACAACAAAGGGCTGCAAACCACTCCTTGGCTACTTAGTTAGTGGCTTTATGCTGGTTCTGTGGTTGCTGCTGTGGTGCGGCACGATGGTCCTTGAGAATGTGTTGGCTGTTTGCCGTGACAACACCAGAATCACCACCGGGCTGCCGGAAGAGAGGAGCAGGCCATCAGTCATTGTACCCAGAGGACAAATGGGACACCAAGAATTGGTGTGTATATATGGATCGTTTTTTCTTCTCTGCCGCAGTCCAATGGGAAGAAGAGTGTCAATGGGAGGCAAGGAGTGTTGGTAGTCTGCTGACTGACCATTGAAGAAGAGAGACACTGAAAAGATGGGCACAAGCTCAGGTTTGCATAGCTGGGTCCGCTTTGACATGCATCTTTCTGCACAATGTCGGGCATTAGAGCTACAGTGGGGTGCCTCACGGACCGTCCTGCAAATAAAACATCTTTGAAAACACTTGGGTGTTCCAGTCACTCACCAAAAACAAGAGGTCTTAATATTTATCATTGCGCATATGTTTTAGATTATAAATATTTGACACAATTATTCCAAACCAATATTTCAAAACATAATCTTCATTAAATTAAATATTGGTATAATCAACCCACTAAGCACCAGGTATTTCATGATATGATATGGCATTTATAATGCGCCTATACACAAGTGTTTCAAGGCGCGACGAGGCAAGGGAGGGGGAACAAAGGGAAGACAGACAGCAATCTTACTAGGCCAGGTGACATTCAGATCGTGCAAGTGCAAGAGAAGGGGGAAAGGGAAAAGTGCGAGGGGGAAGGGAGAGGGGAAGTGCAGTACATGGGATAGTAGAATAAATAAGATAAATAAAACGCAGCCAGCTGGTGGCAAGTGCAAGTTAAGTGCAGAGATAGGTGCTGGTAGGGACACTGTAGGGATACATAAAACAGTCCCCAGGTGCAGGGGTTGCCAGGCAGGCAGTGCAGGTGTGCAACTGGCGAGGCCTGGGCCCGAGATCAGAAAGGGTGGCTAGGTATCCAGTGCAGTTTTAGCCAGGAGTTCAGCAGGGGAGAGGGGGAGAGAAGGCAGAAGCAAAGAGGAAGGTTTTGAGGTGCTTCCAGAACCAGAGATGGTTCTCCTCAAGTTTTAGGGAGGCAGGAAGGCTGTTCCAGAGGGAGGCCCCTACCGAAGAGAGAGATATACCACCAACTCGTTTCTTGGAGAAGCGACTGACCCTGAGGGAGTTGGAGGCAGATGATCGAAGAGCTCGAGAAGGGAGATATTTAGGAAGAGAGAGTTGAAGGTAATGCGGCCCCAGGCCCCAGAAGGCCTTGTGGACAATGCAGAGGGTTTTTCAAATTAATATTCGCAGCCACTGGGAGCCAGTGCAGAGATTTTAGTCCTGGAGAGATACGATCCCTGGGCTTGAGGCCAAGGACAAGTCCCACAGTCCTGTTCTGGTTAAGTTGCAGAGGGCAGACGGTAGAGTTAGGCAGATTTAGAAAGAGGCTGTTACAGTAGTCCAGCCTAGAGAGAACAAGAGCTCTGGAGACAGTGAGCTTCTGGGGGAAGGAGAGGAAAGGAAGAATACCTCTGAAGGCTCTACATACATTGACTCAAAATGTTTTACGATCTATAATTTGTTCAAAACATGCAAAGACACAGCTCAATTTACACAACGTTTACATGAAACGGAAGATACCATATAAGTATAGCGCTCATGCAAACAAAGTGCTAGACCCATTGTTAAAACCTACTAATTTATATGAACCTATTAAGTGCTTGAGCTTTTTTTTTTATCCTCATTGCTTGTTCCCATTTCAATCCCTGCAATTTTTAGCCTTTGATGCATGCATAACTCGCATGTATAACTCGCAAGTGCAGGGCAGCAGAAACGAAGTGGCAAACCGCAGGCTCTGACATCTGGCCTGCCTCCTTCCCCAAAGGCAATACAGACTCGCCATCCATGCTAAGAAAAGAGCCCACACACAGGCATGGGTCTCCGGTGCATCTAACAACATGGATTAACTTTTCAAACTCTGCAGAGAACTAGCCAACCCATCCGCAGTCTCCCCCTCCCCTTCTCTTTCCAAGGCCATCTGCAATGCACTGGCCTCAGACTTTGCCACCAAAACTAAGGACAATTCTGACCACCCTTTCTACACTCCCTCACAACCCATCACCCTCCCCCCAAACCCTCCCTCCTTCCTCCTGCCTCCTTTTCCTCTTTCTCTCCCGTCACACCTGAAGTTTCCAGAGTTGTCCACTCCATGGAGGTCTCTTATAACAGGTCTCCCTCAGCCAGGACCATCAAAGATATCATTGGCTCTCTTGCCCCTACTCTTGCTGATTTCTGCATTCACTATTTTATCACTGTATCTTTCCCCCACACCCCTCAAGCATTTCCTTGTGCGCCCACTCCTGAAAAAAAACATCCTTTGACCCTAACTGCCTTTCAAGCTATCACCCTATCTACATCACCCCCTTACTGGGGAAGCTACTTGAGAAGCTGGCCTTGCCCCATCTTTACTCTCACACCAAACTTGTTGGAGGACTCCATGAGCACAAATATGGATTCCAAGCATCCAGAGGCACGGACACTGCTCTACTGAACACCCGCCAAGAACTGCTCACATCTCTGGACTCCATTTCCCCAGCTGTCCTTATCCATCCCAATCTCTTCTCTGCATTTGACACAATTAACCATTCCATCCTCATAAAAAAGCCTCCACGATACACATAGTATCTTGGAACGGGCACTGGATTGGCTGTCCTCTTTCCTAACTAACCGCTCTTCCAAAGTAATTCTGGGCCCCTTCTCCTCTCCTACTTCCACCTGAATCTGTGGTATCCCTCAGGGCTCTATACCCTCCCCCAGTCTCTTTGACATCTACCTTGCATTCCTCTCACACCTCATCTCCTCATTTCCTCCAACTTCCAGTGTTATGCAGACTACACACAGCTCTTCTTTAGACTCCCTGCTGATCTTCTTGGCCTCTCCATCATCCCTGACTGTATCTCCCATCCAGTCCTGGTGCCCCTCCAATGAACTCTGTCTCAATGCCTGTAAAACTGAGATCCTTCCCATTGGAACCCCTGCTCCCTCCTTCTTCCCTTCACTCAGGCCTTCCTCCTTGAGCTCCCTAACTGCACCTTCAACTGAAGCCAGAAACCTTGGAGTCATCTTTGACTCCTCTATTTACTTCCTCCCTCCCACTTAGGACATTGCCAAGAAATCCAACTATCAGCTCTTCCTTCTCAAAGGAATTCTACCTTTTCTCAGGTTCCCTCAGATGCTCAATGGGACTCACGCCCTGATTGTCTCTTGACTTGACTACTGCAACAGCCACCTCCTAAATCTTCCTTTTTCCACTCTGCGACCCCTTCAGCCTATCCAGAATAGGACAGTGAGACTTATCCTTGGACTTAAGCCCAGGGACCGCATCTCTCCTGCACTAAAAAGTCTTCACTGTCTCCCGGTTTGATGCACAGATTAGATTAAAAACCCTCTACATCATCCACAAGGCTGTCTCAGCCCGGGCACCACACTATCTTCAACTTTATCTCACCAAATACTCTTCCTCTAGACCACTTCACTCCTCTGGCACCAACTCTTTGTGTGTAAAGCGTTTTGCTAAACAGAGGGAAGGGCGTAGCTCACTCTCCTCTGCCGGCTCCCTCCTTTGGAATAGCCTCCCCTGCACCTTGACCAGGATTGTCTCAAATTCTGGAAGCTCCTTAAGACGTTCCTCTTTTCTTCTGCCTTCCCTCCTTCTCTGCTAATCCCATAGTTGCTGAATCAGTTTCCTTGGCCCTTATGCATCTTCGGGGCTGTGACGTCCCACACCAAGTCCTCCTAGCTCCTGTCTCTCCACAGCACACCCTTCGCTCTGGAGACTTGCACTCAAACTTCCTGCGGCCTATGTCGTGCAGCACTTTGCATTCCTAGCACTTCGTCCATGGCTCACCCACAGGCTCGGAATCCACAGCACTTACTCTCTCTTCCCTCTTCCTTTATGCACTTGCACGTTCTGAATACTAACAAGGCAAAGTAGGTTTGTCTCCCTCCCTTTTCCCCCTCTGCTCTTTAATTGTGTGTTGTATTGTTGTAATGTATTTTCCACCCTTCCTCCCTCCCTGCCCTCTGGTTGCTTTGAAACCGTATATTCTTATTGTATAAGCACCTAACAAGCAAACCATAAATACATCTGCAAACTTCAAAAAATAGCATTCATTCTTCCACAACCTAATGTTCATCAGTGCAGTGCATGCATGATCATAATTATAAAACAAAAAAAATAATTTACATCACCTATACCATACCCTATTAAACCAAACCTGTTAATAAATGCACCTTATTTTTGTTGATGTGATATGGCATTTGTAACACGCCTATAACAAGTGTTTCAAGGCACGACGAGGCAAGCAAGGTGGAACAGACGGAGGCCAGAGATAACAATCTTACTAGGCCAAGTGACACTGAGATCACGCAAGTGCAGGGGAGTGGGGGTAGCAGGGGAGAGGGGAGGAGGCAGTGCTGTACCTGGGATCAAAACAATAACAAGAAGTGCGGCCAGCAAGTGGCAGGTGCAAGGGTAACTGCAGATAACAGGTGTCCAAAAGTGCAGCTAGCGGGACTGCAGGGGTTACAGATACAGACCAAGGGTTGCCAGGAGGCAACGCAGGTGTGCAGTTGGACAGGCAGGGCCCTGGGCCCGAAATCAATGGGTAGCCAGGAGACCAGTGCAGTATCGGACAGGAAATCAGCAGGGGAGAGGAAGAGAGAAGGCAGAAGCAAAGAGGAAGGTCTTGAGGTGCTTCCGGAACCAGAGATGGTTCTCCCCAAGTTTCAGAGAGGCAGGGAGGCTGTTCCAGGGGTAGACCCCAGCCGAAGAAAGATCTACCACCAACGTGTTGCTTGGAGAAGCGATTGACCCTGAGGGAGGTGGAGGTGGAGGAGCGAAGAGCTCGAGTAGAAAGGTATTTACAAAGAGAGAGTTGGAGGTCTTGAACGTAATCCTTACAGCCACTGGGAGCCAATGCAGAGATTTCAGTGCTGGAGAGATACAATCCCTGGGCTTGAGGCCAAGGACAAGTCTCGCAGTTCTGTTCTGGATGAGTTGCAGAGGGTGGAGCATAGAAGCAGGCAGATTTAGAAGAGGCTGTTGCAGTAGTCCAGCCTAGAGAGAACCAGAGCTTTAGAGACAGTGAGATTCTGGGGGAAGGAGAGAAAAGTAAGAATATCTGTAAGGGGGTGCAGTTGGTAGTTTGACTTCTTAGAGACATCAGAAATGTGAGGAGAAAAGGAGAGTGTGTAGTTGAAGATGACTCTGAGATTCTTAGCCTCACAGGTGGGAGTAGGAAGAGGACCAAGGGAGGCCAGCCAGAGAGTGACCGGAAAGGAGGGTGCAGGTGTGCCGATGAGAATCTCCGTCTTACTAGCATTAAGGCAGAGATTGTTGGTGGAACACCACTCCTGGATAGCAGTCAGATAGTCAGAGATTAGAGAAGGAGAAGAGGAGGCAGAGGGGAGCCTGAAAACAAGTGGAGTGTCATCTGCTTAGCACTGGAGCAGAGAGCGGCAATGCAGTGGGTAAACGGTGCCAGGTATTGGTTGAACAGCCAGGGAGAGAGGCTAGACCCCTGGGGTACTCCACAGGTGGAAAGTGAGATAGAGGAAATGAAGGACCGAAGTTGGACCTGGGAGGGTCGATCAGAGAGGAACGAGGTCAGGCAGGCCAGGGCCTGATCGCTGATCCTCAGGTTATCACTGAGACGATTGAGCAGGATGGCATTGTTGACTGTTTCAAAGGCAGAAGAGAGGGTTCTACGTTATTTCGTCGACCACTTTTTCATCGTGGGACTTTTCATCGCCGACCCTTTAATCGCCAACATTTTTATTTATTTATTTATTTTATTTATGGGGGGCTGCGTCCCCCCAAACCCCCCTTACTTAAATAATCATACCCCAACCCGCAGAAACATTCCCCCCCCTAAAAAATGTTTTTTTAAAAAAAATGTTGGCGATGAAAGGGTCGGCGATGAAAAGTCCCACGATGAAAAAGTGGTCAACGAAATGCGTGTATACCGAAGAGAGATCGAGTAAGATGAGGACAGAGGGGAGATTAGAAACAAGGTTAGAGAGGAGGTCTTCTAGGATGTTCAGGAGAGCAGTTTCCATGCTTCTGGCTGCTCTGAAACCAGACTGATGATCATAGTGACAACCAATCGATTCAGTGTGAGGATTAAGCTGGGAGATGGCCAGCTTTGCCAGGAGTTTGCCTAGGAAAGGAATGATGGAGATCGGGGCAATAGTTAGCGGGGCAGGAAGGTTCGGCTGAGGGTTTCCTGAGAAGAGGGTGCACAAGAGAGTGCTTCAGGGGGAAGGGAAGGCTCCAGTGGTGAAGGAGTGGTTGAAGAAGTCAACCAGGACAGGAGCGAGGCTGTCAGTGTGGTCCTTGATGGCTTTGGAAGAACAGGGAAGAACCTGTTTTGATGAGACTTTCATAGATGAGACTTAACTAGAAACCTTGTTAGGGAAGAACAGAGGAAGGAAGAGAAAGACGGGGGTGAGGTGGCCACAGGGGGGCCGGAGGTAGAAGAGAGAGTAGAGGGAGGAGGACGAGAGGGCGAGAGGGGGGACAGCATGTCCTGGGTTTTAGAGATGAAATGAGAAGCCAGGGCCGTGCAGAGGGCCTGGGAGGGGACAGGAGAGGTAGAGACTGCAGCAGGATTGGCCTGCTCCTTGCCGATTTTAAAGAGTTTGGCCAAGTTGTTAGATGCCCCAGAGATGTGGGCTTGGAAATGGGCTCTCTTCCTAGTGTGGACAGAGAGCCGGTACTGCCTTTGGGAGCATGCAGCGGGCCAATTTGTCAGAGGACGTGCAAGAAGCTAGCCATTTCCTCTCAGCCACCGTGCACTTGCGTATAAGAGTGACAAGGTCAGAGTCATACAAGGAGTTGCACTTGGATTTGGGTTTCAAGCAGATCCTCATGACCTAGGGCAAGAACATCAAGAGTATCCGAGATAGAAGAGTGGAGAAACGAACGCTTCTGAGCCAAGAAGGGGCTCTACCTGGTCCTCTGTCCCGTGCCTGCTTCCTGGAGGAGGCGTGGCCTGAGTGACACACGTGAGGCATCACGTGACCCCCAGCTGCCTCAAAATACGGAGACACTCGCCCGAGGGGCGAACGCTGCAGCACCTACCTTAAGCAGCATTTTTTTTTCTTCTTTCTTGAGAAACGAACGCTTCTGAGCCGAGAAGGGGCTCTACCTGGTCCTCTGTCCCGTGCCTGCTTCCTGGAGGAGGCGTGGCCTGAATGACACACGTGAGGCATCACGTGACCCCCAGCTGCCTCAAAATACAGAGACACCCACCCTCGCGGCATTAAGCCCGAGAGGAGTAAAGGTCAGGGACTGTTGAGCGACTGTTTGGCGCACTGTGGCAGCACCAGATAGCCGAAGAGCACGTGTCGTCCTGATTCCATCGCATTAACCCCGCAGACATCCCCACCACACTCATTACACATATGCCTTCTCTATCACCCACGGAGGGCGACATTAGCCGCCGGCTGCGCAGCAGCAGCAAAACAGACCAAGAGAACCTGCAAGATCGCCCTGCCAGTACTAAAACAACCGACAGGCACTGGAAGGGCGAGGCTCGTCCACCAACACCTCCTACTCCAAAAAACGTGACCTTGGCGAGGATCATGGAAACTTGAAGCCCGCCACACAAGCAGGGGGCCGGGAAAGTCTCGCCACTACAACTGGAAACTCGCACAGTCACCCCAGCCAAACAGCAAGAACGGAGCGACTCCAGCCGCCCAGTCTGACCACCGTCTCGACGAACGGCCCCCTGCCGGTGACCACTGGAGGGTGGGCACGGCAGGGTATTGCAGAGCATGACAGGCCAAACATGATCCATCTGCAACCTACTCATCCCACTGTCGGAAAAAGTGACCTGGAGGCCTCGCCAAGTCACCCTCAATCAGCACCCCAGAAACTGGGGGAAAACCCAGATCGGGCTACCACGCCGGTCAGCAGCGCGGTGCGCGCTGATGCGACTGCAGCACAAGAACACTCATGCGATACAGCCATCAAGGTTAAGGCTCAGGTCCATCAGAGTCGAGCCTACCAGACGATCCCTGAAAAGAGATCTCACTTTAGAAAGGTCCAGCTAACCACAAGACGAGACACTCCAACTTGCTCATGGGACACGGAATCGGAAGACGACGTATTCACGAACAAAGGGCTGGAAGGGTACTTACCATCAGAAACACCCAGCACCACGGTCCCAGAGCAGGCCCGAAATCAACCAGTAGTAACTCAGTTCGTGGGGTCCACAGGGTCCCCAGAAGGGAACGAATCCCCAGTCCAGGACCTAGACAGACATCTGAGTCCTCAACCATCAAAATCACCAGAAGGTACGCCTTTGGTGCTGGCTGAATCGCAGCTGAGCGACAACGACCAACACGGCGCAGTCTCAACAAACTCACCCCAGAGAGGAAAGACTCCACGCAAAAAGGAAAACCTTAATCTGAATGCAATAAGGGAGAAAAAAACGATATCAAAGACCCTGAAAAAAAAAGTCACCTCTAAACCATTAGGAGGGTACAAAGGTAACCCAGCCCTGACAAACTTAAGCAGCCTAAAGGACTACTTCTTAAAGCAACATAAACGAAAGATTAGCCAAGAGTCTGAGCTATCAGACGCCGAAATCCTAGAGGCTATCCAAGACAAATCTCCACTGAGCAAAGCCAGAAAAACTGACACAAATCTTCAAGGACGGATTCAGACGGCATATGCTGTCACCGACCATGAGCCCACGCAACTGGGAGACCTGAATCAAAGGAGACCAGCGCCGCCTGAACTGTCTCAGCAGGAAGAAAGAGAAAAAGACCCGAACAAAAAGAAGGCAGACGAAATAAACAACTTCCCCGAAGTCTCATTCAGTCCCCCAAAGCTGTCACACACAAACTTCAAAACTCCTGTGCCCACCTCAGAGGGACCAAAGCAGACGTACAACTCCTGCCCCAGCCAACAACGAGAAAATTATGCGCGGAACAAGCCGCATACTTTGGGGAACCAGACCCAATCGTAGGAAAATCCATCTCAGCCTCCCCAAAGGAACGTATCATCGGTAGAAAGAAGATCCTCAGAAAGATTTGCGCCATCTTATGCCGCCAAAGACTCAAATACCCCGCAGAAAAGCAGACGTCCTGGAAACACATCAAACATGTCAGAAAACGACTCTCCCGCGACAAAGAAAAAAGACCTCCAGTCAGTGATGTCTGCATTTTCAATAGTGCTAAACCCCTCCACAAAGCTATACGAATCAATACATGAGGCCTTGACAGATAACACAGCAATGATCAGTGAACTAAAGGACAAGCTAATTTACGTGGAAGGCTATCTTACAGCAATGGAAAGAACGTCAAACTCCAAACATTCAAAATGGGAGGAAAAAATAGACATCGTGATGTCAGAACTACTAAAGAAAGAGGGCACTAAGCATAAAAATGTGGAACCACCAACCAAAAACACACAGTCCACACAGACCGAGAAGAACAAAGAAGTTGCCCCAATCTTCACAAAAATTCCTCCAAAACATAAAACCGACGAGATTACACTAGTACTGTCCCCCACAAAATCCACAGCTAGGGGCAAAGTCAAAGAAAAGACAAAGAACGGCACCAAACCCTCTGTGTGGCTGCGCCCAAAGGAATCCCCTCAAAAAACCCTTCAAAATCGAAATGGTACTGGGGAAGCAGAGACGGGAGCTAAGCAAGGAGAAGTAACTATGAACCCCACACTCACAAACTTGAATCAGTCGACCGCAACAGACAAAACCAGAATAAGTGTAGATTCAATTTCATCCTTAGACTTATCAAACATGTCGCTGTACCCCGACGAACGGGAAATAGATTCCCCACTGCGGCCAAACTGCGACGACGCGCCAAAACAAATGCAAATAAACCCCTTACCTAATGACGAACCTATCCAAGAACAAAAGAAAAAAATCATTCCGAGGTATCAAGGGAGCCGCCCAGACAACGATCTCGCTCAAACTCCCCATCCACTGCCTTAGAAGCCCTGAAAAACTTAAAGGAGACTCATGAATACGTTGGACACGAGCCTCACAGAGACCGAGATCAGAAACACTACAAATCGAACTATCCTGCCAGAGTTCAGTCATCAAAGGATCAAAGAGCAAAAAAGGACACTGCCTCAGACAAAGATAAAATCTCTGAAGGGGGAAAAATCTTCAAGCTAGAACAAACCTCATCTAAAGATCTTACCTGGTCCTAAACCGTAGAACAGTCTTAAATAGACTAGGGAAAATAGGAATGCTCTGCCACCTAAGAACGGAAGACTTCACATTGGTCGAACCCTACCACCGGGAACATAAAGCAAAAGCTTACCTCCATTTAAGAAGAAAAGCTACTTTGGAGTTAACTCCCGACGTGCACAAGGACCTCCAAAAAATGGGCCTAAAAATCCACTGCCTTCAGAAACATTCGAAGGAAAACAGCAAGACGACAAAAGAAAAAATTGAAGATCCAACTCGAGACAGGGAGCGACACAGAGAAAACTATGCACAGAGGCTTCCAAGAAAACAAAATGTGGCACACGGCGACGAAAGGTGGGGGCGGAGAAACCAAATTACCCTTCAAACTACGACCCGAACTAACAACTACGAATCTTCAAAAACACAAAGTCACCACGAGAAAAGAGAAACAAGGCAATCTAGAACGGAACTCACAAAGGAGAGTAGACTACCAGCACGCAACCCATGGAAATGGATTTCAGAAACCTTTGCGCAAACTCACAAGAAATAGCAACAAAACCAAGGACCACATTCGACGGAGAAACAACACATCGGTCCTTTAAACCCTCTACAAAAATGCTCCCTAAACATGGCTTCATGGAATACGAGAGGTCATCAACATCTTACAACACCTAGTGACACAAACTTAGGTATGTTCAAACTGATCTGCCTTCAAGAAACATGGTTGGTTCACAAACCAGCCATGGATGGATACGTAACAGAGGCCTCGCCCGCCTGTAAATCCATCCTAGACGCCCCTCCGGAGGCATACTAACAGCTATCCGGATTGGCTCAGGGATTACTCCAAAAGGGAAAATAGCAGAGGGTTACGGAATGCTGACAACGTTGGCCACATGGTGCCATCAAGACTTAACCAGAGACGCTTGGACAAACTCGGACTTAGGCATAATAAACCTCTACTGGAACCCGGCGAAAAACCAGCACTATAGAATTCTGCACCATGGTCGCCAACCAAATTGACGACCTAACGGTGGAGCGGAAAGTACCAAACATCATCATTTGCGGCGATCTGAACTCAAAATGTGAGGGAAGAGTGGAAAACAAACAAAGCCCGAACTCAACGATGGACGAAAGAGGCCGAGCCTGGTCCCTCCTAATGAAATCAAGGAACTTCCACAATGTATCATCACTCCAAGATCGAGAACCACAAATCCCTACGTGGGAAAGACTGAGCTCGTCCGCCACGCTGGATTACATATTCATCACGGAAGGGCTGATAGCTTATTTCACCGACTTCACGGTGGTAAAAACGCAGGAAAGCGACCACAACCTTTTAAAAATGTCATGAAACGGAACAGCTCCATCAAGACCCTTTTATCCTGCAGTAGTGGAAACTAACGCACAACAAAACAGGCTTCGCTTAACCTCCGAAAACGTAAAAAACTTTTTTTTCTAACATTGCGAAGAAAACCGTCCAAATAATAAAGAGCAAAAGCGACAGACGACCAGAATACGTGTCGCTCTTGGCCGCACACAAAACGAAATTTGCGGGAACAAAAACAGGGAAACCGATCCATACGCATTCCTTCGACACTGAAGTGGCAACAAAAAGAAAAAAGCTTAATAAACTGAAAAAAAAGGCCATACGAGCCGACTCGCCGGAAACATGGCTCAATTACCAAGCAGAAAAGAAGTCCTACAAATCATGGCTCAAACAGCACCGGTTGTTCATGTACAAAAACGACGCTGAAGAAATGCTCCACACTTGTGCCACAAGGAACACTCGAGACTTTTGGTCACTACTGAAATCAATTAATGGGCAGAAGGCAAACGTGCTGGCAAACTGTGTCCCAGAGGCAGAGTGGATCCAGCACTTCACGGAGTTATACCGCTGCCCCACCTCCACGTCACTACATCTTCCAGTCCTCTCAGACTCCCCATGGATCACTCTTTCATCGGTCGAGGACATCACAGAAGCAATCAACAATCTTAAATCTTCAAGGGCTCCTGGGCCAGATGGCCTGACTAACACTGACCTTAAGGCACATCCACTACTATGGGCGCAAGTAATTGGCGAAATATTTACTCAAATTCAGCAAACAAAAGAAATTCCCAAAACCTGGACAGAGGCTGTATTGGTACCCATTTATAAGAAAGGAAACAGAGACACCCCCGCCAATTACAGACCTATTGTCTTACTGGATGTTATAGGGAAGATTTTCGCAGCATTCTCCGCCACTTCAAAGTCTGGGCCAGTGCCTCCCCGGCAGCCGACATGTTTCAAAAAGGATTCCAGAAGGGCGCAGGCACGTCAATCAACCTACTGTTTCTGAACATACTCAAAGCAAATACAAAGAGGGGCTCGGGAAAGGTCCATATGGCAATGGTGGACTTGTCCCAGGCCTTTGACCTGGTTGATCGAGAAAGACTGTGGACCAAGTTAGCCAACTGGAAATGTCCAGACTCGATTCTCGCACCAGTAATGGCACTCCATGAAACCACCTCATTCAGAGTCCGCCTAAACCAACAAGGCACACTCTCAGAGCAAATCTTCACAAAACGGGGAGTTAAACAGGGCTGTCCGTTAGCCCCAGCTCTGTTCATCTCGTTTATTGGAGACTTCCAAGACTCAGTGAAATCAGTAAGATCTTTCCCACCGCGAGTGGGTACCTCTAAAGTCTCAAGACTGTGGTATGCCGACGACTTAATTCTGATTGACCAGACGGCAGTGGGCCTTCAGAGACAGCTAACAAATCTGGCCAAATACATGGAAGAAAATAATCTGCAAATAAACAAAAGCAAAACTAAAATCCTGTCCTTTTCAAAAAGCAAAAAAAAGACAAAGAAGTGTCCGGTATGGTTTCTCGACGAAGAAAAAATCGAAGTAGTAGATGAGTTTAAGTACCTGGGCATTCAACTAGACAACACTTTAAACGACTCTTCACTTCAAGCCTCGTAATGGGCAAAAATCAAGAACCTGACAGCCCAATCTCGAGCTGTCGACAGCAAATTCGGCAAGTTCTCTTGGACCCCGGTACTGCAATTTTACAAGACAAAGGTAGTACCGGCCATAACATACGGAATGGCAGCTAACTTAACTCTACCTGCTGAATTTTGGCTGAGACTGGAAGGATTTCTATGGAAATCGGTCTTGGGACTTCCTATCGCAGCCCCCATTCCAGCCATTCGGCGCGACCTTGGCCTTCCTTCACTAGCCTCAGTTGTCATGCAAAGCGCGATTCTACTTTACAGGAAAATACGAACTCCTGACTCTCTGCCGATTTTTCGGATATTAGAAAACGAACTGGAAAACGGAAAGTGCACACCATTCACCAACTGGGCGAAGAAAATTGGACAAAAATTAGAAGAAGTCCACTGCACGGACGACCTCCTCATCTCAAATCCTTGGCGTGTGAAGCAAAAACTCTTAGAACAAGAGTACCAACAAGAAAATCCTAACGTACACATCCCTAAAAGATTTGCCACCTACTTACAACCGCCCAAAGATTCCGCTGAAATATTGCGAAAAAATTCCTGAAAAAAGGCTGAGAAAAATTCTTCTACGAGCCCGCCTGAATCTTTTGCATACGAGAGAAATCTTGGCCAAAAGGGCACTGGCAAATTCTCCTCACTGCCGGGTCTGTGGACTAGCTGACTAAATAGAATCTGTCCGTCATCTACTCACCTCATGTCCTGGACTGGCGCACGAAAGAAGGGCTTACTTGACACCACTCATCACGTGCCCGCTCACACTCGACGAAGAGACAATATGGTTTCGGCTTATTGCAGGCGATTCCACCAGATGGTCCAGAGCGGCAGCTAAATTCCTTGAAGTAGCTCTGGCAAAAGCCAATGACAGTACTTTGTCGCCTGCAAAACCAGCAAGAGACCTTAAAGGAAATTTGAGAGTGGTGTCGTAAGTCGTAAATCGTAAGTTCTGGGTCTAATTTCTTAGAAGTAGCACAAACACAGTTCACCACAGCACAGATTTGTAAAAAACCTCAAACAGGTTAATAAACAAAAAAAAAAAAAAAAAAAAAGAGTGGAGCATGGAAAGGGCTGTGTCAGGATGTGGCGATGAAAGCCTCAACTGACACACTTCATGGGCCAGATGATTGAGAAGGTAGGCGGCAGTGCTGGAGTTGGCTTGGCCTGAGGGGTAGAGAGGGAGAAATGGGAGGAAAGGAGAAAGTGATCACTCCAGGAGAGAGGAGTGTCAAGGGGATACAGAGGGGGAGGTCAGAGAAGATCAGAACATCCAGAGTGTGCCCTGCAGAGTGAGTCAGGCCACGGGGAGAATAGAAAGAGAGAGTCGCAGAGGTCGCAAAAAAGTCCAGAGGAGGTAGTGGAAGCATCCAGGTGGATGTTAAAGTCACCAAGAAGGAGGAGAGTGGTCTAGGCCAGAAGGGAGGAGGAGAGGCCCACCCACTGAGAGAGGAAGGAGGGGATCAGCCAAGGTGGCCGATAGATAGCCACGGTAAGAGAGAGGCCAGGAGAGAGAGAGAGAGAGAGAGAGAGAGAGAGAGAGAGAGAGAGAGAGCCTGCAGACAAGGCATTCAAAAGAGGAGTAGGCCTGCATAGAAATGACAGAGGCAGGAATCCACTCCGGGAAGATCAAGGCTGCACTCCCTCCGGAATGGTTGGATCTGAGCGTGGATTATTTTATCCTAATAATTCGAATTATTTAAACTAGCATACATCTCTCAAATGATACCTGAATGACTTCCATAAGCAATGCAAACATAAATGCCTGGATTCGCAGAAACCCCTCTTGTCCAATTCAGCTTTGGAAGCTAATACTTTTTCTTTATTCAAGTATAAGTATACATTGTTTGTGTTTAACTTTTATTAAATTGCTACTATCTTACCAATAGGTCAATACAACATGCTGTCAGTGGTGCCGATGGCATGCCAATGCAAAATAGTTTGTACTATCATGTGAAACTCACATTTAAAATTGTTATTGATGGGGCATGGCTAGGCACGCCATCATGAAGATGGCTGCCTGAGAGTCTCTGGCGTTTGGAGGACAGAGGAGGAGTCTGTAGCTCTTTCCTGGTGCCCCACATGAAGTGAGGAGGGCAGGAACTCGATTTGGTGCCCAGTGGCAACGTTCTGTCCTAATTGGGTCTTCCGAGGTCGCTTACGTGCTGAGGTCTGACCCTGTAGGTGTGCGGCTGTCCAGGTGAAAAGATGGTGGCCACAGGCTGGCCCGGCTGTGACAAGTAAGGTGCTGCAGCTGAGCGGCTCTGACGTGTTTGCTGGTCGGAGCCACCTTATATGAAGCTTTTGGCGGGGCGAGAGCCGCCGGTTCATCTGCGGTGCCACCCCCGGTGAGTGCTATGCTCTGCAGGGGTGGGGGGCAGTGCTGCGACCTCACAGTTATCAGGATTGCTGGTGCCCCCCAGCCCATGATGGCAGTGATCGTGTCCTGGATGTGAGCCCACAGCCCCCATAGGCCCCCTTCCAGCCGCACCAGCATCACAGTGCCTGGGGCTTGGAGCATGTGTTTGCTGCTCCCTCTGCCTGTCCCTGGACTCTTTGACTGCACCTGGAGGAGCCTATGATGCGGGCTGCCTGGCGGGCCCAGATGCCTGGAAGTGGCTCCTCCCTGAGCCGGCTTGGAAGCACTAGTTGCTGGCCTCCCGCTGGTGGGGATCTCCATTGGCATGCAATGGGGGTGAGGTGCAAGCATCACGGAGGGGCTGCCTGAAGGAGCGCGATGGATGGAGCGTTGGGAAGGCAGAGGCACCGAACGAATGGGGGAGTTGCCCAGTGCTGTAGGCCAGAGCCTGGGGCCCACTGATCCTTCTGAAGCACATCCTGAGGTACTGGCATTGGGAGAGCACCCTGCAGGAGACACAGTGGATTTAAGGTGACTTTTTTGGTGATGTTTAGGCACGCAGCCTGCTGTATTGGGTCCCTTAGGCCCACCCCGAGATGGGTGGGGAACAGCATCTGGCGCCTTGCCGTCCCCAAACCCTGCTTGGTTACCCTGGCATATTGCGCCCTGAGCCCCTGCTCTCAACAGACTACTCTGGTAAAGAGGTGAAGTGGCTGGCACTTAGCTTGCTTTGGTCCCGGGCTGCTGCGGATCTCAGACCCTTTTTGAGGATTCCTCGAAGGCTCAATCATACATTACCACCCTTCTGAAGGATCTGCCATTGATGCTAACACCTTTGATCTGGGAGTAGCACTGACCAGCTCCGTGCTGGTTGAGAGAGGGTCTTGACTGGCTTGACGGGACCCTGGTAATATACCCCTTGTCCTCTTGTGTGGCGAGCTTACAGGACTGGTGAGCTGGTTTGACTGATGCCTCCCAACTTCATCATGGTTAAACCTTCGAAACCGACCAAGCAGTGGGATATTTCTACTATGCTTCAGCCTGCAGATAGGAGCCAGCATACTGAGGTGGTAACGGCTCAGGTGCATGGGACGGACCCCCTACCAGCTATGTTCACACATATGTCTACAAAGTCTGATCTGCATGATCTGTTGGTTGAGATCCGGAAAGAGATTCACAAAAGCACAGAAGAACTCTCCCACGAGATTTTGGCACTTGACAAAAGACTTTCTGAGATGTAGCACAGGGTATCGAAGGGGGGGGATACTTTCTGTGAGCACTCCTAGGAGGTGGGTGAATGCTCCAATTGGCTGGAGGCTTTGCAGGCCCGCTGCGAGATCCTGGAAGATGAGCAGGAGGATGGGGAAAACTATCCCCGCAGATATAATCTTCACATCCGGGGCATGTTGTCGGTGGTGCGGGATAAAGACGTACCCACCTTTGTGGCTGACCTCTTTTGTTCCATCCTTGAGCTACCGGAGGATCGGGAGATTGAACTTGACAGGCCTCATCGGGCCAGATCTTGTACTGCCCTATCCCAGGACAGGCCTGCTGATGTGCTGTCCCGGGTTCATTTCTTTAAACTGAAGGAATGCATAATAGCTGCAGCTAGACTCTTGTCTTCCATCGCTTTTCACAACATGTCACTCCCCTTGTACCAGGACTTGGCATCAACGATCTTGGTGAAGCGAAAGGCACTGCGCCCACTGAGTGGCTATGTACAAAGGAAGTGGCCTACAGGTGGGGCTGCTCTCCAATTCACTCATCTGGGGAGGCGCTGGGAAGTACTATCATTGAAGGAAGCGGAGTGCCTGCTGAGTCCGGAGGGTGCAGGCGGGTGGGGGAGTCTGGTGGGTGAACAGGATGCTGATCAGGGCACTGGTCCGCTGCCCTTGCAGAAATGGAGCAAAGTGGGTAGAGTGAGGCGAGTGAAGGGGCCAATTGGAAAGACGTGAATACTCTGTGGTTTTTAGCAGTTCCTTGTTTGCCGTACAGGGTTCCCTGGTGTTGAAGCTAGTGGGGCGCCTTTGGGGATTGGGGTTTGAGCTGAGTTGATGTAGCTCTTTACCGCCCTCCAAGTCGGGATCCCGACGAAGTTTCCAGAGGTTTCCAAATGTCTGGAGGCCGCTCATGTTTGAGGTGGGGTTGGGGTGTGGTTGGTTTCAAAATTTTTGCTGTGGGTCGTGCAGGTATGCTATGCAACTAATGTGTGGGTAGTTCAGGTGGTGGCGATGGAGGTTGGGCATCTTTATTCGCAGGGAAATGTTGGCTGACGTAGGGGTGAATGCCGAAGGGGAGGACTGCATGGTTTTAGGCACATGACACGTACAGGGCTTCAATTCCCCTGTGAAAAGGAAATCAGTTTTGGGCAAACAAATGGACATCTCTCACTCCATTGTGTTCCTGCAGGAGAATAAATAAACGGGGGGTGGCCATCTTGGTGGGGGAGCAAATCCCGATCTCGAAGGTCAACATCCTTCGGGACCCGCAGGGGCGCTAGGTATGCGTCAAAGTCTTATTGTGGGATCGTATGTTCACGATGGTGTCCCAATATGTCCCGAATGTTGTCCAAGATGTATTTTTGGAAAGCTTCCTGCTTAAGGTGCTCCCTTTCGCTGAGGGTGAAGTTTTACTAGGAGGGGACTTTTATCTAGTACCTGACCCTTTGGTTGACAAAGCTCTCCCCCGACCAAGTGAGACTTCAAACATTCTACGACTTTTTGCCTCCTTCTCCGTGAAGTGGGGTAAATGATATATGGAGGCTGTGGAGGGAAGGGACTTGTCCTTTTATTCACATGTTCACAGGGGTTTCTCTAGATTGGACCTCATCCTTGTTCCTAGTGCACTCTACCCCTGTGTTTGGGGGTGGAGATCGGTACACGTACGATTTTTGATCACGCCCCTGTGTTGGTGACACTGTCAATACTGGATAGTCCTGAAAGGCCCAGGCGCCCATGGAAGTTATATGACCCGGTGCTTAGAGACCCCATCTTGGCTGCCTATCTGGGGGAGTTCATCTCCGAATTACTTTAGGGAAAATGTGGATTCTGGACCCTCGAGGGACATAGTGTGGAATGCTATGAAGGCGGTAGTCAGGGGGGAACTCATTAGCAAAACAGCAGCCTAAAACAGAGCAAGGCAACTGGTTTGGGTGAGGTTAGAAAATAAGGTGGCTCAGGCTGAGAAGGAGCATAAGAGGTGGGGCTCTCGCAGGGGATTACGTGAGCTCCGGGTGGCACGGAGCAACTGTAGGCGCATCTAGCTGACCGGACTGCTCAGGCAATATTAAAAACTAAACAGTTCTACTATGCCAATGGGAACCAAGCCAATTGGCTTCAGGTGGCCAAGTGCGCAAGCTCCAGAGTACCGGAACTCCGTGTTAGCCCCTCGTGATGAACATCGGGTGGTGCAGCGTGGAGAGGTCGCTAAAATGGGGCATCTTGATGCTCACTTTAGTTCTGTGTTTAAGGCCGAGCTTCCACTAGCGGAGCCCCAGGCACAATACCTGAGAGACGCACATTTGCCCAGTCTCTCCTGCAAAGATCGGGAGGCTCTCGAGGCACTGATCTCAGCGAGTGAAATAGAATGGGCAATCAAGACTCTGAAGAATAAGGGCCCGGGTCCCGATGGTTTCACGGCTCCCTTTTACAAAATTTTCCTTCACCTCCTGGTTCCCCCATTGGTAGATGTTTTCAATTCCTTTGTGACCCCCGAGCGGGTGGCCCCGTCTATGGGTTGCTCTACGACCATACTGATCCCTAAACCGGGTAAGGATCCACTACTTTGCGACTCGAATCGCCCTATCACCCTCACTAATATGGACTAAAAGCTATTCTTAAAGATCTTGGCCCGTCGCATGATGGAGGTTATCCTGGGCTCATAGCCAGTGACCAGACTGGGTTTATCGTGGGTTGGAACACCCAGGATAATGTGAGACGGGTTCTGGGTCTACTGGAAGCGGGGAGTCGCTCGGATATAGACGTTTGGCATTGTCACACTAGATGCTCATAAGGCTTTCGATAGGGTGGACTGGGGATACCTTCGGGGGGTTTCTAGAGCACTTCTGGTTCGACTAGGGTTCATTGGGTCATGGCAATCTACCAACACCAATCTATACACCCTAGGGTTAATGGAGTACTGTTGTATAAACTGTCGATCACCAGGGGCACGCGACAGGGCTGCCCGCTATCCCCACTGATTTTTGCCTTATGTATGGAACCATTTGCTAGACGAATTAGAACTAATGCGACTATAGAGGGAGTCTGAGTTGTGGAGATGGACTATAAGGTGTCTCCCTATGCAGATGTCCTGCTCACCCTGAGTAATACCCAATTCCCCCCTGGAGGCCGCGCTACATGAGTTAGACGACTTTGGCTGGGCTTATGGTTTCCAAGTAAACTATAATAAATTAGATGGGCTGGATGTGTCGTTGAGGCCCCAGGAGTGGAGTGCAATTGGGGCCCTACCCCCAATACAGTGGTCCCGGGAGTCCATCCCCTAGTTAAACGTTAGTATTCCTAACAGGATCACTGAGGTGTTACGGGCTGATTTTCCACCAGCGTTACAGGACTTGGGCAGGTGGGGACATCAGGAGATATCCTGGTTTGGTTGCATTGTTGCGGTCTAAATGATCCTGATTGCGTGCCTGCTTTACCTATGTTCAGCGCTGCCGGTGAGGATCCCTGATTCGGATCTATGCGCACTACAAGAGAAGATCTTTAAATTTATCTGGGGGAATAAGCACGCTAGAATACCCTGTAGGGTACTGGAAAGGCCAATGAGAGTGGGGGGCCTCAGTGTCCATGACGTTTTCCGTTCCAACTTAGCGGCGCATCTTTCTCACACCCTTACCTAGAGTGTGACCGACTTGAGACCAAAGTGGAAACTGATTGAACAGGCGTACTCGGGGCTAAGTCTGTGTCAACTGCCTAATATGCACTGGAGCTCCCTGGGGCAGGAAAAGGGACTCTCTTCTGGCAACAACCAAATGTACACTGTATTACATGGGAAGGTCCCTTTTCACAGGTGGGGTATATCCATGGGGTTGGGGCACTTTTCACCTATATGGGACAATCCATGCTTTCAGCCTGGCCATGATCGTGGGTCTTTTGGGGGGTGGATAGTGGGTTGTCTGGCGAACCTACAACAGCTCTACAAAGATGATTGTCCAATAACTTTTGAGGAATGTAAACACTCCTTTGACTTGCAGGAAGCTGAAAGGTTCTGCTATGCACAATTGCAGCACTGGGCTTCTCAACCACTCACGAAGAAATGTGCTGCTGGACCGCTGTCTGCCCTCGATTTAACATTGCAAGAGGGGCTTCTGAGGGGATGGATCTCAAGGCTATATAAACCCCTTGGATACGGGCTCCCCTATTGTGTGCCTGCCCTAAATGGCTAAATGGGAAGCAGACTTGGGAGGGCTCATTGAGGACGAGGAATGGTTGAGGATACGGGGTAGGATGCTTAAATCCTCCTGGTGCATCACGTATAGGGAGTGCTCCTACAGGTGGTATCTCACCTCGGAAAAGTTGCATCACATGGTCAAGGATTATTCCGCTAACTTCTGGCGGGGCTGTGATGCATTGGGGTCTCTTATTCACATGGTGTGGTCGTATCACAGGGTGGGCCTCTTTTGGAAGGAGGTGCTCTTGAAAATAAAGGACGTTACAGGATTGTCTCTCCCTATGGACCCATGGGTGGCGATTTTGGGTTCCATGGGGGCTGGTCTATTCCCTCTCATGGGCCCAAAGGCCACCCTAATTGGGCATTTTCTTCTAGCAGCGAAATTGACCATTGTCTGGACCTGGAAGTCCGCTGAGGGCCCAGTGGCTCAGATATGGTGGTTCAAGATGTGGCACATTTTGCTTGCTGATAAAATTACGGCATTATGTGTAGGACGATATGCTAATTATGTCTCGGTCTGGACACTGTTCATTGACTTTACGGAGAACTATCCTCTGATTGTTGTCAGGCCCCCGTTATTGCAACACTTTTCATCCTTATGACACTCTCCTGCCCCTAGAATGGTGGCCTGTCTGACGTATATGGGGGCAGGAGGGTGGGCGGAACGGGGCTCTGTATTGCAATGTATCTCATTTGCTCAATATGGTTCCTTATCGCCTGCTCGGAACTTGTCTTTCTGTCTTACTGCTTGTCTTTATACCCACAACATGTTAAATTAAATAAAAGTATGGTTAATGACAGCATGCTGGAGTAGTCTATTTACTAAAAGGTGACACAAATTATAGAGTTCATGCAGTTTATTTGAGAAAACTCTCTCTCTTTATGGCCACAGCGACACAGCAACCCATCATCACTGCTGGATTCTTCGTCTCGTAAGCGGAGAAAGGTTTTTGGAATGAAGTTATGGCACATTTTTGAGAAAGTCAGTCTTTGTACACATGTTGGGGACAAGCATATCTTCTCGTCTGCCACTGTGTCCCCAACCCCTCCCCCGAGCAGCACTAAACACAAGCTCTGATTGTGCACTTGGCGGAGGGATGCTAAAAATGTCAAAAGCAACTCTTGCAAGGACTGGCTACATAATGGTGTTATCTTGTCCATGCTGTAGGGGCTCACCTAGGGCACCCATTGAGCGCCAGGATGGCACTTAATTGATATACCAGAGTTTTCTGAAGAAGCGCTGGAGTCCGTGCGTGGACCAGTCTGTACGCTGCTCCTACTCTTTTCTCTCACAGCGCAGCATGAATGCTGCAGAGAAAAACAAATTACAGACCTGAGTGAAAAATAGGACAACCACAAAGCGTATTTTATGAAGCAAACTATTGGTAACTCCTAGGGCATATTTGGCTTAATTCATGCAGTTGACGATTTTTCCACATCAGCCACTTGCAGACAAAGAAGGATTTAAAGCTTTTCAATTGGCATTTAATGCTTCGACTCCATACTGGTTGGCTGGCCATCTAGTGATAATCAGTAGCTATTAACCCCTTGGTGGTATATCTTTGTCTCTATTAAAATGCATCGATCTAGGCAATGGGAGGCATACAACCATCATGTTGAAATGGGCCAAACACAACTTCAGACAGGTCTGGGTAAAGCAAACCTAGGTGTTATCATGTGGCTAAATTGTGAATGTAGGCCAGTCTAGCCAGTATAAAGACTTATGGTGCACAGCCAGTCTTGATATACTTTCTGTGGCATCACGTTTTTTACTGGCTGGGAGTCCTTATATGGTAATACTGGCATATATTGGTTCAGCCGGGATGGATATAGCCAGCATGAAAATGTTTTTATACTGGCATATTTTGTGGGCAAAGGTGGCATGGAAAATGCTCCTGTGCACGGTTGGTGACTTGCATTAATTGGGGTTTTCTATGTGCTACCATAAAATACCAATTACCCCATTGTTTCAAACTTTTCTCAGCGACGAGAAACTCCCTCAAGCACCCCTTGTTTGGTTAGAGCTCACTGTGCTATGTCGATCCCGCACAACCGGCGCAAACATTTAAGCCTCTCCAGTTCAAACATTCACCAGCCTCTAGTGAACATCATCTACCAGTCACTGTGTATGATGTGAGTTTTAATGTGCACACAGGGGCAGGGCACTTCTTAATGCTGGCGTCATGCCACCCTGTGTATATTTATGCATATGATACAAGAGTTAGTCTGGAATAAACCTTTCTTCAGTAGAGATGTATGATGTTGCTCTGGTTGATTTGCAGTCATAATAAACCATATTTGGATTCCTCCACACATAAACTGAAGGGAAGATTTCTCACGTCTCATGTTTGCGGCAACGCTTCCGTTGCTGGCCTAGTGTAAAAAAATCATAAGGGGGCCTCACCAACGTTTTTTTGCCCCGGGCCTCACCACACCTTGTGACGGCCCTGCAAGTGAGTCAAAAACGCTTTGGCCCTCAAAGATTCGGCCCAAGTTAACATGCTCAGTAACACCCCCAAGGAGTGGCCATTCCCCAATGGCTTTGAATAGTTCTTAACGTACATTCCCTTAGGAAACATGAAGGTCTACAAAACTGATACACATATGCAAAGTTAAATGCGGTTGATCCAAAATTTGAGAATTGCAAAGAATTTGCCAGGCCTTTGGAGAGCGTGAAGTGCCACCAATTTCCGAAAAGAGGCATTACAAACACCATTGTTTGCCCACAAACAGCAAAAGCAAAATTGGCTGGTTTCTTTCGCTTTCAGAAATTTCCAGTGTCAACCCTGATGTGCTATTAGTAAAGATTGGACGAAGTTTATGACGCTCTGCCCGTTTTAACTCGGCAAGCTCACGACGTGCCCATCCTAGAGCGAGAAATTTCTCAATCCCCAGTAACGTTTTCCCCGACTGCCCATAATGTTTCTTGCTGCCCACTCCTCGCTTCAAGTTAGCCTCACCCATGGTTTCTCCCCAAGCAGGCTGTGCGAATTTCTCAGTAGGGATGGACTCCTCCTTACAATCACGGAATACTGCTATTTTTTCTCTCACTAGGCTCTACGAAGCACTGGATAATAAATTAAACATGCAGCACGGGTTGCTAAAACAGCCTGTCCAGGTTAACACAAAAAACGTAAGCACTGTGTAGAGGCATCGCGAGAGCTCCCGCTCTCGCGAGACCTGTGAGCGCGATGACCCCTCCCCCGCGGCTTCGCGCGCACAAGGAGTGAGCGAGCGAGAGGAGAGAGCGGACGCAAACGCAGGAGCGTCCCGCCGGCTTCTCGACAAACAGGGCCTGCAGTGCGTATTACGCGCACGGACATCACAGCAGCATGCCCTATGTTAATTAGGCACGTTGGCCTTTATTGTCGTTACATGCACGCCATGTGCATTGATGCATGGGACTGTGAAGGAATAAACAGTCGTGTTAAAGATTCCCTGACTCCTGTCTTCACTGCAAGTAATCTACTACATAAATTGGCGACGAGGATCATCACCAGAACCCACGGAGAATCATGCAAGGCGCAACGCCACCGCCACCCTTTCTACAAACTCCAGGTAGGCCTGCCATCCAAAGGCCACAATGGCAACCCCTGTTCACAACTTATGTGGAAGCTCTAGGAGGAACGGGGTTCTCAGCGGCAAGGCGCAGGGCCATGTTACTCAATGCCCTGGGAGTGGAAGGTCAAAGAGTGTTCGAGAGTCTCACCCCTATACCGGTGGCTGGCGATGATGACGATGTTTTTAAGGAGGCGGTCAGGAGAATTATAAAAAGATTTGCCAGTAAGGAGAACACAGTGCTCCATAGGATAAGGTTTTACACCCGAAAGCAAGAGATGTCCGAACCAGTGGACGATTATATCACAAAACTGAGGGAACTAGCGGCGCTGTGCAGTTTTGGCAACAATGCAGAGAGTCTCATATGTGACATGTTGGTTGTGCACACAAACAGTCGCAAAGTCCAGGATAAATTCATCGTTGAGAAGGAACTGCATTTGGAAAAAGCTATAGAAATTGCCAGAGCAGTTGAGGAAACGGCTGGAAGACGAAAGGAGCTTACAGGAGCCCAGGGTCCTGCAGAGATACAAATGGTGAGATTCCATTCAAAAAAAGAAAGGCCAACGATAGACACGAGAGAAGGAAGAGGGAACAGGAAAGAACCCCTCAAGTGCCACAGGTGCACCAGCACGAAGCATCTAGCGTTCGACAGGGAGCGCCCAGCTAGAGACAAAGAGTGCTCCATCTGCAAACGAATTGGTCATTTCTCTATAGTGTGTCGGTGGAGAAACAAGAAAGTCTCCAGTCTCGATGCAGATCGCAAGGCAGAGAAAGATTCTTCCTCAGAAGATGAAGGAAGACCCACTGTCATCATGGTGAACAGCACAAGAGCCAGAAGAGAGAAGCCCCACTGCACGATCAAAATCGATTGCAGGGAAACGAGGGTCATGGCAGACTCTGGTTCTGATTTAACGATCATACCCCTTCGGACCTACAAGGAAATGGTGGGAAAGGAGAGGATACAAGTACTAACCACGAAGCACAAACCCACTGTGTTCGGAGGGGCGTCCGTTGAACTGCTGGGATACATCAAGGGCAGAGTGGAATTTAAAGGAAGGGAAACCACAACCAGAGTGTACCTCAGTCACGAAGGTCTGGCAGTGTTGGGTTGGGATGACCAAGACAAGCTAAAAATCAGATTGGATCCCAGCACCGAAGATCAGGTTTTGTCGGTCAGGGTGACGAGTGGACACGTCGTCAAAAGTGACTACCCGACACTTTTCTCGGAGGAGCCGGGGCACATCAAAGGCTTCCTGCACAAAATTGTGCTCAAAAGAAATGCTGTCCCAGTAAAGCACCGTGTGAGACCGGTACCAGCCACAGCAAGGGACACCTTTAAAAATCAGTTGGAAAAAATGAAAAGGGAAGGGGTCATTGAAGAAACTGAAGCATCCGAATGGCTGAGCCCGGTCGTGCTGATAAAGAGGCCCCAGTCACAGGAATTAAGGGTGTGCATAGACCTGCGCAGCTTGAACCTGGAAGTGGTCACTGATAATTATCCCCTTCCAAGCATCAACGAACTCATTCTCCTGATGAAAGAAGCAAAAATATTTTCAAAATTGGACATGAGAAATGCATATCACCAAATACAATTGCATGAAGAGTCGAAACCCCTCTCAGCATTCATCACCCCCTTTGGGACATATCAATTCACCAAAATGCCATTTGGATTGTCATCAGCAGCATCGGCTTTCCAACGCATGATGGATGTCCTGCTAAGGAAAGTTCAAAATGTGGTGTACTTCCAGGATGATATCTTGGTGTATGCAGCGGATGAGCAGGCACACGATGCCACGCTGAGGACCGTTCTAAGCAAGTTACAAGAAGCAGGGGTGCGACTACGACATGAAAAATGTCTATTCAAGGTGAAGGAAGTAGAGTACTTGGGATATAAAATATCGGAAAAGGGTATCAGTCCCAAACAGAATCTCATGCAAGCCATTGCAAAAGCGCCGGAACCCACCAGTAAAGAGGAGGTGAGGTCATTTCTTGGACTGGCCGAGTATTATGCCAAGTTCATACCCAAATTCTCGGAGACCACGGCACCCCTCCGTGAATTACTCAGAAAGGGATCGGAATTTACATGGCAAGAACCCCAGAAGACCTCGGTGGAGAAGATAAAGCAACACATCATTGATGCACCCTGCCTCCAGCCATTCAATCCATTGTGGGAAACGGTCGTCACCACAGATGCCAGTGCATATGGACTAGGGGCAGTCTTAACTCAAAAGAAAGGTGACACAGAACATGTAGTGGCATTTGCCTCGAAGGCCTTATCAGAGGCGGAACAGAACTATTCCACCATTGAAAAAGAAATGTTGGCCTGTGCATGGGCGGTGGAGCACTTCAGGACATACGTGTGGGGCACGAAATTCAAACTGGTGACTGATCACAAGCCCCTCATTCACATGCTTAGCCCGGGAGGCACTAAGGTATCCACGCCCAGACTAGCACGCATCGCGGCCAAGCTGCAGGAGTACACGTTTGAAATCCAGCACATCTCAGGCTGGAAGAATTCGCAAGCTGACTGCATGTCGAGACTACCAGAGTGCAAAGGAAAAGCCACCACATTCCTGCAAGGAGAATGCATAGTTGCATCCATCACTGACTTGAGGGCACCTGTTTACCTAGAACTCAGTGAGAGACATTGGGAGGAAGAGGATGGAAAAGGATGGAAAAGACCCCACCATGGCCATGATTCGCCAATGGATCAAAGAAGGATGGCCAAGTGAAAAAACGCTGCCCGAGGGCATGAGGCCTTATTGGAAAGTGTCGGAGGAGCTGTCTGAAACGGAAGGGTTGATCATGAAAAGTGATCAGATTATCCCCCCCCACGGGAATGAGACGCACCATCCTCTGTAGAGCCCACGCAGGCCATTTGGGAAACACAATGACGCGCCGCAGGGTGAGAGAAGCCTACTGGTGGCCATCCATGGACCAAGAAATTCGGTCCATGATAGAGCGTTGCCATGAATGTCTAAATAGTGATAAGAGACTTAAGGTCTGCCAAGCACCACTAATACCCACAGAAATACCAGAGGCGGTATGGTCCAAAGTGGGCATCGACTTTATAGGGCAGTTGGAAGCCATGGCACCTGAACATCGTTACGGCATAGTAATGGTGGACTACCTATCCAAGTGGGTGGAGGCGGAGTTTGTCCCGAACATAACTACCCAAACAGTCATCGAAGTACTCACCGAAATCTTTCAGCGGGAAGGCCTTCCCAGTGAAGTGGTCACTGACAACGGGGTGCAACTGGTTTCCAAGGACATGGATGAATTCTTGAAAAGAAACCACATCAAACAAAAGAAAGCGGCCCTATATCACCCCCAAGCAAATGGGCTCGTGGAGAGGGCAAACAGATTCATAAAGGGTGCAATACAATTGGCAACCGCTTCGGGTAAGGACCCCCTCAAAATCACCAAGGAAGCCATAGCGGCTCACAGACTCACTCCAAATGGGATCACCCAAATATCTCAGTTCAAAATGTTGAGAGGGAGGAGTGCGGCATCCACGCTGATTCCACCATGGTTGTCGAAGGTACGAGAGGACGAAGCAGTGGACATGTCGGAGGTAGTGTGGAGAATGGAAAACAGTAAAACACGCATGAAGTCATGGAGTGATTGGAGAAGAAGGACTAAGCAAGCATCCGACATAGGGAAAGGAGATTTGGTCAAAATCAGACTACCCCAGAAAGATCAGGTCACAGGGTCTCGGTATAGCCAACCCATCGAAGTGGTTCACAGGGGAACTAATCACGTCCGCACGGAAGATGGACGCGCATGGAACATTGAAAGAGTTGCACTGTTCTAGAAGACTCGGGAGAAAGTGAGTACACAGGAGAGATCTCGAATGGAAGCTGAAAAGGACTACGAAAGAGCTGAAGAAAGAGAACTAGCAGGAGACGACAGAGAAAGGACGGAAATTGAAGTTGAACAAGAACCACCGAGTATAGACCCCAAACCGGTGCAACAGGAAGAGTGCATGGGAACAAGCGATTGGCCCAGAAGGGAACACAGAAGGCCGGTGAGATATAATGACTATGTTTTACAGTGAATGTGTTGTTGGTCAAAAAGGGGAGATGTGTAGAGGCATCGCGAGAGCTCCCGCTCTCGCGAGACCTGTGAGCGCGATGACCCCGCCCCCGCGGCTTCGCGCGCACAAGGAGAGAGCGAGCGAGAGGAGAGAGCGGACGCGAACGCAGGAGCGTCCCGCCGGCTTCTCGACAAACAGGGCCTGCAGTGCGTATTACGCGCACGGACATCACAGCAGCATGCCCTATGTTAATTAGGCACGTTGGCCTTTATTGTCGTTCCATGCACGCCGTGTGCATTGATGCATGGGACTGTGAAGGAATAAACAGTCGTGTTAAAGATTCCCTGACTCCTGTCTTCACTGCAAGTAATCTACTACACACTGACAATGTTGCACTGGTGGTTCTAACTATAATGAAAGTGCCCTGCCTACGGCGAGCTTGCCCACTGCTCCGTTTACAATTCCGGTGCACATTTTACTTATTGACTGCTTGCAATCCCAACAAACAGTTTTTATGCAAAACGAAAGTAGGAGAAAGCCTGGCTGCTCTAACCCTTAGAAGTCTCTAGATCGGGAACTGCCGGCGAGAACCTCCCATACTACATTCCTCAAATGATCCGTTGTCTAAAAAAAGAAAAAAAAGAGTAAAACTAAGAGCATAATTCAACCTGATTCTAATAGATGCTATTTTACCTTTGTTGAGGAGGGTGCAGGCTCCTCCGTTAGCCAAAGTGGTGTCCAGTCAAAGGTTCGAATGCAAAAGGATTGAATGCAATAGGGTCGAGTCAATAGGACCTAAAACAAAAGGGTCACATTTTTTTTTTAAATGTATTTTTTTTTGGGTTTCAGTATAGGAAAAAAAAGTGATTTATTTTTACAGCAAAAACAGGGCTTTGGGGGTTTGGGGGGACCTCCCAAAAAAAAAAAAAAACACGACCCTTTTGTTTTCGGTCCTTTTGATTCGACCATATTGTATTTAGATCCTTTTGATTCGAACCTTTGACCTATAACAAGCCAAAGTGTTGTGGAGATGATCCCCACCCCGAATTACAACAGCTTTGATGCTAAAATCAAAGTTCCTACTTGTAATCAAGCTATCACGAAATCTAAAAATGTTAAATCATGTGCTGTCAATAAGCCCACAGGTGCCCCAAAAGTTCATACAAAATTGTTGTTACCGAAGTCGGCAACTGCATTTGCACGAGTGGCTATTGCTAACAAATATCGGAAGACCCTCTCCCAGAGACCAGGGCCGTTTCCTTTATCACAGGCTAATATCCACTGTCTAGTCTACGAGCCATTGGATGCTTTAGCTCGGCTCAATGAACAGCAGGGTGCCTCGGATCACTGTCTACCTCTAAGTGTAGGGGTGAAAGATGTATCTCCCAACGCTCGGGCCTCATCGGCCCGCCAGATTGTCCCATGAATTGCGGTTGGGTCAGGTGAACCTTTGAGTAACGAACCTGTTGTGCCTCATGCTGACAAGCCCCCTACCTTGAGTGCTGGAGGGAGGAAATTGATAAATCTTTGCGCCGATTTTTCACACTGACGAATAATCAAGACTCAATTGTCCCGAGGGCAGGAGTACCCATTGAGGCATAGATATTCCAGATTCATGATAGAAGACTAGCACTATCAGTTCAAAGTACTACCCTTCGGCATTGCCTCAGCACCAAGGGTATTTACAAAGGTACTGGCAGTGACAGCGGCACACCTGCACAGGCTATCCATCCCAGTTTATCCTTACCGCGACGACTGGCTCATAACAGGTGATTCCTACGGAACATGCCTGTCAAACGCTCAAAAGACGATAGACCTCTTGTTGAGCCTGGGATTCTCCATCAACGAGAAGAAATCCAGCTTGGACCCCAGTCATGTCAAGCAGTTCCTAGGAGCTCTACTTCGAACAAAGGGCGGCCTCATCTTCCCCCTCCAACAAGAGGGTCCAAAACATGTTTCAAATCCCTCAATATGTAGCCAGTCAGGAGGTGATGGTATGCAAGGCCATGCAACTGTTAAGAATGTTGGCATCCTGCATTTATTTGGTTCCTCAAGTGCGGTTGCGCATGCATCCAATACAAGAGTGGCTCAACAGCCAGTGGTGTCAGGCCAGCGGACAATGGGACGATCTAGTGGTTGTCTCACCAGCCCTCGTTCTCTCTCTGCAATGGTGGTTGAGGGGAAACCGCTTGAAGAGAAAGTCCTTTACCACCCCCGTAGTAGAAGCCACTCTCACGACAGACTCATCTCTCACGGGTTGGGGGGCTCACCTGCTTCAGCAGACAGCGCACAGCGTTTGGTCCCCAGAAGTAGCATCCACCTACATAAATCTGTTGGAGCTGTTAGCAATATTCAAAGGTCTGAAAGCCTTTAAGACACAGCTGCACGGAAAGACAGTCCTGATCCTTACAGACAGCACCAAGGCCATGTACTATCTGAACAAACAAGGGGGCACTCACTCTCCAGGGCTGTCCAAACTGTCCCAGAACATTTGGAAATGGGCTCTCAAACACATGTTCCTGGTGTCAGAACATGTTCCAGGGGAACTCGATCTTCTGGCAGACGCTACCCATGAAGTACGAATGACGATTATATGAAGACATCATCTCCAACGTTTTTGCAGAATGGTGCTTCCCAGAGATCGACCTGTTCGCAACTCTGGAGAACGCTCAATGCCAAGATTAAGCCTCCAGGTACCCCCAGAACCGTTCCAACCGTTCACCCTAGATTTGCGCCGAAATTCATTTCAGAGTTCCATGTGAACCAGTCCATAGAACTACCAACCTTCTTTCAGAACCCCTCGAACGTGGTGGAAAGAAGCCTGTATACACTGGATGTACGCAGGGCAGTCATGTTTTACCTGGAAAGAACTAGTTTTTCATTTCAGTGGCAGCGGGTAGAGAGGGAGACCCTGTCTCCAAATCTACTATCCCAAGGTGGATTGTCAAATGCATCACACTCTGCTACACTCTTGCTAAGAGAGAACTGCCCTTCATGCCTAGAGCCCACTCTACTCGGGGCACGGGGACTTCCATAGCATTCATTGCAAATGTTCCCCTAGAGTCCATATGCAAACCGGCAACCTTGAGTTCTGTACACACCTTTACAAAACACTATTACCTAGGCACTCATTCTGGGTCTGATTCTCAGGTGACACAAGCAGTACTAAGACATCTTTTCACTACTGTTCCTTCTCACAACCCACCTCCAAATCTGGGTACTGCTCGCTAGTCTATGCACAGCTTGTGATTGTAAGCAGATCAACAAGCATCAGAAGACATGCATTACTTACCGTAAAAAGCATTTCTGATGATTGTATCTGCTTAGATTCACATGTGCCCACCCTTCCTCCCCGCTCGGATGGAAGGAACATAGACGTCTTCCTACTTTCTCTCTTTTCTGTACTCACTCACTATAGTCATAAGGCTCCCTCACGGCAGAAGAAGTACAATTGAGGGGGCCCCGATGCTGCAGGATTTTGGGTACACTGCATGTCGCGTTGGGGATGGTGTTGCAGGCACGCCCATGTCGATGTCCCCTTTCGATCCTTGTGGGACGGGATGCATTGCTCCGCGGTTGCCACTGGATGTCGGACTGTATGCACATGAACATCATTGAGTGTGCCCTAATAGCGTCACTGTGTTAACGCTGAATTTAGAAAGGATGACTAATAGCGTCACTGTGTTAAAGTTGAATTTAGAAAGTGTTCCCATCAACATTGAGTGTGCCTAATAGCATCACTGTGTTAAAAATAAATTTAGAAGGTATTCCCAACATCATTGAGTGTGCCCTAATAGCGTCACTGTGTTAAAGTTGAAATTAGAATGTATTCCCAACACTGATATCCACCATATCACACCACTATGCTTACTCTATACACCATCATTCAACTAGAACACAGCTATACCATGATCATTCGGCCTAGATGTTCTCATACGAACACAACCCCACAAACACCTCACCACCCTAATAAAACCCAGCTAGCTCAGCACATTCCGGCTAGCTTAGGCATTCCTCACGCCTAACGCAGCCAGAACCCAGTCTAGGTGTCCACCCACCAGACTGAACACATCCAACTGATTTCATCAGCACCACTCCTATCGCTAAAAAGCAGCTATCATCCAACAACCACACCAGCTGCACACATATCCGGTGCACCCACGCACCATACCACACTCTTTCTCTCTATTGACTTGAACTACGGTTTCCGAGGGCGTTCAACCTACCAGAGCTTTGAAATCATACCATTGATACATAAGGCGCTATATAAATGCCAAGTAACATAACATAACATTAGGCAACTCCCTAGCATACATCGTTATGGCTGGGAAAAGCAACAAACCCTGCATCCTAATTATAAACTTAAAGATTTAATGCTTCAGTGTCGTTTGCATCCTTTTCCGATGTATGACCTCAACAGACAATTGGTCATGAATATTTTTGCCGAAATCCGGCCCTTGAAGATCTTACGACATCGGACATTGACCAAATAGAATTTATCCATGATCAATGACCTGTCAGTAGTGCAGTTGTGGATGAAGTCAGCCCTTGCGAGGACTGCTCTGTGGTAGGCGAGATTGGACCTCTACCATTTGGGTTTTCTCATGATTAACCAGTCTTCACTCGATTTTCAACATGTCCCCAGTTCGGGAACACATTATACCCCACAGGATAATAAGACGCTAACCCAGCAGTTTAGTATTTACTAGGGTGGTACGGCTAATACCAAGATTACTTCTGAGGTTAATTATCATACCACATTAAACCAGCATTAGCTTCCTGATTTATTATCCACTTGCTCTCTAGCCTCATGGAACACCAGGGGCTTTAAGCACCTCACTAATTCTAAAAACAATCTTTTGAGAGATTATGATGTCATTGCCCTTCAGGAGGTATGGCTTTCTGTTGCCCCAGTGTGGGATCAACATATTATTTCTTTAATCCCAGCCATTGTGCCGGTCAAGGGCCGCAAGATGGCGGGACTGATGGTTGCGGTTAAGATTACTGCCAACTTAACGTTGGAACCTTGGGCGTCCTCAAGTCGTTTTTTGCAATTGGTCAAAATTAAGTCAAGAAAGCAGTCTATTGCCCTTATCAACGTCTATCGAAACTCTGCTGATATTGCAGATGAGGTCTTTGTGAACTATCTGGAATACCTATTAAACTTAATATTGTTGGATAGTAGCTGTGCCCATGTCATCTTGGTGGGAGACTTTAATACCTTGTGTGTCGAGCAACCTCCCAAGATCTTCTGCCCTTTCACCAAGTGGCTAAATTCTTTTCTGAAGGGACGACAATTATTCACTCTTAATGGTTGCATGTTGGGAGACATTCCACCTGCAAATGCCTGGCACAGACGCTCCCAAAGCGCCTTGATTGACTATGTTTTCGTGGACAGTGATTTGTTTAACCTCAATTTTAAATTTCATGTCTCTCAATCTATAAGTGACCATGATATTCGTACAGCTTTTTGGTCTTGGCCTAACACAAAGGCACACCCGAGAACCTCCTGGGCGACTGGCATGGTTCTTAATAATGCAAAGAATCGATTCTATTGGACACTGTATTTATTGACAGATTTTAATAGATGGCTGCTGAAGAGCTCTAACCAAGAAACACTGTCTAGTATGGAAGAGCACATATCTCATGTAGAGGTTATGCAGGTGTTTAAAACGACTAAACCAACCAGTCGCAAAAATGGGCAGCTTAAATTGCATGTTTATGACCCCGAATTGGCTGCAAGGAAAGCCATCTATCGAGCTGAGAAATGGAAACATAGGTTCCTCCCTGGTTCTATTGGCATACCGTGCCTTAGAACATTAAAGTGTAGGTATAAACATTGGATCAAGGCCAGCCTAGCCTTAACCTACCATCGGGACATGGAAGAAATGTTGGGGGTCATGGCCTCGAAGAGCTCTGCCAGAATTTGTACTTTATTGAATAATCCTCAAGGGGGCCTATCCCTAATGTCTCAGATAAATCTGGCTCCAGGGGAAGTCTGGGTTAGGTTTTACAAGGCCCTTTGTGAGGCTACCCCTTTAGTTGGGCAATTTAAACCTGCCTTTGGGCCCTTGAATGATCGTCCCTATTTCGATCTGGAGGATATTCTATATTTTATATCTAAGTTGACTACCTCTAGAGCCCTGGGCCCCGATGGGCTTTCCAACTTCATGATTAAACAGCACCCATGGCATGGGCGAATATTTTCCTACTTATCTTTTCCCAGGTTGTTAGATCTCGGTTGCTACCTGCATCCTGGAGGAAGTCAATTGCAATACCTATTTATAAAAAGGGTGATTGTTCCTGTGCTGCGAAATACAGGCCGATAACCCTTCTAGATTTCACAGGCAAACTTTTTGCCAGGCTTCTCCATAGAGATCTGAACTCCTGGCTTGATAATACAAGTCTGCGGGATCCCAATCAGACGGGATTTATGCCTGGGCTAGGAACTGCGATAAATTTGCATACCCTGCATATGATAAAAATCCAACAGCAAATAAAAAAGCAACCAGTATATCTGGCTTTTATTGACTTCCAGGCTGCTTTTGATTCACTGTGTCGAGGTATTTTGCTGGAAAAGCTTTGTTTAGCAGCCTGTCCCGAGTATCTTCTCTTCTGGATAGATGAATTCCACTTGCAGACCACCATACAGGTCAGATTATCCGTGGACGGAAACTTATCTGACCCAATTGAGAATTTTAGAGGTCTTAACAGGGTTGCCTTTTGGCTTGCCCCCTTTTGAATTTTTTTGTTTCCGACATGTGTCATGACTTTGCTAAAGTAATCTCGGACTCGTTCAGGTTGGGGGCGAGTGCGATCCCCTGGTTATTCTATCCTGACGATTAACAGCCTGATTCATGGTATTATTTGCGCGTAAAACGCACATTTGCACGCCTTCCTGCCCGAAAATCCCTGTTTGAGGTATGGGGATTTTCGGGAAGAATGGCGCACAAATGCACGTTTTACGCGCAAATAATTCCATGAATCAGGGTGTTGGTGTTAGCCAGAACTCCCAGGGGATTGTGCGCCCTTCTCTGCCAATTTGGATTGATTGTCAAAAGATTTGACTGTACATATGAACCAAGTGTAAGATAATGATCTGGGGCTTGACTTTGAAGCGAAATCTAAAACCGGTGCCATGGAAGTTGCAGGGGGAAAAACTTGAAGTAGTGTCAGAATATAAGTATTTGGGCTTGCTTATTAGTAATCATTTGAATGGGAAACCTTATTATCGTGAAATAGAGTCCAAGTTGAAAACAGCCATATCTCAGGCTCAGTTTATCCAGGGCAGATATGGGACATTTTCCTATTCCCCCGCTATTGTTTTCTGCAAACAAAAAGTGACTCCCATTCTACTTTACGGGACTGATACAAGACACGATTTAACGGAGTCTTTCTCCGCTTCTGGAAGGCCCTGTTGGGGTTACCTACAGTGGCTTCTATGTGTCTAAATCATCATGAATTGGGCTTGGTGGCGGATAACATTTCTGCTGTTGTTTTATGTGGTTCTACAGTTTTGTGTTTTATTGTTTTCTTTATTCCTTTTCATTTTCTTTCCTTGGCAAAAAATGGTTCTTGTTTCGTTATTACATTGTTAAATATATTGCTTTGTTTTTACATTAATAATTCGAAGTTTTGTTTTTTGTTTTAGCCTTCATATCAAATGTTGTGATGAAATTTCAACAACCTTAACTTTAATTGTCAAATTATTTTATGTATATTTGTTAATATATTTGAAAGGCTGTTTTTTTTTTAGCTATAACAAATAAAAAAATTTTTTTTTAAAACCTGTGTTGCTCTGCGTAGTCATGCTTACAAGGCAAATGTGTTGTATCCTCCCAAGAACCACCAAATGACTGAGATAGAACGATACGTCATCTATCCCGTTCTTTCCTGGGAGGTGATCACGGTTGATGTTAAATTGGCGGTCTTTAGAGCATCGTATGACCATTTGCTCTATGTGTTTCTTTCTTATGCGTGTTTGCTGAACGTTCCTCAGGAGCTACTTTCTGAGTCAGAACATGCATATTAAACAACTATGAAAAAAGTGCATATAATAAGGTGCATAGGTTGTTTGCAAACAATGAATCGGTGAGTCGTTTTCTTTTTTCTTTTAAAACAGATGCCTAAGCTTCCTGACACTGCAATAAAACCACAGAAAATAGCCATCATTGCTATCTATTGGTCAGAAATTAGTCGAACCCTCCTCCCACATCCGTGGTAACTTAATTTACCTCATGCTGAGATTCAGACAGGTTCCCGATGAGTACAGGGATACATTGCTGCTCATCTGAATATGTGCTATTTCTACAGAAATTCACAAAAGAAGTGTATTTTGAGAACCTGAAATCAGCATTGAGTAGTATCGGTGGGGAGACAAAGAGCACATACTGTATAACATAGAGCCTACGTGACCTGGTCTGCTGTCGTGGGCGAGTGCACACCGTACATTCCTACAGGAATGTACTCTTTCCTATGTCAGGACCCTGTTCTCGTATTCAAAGTGCAAATTGGATTTTTAATATCTTATTGACATGTCGTCAAGTGCGTACATTGTGCAATCTCCTCAGTTAATTATGGAGTGTGGTTCAGATTCTCTGAAGCACACTTAGGGTTTAGTTGTGGCGTTTTCTTCATAGCTCAATAGCCCTAGCAATAGATTAGAGGCTAGATTCCAACCGCCTTCTGTCAAAACACAGGTGCTGTGATTTTCGTATAGTCACTCCCTTCTTTCAGAAAAGACGAGCGCGAAAAACTGCTTGCGGGTCTATAAAACTACCTACCACCAATAAACATTGTGTGTTTTGCTATAGTGGCACAGTAAAACAGAAAATAATGCTCACCGTTGTGATGCTGTGGATTGGCAAGCCAGGGGACAGGTGGGGTTACACAGATCAATCTTGGGGTAACTCATTAGGTGGAAAAGGTTAGAGAAGGAAAAAAAAGTCAAAAAGTTCATAGCTTCTGTGGGCAGTTAACTAACCAAAAGTTGATCTGCAGCCATGGGTCAGAAAAGATTACAGGTAAAAAAAAATATAAATCCTACCAGGATTCCTCTCACCCTTCATGCCTTGATAGTGTCAGGGACAGAGCCAGCTTTATAATTTTAAGGGTTTTGGGGGGTGGGGCTGGCTAGTTGGCAATTTTGAAAAGCTGTTAGTGATTGCGCGCCATTAAACCCATTGCACTTTTAACCCCCACCCCTTCCTTTGAACCCAGAAGGCTCAGTAGCTATGTCATTGCCCTCTGGCCCATTAGATGCATACTTCACCCCAATTCATAGGCTATTTAGTTTAACAAAAAAATCATCGGAGATGTGGGCCATCGAAAAGTTGAGCCCTACTGTTAATGGGGTTAGCTGGTACCTTAACAAGAGGTTGACTGTGGGTGACAGCATGCCAAGATGCCACCTTCACCCACTCTAATGCATACCACTAAATCTGTTTAGCCTTGAAGGGGAGGAGGGCTTGGATGTTTTTCAGGGGTATCGAATTGAGGGCAGGATGACATTTGCATTGCTAAGAGGGTGGAAATGCATACTCTTCAGCTGTCATGGTCGCCTGATTGGTATGCTTCTGCGGCACGAGAAGTGAAGAAGGGTTGGAGCCAGCTCATCGAACCAATTGTCTCCGTTTGCGTCATTGCAGATGGATGGGAGGGAGCATATGTTTCCAATTTCAAAGATACAAAGCCTGATCACTGGGGATGGAATTTAAACAGCATGGAAGAGTCTAGCTCAGAGCATGTCCTTTTCTTTTTGGATTCCTAATTTACACTGCCTTCTATTCTCCCTCGTCAATCGCCTTCCCCTGCTCACTCCCTCCACTATCTATAAATGTTTCACTCTCCCTCCCCTGTGTTTCTGTCCCTCCCCCTGTTCTGTCACCCATCTCTCTCTCTCTCTCTCCTTTGGATGTCTGCTCTGTGCTCTTACGCTTTTACACTCCCTTTAGTGTTCTCATATCTCCTCTTGCATTTTAATGCCCTCTGTCTTTTTCAAACCTTCCTGTTCCTTTTCCATCACTCCTCTTCCTTACACTTTGATTTTAAATTTTGTTTCGTTGCTTCCCTTTATCTCTGCCATACTCCCTGCTCTCCCTCATGGTTCTCCTTTACTTCAATTCTGTCTCTTCATGGTGTTTCGTTCAGTTACATAGTTGGTACTCCACGTTCTATTTTTTTACCATCCCTCATGTTGTTTCTCTTTTACTCCCTTTTGTTTTCTCTTTTCTCTCCCACTCATTCTGTCTCTCCTTTCGGTCTGCTATATTTTGCCCTCCTGTTTTGTATCTTGTCTGTCTTATTCCCCTTCTCCAAGCACTGAAGTTGCCACATGCCGCCCATGAGTAGGTCATCCAGTCCAGGTGCTTTCTTTGCAGCAAGATTAAAAGTCCCAGTATAAATATAGCTTGAACTGGATGACTCTTTTATTTACCACACGTGCAAACTCTATAGCTGTGCATCCCTCTGGTGTGTCAGTCTCCCTCCCCCTCTTTCTCCCTAACTCTTGCTGTCGCTCTCCCTTCCTCTTATCTCCCCATCTACTCATTCAAACTCTTGCTTCCCTCACACTCATTCTTTTGTCTTGTGCTTGTTCTTACTCAAATCGCCTCTATCATTCTTTCTTAATTTTCCACCTGTTCAGTTTCATCTGTCTCTCTGCCCCTCTCATCCTGTCTCTTGCACCCCCCTCTTTCTCTCTCCCTGTCTCTCACCCACTCTCCCCTGCCCTTCACCTCTTTCATGCCTGTGGCTGTCACGCTTCACCCTTTTGGTGTTTTCTCTCTTCCCATCTGTATATGCTATTGATTCATATACAACACCTCTGTCCAGGGACGTCTCTATGGGGGGCAAACAGGGCACGTGCCCCGGGGCCCCCATCCTAGTGGCCCTGGAGGGAGCCCCCAGAATGATCCTGGAGAGTGTCGTGACCAGGGGCGTCGCTAGGGGGGGGCTATAGCCCCGGATCATTTGCCTGTAGCCCCGGATGAAGATCACGGGGCTTTAAGCAAAGGCTAGCCCCGGGCCCGAACTGTGATCCGAATCGAGGACCATCAGTTTTTCGCCGCTGCCCTGCCTGCCCTGTAGTGCTGTGCTGGAAAGGCGGGTGGGCGGCAGTGGCACTGTGTGCACATCGACGCAGAAAATGAATCAGGCAGGCCAGGAGGCAACGCAGCCGCAACGTTCGTTCGTGATTTATTGAATAAAAACAAATGTGAGTACACGATTTGAACATGATGGCTGCTGGCTGCCTCCTGCGCGCGTTATGCATTTGACAACAGCTGGATTTACTTTTACTCCACAGTCTCGCACAAGTTAAGATTTAAGGAGCCCCATGTTCGTGGACTGTTGGCTTTATGAAAATATTACACTGCTGGCTGTTTACTTCGCTTGAAAGCTCCATGTTGTTTGTTGACAGAGTAACGAAAGCGCCCTGTCTGCTTGTGTGCCTAAATGTTTAAGTGGGCAGAAATATTCCCGTGGGAGACAACAACTGAAAGCTAAAAGCTTCCCTTTTTTTTCGGCATCTGATTTGGGGGCGGGTGCTTAAACAAGGTCGTGAACATCCTGCAAGGGGCATATACCTCAGTTCATCGAGGATTTTTTTTTTCTTTCCATTTCACCATCTCAATTGCACATATAAAAAAAATGCAACATAAAGAGGAATCCGTCAATGCATTACAATCACACTGTCTGCAGACTGCAGGCGGAGGCTGGCTGTAGCAGCAGCAGGCCAGGCAGCGCGGCACCAGGGCACCGTGAAATGATTGGGGGGGTGGAGCGGGTCAGTTAAGGGTCATGACTGATGAGTGTGGGCATGGATGTGGCAGCGCTCGCCTCGATCAAGCGCTGGCTCCTGGCACCTGCGCTTTAGTGGCAAGCACGCATGTGCCACTGGCTCCCCTGAGAGTCAGCGTAGTGATGATTTGCTATGGGATGCTGTCATGCTGCCTGCAGTCCAGTCTGCAGACAGTTAACTTCTTCTTTGGCCCCGAGGATGCAGGCCGACCGTCCTTCTGATGTGGCCTAAATCCTCCTGACCTGTCCTGGTCCTGGGCCGGCCCTGCAATAGCCTGCGGCAGCCTTCTGCTGAGAGGCTGACCGGCCCCCGCAGGGGGCGCTAGAGGGACAGCCTACATAGCGGGCTGTCCCTTCTGGCCACCCCCTTCCGGTCGCGGGTCAAGCCTCTCTCCTCTTCCTCTCCTCCTCTGAGGGGGAAGGGGCGTCCCCAGGTGGACCTGGCTTCCGGTCAGGTCCCCCTGCGGACACTTATAAGGGCAGGAGCTGCTGGCCATCAGTCTCTTTGCCCAGCAGCTCCTGCCCAGTGTGAATTAACAAAAGGCCAGAGAGCATAGTGCTGAGGTTAAACGGGTTGAATATTGGTAGGTTTTAAAACTGGAGTAATACGTGCAGACCGGTGAGAGGAGTGTGGTGACGCTTTCGCATCATCAGTAGAATTGGTACAGTGCCAGAGTAGAAGTAGTGAAAAAATAAGCAGTGTGTTGTTTGAGTTGTTCCTAATATTTTCGTTTCTTGTTACAGGCGGAGTATCGGGGCGGTCCTAGCCAATGAGGTACTTCACGCTGCAGCTGCAGCGGCTCGGGATTGGCCGGGCTCGAGCCGATCCCTCGACGGGCACTGACTCCCTTCCTTAGGGCTTTAGGCCAACAATCATCCTGGTCAGTGCCCCTGGTTCCTGCTGGCTGTGCCAGTGTAGCTGGAGAACCAGCAGTTTGTCAGTTTGGCCAGTGGCTAAAGTGGTGACATGGTTCACCCGTATCTGACTGTTTGTAATGTGGCTGGGACCGTCCCAAGTTGTCTTGCTCCAAAAATAAACTGTGACCTTGTGTTTTTTCCAAAGAACTTTAATACCGTTGTCTGTGTATTCATTTATTCATATTCATCGTGTTATGATAATGACCTAAGGAGGTGGGGGTGTCCAATGGGGATCTCCCCGCTATGCTGAGGGTGCTGCCAGACCAGCAGGCCACATCCTGGTGGCGGTGAGCGAGCTGATTCCAGCCTGAGGCAGAGCAGCAGGCGATCCAGCTAAGTGTGAAACTCCACACTCTAGTGGGAATGTCTGTATAGGTCTTCATGTCCTCCACATGCCCTCCCCCCCGGGAATGCCCACACACCTCAGGTTTTGCATGTGAGAAAAACTGCATGCGCAAAGGTAACTGCATGCAGTTTTCTCTTCAATGAATCGGTCCTCACACACATTGTGCTGCCTTTGCTTACTTGCATGAACCAATGGCACACTGAAGGGCACTATTTTGTGTATTGACCACTTGGGGCAGAAACATCTTGATTCCATGACCTTCCTTACAATCCACTGTCCACACACACCACTCTATATTAATCCGTAAGCACAAGACAAAATTAATTCGCCAAATCAAGAGTAACCTAGCGCGCATCTATGGCAGCATGCGTATTTGAGGAGAAAGACACTAATTGGCAGGACAAGTGCTTTAAGTCATTAACAGTAGATTAAGGGAGCTCTTCGAACTGAAACAAATTACCAGTCCTTAGCAACACAACGCTGGAGGGTTATAAACGCAAGTCATTGCCAAAATGTCTATGCAGTTGTAGCACTGCATGCACAACCGCCCTCCCACTGAAAGAAGAATGGTGACTCATTGCTACCAAGGAATACATCAAAACAACACAACGAAACCAGCCGGTGGCCATTGGTAGTCTTGGATAAATGGCACACATTCCCTACATGAAAAACAGCAATTGGGGAAGAGATATTTAAACATTTGTACTCCCCACCACAGACCTTTTTGGTTGAGGCTATTGGGTAACACTGTAAGCGCTGCCCATAAACGAAAACTATTAGTATGCAAAGGGAATATAGCAGGAGAGAGATGGGTTGTGGATGTTTGCCACCTTACCCAACCTTTGCCCACCCCTACTCATATTAGTCCCTATCACGCAGTACCAGCCCCGGCCTGCCAAGAAGACGACAGACCCGCCCCTCCAGATCTCCTTGAGCTAGCGTGTTGCTGTTACGGGATGTCAATGTTATTTTTAGTCCGTCTTCTGAAATATAATGGCTCATTTGCAGCTTTAAACCAGCACCAGGTGTATTCAAAATGTCGATTTATGACTTCTGCCACTTGATATGTAAGCAGTAGGCTTGCTCTTGCACCTTTTCCTTGCGCTCAATCCCTATTAAAAACAAGCAATGGCAAAGCCAAAATTTTCGGCTGTTGCATAGGCATTAGATGGGTATTTGCCAAGCACTGACACAATAGGCCTATCTGTGAACACAATTTGTCATCTTGTGTACAGGAAGTACAATTATGGTATTGCCTGGAAAATCCCTATCCAAGTAAAAACTATTTGCTGTGCCAATGTGTGTTTTATGATAGTGGGGCTCACATTCTGTGCCAAGCACATTCAAGCTCTGTCCCCTGTAGTCACTCTGCACTCTTGTCACCAAGATGCACACCCCTAACCCAATTTGATGCGTAATGTGGACAGTAGTTTTGGCTGAGGAGTCGGGTCAATTCAATATAGGCTGTAATGAAGAAATCAGGGACGTCATTTGGTATTCATACAGCTTATCTTCCTAGCAGTCCTAACAGAGGCGACAGTGACAGGTGAATAGGTGGTGAATGGACTTTGCCTTGTTGTTTCTTTAGGTACAATTGGAAGATGGTGGCCTTCTCTTGGAAGTACAAAAGCTATTCAACTAAGTTTTTACCTGTTTTTGACAATCAAGGCTGTTCACATGTAACCTCGGAACACCTCTATGACACTTCTCTGTACCTGCAACTCTGCCTGTAAAGCATACGTCTTAAGTTGTCTTAATATTGAAAGCTGTAACCAAGTGAATATACTGTAACAGCGCCACAATGCCTCCGGGCCGCTGGGCGCTTTATAAATCCAAATACATAAATGTGGGAATGTTGATATGCGTCTTCCTGAAAGCGGGACTTGAAACCTTTGCAAGTAACGAAATCGCTTTGGTTGAAATCCATATGTAGCTGTGTTTATCACATAGACTCTCGTGAGACGTGCGTTGGATATGAAAGGCCGCTCGATCAGTGCATCTTACTATTGCTTACATTCTTACATGCTTGCTCAAAATCCTTTTCCTTTATTTTCTTACAAAATATATTACTCGAAACAAAAACAAAGTGAAATGTCCTTAATATAGCATCCTCTTTGGCAAACAGATCACAGATGTATAATGTTTATATTTTATTAACAACTAGATAATCCATTTAAAGCTTAGAGGAGTATCTGTTGAATTAGACTTGAGATATGGAGGGGGCATGGGTGTCGTGTCGCTGGGGACGACATAGGTTTGGAGGGGGGTGAGAGTAGGACATGGGTTTCGGGGGGCAACATGGGTTTCGGGGGGTGGAGGGGGCCCCAAGGCTGTCTGTGCCCCGGGCCCCCAAAACTGTTAAGATGGCCCTGCCTCTGTCCCTTTACTTTGATCTTGCTCTGCTTGTTCACTTCCGCCCAGCCACTTTCCAATGTGTTTTCTCTCTTTTCAGGTTTTTTTACTCTGTGTAACAGCCACAGTTATCGCAGTGTGCCTCTCTTTCAGGGGACTCTGTGGCTGACCTCCGTAATTGAGAAAGAAGCACAGCCTGCAACGTTCTTTCAGGCTGTGCTTATTTCCAGTAAGGTGCCCATTCGTTGGAGGTAACCTGCAGGAAGCATCAGGCTTAGTTGAAATGCAGATGAGGCTAAATAGTTTTGATGGGGCTTCGAGCTGTGGGATTTGCACCCCTCTTGGAAGGCACCAGACCCTCCCCTAGAGGAGTGAGTGCCACAGTTTGAAGAGCACAGAGAGTCCTATTCATAATGCCTCAGCAGGCTTTTGTCCTCTGCCACTGCGCTTGCTGCTGCTGCCACCGTGCATCATGTTAATGATTGTTTAAATACACTGAGGTGTGAAATGTGTTCTTGCCATCTGAACCAGGGGCTGAGCGTCACATCAGAGTGATGCCTTCTGCCTCAAAGTTGGAGGACTTCAGCCCCGGCCCCCCCGGCCTATGGCTGGTGTCCCTTATCATGGCCAATGAAGTACAAGAGGCAACACGGGCTATTTATGGACAAACCTGTACCACAATAAAACGTAGTGTTTCCCCAGCACAGGGAAAGGTGAAAATAGATCATGCAACTCCTCAATGGTTCTCCCATGGAAAACACAAATATATGTTGAATAAAGTGGGTAAAAATATCTTATTTCATCCCCCAAAATATTGAAACCACCAAAAAAGTTGAATTTGGAAAAATGCGTAAGGTGCCAATTTGTAGCCGCATGAGCAGTATACTGTTTCAGGGTGAAGGCATCATATAGCTGTTTGCTGCTTGTTTCCAAGGCAGTTCAGCCTTATATTTTAAATCGGCCTCAAAATTATTGAAGCAAGCATTAAATATTAGAATTTGGAGAAATTGGAAAAAGTGGCTACATTTAGGCCCAAACACTAGAATTACAGCCTTGGCCTAGTCATCAGCATTTCTGATTGCTTCCTTACCAAGGTAGGCCAAGATCTTGTGGTTCAGCAGTGTCCTCCAGGCCCTGCTCCTTCCTGGTCCTCAGTGCCATAGCAGTTAGTGACATTCCAGGAACTCCCTCCAAATGTCTGGAATAGCTGGTTTATAAAGTATATGTCCCACTTCGGTTTCTCTGTTAGCCAATCCAATTTTAACAGAAAATGATGTCTTTAATGTAATCAGTAGGATTAGTAGGACTGACCATCTTCCTTGCTAGTTTAAATTTGGAATTAAGCCAATCTGGTCATTATTGATTCCATACATATGAACTGGCAAGGTTTGAACAAGATAGGCCTTTCCAAATGGTGCACAATGCTAATGCTTTTCATAACAAATAAATGATGGCCATCAGGCTGTCCTGATTAAGCACTCATACTTGATTGATTTGTTTATATTACCTAGAACATGTATCGTTTTGTTTTCATAAGCATTTTGGATACAGATTTGTAAAATAAAAAAAAAACACCCAGGATGATATCTAGTCTATTTTCTATGCATGTTTTGCAGTGTGCAATGAAATCTTTCAAAACAATTTTTTTTGATGAACAAACATCAATTATTTTGTTTTGAAGCACTGCACGCAATGCTTCTATTTTCTTCATAACAATTCTGGTAATGTGCCCATGTGCTCGTTACGGTGAAACAAAGAGGTCCTTTGTTTTGAAAAACAATTTGGAAGCAGGAACGTTTGGAAATTAGGCCTTGTCAGTCAGTCCACTTCTTATCTTGTGCTTTTCACATGTAAAGAAAGAAAAGCATTTTTAAATGAAGGGTTCAGCAATCTTCTGTATATTTTTCACTTGTGAACTGTATCCCTGTCAAGGTCAACAGGAATGTTTCATTTGCGGCTCCAGGCCTATGTGGCCTAGCTTGGAGAGTCTTGAGCCGTTCAAATTGAAGGTATATAATGCAATTTATGAAACCCCACTACCGGGATGGTTGTAGATTCCTTTTACTCTGGCAGTTTCACCACAAAGCAAAACAAAAGAGGTGATGGCTAGAAGGTTTACACTTATTCTCAACTTCTGGCATTGCTCTGGGACAACCCTCCGACCATCATTCTTTGCCTGTCAAGCCCTTACAAAAGGGGAAAGATCAGTAGGAGTAGCTTGGTACTCTAGCTCCAGCATCCACGGGACCCACGACTCGGCATACCCATCCCACTCGGGTTGACTATAGCAAAACAAAAGAGGTGATGGCTGGAAGGTTTACACTTATTCTCAACCTCTGGCATTGCTCTGGCACAACCCTCCGACCATCATTCTTTGCCTGCCAAGCCATTACAAAAGGGGAAAGATCAGTAGGAGTAGCTTTTTACTCTAGCTCCAGCAGGCACGGGACCCACGTCTCGGCATACCCATCCCACTCGGGTTGACTATAGCAAAACAAAAGAGGTGATGGCTGGAAGGAGTTAATCGGAATCTCGGGCAACACTCCAGACCATCGATCTTCGCCTGCCAAGCCCTTACAAAAGGGGAAACACCATATACATATCAGGCTTGGAATGGGGATGCTTGTGGTCTGGTGCAGAAGGGCTAATTTAGTTTAGCAATTTCATATGTGCTACTTGTTTCCATAATTTCTGTTCAAACACTGCTGAGAATTTGACTAAACCACAGTCTTTGTTCACAATTAGGCAGGGGGCTCACACCACGGAGTGTCTATACTTAGAAATCCTATTGTAAATGTAAAGTAAATTGGGTGAGAAAATACCCTTATACTGGGGGTGCGCGAACCTAGTTGTAATGGTAAATGCACAAAGAATATATTAGTTGTGAGGTATGCAGCAGAAGTGAGAAAAAGGGGTAACTTCTCACTGTCCCCTTGCAAAATGTCCCCTTCTCCCCTAAACCAGTATGTCTCTTCTTCTCATCCATACCACTAAGTATTTTCATGCATACCAGCAAGTATTCTCTCATTTGGTCTTTTGTTAGACAGAGCCACCCTTCACCATCACATGTTAGCATACGGTTAGGAGATGTATACACTAGCTGCCAATTAGCTCGGAACATTTCTAAAATGCCAGGCCAACTGGAGGTCCGTGAGTTGTTCTGCAATGACACTCGACATGTCACGTGACTTCAAAATTATACTCTGATTCAATTTAGTATTCAAACGTAAATACCAGTAGAATGCAGTAATACCTTGTTTTTTGTAATATACCTTTATATTGGAGATTTGCCGGTGTCACTCATGTTTTACGTTTAATAGTATGTTCTTTTTTCTATAACGCAGCGCCAATTCCTATCTTGAGAATATTGCACATTCACAGCCATAATTGCATCGTCATACTAACTGAAGGTCCAGGGGTTGCTATGCAACATACTGACATTCAATATGTCACGTGACCTCCCAATCACATACCACTTGAATCTGCTATAAACATGTCTATACCGGCAGAGTGTAGAAATACCGTGTTTTTTGGGGAATTTTCATTCATTGCGCGAGAATCTCAAATGCCAGTCACACTAAGCATCTAAGATTCGTCCAACCTTTATATTTAACGTGCTGTCTCGAGTGTTGCTATGCAACACACCGTCACGTGATATGTCACATGACCAGAAGTGTTTTCTGTTCCCTTACTTCTAATGAGTTTACAGGAGACAACGCCCCTTGTCCAGGAACCGGTGCTTTACGAACTGCAATAAAGCAGAGACTTCACGTTTTGCTCGCAATTATGCGGTCCTTTTGCTGACTGCTGACAGGTTTTTCTTTGCGTGCTTTCATTTCAAATGAAATAATTAGCCAGGACATGCTTTTTGTCCAGTCTGACTACAACAGCTACATTTGCACCATAACATGTGTAACGCGCAGTCTATTATATATATTCTTTTTAGAAGACTGTCGGAAACGGCACATCTAGAATCAAATATATACCGCACCAGATATATCCCCAACGGGACTTATCTATCCCAGTACTTTGAGGACCTAATAGTAGGATTTAATTTCATGTAAGCCAACCATATGATTAGAGGCTTTCACAATCAACAGACATTGACTTAAGTAATTATATAACTGTGCATTTACTTAAACAGCTTTCTCTGGCCATATACATATTTCTTACTTGTTTAGGCCCATAGAAGCACTGCCCACAGTGGAACTATACCTCGAACACATAAGTGGTACCATACCATTATCTTCTACTTAACCCTTTCGGACTTGTCAGGTATCCTCTTTTATTCTTTACCTACAGTGTTCAGAGCGAAGGCACGTTTTCCAAATGTCATCTTTAGAATATCATATAGCCTGACTTTTAATTGGCGTACAATTATGATTTGCACTAAATGTTTGATTTGTAACACACTGTCACAGTACTACGTTGCATGGAATCATCCAATTAAGTTTTGATCTATTTGTACCTTTATGTTGGGTTCTTAGTTCATTGTTTTCAACTAAGTTTCTTAATATAATAACTAATGCCAGTCTTTTCTTTTTTCTCCTTCCCTTACCCCGCCGCCTTTTTCACCACTCCCCTTTCTTGCTCGCCTTGCAACTGGATGAACTCCATTTTTCTCATTATCTACACTCTCATTTTGTTTATTTAAAAACAATTTATGCAAATGGCGTTAACTTCAACATTTATGTTTGGACTTTAGCAAGCCAATTATGTATACGCCCTGAGGACGACCCAGGAGGGTTGAAACACGTGTTGGTGTTTTTCAGTTATTCAGCAGAGCTATTTTGTATGTTTCTTCACAACATGATGTTAATTTGCATTTAGAAATGGACTAACAATACCACATGATTTTGGTGAGATGAAATACATGCTCTTGCAGACAAACCAAACAGGTGTCTGCGTAGTGTTCTTTCTTTCTATAATATATTATTTTGATTATCAGGAATGATGGTTATAATAACCTGGTTTGTGTAAACGCCCAAAACATACAGTAGACCTCCACTACTGTTATTTTGAAATTTAGGAGTTAGCGCAGATAGTGAGGATACCCGCTATTGTAAATGTAACCTTAAGCTATACTCGTTCAGACTAGAAATGCAACTGACACTGGACCAGGAAACTTTGATACAAATTGGTATTTCTCAGGGACTGGTAAGGTAAATATTATGAGGACATGACACAGAACCTCCCCCTTTTAACCTCATGATCCCAGATCCCAATCCAGAAGTCTCTGTGCCTGAGCCCTCACCTTCAGTTCCCCGTTTGTGATGTGACTCATTAAGGTTATGCCCAGTGTCCTAAGTGCCTCCCTTTTTTCTTGAATGGCTTAAGCGATTAGTGTCCGAGTCCATCCTATGTAAAGGCTTGGCAAGCTGTCGGGGTTAAAAATGTTAATGTGAGGAATGATGCAACACTAATCCATACTCTGACTCCTGTTGGGTTCTCAGTGCGCCGGCCTGTCGTTATAAGAGTTAGCATCGCTACACCAGGAAAATGGGATGACATCCTCTGCAGTGTCTGGACCCTGTTACTTGCTGGACACCTGAAACAAATAAGAAGCAGGTTACCATCTTTCCTGCTATTCCTCAGAACCTTTCAGCCCAGAGGTAACCAGCACAGCTGTTCCTTACCTAGTGTGAGGGGAAGCGTTAGGTCAGTAGGTCCTACAGGTCACTGGATTGCAGTGTAGAGACAAGGTGCCAGGAGGAAACCCACACAGCCATAGGAGAAAAAAGCCAGCTTACCACAATAAAGTACAGGAAAAAAGGATGCTATAAGGTGAGGAAAGATATGATGTGGGAAAACCAGAGGGGCACAATTAGGAAGGAAGCAACGTAAGCACACCCAAATGCCAGGGTAAACCCTATTACTGGCCTTAATGGGCAGAACCCCTATTACTGGTCCTACGATCATTCCAGGGACATGGGGTCGGAAGGAAACCAAGCCAGGAAGCCAGCGGGAGCATGAACACGAAAGCACACCACAAACGAGAAGCAACTAACAAAAAAGGCTACTTATAAGGAGCTGGGGGAGGGGCTGAAATATACGCTCGGGCTTGGAGATAAACCCCCAAGCAGAAACTACTCATCGTGCAAGGAAGGAGCAAGGGACACAAGGGAAAGTGGGAGGGAGCAGAACCAAAAGTGACATAACTCCGCTTGAACCAAGAATAAAATAATTACGTCACGAATAGCTGCTCCAATCTTGCATAAGCCCTGACCACATATTCACTATTTAGTGTTTTGGGCTGTTTGCAGATGTGAACAGAAAAGCAACAAAAGCTACACAAAAAACTTCAGAAAGGCATTGGTGAAGGTGGGATTCTAAATCAGCTCTCTTCAGTCAGATGTGAGTGTCGTTACAAGAGAGTTGAGATTAATAACTGTGAATGTGTTCAGGGAACTAAACGTTGGTGATGGATGTGAGGGGCTCAAAGCTGTAGAGTTGGGATCACTGGAGAGACCATACTAGGTACACCAAGCTGCAAGATAAATCCCAGCTTCAAACATCCACGAGCTGCAAACCCATATAGCCTAGTGTTCATTTTTGCTCCATTGTCAATAGGTAAACAAGAGCACTAAAATAAAAAAAGCACAAGGCCAAGCTAAAAAAGTATTGGGGAGAGGCTATTATTCAAGCCCAGCTTCATAACTTATCCTCATTCGGAGGCCAGTGTTCTAACCACTTTAAAACCAATGTCGCACACATAAAGCCTATAACAGCGTACATGAATGTTAACAAACTCCTACATCACCATCTGCTCAGGTCAACCAAACCCTTGCGCAAGGACAGCACATTTCTTTGCCAGACTCTTTAAGCCTATTGACAATGGGAGAAAAAATAAATATATCGCACAAAGGCCATTCACAGAGGTAAGTGGTCTTGATTTGGGCCAACGAGTGCATTGTCTGTTGGTCAATATCTCACATGTTGAGGACAAGTACAGTTTGTGTAACCTGCAGTCAGATTTCGAGTCCTAGTAGGGACTACTCATGCCTTCAACCTGGCAAGTTCTATACTTTGGGTAATATCAATACATATTACTGCAGCTCTTAGAAGCAGGAAGAATCCAAGATCATAGGGGAAACACAATATTGCATAGTTTAGTGCCCTGCTCTTCTACAATGTATGGAACTATTTCTGCTCCTCAATGAGATGCATCTGCCTGAATGCAAAGCAATTATTGGAAAGCACAGTGGTTTGGATTGGGCAAAGCTGCTTTCGTACCTAATTGGATAACTGTGAATAACAAGCACCTACTATGATGGTGCCCAGAAGCTCAAATAATTTGACATTTTGACCTCTTTTAGAAAGGAAATGTTTGCAATATTTTTGAAACCTGTCCTCTTGTCTCAAGAATGTGGAATCAGATGATGAACTCTAAAAAAGTGATACTTAAAGATATTTCATTAAACATGATGGTAGTTTTATGTATGAATGCTATTTGCGCCATGACTGCCTCCAATTACGGTACCGGCACCCGTGTGGTTCAATGGGGACTTACCGGTGTAGTCAGACCTTTGCCGGACTGGTAAGTCCCCATTGAAAAAGCCATTCCCCATTCCCATTTGAGCCCCCATAGGGCTCAATGGGAATGGGGAAGGTGCTAATAACGGTAACAGGCGTTAAAGGAGGGAGCCGCTAAGGGACCTCGTAGTAGGGCAGTAAGGGATTACCTGCACCGGTCTCCTTACCGGTGCCCGGTATCCCTTACCACCCTACTCGGAATGAGGCCTGAGATGTAAAAAGCCTTTGGAAATGCAAGAATATGGGCCTGATCACAACTTTGGCAGTAACGCCGGCGGCATTACCACCGGCAGTATTAGCCCTACCGCCGGATCACGAGTTTGGCGGTAATGTAATTCCCCATTCCCCATTCTCCATTGAGCCCATTCGGGAATGCCCCATTCCCCATCGGGCTCAATGGGGAAAATTCACGCTATTACCACCGGCGGTAAGAGCGCAAAATTTCGGCGGATTTCCCCTCAGCCAAGAGCTGGGGCGAAATCCGCCGAAGTCCTGATTTGGCAGACCCTTAAATCCGGCGGTAATAGCGCAACCGCCGGATTTAAGGGTTACTGCCAAAGTCGTGATGAGGCCCTATGTGTTAGACAGCTTAGTGGGGTTTTTGTTTCTTTTGGAGAAATCAGTGTATCACCTGAATATCTCCTGATTTTCCAATTTAAAATGCTGCCTATTCTCCAGCAGGGAGGCCCATAGAGATGATGGACCAGCTCTTTTAGTTTGCGATGGATATGTGCCGGTTTCTCAAAAAGGCAACATTAGACCTGATATTTGAAAGAGTTTATGTAACACAAACTGTTTTCAGGTTGTCTGGGTCTTGCAACCTACCCTGGCCTGTCCGCCACCCTTACCCTTAGGACCTCAGAACCCAAAGGAGTGATCGATGTTGCAGCCATTTTATCCTCACATACAGATCCTAATGCTGTCCTAATGGGTGTTAGGGTGTGTTTGTGAAAAAGGAAATGAGCACCAAGCCCAGGGTGCATTATGTACTTTGTGATTCAAGCATGCAACTCTTTAAACAAAGACAAATTTGTTAAATATGAAGATCTGTGGTCTTTCTTTCTTGCCTACAATGCTCTCTGATGTTAAGCAAGCAGCCAGGAACCCACCTTTCTCCCAGGGGTAACTGTAATAAGTACAGTAGCAGAGTATAAGACTGTTCCTCTTGGAATGATAACCTTGCCTCGTAAAATATTGCATAACAAGCCATTTTACAAAGCTATAAGGTAATAGTTGTCCTTAATGGCTTTGTTTGCTGAGAAAATACGCCATTTAGACTGTCAACATGTCACTCATTGTTGCAAAGGGTTGTGATAAAATCAAAACCAATGATTTGTTTCTTCTGTGACCATCAATAAAATGTTTCATTTTGTATACTGGCCACTGATTGGTTGTTAGTGCTGATTTTGTAGATCCTATAGCTTCATCCTCCGGTCCCTAACAAGGACTTTCAGAATCCTGGCCCTCCCTGCAGAGCCTATCAGCATCCCCCACCCCTGATAAGTACAATGCACCCACAGTATGATGCCAACATTCCTGCAGGACACATGCTATGATAACATGTATCTCGAAATAACAGGCCAATTCACACCTTGGTGGATGCCGCTGTAGCTGCTTGTTCTCATTCTACATTAAAAATAAATCTGAGTTTTTTCTCTGGTTGCGTTGCTGGCAGAAATGGCTGGGGTGGTTCTTGTAAGCGGGCACCTACACTGCGACTCTTACCCTGATAAAGTGAGACAAATGGAATGAGTAACAGAGATGTAGACAGTCTGTGCACTAGATTGGTGTATGATAGGCCAGGTACAGATAGCTCTGTTTCACAACTGCTGGTTTCCTGCCCCTGATAACTCAGACGCGGCGTCATTCATTTCAAAAGCTTTATTTTGTGTATTGGATTTTACTTTTTTGATTTGTAAACTCTTCATTTATGCATTATTAACCCAGTGGATTATTGTCCTTCGACCTTAATGTAATTTTGACTTTAATATGGTGTCATGCACCATTTTTTTTTCGTCCTGTAGCATGTTTAATGTAATTTTCACTGTAATATTTTTTTCTGGTATTCTGTTACCAACCTGAACTCTACAACCAGCCAACTTTATAACCAAAGAAGGAAATGAGTGTATGGAACTTGGTTGATCTTGTCTATGACCAAGCGGTAAAATCATATGCAACCCTTGTTTTCTTCCCTCATGCATGGTCTCTCTAGCTGGTGAGAGTGACGTGCTAGGCTGGGATTATGGGACATGGTCGGTCTCTTGATGTTTTATGACGTATGGCTAGGTGTCGCTCCGTAGAGCTTTGGAGGCCGTCGTTTCTGGAACGCCATGGAGTGAGACGTTAACTAGAGCTGAAGGGAGTACAGCTACCTGGTGCTCCGGGGGTCTTCTGTTGTAATAAACCTCCTTCTCCTATATACTTACCTGTGTCTCGCAGCCATCATTGCTACAATTGGTGACGAGGAGCTGCCTGAAGTGAGAGGATGACCCCTGTAGAGCAGTCGCACCCACAGCTGGTGTGCCTGCCCTGTGATCAGCTGGTGCACATGAGGGGAGCGGCCGCGGTGAGGGAGTGGTGCTGCCTCCCAAACCCTCTGCAAATTTTGTCCCTGCACGTGCTCTCCTTGACAGTCTGGTAGAGCACGCGCCAACGGGACCGTCCACAGCTTAGAGGGAAGGCACTCTGAGCCTCCCTCAATATGGGAGCCATATTATATTGGTACATCTCCGAGCCAACATATATTTCTAAAGCCTGAAGGCAGTGCTGTCTTTCAGAGGCACGGAGACCGTGTTATCCATGATTTCATTCTGAATATTGGGGACAATTCAGAAGTACTGGTACAACAGTGGACACTGCCCAAGTACAGCCAACCATACGAGAACACCCCCCCATAAACAACTGCACTGTGAATGATAAAATAAATAACTGTATAAGGCACTACAAAAAAAGTACAGTGCAGCCTATTAGAAAAGAAATAGGACTGTCTATTTGTCATGAAGTTCACATCTCTGCGCTATGCAAAACCGACCTGCCCCCTGTGCATTCCTTGCCTCCCAGGGAGAACCCCCCATACCATGGAGCGATCCACGCTTAGAAACCAAACTGCGATACTCGGCGAATTATAAAAAAAACACTTAAAATAGAATAAATGGAAGCAGTGGGTGGATTTATTCCAAGTGTATTTGCGTGCCATTGGACGTAGCAAGTTCAATGACGGTTTGAAGGAAGCATCCCTCTTGAACTGAGTAGGTGCAGAGGTACTAAGAATATTTTACACCCTTCCTAAAACACCATCTTCAGAAGAAGCAGGAGATTCTGGCTCCTCAGGGGTGACCAGGAAATATGAAAGAGCACTGGCGAAGTTAGAGAACCACTTCAGAAATAAGACTAATGTTGTGTTTGAAAGATTGTATTTTTTCTCAAGAAAACAAAACCAAAGGGAATCTGTAGGCAACTACATTGCTGCGCTGTGAGTTCTCATTGCATCCTGCAAGTTCACTGGTGTTGCCAATGAATACATCAGAGATCAGCTTGTCGTGCATACATCAGATCCACAGATTCAACAAAGGTTGTGGCAGGTCAAAGACCCCACGTTGGAGCAGGCTATAAACTTAGCAAGGATAATTGAGCTAGGGAAGAAGTGCATGAGAGTGGTGCAACAAGAGTCTAATGATACAGAAGTAAAATAAGTCGAGAAGGCCCACAGCGACCAAGATGACGCGACCATTGTAAGGAAACATTTTGATTCATGCGACAAGGAGCAGGATGAATGCCGATGACAAGCTGAGAAGAGGGAAATCTCCTGAAAAGGGTACACAGGGTGTGAGTGCACAGCCCCAATCCGTGTGTTACAGGTGTGGACGCACCAGACATGTAAGAATGCCCAGCTATCAATGCAGAATGCTACAAATGTGGTGTTGTTGGACATTATGGCAGAGTGTGCAAGAATACTAAGGCTAAAGGGAGACACAGTATAAAGGCCCTGGAGGAAATCAGAGGACCCAGCAGCCTCCTAACCATCACAGTCCCTGAAGAGAAAGGTCTAATATGCATTCTGTCACTAAACACATCCAGGAAGAAGGGACCTTGGGAGAAAGTAGAAGTGGACAAGAGACCACTGGAAGTGATGGTGGATACCGGTTCACCCTACCAAAATGAATTGGCTGGATCCTTGTGCGAGTTGAAACCTTCCCATGTAAGAGATTTTAGGTTTCAAGGGGCTGCATCTCAAATTTTGAGACATAAATGTTTTGTAAGCTATATGTTGCCCAGAAGGAATCATCTGTCATGGGTTGGGAGGAACAAGCTGCTTTGCAACTCAAAATGAACCCAAGAGAAGACAAACCAATCCTATACATCACAGGCCAAATGTTTTCTTCCAAAGAAGGGTTGGTGGAGCAGTTTCCCCCGGTGTTTAATAATGACATTGGGAAGCTTAGGGGATTCAGACACTGTATTGTGCTAAAAAGGGAATCAAAAGCAGTTGTACATACGGTGAGGATCATCCCCATTGTCACCAAGGCCGCATTACAGGAAGAACTTAGAAAACTGTGCAAACAGGACATCATAGAGCCGATAGAATTGTCAGAATGGCTTGACACAGTCAACCATTCCATCCTCATACAAAGGCTCCACAAAACCCTTGGTATCTCAGAACGTGCACTAGACAGGCTGACATTGTTCCCAACTGGCCACTTTCTCCAAGTCACCCTGAGCACCTTCTCCTCTCCTACACTCCTATCCTACTTACTTCGCCAACTGTGGTGTCCCCCAGGGTTCTATCATCTCCCTGTTACGCTCACCTGGTCTCTGCGGAGGCGTTGGGGTACGGTTTCAGCCCTCCTGTGGGTGAGGTCGCTCAGGTCCGACTTCGCCCTCTGCGCTTATGTGGTGACTGGTGGTAATAGGTGATGCTGCTCGGGACTGCTCCTGCGTGAAGAATAGGGAGCACGATTATGCCAGCTTGTGCGCCTGATCCCCTTTCAGACCCCTTCTCCCAAACCGTGGTACCCGTGGGATGTGCTGTCCCTTGAAAGCTCACCTGTTGATTAGTTTTGGCGAGCACTCCATCCTGCTGCTTCTGGCAGGTGCACTTGTATGATCTGGACTGAGTTCCTTCACTGGTCCATTGCACGTGGTAGTCCGGTCCTGCTGCGACTAAGCCACTATACTTCAGGTAAGTGTTCCTGTTTGCCTTTGCCTTTCCTCATCTGTTTTTGTTGTATTTTAAAGTTTGTTGTCTTGTATTGCTGTCCGTTCCACTTTTGATGTTTGCTCTTTTGCTTTCTTCCCTTGCAGGTGATGTTGTCGGCCCGGCAGAAGCTGCAGAGCTCGAGGCGGCAGCCGTAGGGAATGAGGAACAAAGCTGCAGCTGTACAGTAGCTGGTAAGTTGTTAACTAGGGGGCGCGCGGGGTTCAAATGCGGCGTAGCCGTAGGACGGATGTTCTAACCTTGTCTTTCTTCTTCTTCACAGGGTCTGAGTTTGTGGATGCGGAGTGCAGTGCTGTGGCGTTGGGATCAAGATCACTGGATGTCAGGAGATGAGTCTGCAGATGAAGCGATGAGGCACCGGTTTCCTGGAGGTGAGTATACAGGAGAACACCTGGTTTCAAAGGTAAGTAAACTGGTCCAAGCGGCGGTGAGCGTCATGTTGCACGCGAGTGCACAGTAATGCGAAGCACCGGCCTTAAGGATGGAGCAGCTTATATAGCTGAGCTTCTGAAGCCATGCCCACCAGGTTCAGCCTGCCTGCCACACCCGATGAGTCAGTACATGAAGATCAGGCCTAGGGAGCCACATCCGATGAGTCAGCACATGAGGATGTTCTCTGGAATAAAGGCTTTCAGCTCCTGGAAAGTTCTTGTAATATAAAAGCACCACCTGCACTGAAATAAAGTGTTCCTGCTCACATCTCTATATGATCCTGGTGCCAAAGGCACCAGGACCGAGTTCAGCCATGGCCCCTGTGTTCATGGGTCCCAAAGGGACATAAGTGAGTCAAGTGACCCATTGCCCCCATCACTAGATGGTGTGGTTTTTGTGTTCTGGGGCCTGTGGCCATGACAGTACTCCTCCTCAAGGCCCCTCTCATGGGTGGTTTCCACCCTGGCCCTGGTTTGGTGGAGTTATTGCGGCGCAACTGCCTGATTAATCATGGAGCATGGACATGCTCACTGGGTTCCCAGGTACGATGTTGGGGTCCATAACCTTTACAGTCTATAAGGTAGTTTAACTTGGACCGGACCATCTTAAGAGTCTAGGATCCTTTTAACTTCGTATTCTGGTTCTCCTTCAACTATTTTGGGATCCGGTGGATTATCAATCCGCGTACCTGGTCTCAATGGTTTTAGGAGGGAGACATGAAACACTGGGTGGATCCACCTGTGGGCCGGTAAATCTAATTTCATGGCCACAGGGTTGATCACAGCCTTGATAGTAAAGGGTCCCAGATATCTGGGATGGAACACCTGTGGTCCTTTCAGGGGGATGTTTTTGGATGCTAACCAAACATTGTCTCCAACTTGGTAGTTGGGAGCTTCCCTTCGGTGTCAATCCGCAAACTGCTTCTCTTTGGCTCTGACAAGTTGCTCTGCTGCTTAATTAAAAACCTGGGTGATGGTTTTGTGTTAGGTCGTTACATCGGGCATTTCAAATGATTTGAATGGGTCGAAAACAGATGTCCGTGGATGTCAACGTACACTATGTAGAATGGGCTTTGTCCTGTACTGGTGCAAATGGAGTTGTTATATGCGTATTCTGCTAACCAAAGTATGTTCTTCCAGGTATCCTTGGTTTGATGCAGCATACACCTTTTGTATTGCTCGAGGGTGTGGTTAGTCCGTTCGGTCTGGCCGTCGGTTGGGGGTGATGGCTTGTAGATAACAGCAGGTCTATTTTGACAATTTTACAACACCTTTTCCAGAATGCAGAGACAGTTCCTCGTTCTGATATCAATATTGATGGGAACCCGGGTAGCCGGACGATCTGTTCCAAAAACACGGTAGCCAGAGTAGAAACAGTTGGGAGACCTTTCAGGGGAATAAAGTGGGTCATTTTGGAAAAGAGATCTACGACGACTAAGATAGTATTGTATCCGTTACAAGAGGGAAGGTCTGTAATCAAATCCATTGATGGCGTATGCCAAGGTGCTGGGGGTACTTCTAAAGGACGTAACAGACCTGCAGGACTTTGTTTTTGGGACTTGTGTTGTGCACAGGTGCCACAGGTTGTGATGAACTGGACAATGTCTTTTCGCCAAGTTGGCCACCAGTAATTTTTCTTTATTTTAGCTTGAGTTTTGGCTATTCCCAGATGCCCTTCTACTAATGAATTGTGATAGTTTGCGATGATTTTATTCTGTAATTTCTTATCTGGACAATTGTCCTTGGTAGTATGGTAGGTTGTCCACGATCTCATACCGGTCTCCCTTCCCTACCCATTCCTGTTGCGCTGGTGGACTCATCAAGTGTTGCAGGACAGATTTTAAGATGTGTAGAGTGGTGGTTGCAGCAATCATGCCTTGGATTCGTCCTACAGGGATGATGGCCACGGGGTCTGGTGTAGTGAATGCCTCTTCTCCCTCACTCATGTGAGACAGGGCGTCCGCTTTTCCATTGCGTACTCTGGGTCTATAGGTGATGACGAAGTCGTATTCTGCAAAGAAGAGAGCCCAGCAGAGTTGGCGTGATGATTGCGCTTTAGCGGTCTTCAGATATTGTAGATTGCAATGATCCGTGATGACGGCGACTGTATGTCTAGCTCCAAGAAGATAATGTCTCCAGGCTTTGAACGCTGCCTTAATTGCTAGCAGTTCTTTATCAATGATTGCTTAATTCAATTCAGGGGCTGAAAACTTGCAAGACCAGAATGCCACGGGATGCAACTGACCTGTTTCGGGGTCTCGTTGTGACAGGACTGCTCCCATTGCTATGTTGGAGGCATCAGTTTCGACCACATATGGTAGTTTTGGTCGAGGATGCCGTAGAATTGGTGCTGTGGTAAATGCTTGTTTTAGCTCCTGGAAGGCTTTCTCTGCCTCTGCGGACCAATTAAATTGTTTATTTTTCTGTAGTAAAGAGGTAATTGGGTGGACGATCTGGGAGAACTCGGTAATGAACCAGCGATAAAAGTTGGTGAACCCAAGTACACTCTGTACTCCCTTTATGGATGTCGGTGAGGGCCATTTAAGGATAGCGTCTACCTTGCGCTTGTCCATGCGTACGCCCCGGGGTGTGAGAATAAAGCTGAGGAATTCTACCTGTGTCACATGAAAGAAGCATTTCTCCAATTTGGCATATAGCTGGTGTTACCGCAGTTTCTCCAAAACTGCCTGGACATCTTCCTCCTTGGTGATCGAATAGATAAGAAAGTCATCAATCTAGACAAGAGCGCAGACGTCCAACAGTTTGCAGAGCATGTCATTCATGAAAAATTGGAACACCGCCGGGGCATTACATAGTCCAAAGGGCATAACCTGATATTCATAAAGGCCATATTTCGTGCGAAAGGTCGTCTTCCACTCGTCTCCTTTTTTGACTCTTACTAGATGGTAGGCCCCTTGTAAGTCTAGTTTTGTATATATCCGAGTGTTTTTGACTTGATCCAAGTGTTCAGGGGGAAAGCAGTAACGGGTACCATTTTTTTTACTGTGATCTGGTTAAGTGCTCTGTAGTCAATGCAAGTTCTCAGGTCTCCCTCCTTTTTAGGCACAAAAAAGAGGGGCAAGGATGCAGGGGACTTGGACGGACGAATGAAGCCATTTGCCATATACTGATCGAGGTAGGTTTTTAAATGCTGGTTTTCCTGTTCTGTTAGGGCATAAATCCGTCTGCAGGGAACTTGAGCTCCAGTTACCAGATCAATTTGGCAGTCATACGGTCTGTGCGGAGGTAGGGTGTTTGTTTGCTCTTTTTGAAAGACATCTTGGTAATCCAGGTTTTCAGGTGGTAGTGAACTGATGAGGCCCAGTATGGTTTCTTTCTTCGAACCTGGGTTGGTAAGAATCCCTTCCTTTAACCGGTGTCGGCACAGTCTTGGGGAAAGATCAGAACTCGTTTACGTCAGTCAATCCTGGGATTGTGGGTCTCTAGCCAGAGCATTCCCAATATCATCTGGAAATGAGGAGCGCCAATGAGATCGAAAGTGATGTCCTCTTGGGGACTGTCCTGACACTGAAGCGTGACCTTCTCTGTGTAATGCGTCACTGGCCAGGATGATGGCTGAGATCCATCAACTGCTGTGACGTTTTCCGAAACCTGCTTCTGTCAGAGAGGGAGGCCTATCCGGGTAGCCAGATCTTGGTCCATGTAATTTCCCACAGCCCCACCGTCAATGTATGCCTCCAAGGCATGTATTTTCAACGGTTGCTTGTGGTTTACCAAGAGCACAGGGATGACTAGATGTGAGGTCTGTATAGGTTCCTTTTCACCGCTCGACAAGTGGACTCCTACGCTTGCCGGGTGTGGAACTTTCCCCGAGTCCTGTTCTTCTTCTTCTTCTTCTTCACCCTTGTCAGTTGCTCCAACTGCTTTCCTGGGTGGTTTGACTGCACATTCTCAGAGATAGTGACCTGCCTTACCACAGTACAAACAAAGCTGCTGCTGTCTCCTTTTCTGCCTTGGCGAGTGGGCTCCGCAAGCCTCCGGTTTGCATTGGCTCAGACTGTTCGTGTGATATGGTTTGATTCTCACGGGGTTGCGCGCAGAGCGCCCACCCCTCGGCCTTGGTCCGATCCATCTTCCGATCCTGCAATCTGTGATCGAGCTGCACTGTCAGGTCGATCTATTCAGCACATCTTTCCGGGGGATTTACTACTTGGGCTAATACGTCCTTAAGTTCCCCTGGCAAGCCTCGGAAAAAGAGAGTAGTTCTTTTCTCCTCTGGCCAGTTAGTTTGTTCTATCAGACAATTGAAGGAAGTAATTTATGTTAGTAAGTCTTGATTACCCTGCTGTAGTGATAACAGTTCATTGGCCAGAGCTTGAGTATGCCATGCAAATAGTTTCACGCTGGAAACCTCTGAAGCCTCAAAGCAAAGGATCATCCTGGCTTACCAAGGGTATTGACCGGTCTGCTGCACTACCTCCCAAATATGAGAGTACAAATGCCACTCTCGCTTGATCGTTGGGGAAGGCCCCAGGTCTGCACAAGAAATGTAGGCAACATTGATTCATAAAAATGGCATACTTATCCGGATCGCCTGTGGAGCGTTCTGGTGGGGCCAGGGGAACCAACCCCTGGAAGAACCACCTGTACTGGCGTGGGCTGTGGAGGCACGGCAGGAGGGGCATACCCCGGCAGTGGGACCTGGCCTGTCTGTGCCTGGATCATTCAGCTCACGTGTTGATTAGATTTGGCAAGCACTCCGTCCTGCTGCTTCTGGCAGGGGCGCTTGTAAGATCTGGACCGAGTGCCTTCACTGGTCCATTGCACGTGGTAGCCCAGTCCTGCTGTGACTAAGCCACTATACTACAGGTAAGTGTTCCTGTTTGCCTTTGCCTTTCCTCGTCTGTTTTTTTTGTATTGTAAAGTTTGTTGTCTTGTATTGCTGTCCGTTCCACTTTTGATGTTTGCTCTTTTGCTTTCTTCCCTTGCAGGTGATGTTGCCGGCCCGGCAGAATCTGCGGAGCTCGAGGCGGCAGCTGGAGGGAATGAGGAACGAAGCTGCAGCGGTACAGTAGCTGGTAAGATGTTAACTAGGGGACGCGCGGGGTTCAAATGCGGCACGGCCCTAGGATGGATGTTCTAACCTTGTCTTTCTTCTTCACAGGGTCCGAGTTCATGGATGCGGAGTGCAGTGCTGCGGCATCGGGAACAAGATCACTGGAGCCTGCAGATGAAGCACCTGTTTCCTGGAGGTGAGTATGGAGGAGAACACCTGGTTTCAAAGGTAAGTAAACTGGTTCAAGCGGCAGGGAGCCCAGCATTGGTTCATCAAAGTAGGCTAAGCCTACACCAATCCCTCCGGTTCAATTGGCTTTAAAAGAGGACTGAGCCCCTCTTTTGGTAGACCATCTGAAGGCTTCACCAGAAGCGGAAGGAAGAACTCATCAGTCTACCCTGGCTGAAAGTGCAGTCTGCTTTACATCTTACGCCAGTGAAGGAAGGCCACTACCTCCAAGCGGGAAGCAAGATCTCTCCCATCTCCCAGGGAACAGAGAGAGATACCAAATCCAGTGGACCCTCCAGCATCTCCAGAACCGGTACCAAGCCAGCACACAGCAGGCCCTGCTAAGCTCTGCAGCAAGCTTCCTAAGTAGGAAGTGCCAGGGAGTCTCTGAACCAAACCAGGGAAAAGGCGGCTGCCTGCAACACTCTCCTCAGCTTTAGGCCTTCTGCCTTAAAGGACACAAGCCCAGTGAAGAAGTTAGGAAGAGTGCATCGACAAGCATCTACCGATGTCCGCCTTAAAGTTGAGCCGCTCGAGCTGCAACCAACTGCACCGCTTACTGTTATTACGCTGCAGTCGCTAAAGCCGTCCAAGACGCCTCGACCAGTGCTTCAGAACTGCCGACCATCACTGGAGACAGCGACTCCTGACCGCAAGCCACCAAGTAGGCCATCCTATAGCCGTCCATCTAGCTTTGATCGTCGAACTGCCTGCCGCCTGATACCCGCAGCGGTCTCCTGCCTTGAACTCTGTCGCAGAAGCTGCAAAATGGCCTGAAACTGACTTGACCCTGTCAAGCACCAATATCTCCTACAGCACAAGGTACATTGTGGTTCTGTCCCGCTGGTCCTTCCCCGAAGGCCCCTAGTGACATTTTACAACCCATTGCTCCCTTAGTGTTGGAACCAAGTATCCTTGAACTATTGCGATTAATTACTATACCGACTACCCACCCGTCAGTATCCAGAGTGCATCCCTTTTCCTTCTTTGAAACTGTCAGTCCTTTATAGGGTGGGTTGTATTTTGTACTGTGCTAGAACAGTCTGTTGTGATAGTGATAAAGTAGATCTTTTTATACAACCTTGACTTTACAGTCCCTTTCATCATTGGGTAATAACTGTATTTTCGCTGTGTTGCAACTAACCAACGATCCATGACCTTTCACAGATAAGCCTGCTGTTCTGTCCCCGTTACCAAAATTGGACAAGGAGGTTTATAATGTTCTTTTGTTTCCAATCTGTTCAGATCCCTTCTGGTGTGGAGCTGATTGATGGTTTAGAAACAGAGATTCATCCCTGGACCACTGGGATGTTGATTAGTCGCACATAGTTTAGGGTAATGGGGTGGCACCTGGGGTGATATGATATGATTGTTTATTTATATAGCGCCTATACACAATGTGTTCCAAAGCGCTTCAAGGCAAGCGAGGGAACAAGGAAAAATACAACCACATTCTTACAGGCCATGAACAGTAAGGATGTGAAATTAACTATCATACTCAGCCTGACGACATTTCAGATAGTGCAAGAGCTAAGACATAGATAAGGAAGGGAGGGGGAGAGTGGGAAGGAAATGGAAACAGACAGGCCTGACGACATTTCTGGTAGAGCCGGAGAAAAACAAAAGGTGAGGGAAAGGGAGGGGAGGAACAAAACAAGCGACTATCATACTAGGCCTGACGACATTTCAGATAGTGCTGGAGGGGTGGTGGGGAGGAAAAACACAGTAATGGGGGGGTGGAGGAAACAGACGAGGTTGCTATCATATTAGGTCCAGGGACAATTCTGAGTAAGTGCATATAAGAAAGTAAGGGGAGGAGATAGGAAAAGGGAGAAGGGAAAGGAGGAGAGAAAAGAGAGTAAGCAAGAGTGGAGAGAGAATACAATTGCAGAAGTCAGTAATAACACATAGGGCCTCATTCCGAGTATGGCGGTAAGGGATAGCGGCCACCGCTAACGAGAGCGGTGGCGGTAATCCCTTACCGCCATACTCCGAGTTCCCTTTGCGCCATGGTGGTTTTAACACCTGCTTTTAGCAGGTGTTAAAAACCATGGCGCTAAGGGACCTTGATGTTAATTACGCCACCGTAATTTACGGTGGCGTAATTGACGCCTTCCCCACTCCCATTATGCCCTATGGGGCAAGAATGGGAATGGGGAAGGGTAAATGGGGATTGGGGAATTACCGCCCCGCCAACCTTGGAATGGGGCGGTAATTCCGCCATCCACCAAGGCGCTGCCGGTCCGGGTACGGCGTCAACCAAGGCGTCAATAGCGCCATTGGTTAGCGCCGTACTCGGAATGAGGCCCATAATGTTGCAAGCCAGGATACAAGATGAAGATGGGAACAGCATGATTCAGGGCCACCATGAGTACAAAGGAAGTCCAGCATGAGAGTTGAGAAAGAGTGACGCACCGTGAATGAATGAAGTCCATAAAAGTCAAATCCAGCGTTGGCCACAAGACGGTGATGGTGAAGGAAGGCACCAGGTGGGCGGGGCTTGCTAAGTGGTGAAAAAGAGCAGCAGGCAGGAAGGCACCAGATGGGCGGGGGTTAGGCGTGGTGACCTAGATCCACTTGCACCTGCTCCCCATCTGCAAAGGAAAAGAAGCTGGAGGGCTCCTTAAGTAGGGAAACAGAGCGGCAAGCAGGAAGGCACCAGGTGGGCGGGGCTTGCTAAGTGGTGAAAAAGAGCGGCAAGCAGGAAGGCACCAGTTGGGAGGGGCTTGCTAAGTGGTGAAAAAGAGCGGCCGGCAGGAAGGCACCAGGTGGGCGGGGCTTAGGCCAGGTGACCAAGATCCACTTGCACCTGCTCCCCATCTGCAAAGGAAAAGAGGCTGGAGGGCTCCTTAGGTAGGGAAAGAGAGCGGCAAGCAGGAAGTCACCAGGTGGGCGTTTCTTGCTAAGTGGTGGAAAAGAGCGGCAAGTAGGAAGGCACCAGGTGGGTGGGGCTTGCTAAGTGGTGAAAAAGAGCGGCAGGCAGGAAGGCACCAGGTGGGCGGGGCTTAGCCAGGTGACCTAAATCCACTTGCACCTGCTCCCCACCTGCAAAGGAAAAGAGGCTCGAGGGCTCCTTGGGTAGGGAAACAGAGTGGCAAGCAGGAAGGCACAATGTGGGTGGGGCTTGCTAAGTGGTGGAAAAGAGCGGCAAGCAGGAAGGCACCAGGTGGGTGGGGCTTGCTAAGTGGTGAAAAAGAGCGGCAGGCAGGAAGGCACCAGGTGGGCGGGCTCAGGCCAGGTGACCGAGATCCACTTGCACCTGCTCCCCATCTGCAAAGGAAAAGAGGCTGAAGGGCTCCTTAAGTAGTGAAACAGAGCAGCAAGCAGGAAGGCACCAGGTGGGCGTGGCTTGCAAAGTGGTGGAAAAGAGTGGCAAGCAGGAAGGCACCAGGTAGGCGGGGCTTGCTAAGTGGTGGAAAAGAGCAGCAAGCAGGAAGGCACCAGGTGGGCGGGGCTTGCTAAGTGGTGAAAAAGAGCGGCAGGCAGGAAGGCACCAGGTGGGCGGGGCTTAGGCCAGGTGACCTAGATCCACTTGCACCTGCTCCCCATCTGCAAAGGAAAAGAGGCTGGAGGGCTCCTTAAGTAGGGAAACAGAGCAGCAAGCAGGGAGGCACTAGGTGGGCGGGGCTTGCTAAGTGGTGAAAAAGAGCGGGAAGCAGGAAGGCACCAGGTGGGCGGGGCTTGCTAAGTGGTGAAAAAGAGCAGCAGGCAGGAAGGCACCAGGTGGGCGGGGCTTAGGCCAGGTGACCTAGATCCACTTGCACCTGCTCCCCATCGGGTGGTCAATCAGATTACAGTGGTCGCACGTGCTACCCCAGGCCACTCCCTGGAAATGCCCCATGCGACTTGGACACCAGACGACAAAGATAGCGATCATTTTCTGAAAGTGCAGATCAAGAGCATAATGTAGAAGAGAAAACTCAAGTGAGGGCAGTCCATTAAATAAACTGCAGTCACATTTGCCATCATACCTAACATTTCACACCAGAGGAGAAACCGGGGAAGCCACGACTACACACAGGACTAGAAAACAGCAATTCAGGGAAGACGGGAAGCATACATTCAGATCCGAGGGAACCATGACGGTATCAGGTGGCCATGTCATGAGGTCCACAGTTTAAAACCTTAGCCAGCAGAGCTGCTAGGTGGGATCAATTCAAGTAAAGCTTTTTTTCATGCACCAGGACCTGAGGGGTGGGGCAATTGAACATCACCCAATTACATGCGTCCAAAACCCTAATAAGCACTACTATGAAAGAGGTCTGCCGCAGTTTGTAGAACGGCTGATTATGAGGAGGAGTGTGCAGGAAGTGTCAGAAAGAAAAAGGAGTTCGAGGAGGTCAATAGCAGAGAAGAGGAATAAGACCAAGGGTGAGGACAGAGTTGGAGGAGGCAGGAGAGGTGAATTCAGCGGGGAATGGAGGAGAGACGAGACTAGAAGCAGAAAGAGGTTATCAAAGGCAGGAAGAGGATGGAGACAGAGCAGCGTTAGCATGGAGGTGACATTGCTTGTGTTTTCTTCTGGACCTCTCTGCCCAGTCAACCAAAGAGCAAATGCACAGAACAGGTGTGGAGCGGCAGCAGACAAAACAAGTGGGGCCTGAGATAAAGAACAGGACTAAAGAATTAGAATGCACTGCTATGGGCGAAAATCCCAAAGACACCAAGAGAAGCTAAGAGAGAATAACTGTAATTAGAGTCTAACGAGGCAGGAAAACCCACCAAGGGCCTTGCCCATTGAGAACATAAGCTAGTGGCCGGTTTCACTAAGGATTCAGACCATGAGGGATCAATGTACCCTGGAGCCTGTAAGGTCCCCTTGGATGAGTGGGTATAAATACAGACAACTACATCCTGGAAATCCACCCACAACAGTTGTGATTGGCGGCCATCAATAAAGCCAACCTCTCCATAGGATGCCTAGAGTACTACAGCCATCGGGTATAAGAATTCCCTCAGGTTAGATACAAGGTGGACTTGGCCATGGTCACAAATTGACCTGGTATGTAAGCCAATACCAGAAGAGTCCCAAGATTCTCCAATGTTAGTATGAAGCAAAAAAAAAAGCCAGTACGCCAAGCATGGGTATATGTGCACAGTGTCCTCCCCCAGAAAGGAGGCAACAAATTACATGACATTGGTAACAACACTGAGCATACAACTGAGGCCACATTGTAGTACCATGTATTGATACTGAATTCCTCTTGCTGTACATCATAAGAACATTCTGCATTAAGACCAAATCAGTATACCCAGGAAGGCATCACACAAGTTGATTGCGCAAAACCAACCACCTACTGTACTGCAATGACTGGTTGAACCAAGAAAGGACGATCATTGCTTGCACCCCCACCTTCCATCATTTTCATCCTGATAACCCAGCAGAAGAAGCACCTTCTCTAAGGCTTCCATGTCCAGTATCTAGACCCCTGCTAATAGTTTTTCTTAAGATGGCATGGGGAACGTGAAGTGAAGGTGGTTAAGGGAATGAATAGGAAGACGGAACCCTGAACCCTGTGGATGTTATAGAGAGGATAATAGAATCACTTGTGTTCACCTTAGAGGGTGGTTCACGCTTTTGGATCCTGCCACCTTTATGAATATGACTACAAAATCCACTTTCGAAAAAACAGCTCCAATGGAAAGTGAATGCACTTTAGCACAAAGGAAAGTTTAGTTACATGTAAATAGGCGCAAGGAGTTAATCAGCTTTGTGAAGCTGAAAACAAACAAAACAAACAGTTCCTTCCAGTGCTTAAAGTTTTTTTTATTTATTTTCTTTTTTTTGCGGTTAAAGGCTGTTTATCCAAACAGAATCTACTCTGCTCACGCCGAGAGCACTCTGCAGGAAACTTGTTACAATTCAGTTACATACAAGAAAATCGTCATCAGCTGTGGGAAGGCCTAGGGGGCACATTAATAATTGGGATTGGTTGCTAAGAGTGGGCACCTATGGGTGCTATATGGTCAGTGATGGCTGATTGGTCCATGGGCACGTGGTGAGTTGATGTCATGATGTGATTGTGGGGTTGAAAGTTCAGCTGGGCTCATCTGTCCGACATCCGATGGGTTGATACATCAATAACCTGTTTCTATCACATTTGCCCTTGTGGCCACACATTCTCATCCATTCACACGTTTGATCGTTTCGTCTGGCAGCAAGGCCAGTAGGTTGCGCATGTAAAAACAAGACACGATTCTCCATTACTGAACATCAATTATATGTTGCTACCAAGGATATCATTTTCATGTCCAAACATATTCGAATACTGGGTTGGGGCTATTCGTTTCATATTGACAAGGGGAGGTTGGGGTATATGGTTGCTGTGACTGGGTTACAAGAAATATATTTCATCTTAGACATGTCCTTCCTTGGAGGGGTTTCAATGATTAGGTGTCCAAACAACATAATTCAATATTTGGCCAGGGTGTGCAGAGATGGGCTTAGGCCCCCCTTTCATAGCTGTTGGTCGCACACTGCATGATGGCTGGAGTCTTTTATATTTACACCTAATGGGTTACTGCCTCATATGCATTTTAGCCTTATTTGAGAAAAATACACTTATAACATCGTTCGCTCTTCATATAATTTGAGCTATGTCATCATACTAAAACAGGGGATGGTGAGAGAGGAATGGCTGACACATAATCACGCGGCATGAATAGCGAAGTATGACTGACGGTTCACATGACATTGTCCAACGATATGCATGCAATTACATTCTATATTAGCAACAGTGAGGTAGCATTGGGCGAGCTTACATAGATCTAGCGTCTGTTTAGTTTTTATGGGAGTACAATTAATCGTGTACATATTTCAGTGTTATATGTCAGCATACACTCTACCATCACTGTAACAGGTTAGCATAAGAACTTCTATTAACACGCGTATATGTATTTACACTGCTTTACCCCTCAACTCGCTTAAGGTGTCAGCGGGTTTATATGAACTGTACACACAGTGAGAGGGCATCCTTTTGCACATATAAGTCGGGAGGGAAAACATATTCACTGATTTAAGGGTCTCTTTCGTTGTTGACTCTGCTCTAGGGTACACGGAGATTAGGTTTGTATGGCCCAGGTCTGAGGGGTGCAAGGCAGGTATACGGAGACAGATAGCCCTGGCCTTTGCTTTCTCACCCTGCGCTTCCTCTGAATCAAATAGAGGGAGTTTGGACGGCAAGTGACAGTGTGGATATTGTTGCGTTTCTGCTGTCAGCCTTCTCACAGGAACCAGGCAGTTTTGTGGACGGCAGAGAGGAGGTGGCAGGGGCTGGGGGGGGGGGAAGAAGCCACGTTGGCCGTGTGCTTGACAGAGACGGCTGCAGACTGGGGTGAAATCTGGATGGCCACTCGCCTGTTTGCAAGATGGAGTCTGTATGTTACAAAATGGAGTCCAGATTTTACTATACAAGGGTATACATGGGGATATGGCAGCGGCCATGGATGTAGTTGTACGAAAGGGGTGATGGTTCCCTGATGTGTTCCCGCATGAGTGCCCCAAGTCCGGGGCCCTGGACTTGAAGTAGCCATGACTGGGCCCACCTGGGAAGCATGGGAATAAGGGGGTGGGGGGTCTTGAATGTCCCCTCCTTCCACTCACAAGACAAAGAACAAAGACTGAAGTAGAGCGAGGAATCGAGCCACATTTAACACAATTGACATCTCTGATAAACTTGGACACGTCTCTAGAAGAAACGACGACAAAAATAACTTCAAAAATATGGCAGCATGGACTGAGAAGGAAGAGCACCAAAAAGGGTCAAACTTGCAATGCGAACTGCTAAAGAAGAAAGTGCGTGAGACACTGCGACCTAGGTGTGAAAAGCACTGAAAACAAATAAAGAAAATTTAGATACTCATAGTGGAGCTCAACACTTAAATTACTTGCTGCCAAAGAAACTTAACAGCCCTACACCACCTACAACACATCTCTACAAACAACAAAGTGGCTTACAACCTGATGAGGAGGAAATTGGGAAATGAATGCAAATAAATGAACTTCACCAAACAAATCAGTTAATTTCTAATGATCGGTAGCAAACAAAACTGCTAAATCAAACTACATTACAGATAGAAATTATGACATTTTTAAAATAATTCTCTTACACAATAGATATGTCACGAGAAGTTCGATCAGAATCTCAGGTCGCTAACACCCAATGCGACGGAAATAACAGCGGTAAATGACCAACCCAACCTGAATACAACAGATAAGATCAATGGTAACAACAAACCAAGGGCTATGAACTCATTAGGCAACACGGTTGAAAATAATATCACCCAACTGACCAAACGTCAGAAAGCCGACGAGGCCAAACTATTATGGCATTTGAAATTCGTCCAAGACGAAATGAAACTGCAGTAGAAAACTACAAAGAGGCAGGATTGAGAGCAGCTAGACTTTTACTAGACATCTCTGAAATTGAATCATTAATGCAGAATCATGAAAAACGACATATGATTTTCAAATCGCAAGAAACAATGCCAATATTGCAACGGCCAAAGTGGATGACATCGACCCCCTTTAATGATGGTACCAAACAGATACCGTTCTCAAACATGGACAATGGTGACAATATGTTGGAATCACATCAACATCCAACCCCAACCCAGATGTCAATGCATATCACAGACCCAACAAGGAGTATTACTGCGGTACAACTAAAACATAAACAGTAGAGCCAACTGAATACGACTAATGATGAAAGCTCACAGCCAGTTAACGAATCAAGCAAGATATATCCAACTATTCCGACAACAATGCAGTGCTTAACAAAGTTGCACCTTTTTATACACACAAACAATTTACATAATAACACATATTCTGTTACAAAGTCATCCCACAAGAATCCCATTGGCTACCTCAAATACAAAGAAATCTAATCCCTCTACATTCTCTAACCCTATTAAAACACAATCCCCTTTACACATGGTCTCATTGTATTCAGTCATGACATCCTAAAATATAATTGGTTTATTAACCAACACCAATTCAACACTTAACTTGCTCCACTTGTCAGAGAAACTTTATCCCAGGATGTGATATGCAAGGCTTTTCATAAATACATCAAAAACAAGAGGAGGGAGAGAAGCAATAATCATTCCTTTGAACCAGCTGTAAAATTCGTATCACTCCAAAAGCACCGGCGTCTCATACGATTTCTTCCTAGATTACGTCACGTCACCTTATTTGCAACTACCATCTCAGATCATATAGCCTACAGCACACATCCTGCTTATCTTTCTTGGGAGCCCATAAAACACCGAACAAGCTCTGCCCTTAAAGCACCCCTTGCATGTGTTTTAGTAACTAACCCCCAATTCAACCCACCATGTAACAACAAGCCTACATGCTTTCAGGAAAATTGCCCCTTGTATCTACAAATCCAATCCAGCCATAAAACCCAAGCAGATGGCCTTTCATTCCACTGTCGCCTTCAGCCCTGTGTGATGCTATCAACAGCTGCCCAAATGCAGTTTGCTACGTACCCCTTTCCATGTGCTTGGTCATCCAGCTCTCCAAGCCATGGGAAAACCCTTCCAGCAACCCAAAGAGTCTGCGGCTCACGCGGACCCCAATTAAGCGAAAAACGCACTCTGTGATGTTTCCAAGTACCCACAATGAACCCCATGTTCCCCAATGTCCTATAATGTTTCTGCAATTTAAACCATTGTCAAATCCCCACATGTACACTGTTTAACATGTATTTCCCCTTAGTGAAATATGCTACAAGTTGTACATCGCACAACATTTTATCCATGCTACTGCTAATTATGTTGCTATCTATTGCAAATATAAAATGTATCCAAAACTACACACTAAGTAACACTTATTCCAGTTCATTTAAATACACAAAAACACATATTTAGTTGCAACATCGCATCTAATCCAGCTGCGTCTTGGTCTTGTCCATCTTGTGGAACGTAAACCTTTTACCAGCATTGGGACCTCGAACATCCTCCCCCACATACGCATTGGGTTAGAATGGACTAAGAAAGCAGGCCAGTTATTATTTTGTTTGTCCTACGAGAAGCTGCAAGAATAATCCAGTTTCTTCCACTGTGAAGAGGAGGACCTGTCTCTGCCACTGCATAGCTCTTACGAGCCCTTAAACACTTGAAGCAAGCACAACCTCTCACACAACTGCTGCTGTAATGTGGAAGTCATTGAGTTTTCCTTTAGTTTGGAAATTATCAGTTTCATGACTAGTTTTGCATTTATTCAATTATTCGTCCTTGGTGGGATCCAAAAAATCATTAGCATTAAAAATGTAGGTTTAAGAACTTGTGCAGAATCTCCTATTGGAGATTTGACAACTGCAACCATGCCATACTGTGGACATCTAACCTCAGACATATTGCGCTGGTGGCAGTGACCAAATGTTCATAAGCTGAATTGAGCATCTGTAAGGCAGGTTCTTGGCCTCTGCTAAACTCTCTTGAAATGGTTGGTGCTCCGTCGAAAGTTCCTTTATGGATTCTGCCACTTCCTTCCATAACAGTAGGTTGCCACCCACCAACAGTGCCTCCACGTTGGCTTGGTGAAGGGAGGAAATGGAATACATTGGGGATGAATGTAGCTTCTGCCAGATCCCACTGGAGCATGCTGTTTTGAATCATAATCTGGGTTGAAGTGGCTCTGGTGCAGCCTTGGTCACTAGACTGCAGTTGGATGACATGATGTATGATGTCTGCCAGCTGTACTAACATCCTGAGGGGAATCATGACAAGCAAGCTTCTGAAATGTGTGCGAGTTTCTTACAAGGGATCATGGGAAATGTTGGCCCAACCAATATGTGCATATGATGGCTTTCTCACACAATCCCTTTTTGAACCTGGGGAACCTGTGCTGTGGATGATCCCTGTAGGTAAAACCTCAGTGATCTACAGTGCAGGACCATGCATGTGAGTGATAAAAGGACATAGCACTTATCAGTAAAAATCCTGTGTTCCTGCTAGTAGCCAGGTTTCGTTAATGGAAGAGATGAAACTGGGGGACTTCTGTTGCCTGATGTGGTGAGGTCCATTGGAGTCCTCGTGCATCGTTGGATATAAAGGAGCCATCCCAGCAATGCTCTCAGGTGCAAACCTAGAGGATTCAGGCACCTACCAGCAACTGGTCAGCCTTCCTTTTCATCGTCTTAGTGTACTTGGAGGAAATCTTGGCCACGCTTATGTGCAGTGGTAATTTCGCCATAGAAACCTTGAAGCTGGATTCTGGGTGGTGCTGTCCCTTCTCCCATACTAGGATCTCTTGGGGCGTAGGAAGGCACCGGATCACTGGTGTAAGCATGAGCATATATGGGCTATCCCGTCACCTTTAGGCCTCTTTGGAAAATCAGTGCACATACCAATGGTCTCTGTCGCAGGAGCCACCTCGGAATGGTGTCCAGTGATAGTTTCCTGGGAAATGGCCGGCAGTGGGGCGACATTTCCCAAATAATGCACCCGCCGCAAAATCAAACACTTTCCCCAAATATTCTAGGATTGGAGTTTATTAAATAAAAATGTACCCCTCCTAGAATATTTGGGGAAAGTTTTTAGGGGTCAGGAAAAAAACACTGCCTCCCTGGTGACTTTTTACAGGCAGCATTATCACATGGAACCCTCTGAACCTGCCCGGGTATGCTTTGGCTTATCATGCTTTGGCTGATCAGGGACGTATTTCCCGCTTCAGTTTGCGGGCTCTTTGCTTTTGGGTGGCGAGGGCAATAGCAATACTTTAACATAGCATAAGCAACATCAGAAGTTGGCGCCTAATGCCATACGTCGAGCGGAAAAGATAAGACGCAGCGAAAATCGTGCGGCTGTGCTAGATGAGACCAGTCCGAACCAGGCAGGCCCAAGACTCGTGAGGAGGGGGGGGAGGGGCTGGCTTCACGTAAGGGGCAGGTGCTAGGTGTGCTTAGAGTCACATGCTCAAGCAATTCGACTCCCCTAAAGCAAAACACTTTAATTCTTACACAGCTTTGCTGCACACTCTCCGGCAAAGGCACGACAGACTGGAAATCGCGTCGGTATGGAGGAATGTGGAAGAGAACGAGTACATGACCCTAACCTTTTCTTACCAAGCCTTGCTGGGCAGTCTTGAGTTCAGGTGTGGCAGACTGGAAATCCAAGCTTCACTGTGGGGCAAGGGGAGGGACATTGGCATACTTGACCATAACGTTTTAATGGGGTTTCGTAGAGACTGCTAGTTTGTATCATTCTTAGCAGTATCAAGTTTAGTATTTACTTGTACTGCTTCTGTGCAAAAACATTCAACAGTTTTTTATTAAACCTCTGAGCTGTGTGATCGTGTGCAGAATCCAATGCTCTCTGGAGAAGAGCTTAGGCTGCCTGCCTTACACTACCCCGAGGTTTCGGTTCTGGGACTCACCAGAGAGTCCCACTCCTCATACATACGCCCTCTCTTGCTTTTCAGCAGAGATACCAGAGAAAACACTTTGATATACATAGAGATATTTAATTACCACAAGCAGATGCAAAAGGACATCCACAGGATCTATACAGGGATAGATTAAACGATCAGATCAATAAAAATAAAGAGTTTACTTACAAAGCTGAGTTGGTTGGACCTCATAGTATAGAGCCGCGTGTTCCCCGTCACCCACCGCCTTTGACATCCACTACACAGTGCAGACCTTAACCGCCCCCCGATTTTGCACCCCTCCTTACTGGAAGCTAACATTTTTAGCAAAAGCCAAGCTGCAAAGCCGCTAAAATACAAATGATGCAACGAAAAATAAAAGGAATTGCACGTGGGGGAAAAGGGCAAAACCCACATTTAATGCGAAGGCTACTGCATCCCAAAATATGTGTTCCCTGTTATTGTATGTCCTTCCCGTTATGGTATAAAGTAGCACCAGACACGGCCTGATGTACAAACACGTTTTCAATGGGTACCCCACCATTGAAAAACGTTTTGTAAATTAGGCCCAACGTCTGACATGCGATATAAAGAGAGTAGGGTCAGGGGAGCAGGGAATGGAAGCACATTTGCATGGTTTGTGGCGTCATAACTATTTTAAACTGTAAGGCACAGCCCCTGGCCAGAAGGCTGCAGATGTTGGGAACTCAGAAAGCACCACATCAGGATTGATCAGGATAGGTCTTCGATGCCAGCTGATTAGTGTGAGCAAGGCGACAACAGAGGGTCTCCACCCATCCTGCATCTGGGTGCCATTCTGATAGGGTGTACTTCTATAATATAACCAGGGAGCAAGGGTGGGCTGGACCATTCATTCATATCTTCATAGGAGGGGTTTACGTCACCCATCACTCCGCCAAAAATGTGCGAATGCACTCTCAAATATAAGCCAACATCACGACCTCCGAGGCTGCCTTTGTTGACCAGTTATTGATGGTTTGTTCTGGTTTCATAAGGCATATATTTTGGGAAATCTACTGTACTGCTATGGAAATAAAATCTAGTTACGACTCAAATTTGACCACTGCGGTCTAATGGGGTTAATTAATAACACTACATGTTTATATAGCATGATGTCACTTTCCTCTCGCTTCTAAGCGCTGTCATGATTATTGTTTCCTAATGCAAACCAAAGCATCGAACTTGGAACGTGAAGGCTGAGTGTACACTATTGGAGTTCGAGTCTTGGAACTGGAATTTCCTCATGGGAGTGCAGCTCTGCTTTCCACGTGATCCGGGTTAATGGTAACTTAATAAATACAGAACCATGCCAAGTATGTGTGCAAACTTTATTAGAAAATAGAGACATCGTGTTTTAAAAAGTTTAGAAACGAGTAATGCAATCAGAGAGTACATTTCTGAATAGTTGTTAGTTTTAAAGGCAGTCTCAGCGGTGTAAGCACATATGTAACATGACCGGTGCATTCTGGTAGTATGAAGCGCTTTCCAAACTCACTACACATTTGGTTAAAAACAATATTAGTAAGATGGACGATGTGGGAGATTGCTTCATCTTTCGCATTCTTGGCAGGGAGCTATTCCCCATGCAGCATTACCACATGCGGTAATACTGTATGTCCCCAATGGGGTCCATCGTGGCTCCAAAATGGAGAATAACCACTGGGCCTCCATGGCTCCAAATAATGTGGGCCCTTCCTGATGTGGTAACGGTAACGGAGTTTGGCAGCATTACTGGAGTTAACACTGCCACATTCGTATGTAGGCCCCATGTGTTCATAAGCAGTTTTGTCAGGGAGGGACCCTACTTATCATACTTTGAGAGGACACCTGTAAACACAACATGGCTATAGTCGTGGCCACTGAAGCTGCATAGGACAGCACCAATGGCAAAAGCTGCCCATCGTTAAATGCATAACAATGAGGTTTGCCTGCAGGGAATTTAGAATAAAGAATGCTACAGAATTGTATGGGATAAAACAAATGTCACTTTTTTAGACTGAAAAGCGTGGATAAAAACGTGCCCATTTCTAGTTTTTCCTGCTGCGGTCTTTGACACCCATTTGAAGTTCTTGTGCCAAAATGACAGTATTAGGCCAGAAGCATTATTTTATCATGAGAAAGCGACACATCTTATTTAAATATTAATAAGGACCCGTGGCTGGAGGGTGACGAAGAGGAAAGGAGGTCAGTATCAGAGGCTTTTGCCAAGTTATTTCCAAAAGGTGTCCAAATGGACTTCATGTTGCCCGATTGCTCGTGATAGCCTGAATGATAAGACATTTGGACCACATAATATTCAACTTTTACATTTTTGCTTAACTATCCACTATGCATTTATGCAGCAATTTCTAATTTCATGGTTAGAGTGTTTATTTTTTTGACAGTTTTTCTAACATTTGAATATTTTCCTCATATGTTGTTAATGGCCCGAATTAACTTTTAAAAGTATTATTAGTTCACTGTAAAAAAAAAATAAAACCCTGCTTTTTTAACTTGTTGGTCTAAGAAGAGGTTTAATGCTCTGACAATAAATAACGCGGATTATGGCTTTTCCAGAGCCAGCAGATTAGATGTGCAATAGCAGCCAGCTATGCAAACCGCCTCGGGATCTGGAAGGACACATTCTATAGGAATAGTTATGAAGGGCTAACATTTTTAAGCATTCTCTCGCTCTACTTAAAATGCAGACACATTGTTGATGTAACACAAAAAAGGGAAGCTTTTAGTGACTCGCTCTGGTCCACTCGTGAACTTTTTTAAGGAGGCAGTGCTGGCACAATTTCTCACAAAACAATCAAGTGGGTTTTCGAACCAATACCAGAACAAAAAAACGGTTTTATGCACTGGTTGAATCGGCTTATATTTTCATATTTCAAGTGAAATCAAACACCAGTTACGAAATTCTACTTTAGTTCGGAAATTTCCTTTTCGCAAATTGAAATTGTGATCCCGAACTTTGTTAGTGTATTAAGTTAAAACCGATTGTACTGAATAGAATCGAATTAGTGTATTAAGTTAAAACCGATTGTACTGAATAGAATCGAAGCACATTTGGAGCATATTTATGAGAGAGTGCTTAATTCCTCTTACATACTTCTCCTAACAAAAATACTTGACCAACATTTCAGTGAAATCCTAGAATTGTATTCTGTACATCCCTAACCATCAACTCTTTTTTCAGTGTAGGGATACTCCAGTTTCATTCTCTATATATTTTTGCCATATTTCCCTGGGTTGAATGTTAATCATAGAGAAGCGGTTACTAAAACATACATTTCTGTTAAGACAACATATCAGGACGTTAAGAAAAAGCAAGAGACAGTCCACATAATCAAACACAATATGACAAAGGATTCATAAACATAGGGTCACACTTTGCATCTGACCCACAATACACTAGCACTGCCTGTACTTTCAGGTTTTGCACTCAATACAGTTGTAAATTTGACCTTACTTGGCACATGCAATCTTTGAACATAATGTCCTGTTACTTACATGTGTAGGTACGGCAATTAACATTGCAGTTGAACGAAGACAACACAACTTTGATTTAAAAGAACACAAACCAATCATGGGGTTACTCCACCACGAATATATCTGTTGATACATACTTCATGGTTACAAAACAGACCCATTGTGAGCTTTGTACAGTACCTGTCATACATTAGATTGGGAATGAACCACTATCCCTGGCTCAACGACACTTATGTGGATTGAGTTGGGATGTCACAGAGGAATTTAGGAGTTTTTTGGAGGCACTTTCCTGACGCCCAGTAAAACTACAATCAAGCATAAAATTAACTGTGTTCCAAACAGCGCCTTCCCAAAGAATTTGTGGGGATAAAGATTCAATTCAACCCGATAAGTTTATGATGCACTTAATTTCACTTTATAGTTTAACATAAGTCTTTTCTTTCAGTACCAATGTGTAAATCATTTCACATGTAGTTTTGATAGAATCATCTTTTCTTTCTTTCCTCTATGTCAACATGTGTTTCGAGCCAAGGCTCTCTAAAACAGTAATTACTCATTGTAATTTTTGCTCATATATTCTGAATTGACCTGGTGAGGTTAGGAGTTCAAAAGTGCCATCAACCAACTTTAAAAGATAATCGAAATCCTATTCTTTTTGTGGGCAGGGTGTAGCCTCAATGCTGAGCGAGTCCTCCTATGTAATGTAGAGCCCTTCTTTCTCCTTTCCATCGGAGGACTCACTTCCCGCTGTTCGATGCACTACTGGATCCATGCCCATACAAGCCCTGGTAGCACCACATTTGAATGCTGCTCAAGAAATATAAATACTTTAAAGCGTTAAGGCTACACCCTACGCACAAAAAGAGTACGATTTCGACCACCATCTTTTAAAATGTGTTTATGGCACTTTTAAACTAGTAACCTCATCTGGTCAATTCAGAATATTTGTACAGTAACTGCTTTACGTTCATCAGCTTTTGTACAGGTCCGAGGTTCGACTCACTCGTGGTTTTCATAACTCATGGTCCTCTTTAAAATAAGGAAGTGTGCACATCCCAGTTCAGTGTCTTACAGGCTCAGTGCCTCACTTCAGGTGGCATCACTGTCGCTTCCAGAGGCATTCAAATATATTCTTAGAGCCGATTCGCTGAAGTCTTTGGTGTTTGATACTGTGGTTTCCCAATGGATGGTGCAGTTTCATTGTTATTTTTAAAACTTAAAACAATATTCCATAATATAAAGAAGTGAAAAAAACAGGTCTTCATTCTCTAGCAACCATGCACCCTTTTTCCCCCATTATCAAAGACCGGGGAAATTCACATCCTGGAAGCATTTCTATTTGACAATGCAACATAGGCAGAAAACATCAATTTCTTGCGCGAGCAGAAGGTTTTTACTGGACTGGTCTTTTAAATGGCAATATTCACGTTATTGCAAAAATATAATGTAATCATCAACCCCCGGCAAAGTCCCTCCACTTCATGTCTGTTAAATGGTCCAGAAAAATCTTAAAAGGTACACCACCCACTCATGCAATGGAGCACTGGATGATGCGCAAAGTAAACAATTAGCAAATCTAGTGGGAGACACTGATCACTTCCTTTGCTTTTACACGTCTTTAAAAATGATTTCTGTGCCCCAAAAAGAAAGGTGGGGCTTCCTTGCAGATTCCAAAAACCAGTGTCAACTTTGAGCCATTCCGAGTGGTTGACGCCTGCTCTGGGAACACCACTTCTGCCGTGCGACTGAACTCCACAAGAGTACTTCAAAGCTCGCCTGCGTGGCAAGTGCCCTTCACGAGTCGATCCTTCCATAGGAAGAAAACACTGGGGAAGTAAGAAAGCATGACATGCAGTCAATGAATAGAACGAACTTTTTCATCAATCACAACGGAAACACAGTTTAAGACTTGTGGGTGGCTTTTAAAATGTGTAATTCCTAATTTTGCACTATAACTCACCTGTAACAATTCTCCGGTATCTTTCAAAGTCTCAAACCCTTTATGAATATCAAGTGCTGTCAGGTTTAGGACCCAGTTGGTCATTTAATTATAGTGGGAAGAGTCACTGTGCTGAGCGACTTGGACTTCCTGGGGCATCTTGTCCCCTTCCTCCGCTTCCCGGAGTACATTTAATTGCATCAGAAGTGATGTTGTGGAGAAAGGCAGCAACTCTTTTTCGACTTAGCCAAAAACCTTCCTGAGGTTCGTTGGGCCAAAAATAATATTTCCGATCCCTTGGCATGCAGCCATTATCATCCCAATCTTTAAAAAATCCTACAGAGACCCGCCAAGTAATTAAAGGGCAATTTCACCAACTGATCCCGCATTTAAATTACTGGCCATGGAACTGTTGGACCATATTCAAAGTGGGACAAGAAAAGGCTTCTACCTGTGCTGTGGCTAGATTTCGAACTGGGACTGGGACTGGGACGGGTACAATGGATCAATCATTTTGCTTATTCCTAGTATCCGCTATTTACATTTAAATTAAAAAGGAAGCATTCTTTTTATGTTTCGATGACATAAAAGCTAACTTTGAATCTGAACCACAAACTCATGTGGTTGGCTCTAGCAAAAGATGTGGACAAAGAACCCATTGAATTATTAAGGCTTTTCATAAAGCCATTTCTCCCAAATGACAACTATAGTGACATTTGGGGGAAATGGTTAAATTACCCAACTAATGCAGGTGTAAATCGGGCGTATGTCCTCAGTGACAGAGCAGCCTTCTTTGCTCACACACAATCTACTCCCACGAGTTCTTGGCCGAGTTTGGTCCTAATGTAGAGAGAAATACCTCACTATTAACACAGATAAAGCACACAGCAGGGAAGAACTTGCTGCTATTATAGGCTTGTAATTCTTTCTTTGATTATTAAATGTGTGTTAGCTTATAGTAGAGGACAACAGTCTAACTTTTAGATTAATTGCTCAAAGCATGTTTTTGGTCTATCGAGGCTTCGGTGGCTTGGTAATTGGTTTGGTAATTGACTAAGACCAATTGATTTTTATACACTCACTCTCCATGCTTGCAAGTAAAGGGGCTTTAATGATAAAGGTATTTGTACCGCACACAGTCACCACCGGTGTGGTACCCAGGTGCTCTGGTGGATCTGAAGAAAGGGGAGTAATAAGGGGGGGGCAGTAGGGTGTAGTGGGAATAGGAAAGTGAGAGTTGTGATGTCCTGTTGGCAGCTTCAGTTCGATTTGCACTGTTCGCTGAGCTTAAGTGCGATTTTCGGGTCAGTGCGAATTCCCATGTGCTGTTGTGCCAGGGTATGTGTTGTTAGTCCATTGTTGTAATGTGTTAAAGTGCTTGCGGAATGCTGTGCCGAGAGGTGGTCGTGTGGGTTTCTGTATGAGAAGTGTATAAAGTGGAGGTTTTACAATTGTATTAGCATGGTTTTCCCTTCTTACCTCTTCTCTTGCATTTTGGTGCTCAACATATATAATTATCCTGTGTGTTTGGTATTGTAGATTGTCCCCCTAGTTGGTGGGCCTGTCGAGGAGTGGTAGTTTTCCTCTGTGTTATTCTAGTGGCATGAGTACCTGGCTTTTGCCGATGTGTTCATCATCCTGAGGTTGGCAATGTTTAGTTTAGAGGATCATGGTCCTTCCATGCCCATTCCATTTGGGACCCTTACCAACCTATGTTTCCTCTGTGGATTAGGGTGTGTGGACATGGGTGGTTGGGCCGCCCCCCACCCCGCCTAATGGTCATTGAAGATTGAGTTGCGTCATGGTTTCCTCCCTGGGAATCTCGTTTCCCGTTGGGTCTACTCTTCCTAGTCGTTTTCTCCTGTTTCTGAAGCAAAGAGTCAAGTTTTGAGTAGTTTTCTGAATTCCAGATGATACCTTGTGTTGCATTTGTTTTTTGGTAGGTGATTCCAGGTTATTACTGGCAGATGAGAGAAGGATGATCCTCAGAATATTCTTTTATTGTATGGTTTTAGTTCTAAGCGAATGTTGTTGCTTGATCTGAGTGGTCTTGTTGGATGGTATACAGTTATTTTCTTGTTTAGGAACTGTGCTCCTTGGCCATGGATTGCTCTGTGAGTTATGCACATTGTTTTGAACTTTATTCGCTGTTTTATTGGTAGCCAGTGTAGAAGTTTCAGCGCTGGGGTAATATGTTCTCTTCATGGTAGTTTGAGCAGGAGTCTGGCCGCAGCGTTTAGGACGTGCTGATATTTTTTTAGTAGTCGTTCTGGCATTCCTAGGTATAGGCTGTTGGAGTAGTCTTCTCTGGACATGATGAGTGCGATGAAGGTGATAATGCGCTAAATACCTAGAGATTTCTAAGCGCGGACCCGGGGATTGAACCTGTGTTACTCCATGTCGTCTTGCTTCAAAGGCGAGCACGTTGCCCCTAAGCTACCCTCCCGAGACGAGGTGAGTGTTTTGTGGGTGAAAGAGGGATGGTAGGATCCTTTTTACTGCATGTAGGAGGAAGAAGCATTTCTTGATTATTGCGTTTACTTGTTGCTTAAGTGTTAGTTCATTGTTGTTGGGTGTCCTGACCCACGTTTAAGCTATCATGCCACAACATTTGGTGCTGTGGGCTTAGAAAGTTCAAGATGGCGGAAAACCCACATGTGCGCCGAAATCCAGGAAAGCTGCGCAGTTTGTGCGCACACCAAAATGGTTGCCTCACTTGCCACCCACCAGTGCGAGAATGAAAGGCCGGGTTGCCATGAGGAACAGTAGCGCCGGTTAGCTTCAAAGCGCTTTAAAACCACCATTGGACTACCCGCACAGTAGTCTGAAACCATTGGGAATGGCAATGCTGATTGCCAAATGCAACCTAGAATTGTGGGGAATTCATTTCTTAAATCCCAAAAATGGGTGCAGTACCAGTACTCACCACTATCCAAAAGCCGGCGTTTTAAAACCACCCTGTGTTTCTCTGAAGGCAGGCTCAAAATGCCTATTTTCAAACATTGCAACATGTGCAAAATATTCACTGAACACCAGCAGACATTTGGCAGAATGGAGTTTTGTGTGCTTACAAAATCTGGGAAATGAAGAGCCCAAAACAATGCTTATAACAAAACTGCTATGGAGTCAGCAGTTTAAGTTGCATTGGATTTAAAGACACTAAAATCGAAAATGTTTAGATTAAATGAGTGACCTATGTTTGGTGTCACATGCCTTTGTAACTGTTGAAATGTCATAGTTTTGCACTTAGAATCAGCATTCTAGCTGCATGTGTAAAATTGCAAGTTAATTTAAAAAGCAACAAAAAAAACATGACAGTTAGCTGAAAGTCTGGCTTAAGGAACTTGATTTTGCTTGACAGCTACCCCCATCAGGAGTGAAACTTGAGTCACAACTGTGTTCCTAGGCCTATCTGCCTTTTGCTGGCCACACTAAGGATATGCCATCTATCTGATAATTGAATTACCTGTGCTCTACAGGAGCTCTGAACAAAGCCTGTCTTGACTCAGGCAAAGGTTTTATTACAGCGGTCGTAAAATGTAGCTTCCTCTTGGCAGAAGCTGGGAGGGGCACTGCCTGTGAGAGCAAGCTGGCTTGGCAGAACTGGATAAACCAGTATTTCCACCATGTGACCTGGGAAACCACACCCCTTTGTAGCCAGAATATTGTTTAGAAAAAGATGAATAACTCATGGTGCGGACATGTGAAAATTTTATAAATGATACCATAATTCTTGTGATTTTTCTGCCCACAGTTTAAGAGGTTTTTAGAACCGGTGGTATGTTCAGGGGGGTGTTAGCGGAAAAGTGGATATTACTCTAAATGTATGCATGTTAAAAATATGAAACTTCATCAGTTAATGTCCATACTCCCTGCGCACATGTATGTAAAGTTGGGTCAATGTCAGAAATTGAAAAATCAGTTAAAAAGTCAATTATGTGCCATTTCTGAATGCAAGCTCTCAGAAACAGCAGATTTGGACAGAGACATGGCTAAATTCAGCCACACCATGTATATGTAATTTCAAACAACTGTGTAACTGTGAAATATGGATTTTGATCATATATAGATTTGGGTGCACAGATGACAGGGGAGGTTTTTCAAGAGATCATAAATGGATGACATCACTCTGACTCACAGTTCCTTCCCCAATCAAGTGAGAAATGGAAGTTTGACCAATTAGAAGCTGAGAGAGAGGTAGGGTCAGTGATGCTAGAACACACCCACATAAAAACACATAAAAACAGAGAGACAGGACAGATAGGGACCTTCAATTCCATCTGCCGCTGGAAGCTCTGCCGGAAAAATCCATATTTACCTCCATCAAACCTCCAGAGAGCCAACCTAGAGACTTCAATCTATCCAGAACTAGAGACCCAGACCAGACCAGCAGAGTAGAGCTGACCTGTTAGAAGAACCAGAGAGAGCTGACCCAGATCACTGTGAAGTGCAGAGAGCTGAACAGGAGTCCAGTCCAAAACCTGACCAGATCCGTGGCAAGGCATATTTCTAAAGATATTGTGAGTACCCAGCAAAACTGTGCAGAACCAATCTCCTAGTTAAAATAATATAATTCAATCTAGTTTAATCTAAGTAGAACTGTCTCCTAACTGTCTCCTGTCATTTGTAAAGCTGTCACCTGTGATTTGCTAGTTGCAAGCTGCACTTGTCTTTTTGAACTTTAAAATTTCAAATCTGAAAAACGACCTCTACTAAATCGATCATAACTCTGTAACCGTTTGGGCTAGAGACTTGCAGTAACTTTCATCTGAAAGCTTAGAATCTTAGCTTTTAATCGCACCAAGAACCACATTCCTACCCCTTATAGTTTTACCGCAATCGCGGAACACGCATTCGCGAATTTTGCCGCGATTTGCAAATTTCTTCACGTGTAAAAAGCTGCTGCTGCTTGCCTTCCATTTGCCAGAAATTCGTTTAACCTGCTAATCATTCCTGAATCATTGCAAGAGTGAGCCTGGACTAATATTAACTAGATACCACTCACCCTGAACCTCTGAAAGGGAATTAAAAGCATTTCCAGCATATTTCTCATCCATTGCTAGCACATATAAAAGCATTTGGGCCTGTGTTTTCAAAACTCCTATCTGTTTTCTTTAAGCGTGCTTGGGGGGATTGAACTGAATTACATTGATTGCATTTCTGAGAACTGTGTGCTTTCCTCCCATTTCCTTGCATTGCATAAAGAGGGGGGGAGTGAATAGCCAGAGAAAAGTGATTACATTGTTTGGTTGAAATCATATTGAGTATTTTCTGTACTGCATTCATTGAATATTGCATCCACCTGAGCTTACATAAAGCATTCTGTACCACCTTCTTCTTTTGTTCCTATTCACCTGTGTGCTACCTTATCCATTTCATGTCAACTCCTTATTGATTATAGAGAAGCGTGTTGGTGCCAGATTCTCCGTTGTTAATCTTTATCATATCAGATTAAGTGTGCTATTCAATTATTAATTTATTATAAAGTGTGATATATATATCTATTGTTTAAATTATCAAATAAACCTTTTAACTTGCAAAACAGAACTACTTCTTGGCTCAGTGGGGTCAGGAGGATTCCAAGAGAGGGGTGTTATATAGGGGTAGTCATCCAGAACGCATGAACTGGACATAAAGGTATATCAATAAGGGTTTTCATTCAGTATTCTAGACTAGGCGTTGACTTAGCTGTAGTGTTGAATTGAATCCTCTTACAAACTGGGGGCTCGGCCGGACGTTTGGGTTAGAATACCACTTGTGCAGCTTAATACAGTGTGCTAACTGACGGGATACATACATCCGGTCGGATCACCACGCTGCATTACGCTGTGAAGCATTCCTCAAAAGGGACACTCCAAGAAAAGTTCTGTTCTGCAAAAATAAAATACAAACTTCTGTAAGTCAGGACAGAGACCAATCTCTAGAATGACGACCTTAGTAGACATGAAAATAGCCAGAGAGCACTTCTTACATAAGTTATTTGAGAGAGGTGAATGGGCTGAGCAGGGCCAGGATGCCTGGTTGCAGGCCATCACGCGACAGGTCACTGAAACAGGGTCAGACTTATGGAGAGATCAGGGTCCATTACATGTGGCCCTGAGTGAACTATATATGGCTCCTAAGGCCAAAGAGGAACACGACAAGATTGTTAGGATAGCGGCATACCTGTACCTATATATGGGAGACATGCAGGATAGATGTGCTGAAAGCCAAAATCTGGCAAATAGGCAACAGATGGCGTTAGAGAAGGTCCAATCTGACCTGGTCTCTTCTGAGCAGAGGCTGCAGAGGAGCCAGGAGTCAGAAAATGATAGTAGGCAGTACATCATTAAAATAAAAGAGGATATGGGCATCCTACAACAGGAAAAGACAGACCAGGATACCAGATTTCTGGCCCTGCAGAAGGAGCACCAAGACAGTTTGTACTCCTTACTGCAGAACCAGAAAAAGTTGGAGCAACAGATCAATTTCAAAAGGGCATGCGCGGAGCAGGTAGTCACCCTGCAAAGCCAGCTAGACAGAGAGAAAGAGGAGAGCAATAAACTGATTCTGAAAGACCTGGATACCCAGGCAGAGTTTGATGAGGAGCGCCAAAAAGCTGGTGCCTTTCAACGGCAAAGGGACGACCTGGCGGCACAAATGCAGGCTCTTAGTCAGGAAAGAGACGCCTTAGGCCAGGAAGTCTGCCATTTAAAAAGAAAAATGGAAGAAAATCACCCGGCCCTCGAGGGGCTGGGTGACCTCCAAAAAGAAAACCAGAACTTGTTAGAGCACACCAGGAGGGTGGAAGAGGCTCTGGCAAGAAAGGAGCAGGCCAGTAGGGATGGGACTCAGGAGGTAAACCTCCTGCAGCAAAGACTGGCCCAGTTCTCCAGAACCAACCTGGAAGCACAGAGGGAAAATGAGGCCCTCTGTCAACACAATGATAGGCTCCAACAACAGGTAGCGATGCAGGAGAGACTGATAGAGTCTAGTAAGGCCTTAACTGAGGAACTGAAGGCACAAATGCAGGCTCTTGCATTGCAACAGGGAGCAGGGGCGGATAGAGATGAGGTTCGCTGGGAAATGGAAACTCTGGAGCATAACCTCAGGAGCCCTAGTACCAGAGGCCCTCATACCTCTCAGTCCCTGGACTCTGCCACCCCCATGTCCCCTGGCGCACATGAGCACCGGGCCACAGGGATGGCAGATTACTATCCAGCCAGAAGCATGGGGCTCATAGGCCAGTACCTCCCAGGAATGGATGGGCGGGCATCTGGGTATGGGCACCCAAGCATAGTACAGTTCAGTCGGGAACCCCAGGAGAGTAGGCCCATTAAGGGCATCCTGAAAACCTCTGCCCAGTTAGGTCAGTGGAGGGGGTACCCATCAAATCCTGGCAGCAAGGAGGAATCTGAAGACTCCTCTGAACTGCGCAGGACACAGGAGACCAGGTCCCCACAGTCTGCCCGCCATTCCCAGGCTCGCAGAATCCGGGAAAACCTGGAAGAACAGACGGGAACCTCTGGGAGCAGTGCCTCTGAGTCCGAGGACGAATGGACAAGGGTTACCCGAACCAAAAAGGCCAATAAGGCAAAAAGGGCCTTGATTAAGGACCCCTTAAAGCAGATTAAGGCGATCAGGAGCGTCATCACGCCTTACCATAAGAACGCTAAGTATTCTGTTTGGGAGCACTTAGAGTTGTTTGAACAAATGATGGAGACTTTCCATTTGAAGGACAGCCAAAGCTGTATTCAATATGTAAAGTGGACCTTCTCCCCGGAATACTCCAGTTTCTTTGCGGGGCTGGAGGACCAAAATCATTTAAGATGGTCCACCTATAAGGCGGCCATCTTGAAACATTTTTCTGTTCACAGAAATCCTCAAGAGGCTCGCAAGGCAGCCTACAATTTGCAATGTGGGGAGGATCAGGCCCCACAAGAATTTGTGCAGGAGTTAAAGCGTGCTTTTGCACAGACCACAAGAAGGGTGCGCACGGATAGCAGAGAATTTATTAATACGTTTTTCCATGCCTTGCCCAAATATATCATGACCCAGCTCGTGAGGGATTTTCACGAAAAAAGATCTTTAGACTGGGTCATTGAACAGGCTACCCGGATCTATGAGGTGCAGAAACCGATAGATAGCAAAAGTAATGCCCAGAAAAACCCCAAAGCCAACAGCACCCCTGCTGCTGCCAAGGTGGCAGAGGTAAAGGTCACCCCCGTTTTAGAGTTGGAGATGGGGGGGCCTAAAAACCTACCTGCACCTAATAATGCTAGGCCCAGAAGGTCCTCGGGCCAGTCACAGACAGGGAGCCAGGGAGGCAGCCCCACAAATGGGGTCCCTCGCTCTCCTGATTATGTAAGTCCCCGTTACAAGGGAAATCGACCCATCCTGGGTTATGTGTGGACTCCTCCAGCCCAAGGGGGGGGATCCAGCCAAGCACCTAACCCAGGGAACTTCCCTCCCAACTTCCCACAGGAGGGCAGAAATTCTCCAAATCCTGGGCAGAACTTTTTCCCCAGGTATCCACCCAATTTCCAACCCCAAAATCATCCATCCTTCTTTCCCCAATTCCCTGAGCCCAGACAACCTAATCCGGGAGAGGGGAGGCCAAGGGTGGAGGGGTACCCAAATCTTCCCAACCCGGGGTATTACCAGAGGAGGGACAGCTACCCTTCCCGGGATCAGCCCAGGGGAGAAAACAGGGCCCCGTATCAGCCTGAGCGGGTTTCCCAGTTAGAGCGCCAGGTTCAAAACATGGCGCGGGATCTGGGTCACATACTGAGGGCTCAGCAGAACCCTCAGATCGGCATGCCGGCGCAGAACGCACCCAACTCTGGACCTGGTGCCCCAGAACAATGACGGGGGCAGCACCCCGATAACTCACCGGTTCCCAGGGAGGAGGCACAAGGGGAAGGGGGGTGTAAAGCCTTGGAGGAAGCTTCCTTCCTCACTTGTAAACAGCCCCTGGAAACCCAGGAACCGGAAACAAAATCTCTTGCCCCTGAAAGTCTGCCTCCTAAGGAGCAGAGGGGGGGTAGGAGAAACAAAAGACCCAAACAGACTCAGTTTGAGGAGGAGGTACAGATCTTCCAATTTGAGGGAGAGGGATCCTCAGAGGATCCTGGGAAAAGGATCTTCTCCTTCAGAGAGGGGGGAACTCCTCCCAAAGAAAAATGGGTCCCTAGGGATGCAAATCCAGACTGGGGAGATGTGGAGACTGAGCTACCGCCGCCCACCATCTCATCCCAGAACCAACAGCAAGAAAATCCCCTGGTTCAAACCCATCCTGGTGACTGCCTCCAAAGAGGGGGGGCGGCCCAGAACCGGAGCAAGGGGAACCCAAAATGGCTCTGATCTCCAGTTGCCAACTCTCTTTTTTTAGATTCCCAAGGCTCTCCACAGAATTCTGCCCAAATTTCTTCTCTTGCAATGTCTAAAACCAGAAAGTTAGCCCACCAGTTGTCCAAAAATGTGCATTATCTGTGCCCCCTTGAGGAGAAGGAGGGAAGATACTATGCCCCGGTACAAGTACAGGGGCAGGGTACAATTTTGGCACTGGTAGACACTGGATCTCAAGCTACCCTTCTGTCCAGAAGGGCCTTTGACGAACTGAATGCAGGAAGGGGAGAGAATTACCAAATTCCTCTCACCTCTCTTCCTGGACAACTGCAGAACTTTGACGGGAAGGAAATTCCCGTTGAGGGGACTGCAGACTTGGACATTAAGATCGGGCGACACAAGTTGAAACACCCAGTCATAGTTGTGACCCCAGAGGGCACCCCTTGTTTACTAGGGAATGACCTCCTGAGAAGGTTGTCACCCCTAATAGATTGCGTAAACAAGGTCCTCTGGACCCAGACTAGCCGACCAATAAAATTAAAACAGAGTGTCAACCATGTTAGTTTAAACGGCACATGCCACATGGTTGAACAAAAATCTGACCAAGTAGAATTTCACTTCCAGAACAACCAGATTCCAGATGTGACAGTAATAGCAGTAGGACAACAGACTGGTGATGGGGGGTCCTCTCTATTTCTGAAAATCAACCTTCCTTCCAGTTTAAGGTGGTATTCCACACTGGAAGGAAACACTCTGAAATTCTATACTAATCCACAATCAGAAACTCCCACTCCTATAGTCCAGAAAGATGTGAAATCAGCTCAGAGCCTGGCTGATATTCAGCAAATTGGAGAGCAGTTGTTCATCCCTGTTCAGTTAAATGATGGGAAGGACTCTGTTCTCGCTCGAGTGTGCGTGAACAATGGTAAGAGCTTCATCAGCGAAGCCATGTTTCGCCAACTCCCAAAGGATCCAGCCATTCCCACCTTCAAACTGATAGACAAATGGGAAATGGACCTGGAAGCACCTAATTCCAAACATCTCCTGCCAAGCAGGTGCATGCTCAAAATCTCCATTGGCAACAAGAGCATAGTCCACAATTGTTGGGTCGTGCGAGACGTCCCTGCCGCCTTTTACTTAGGCAGTGACATTCTCAATCGCTTTGCCATTAGTTTGGACCTAATAAACTTCAAAGCTTGGTCCCGATTAGCGGATAATCCCATGGGCTTTGATGATCCAGAAAAAGCATTTAGGTCAGCTCAATTGCTACCTTATGCAGTTGAAATTCAGATCAAAGAGGAAATCACCATCCCAGAAAGGACCCGACAATTCTCCCTAGAAGTGAAAGCTAAAAGAGGACAATATTTGCAAAACCCTGATGCTTACATACATCTAAATGCTTCTCTCCAACAGCAAGGGTTGGGGGTAAACCCAACTCCATTAGTCAACATAGAACATGACACCATTCCAATAGAGGTGGATAACAGCGACTTAAAGAGTATTACTCTAGCCGCAGGCACCATTATTGGAATGGCGGTTGATGACCGACATTTCTCCATTGATCTTAGAAATGAACTGTTAGGACCAATCCCCAAGGACTGTTTTGACAGTGACAGTGATGACAATACAACACCAGACAGGATTTTTACCCGGCATGGGGGGAACTTCCTGGTGTACACTTCCTGCCCTTATGGTAAGGAAGATGTGACTTGTGACTTCAGGAGGGATGAGGTGATTTTCCAGGTGCATGAGGGCTGCCTTTCCCACCTGAAGCCTCCGGTCCAAATCAGCACTCTGACCAGGGACTTCTCCACCCAGCTGGAGGAGGCCGCGGAGATAGCCAAACCAGAAGTCTTTCCAGGCTTCAGGCAGATGGTGGAAGAGAGAGTCAACCTAGCTGATGCCTGTGTGACTCTGGAACAAAAGCAAAAGTTGAAACAAGTTTTCTTGGATTTCCAAGATCTCTTTGCGGTAGACTCATATGACTGTGGTCGCACTGACATCCACACAACAACAATCCCCACGGACCCTGGCATGACTCCAGTGTTTGTGAAGCAATATCGCTTGCCTCTCGCATCAATGGAGTCCCTTACTGAAATAATTAAGAACCTTGAGTCCCGGGGAATAATCCGTCCAGTCCACAGCACCTTCAATAATCCGGTGCTGGGAATATTGAAGCCAAACGGCCAGTGGAGACTCTGCGCCGACCTTAGGGAGCTCAACAAACGGGTCCATACTTCCCGATGGCCTCTGCCCTACATTGACCAAGGGCTGGCCCAGATCCAGGGGTCACAGGTATTCACAGCAATAGACCTGACCAATGGATACTGGACCGTGCCTGTCAGTAGGGAGGACCAATACAAACTGGCTTTCACCTTTGGGGGCCAGCAGTACACATGGACCCGGACTCCCTTCGGATACCTCAACTCCGGCAATGAATTCAACATTTTCCTACATAAGGCCATGCCCGACCTGGGTGCGAGGGGTAACCTGGCTTATGTAGATGATGTCCTCATCAAAAGTTCATCTGTGGAGGAACACATAGCGGAGATCCGTTATGTTCTGACACAGTTGAGGGCCGCCGGAGCAAAACTTTCCTTTCAGAAAGCACAGTGGTGTAGAACCCGTGTTAATTTCTTGGGGCATGAGATTACTCCTCAGGGTCTCTGTCCCCAGGAAAAGAAAGTGGAAGCACTTCAGAAACTGAAAGACCCCACAACTCTGCGAGAACTAAGGAGCCTCCTTGGACTGACTAATTACAGCAGGAAGTTCATTGAGGGCTACGCAGAGATCACCAGACCCCTGATTCATCTCCTGAAGGGGGGGGTCAAGTGGGAATGGGGTCCAGAACAAGCCGAGGCAGTAAAACAACTCAAGAGAAGCCTCTCACAAGCGCCTTGCCTAGCTTATCCTGTCAGAAACAAGGAGTTCTTCCTGGAGACAGGGTTCTCTAATACGTGCTTGACGGCAGTATTATACCAAAAGCATGACAAGGTCAATAAAGTAATCTCCTATGCGAGCAAAACTTTATCCTCTGTGGAGGAAAAATTCAACGATTGTGAGAAGGCACTCCTGGCAACGGTGTGGGCATTGAAGAATTACCGCCCGTTTATCCAGGGGGAACACATCATAGTGGAGACTCCTCACCAGCCTCTGCAATATCTCCAAAGTGACCGAATCCGGGCCGGAAATGTGAGTAATTCCCGAATTACTTCCTGGATTCTGTCAATGCAAGGCTTTCCTGTGGAGGTCAGATATGGCCAAAACAAGAAGAGTCCCCTCGCGCAAGGTCTGGCTGACTTGCATGATTGTGCCAGAGAAAACTGTCTCGAGGACGAAAGTCTAAAAATAAAGGACAACATGGAGGCATACCTTAATTCCCCCCACAAAGTCTTTGAAGAAGACAAGTGTGAGGGAATGCCCACTGTGTATGTGGATGGATGCTCTTACCATGTTGACAACAACGGGGCGAAAGAACTGGTGGCTGGCGTAGGGAATGCATGGGTGAATGAGTCCCCAGAACCCTCCGCTGGATACAAAATTGGTCCCCGAAGTAGTCAGGTGGCAGAATTGATGGCTGTGCATCAGGCCATCCTCACTGCTGTCCAGCATCAACTCCACGAACTGGTCATAATCACAGATTCGGATTATGTACGGAACGGGTTCGTGGAGCACCTGGTTAATTGGAAAACCAGAGGCATGTTATGTGCTAACAACAAACCCTTGAAACATGGGAAGTTGATCCAAAACATTGATGATCTGGTCACCTCGAATGAGATGACCATCTATTGGAAAAAGATCAAGGGTCATTCCAAAGTAGAGGGACCAGACAAAACTGGAAACGACTTAGCTGATCAGCTGGCCAAAACCGGGGCCATCCAAGGGGATCTAATTGAGATTGAATCCCTGTTGGGGGAAATCCAGGTCACTGCTATCACTAGGTCCCAGACAAATGCTCACAACGACCTTTCAATTGCACAATGGAGTAAGGAGACCCCTGATGCTGATTTGATTACCGCTCAGAAGGGGGATCCAATTATTGGTAAATTTTACCAGCACCTTGAGGACCCTGAGAACTTTCCCCTGACGGATACCGATTACATTGGGAAAGAGGACCTAAGAGTGTTGATGAAATGTCCAAAAATGTTCCGGATCCAAGACGGTTTGTTGGTAAGGAAATCCAAAGCTGGCCACGATCAGTGGGTGGTTCCTACCTCATTCCGAAGCCTGATGTTAAGTCACGCCCATGATGCGGCCACTGCCGGTCATAGGGGGTTTCACACAACATTGGAAATCTTAAGAGAGGTTGCATACTGGCCACACATGGGGCAGGACCTCGACCAATACTTGAAGGGGTGTCTTGTGTGTGCACAGTTTCAGCCATCATCCCTCACGCACCGTGCGCCTCTCCAAAAGAGGGGGATGACACTGCCATGGTCAGATTTACAAATCGACTTTGTAGGCCCTGTGATTCGCTCGGCTAGGGGGAATAAGTACATGTTGACTGTGACATGCTTGTTTACCAAGTGGGTGGAATGTCTCCCAGCCCCAAACTGCAAGGCAGAAACGGCAGCTGCCTTGATGATTAACCACATCTTTTCCCGTTTTGGTCTACCTCAAAGGATTGAGTCAGACAGAGGTAGCCACTTCACCAGTGAAGTAATGACAAAGATGTGGGAGATACTGGGGGTCAAGAGAAAGCTGCATATTGCTTATAGACCAGCTTCTTCTGGGGCAGTAGACAGATATAACCGGACAATTGTGAGCCTATTAAAGAAGTTTGTGGCAGATTCTGGGCCAAGTTGGGATATCCGATTACCTCTGGTCCTAATGGCCATCAGATCTACCCCTTCATCTGCAACCAAAATGTCACCATTTGAGTTGATGACTGGGCGCAAGATGGTGCTTCCTCAGCATTTGCTCTACAGGACCCAAGAGCAGACACTGATAAATGCCTCCACTACTCATGAGTATGTGGAGAATTTAAGGAAACACCTTCAACATGCTTTTGCTTATGCTCAGCGGAATCTAGAAAGATCAGCTGATGGCATGAAGACCCACTATGACCTGAAAACTTCCAGGAAGGAATATCAGGTGGGAGACCGGGTCTTTCTATACAACTTCCAAAGGAACCAGGCCAAGCAGCGCACATTTTTGCCTACATGGAAAGGACCCTTGGAGATCATAGACAAAATCTCCCCTGTGGCCTACAAAATCCACATCCCCAAAGGTCCTTTGGCAGCGGGGGAAGACAAGTGGGTCCACATAAACCAGTTGAAATGTTGCCATCCCAGGCACACTCTGCAACAACTGGAGGAATCCTCTGGAATCCTAGCGCGTACTGTCTCAGACTAATTCTGTTCCAATCATAAAACATACCACATCTAGTCTCTAAAATATTGTGATTTGCATGAAACTGTCTCTTAGTTATACTGTTTTTTATCAAAATAAGAATGTAATGTTTCGTCATGATGAAATGCATATGCTGTCCCACCATCTCAACAGTGGTGGAAAAACGTCTATGAGTAGGTATTGCCGCTCTTCCTTGTCGTCCTAGGAGAAAGAAGACCTTGAGACTGGCCAAGGAGGACGATCCGGAGACCGGGAACGAAGATCCAATGAGCCCAGTGGACCACCCAATACTCCCATCAGGACTGGCGAGGAGAACCGATCGATCAGTACCGGATGGAGAAGAAGATGCTGAACTGTGAAATCTACAGAAGAGGAAGAAGATTATACGGACAGACCGGTGCGTGGGTCAAAACCCTTGGGCACGCGACTCCCCATCGACTCAAATTCAAAGTGCAGTCGCGTGGGGGGGCTTGTTGGGTGTCCTGACCCACGTTTAAGCTATCATGCCACAACATTTGGTGCTGTGGGCTTAGAAAGTTCAAGATGGCGGAAAACCCACATGTGCGCCGAAATCCAGGAAAGCTGCGCAGTTTGTGCGCACACCAAAATGGTTGCCTCACTTGCCACCCACCAGTGCGAGAATGAAAGGCCGGGTTGCCATGAGGAACAGTAGCGCCGGTTAGCTTCAAAGCGCTTTAAAACCACCATTGGACTACCCGCACAGTAGTCTGAAACCATTGGGAATGGCAATGCTGATTGCCAAATGCAACCTAGAATTGTGGGGAATTCATTTCTTAAATCCCAAAAATGGGTGCAGTACCAGTACTCACCACTATCCAAAAGCCGGCGTTTTAAAACCACCCTGTGTTTCTCTGAAGGCAGGCTCAAAATGCCTATTTTCAAACATTGCAACATGTGCAAAATATTCACTGAACACCAGCAGACATTTGGCAGAATGGAGTTTTGTGTGCTTACAAAATCTGGGAAATGAAGAGCCCAAAACAATGCTTATAACAAAACTGCTATGGAGTCAGCAGTTTAAGTTGCATTGGATTTAAAGACACTAAAATCGAAAATGTTTAGATTAAATGAGTGACCTATGTTTGGTGTCACATGCCTTTGTAACTGTTGAAATGTCATAGTTTTGCACTTAGAATCAGCATTCTAGCTGCATGTGTAAAATTGCAAGTTAATTTAAAAAGCAACAAAAAAAACATGACAGTTAGCTGAAAGTCTGGCTTAAGGAACTTGATTTTGCTTGACAGCTACCCCCATCAGGAGTGAAACTTGAGTCACAACTGTGTTCCCAGGCCTATCTGCCTTTTGCTGGCCACACTAAGGATATGCCATCTATCTGATAATTGAATTACCTGTGCTCTACAGGAGCTCTGAACAAAGCCTGTCTTGACTCAGGCAAAGGTTTTATTACAGCGGTCGTAAAATGTAGCTTCCTCTTGGCAGAAGCTGGGAGGGGCACTGCCTGTGAGAGCAAGCTGGCTTGGCAGAACTGGATAAACCAGTATTTCCACCATGTGACCTGGGAAACCACACCCCTTTGTAGCCAGAATATTGTTTAGAAAAAGATGAATAACTCATGGTGCGGACATGTGAAAATTTTATAAATGATACCATAATTCTTGTGATTTTTCTGCCCACAGTTTAAGAGGTTTTTAGAACCGGTGGTATGTTCAGGGGGGTGTTAGCGGAAAAGGGGATATTACTCTAAATGTATGCATGTTAAAAATATGAAACTTCATCAGTTAATGTCCATACTCCCTGCGCACATGTATGTAAAGTTGGGTCAATGTCAGAAATTGAAAAATCAGTTAAAAAGTCAATTATGTGCCATTTCTGAATGCAAGCTCTTAGAAACAGCAGATTTGGACAGAGACATGGCTAAATTCAGCCACACCATGTATATGTAATTTCAAACAACTGTGTAACTGTGAAATATGGATTTTGATCATATATAGATTTGGGTGCACAGATGACAGGGGAGGTTTTTCAAGAGATCATAAATGGATGACATCACTCTGACTCACAGTTCCTTCCCCAATCAAGTGAGAAATGGAAGTTTGACCAATTAGAAGCTGAGAGAGAGGTAGGGTCAGTGATGCTAGAACACACCCACATAAAAACACATAAAAACAGAGAGACAGGACAGATAGGGACCTTCATTTCCATCTGCCGCTGGAAGCTCTGCCGGAAAAATCCATATTTACCTCCATCAAACCTCCAGAGAGCCAACCTAGAGACTTCAATCTATCCAGAACTAGAGACCCAGACCAGACCAGCAGAGTAGAGCTGACCTGTTAGCAGAACCAGAGAGAGCTGACCCAGATCACTGTGAAGTGCAGAGAGCTGAACCGGAGTCCAGTCCAAAACCTGACCAGATCCGTGGCAAGGCATATTTCTAAAGATATTGTGAGTACCCAGAAAAACTGTGCAGAACCAATCTCCTAGTTAAAATAATATAATTCAATCTAGTTTAATCTAAGTAGAACTGTCTCCTAACTGTCTCCTGTCATTTGTAAAGCTGTCACCTGTGATTTGCTAGTTGCAAGCTGCACTTGTCTTTTTGAACTTTAAAATTTCAAATCTGAAAAACGACCTCTACTAAATCGGTCATAACTCTGTAACCGTTTTCCTACCCCTTATAGTTTTACCGCAATCGCGGAACACGCATTCGCGAATTTTGTCGCGATTTGCAAATTTCTTCACGTGTAAAAAGCTGCTGCTGCTTGCCTTCCATTTGCCAGAAATTCGTTTAACCTGCTAATCATTCCTGAATCATTGCAAGAGTGAGCCTGGACTAATATTAACTAGATACCACTCACCCTGAACCTCTGAAAGGGAATTAAAAGCATTTCCAGCATATTTCTCATCCATTGCTAGCACATATAAAAGCATTTGGGCCTGTGTTTTCAAAACTCCTATCTGTTTTCTTTAAGCGTGCTTGGGGGGGATTGAACTGAATTACATTGATTGCATTTCTGAGAACTGTGTGCTTTCCTCCCATTTCCTTGCATTGCATAAAGAGGGGGGGAGTGAATAGCCAGAGAAAAGTGATTACATTGTTTGGTTGAAATCATATTGAGTATTTTCTGTACTGCATTCATTGAATATTGCATCCACCTGAGCTTACATAAAGCATTCTGTACCACCTTCTTCTTTTGTTCCTATTCACCTGTGTGCTACCTTATCCATTTCATGTCAACTCCTTATTGATTATAGAGAAGCGTGTTGGTGCCAGATTCTCCGTTGTTAATCTTTATCATATCAGATTAAGTGTGCTATTCAATTATTAATTTATTATAAAGTGTGATATATATATCTATTGTTTAAATTATCAAATAAACCTTTTAACTTGCAAAACAGAACTACTTCTTGGCTCAGTGGGGTCAGGAGGATTCCAAGAGAGGGGTGTTATATAGGGGTAGTCATCCAGAACGCATGAACTGGACATAAAGGTATATCAATAAGGGTTTTCATTCAGTATTCTAGACTAGGCGTTGACTTAGCTGTAGTGTTGAATTGAATCCTCTTACATTGTCCATCAGGACGCCCAGGTTCTTTACTAACGTTGATGGAGTCGGTGCTCTTCCCATTTTCATCGGCCATGGGATCTAGTGATTGTTTTCCCCGCTTTTGGATATGATCATTATTTTCGTTTTGTCCGGGTTGAGTTTGAGGCTGTTAATGTTCATCCAGCTGTAGAGTTCTTGTAGGCATACTTCCACAGTTGTGCTTCTTTCTTGTGTATCTTGTATTTCGTAGACGATCTGTGTGTCATCAGCGTAGTTGTAGCATGTGAGGCCGTGTTTTTTAATGAGCTCGATTAGTGGCATCAGGTATATTTTGAAGAGCAATGGGGAAAAAGAGGATCCTTGTGGTACTCCACAGGTGGATTCCATTGGAGTGGATTTGAAAGGTTTGATCCATATAGTTTCTGTTCCGTTTGCTACGAGGGGGCAAGGTCAGTGATTCCCATATCCTATTCCTATTTATGGTATACAAACCAAAGTATAACCTTATTTAGATTACGATAAGCAGTCAAGGTGAGTAAAACCTGTAGCACCTTCAGAATGGCATCAAGCTATTCGTAGGGAAAAAACCAGGTTAGGTATACTTTCAGATTACAATAAGTAATTAAAGGGCAGTAGGCCCTATTGGTCCCAATATCCAGTGTTATTCAGTTATGGACACACTTAACTAGACCAACACTGTTACAAGTATAACTTGCAAAATTGTGTAACTTACTTCTATTATGAATAGATACAGTTACACACCAATGCTACTTTGTAGAACCCAGTTCAGAGGGAATAAGTTAACCTGTGTACTTTCTAGAGGAGCCTTAAGCTACTCAAGGATGCGTACGAACACAGTAAACTATTTTCGAAGTGCACTTAGCAATTCAGGGAAAGCAAAATCCAGTGTTACAATTTTAGAAGAGCAGCAGCTATTCAAGGTCAGTATAACCTATTGCTATTTAAACTATTACACTATTTCTGTCCACTGAATAGATAGTTTATAACCAAGGAACTTTTCAGAAGTGTGGAATACAATTCTAGGGTAAGTAAGAACTCATAACTATTTTGCTGTAGAGTATAACTTGGGCAGGTATTGTATCACTTTTAAAACATGTTTATAAAGATTTATGTATACATTTCTGCTGCAGTCTGTAGACCTTGTGGTACGTTCAAATTGGTAATTTGATAACATTGTTGGAAATTATATCTGAGTTCACAGGGGACTAATACGCACAAACGTTTATGGGTTGTTGTATGGTATCTAGAGTCAATTGTGAAATTTCAAATTGATCTATCTTATTTATATTGCTTTCCATCTATCGTTGAACCACATTGTAGGGGCTTGCTTCTGGATATGTCTGAACAGGCAAACAAGTTTGAACATGAGTTCAACACGTTTGCAGTAAACGTCCTGCTACAAGTATGTTGTTGGCATTCCAACATGCAAAAAACAAGGGGAGTCCTGGGAGTCCCTCTGCCTGACATTGTTACGAGAGACTTACCCAGAGAGTCTTTAGCTCACTATATTTCACAGAGGAGAAATATCTAAAACATCTGTCTTAGTCCTACCCTAGGGCAGTCCAGCACCGAAATGCTAAGCAATTCTCCTCTGAACAATAGTACCAACAGCAACCCCAGGCACGTGTTTTGATCTCGTTGGACCTCATCAGTAGGGTGTAGATGTGCCTCTCTAAGAATAGTGAGCAAGGGGTCCACATGTCTGGATTCCCCAAGTAACTTAGGGTGAGACCCAAAGTTACTTAAATATGCAAACAACAAGGGGGGGTCCTGGGAGTCCCTCTGTCAGGCATTAGTCCCGGTTACGAGAGATTTACCCAGTGTCTTTAGCTCACTATCTTTCACAGAGGAGAAATATCTAAAACATATCAGTCTTGATCCTGCCCTAGGGCAGTCCAGCACGGCACAGGAATTATCCCTGTTCTCACACATGGACGCTGTAGTGATGAAGCCAGTACTGACACAAAAGACAAGCATGGGACACAAGCCAATAGCCTACTACAGTGGGAAGCTTGACCCAGTAATGAGAGGACATTATCAGTGCGAACAAGCTTTGGAAGCTGCCGCATTTGCAGTAGAGAAGCCAGCAGCAATCACCATGGGGTTCACCACCACTCTTTACCTGGAGCACACCCGTTTTGCGATCCTTCAAAAGCCAAAGAACACCTTGACGACACAAAGAGCATCAGGGTATGAAGTGATATTATCAAATGCTTCACTGAAAATAGTGAGGTGCAGACTTGTCAACCCCGCAATTTTTCTAGCAGATGTTGTACAAGAGGGTGACTATGTACATAATTGCGCAGAAAACATACAGGCATTCAGTGACACCCGCAAGGAAGATGAGGAGGCACCTGAGGGGGGAAACGTGTTGTACATAGTGGCCCTAATATTAGCATTGGAACACAGCAGAGACAAGGAAGTGACAGTATTCTCTGACTCAGCTTATGTGACATCAACAGTACACTCAGGATTGTCACGATGGATCAGGAGAGGATTCTGAAGGGCAGATAGTTCACCAGTACAGCATGCACTTTTGTTGGGCAAACTGATTGAAGTAATGGACTATCCAGCACAGATAGCCATAGTTAAGTGGCAAGCACACACTATAGGGGAAGATCCTATTTCGAAGGGGGACAAAGCAACAGACATTGAAGCAAAATGTACAGCATATTTTGGGTAGTTACTAAAAATGAAGAGAGCATCCAATACCTGAGAGTGCGCCAGGAACGTGGTATTAAAGGAAGGGTACAATGTATTGCCAGAAGCAGGTAGCTGCACCCAGGGATGAGGAGTAGTTGTGGACAAAAAGTGGATGTACAATGTCTCTGACAGATGCCCTATGGTGGCAGAATAACACAGGGAAAGTGGTCATGCCACTAGCATTACTGAACACTGCACTAGCACAATTGCACTATCAAACACACACAGGGAAAGAAGTAATTGCTGACCGCATTGGAGAAACTTGGTTCTGCCCCAATTTGGCGGAACACGTTGGTGAATTTGTCAGTAATTGACGTGCAAGCAGTTTACAGCAGGGCATATCTTGAGAGTTGTGGGAGGAGCTATACCTCGACCAGTAGATCCATTCCAGCATTTACATGTCGAATATGTTGACATGATCCAAGTGTGCCAAGGGTACGGCTACATGATAGTGGTTGTGTCCCCATTTTTCCAGTTGGATAGAGGCCAGTCCCTGTTCACATGCTGACGTCCTCAGGGCGGCCACATTTTTGGTCAGGGAAGCATTCCCTAGATGGGGCGTGTGTGAGATCCTGCGGTCTCACAATGGCCCTCACTTCGCCAATGAAATGTTCCAACACATCACAACGTTGCTAGGCATTCAACACAAGTTTGCGTACCACCCACATGCAAATGGGGTGTGTGAACGCCTGAAGGGTCTCCAAAATTGGCTGCACTGCTTTCCTCTTGCCTTGTTTGCATTGCACAATAAGCCTGGGTCAGAGCACCATTTAACACCCCATGAGGTGGCGAAAGCATTGCGCATGCATCTCCCACTGGCTCCTTCCACAAGGACACAAAGATTGTGAGAATAGGGCAGATGTGTTAGGGCAGGAAATGCATGAATACATTACTTCCTTGACTGCTAGTGCCTCTTATCGCTCACCAGATATGACGACACCGGGGTGCCCAGAAGACAGCAGAGAGAGCAACTGCGACAAAGCACCACACTCCAGATTTAGAAACAAGTGAATGTAGGGGACATTGTACTGTTAAGGAATTTCTTTAGGCGCTGGAATGCACCACAATTCACAGGTCCTCACATTGTAGAAAAGGTGGCAGACCGTGCTGTCAAGCTCGAGGGAAAACGGGTCTGGAACCACCTCTCTGACATCAAGCCCTACAAAGCAGCGGCCTCACCTGGCAACATGATCGACAGGGCCAACGTTCAGCAGCTGGAAGAGCTACAAGCAAACTTTGAATTTACACGACAGAGTGGAGGACACCCAATGCTTACTCGTTTAAGGGCAGCAGAGATATGGTCTCTAGTTTCACTCTTACACGGAGTACAACAGTCGCTTTGGCATGCCTAACTCATGACGCTGCTGTATGACAGTTGTTAAGAGCAATCTTCTGGTTCTGATCCCAAGGGCGTTCCCTAAGCCCTGGAGACCCCTTATTATATTCCAGTACACACTTTATTCTGATGAATCTGTGTTGCCCAGTATATTTGCTTGTCTTTGCTTTCTCTGTGTCTCTGCTTACAGCCAGCTCCTGCCCCTGTAGTTCCTGTGAATACCTGTTAGAACTCATCAGCTTGGTATGTGCCCTAGTTATGTTATATGCTAGAATTACCTTGTTTGTCTCCTCTAATCTACAGTGCATACTGTGAGTTATAGCCTTTGCCCGGTGCCCGTCGGCCAGACTCCTGACAGTCTGGCAGCAACATGAGGGTTTAGATTATGATTCACACAAAAAATGCAGATTCTGTATCTGAACCCACTTATGCGGCCTTGTTTGAGAATAGCAACAATGATGCGACAAGGCAGCAGTTGAAAGTTGCTGATGATAGATGCTCAGCATCACCTCCAAATTTATGATAAAGTTGATGATGAGAAAAGATAACAGTGAAAACAGTAGCAGTGCCTATGATTTGCATGCTTTACTATGTTTTAGGAAGTTAAAAAATGTTGTTTCTTAAAGTTAAGACACTGCTAGTTTATTTTCACAAAATTGGCAACACCTGCCACTTACTTATTGCTCCTAATTCGAGGGCTTTAAGCAGAAGGTGCAGATAGCATATACGCTCTGATAAACATGATATATCTAGGATATTTTGTATTAAAAAGATGTGAGCCTACTGAAGTAGTTGCTGCTTTTGATTTTGTCTGTTTTTGAACACTGTGGGGAAAACCTTACTCCTCAATATCATAGAGAAAGGTGTTTTTTTCTATTAGCTGGATTGATGAGTGACCTATCAAGAGCAGAGTAATGCAGGCTGTACTCAATTGTACAAGGTCATTCTCTCACCACTGCTTTAATCAGCACCACAGTCTGGCAATCTCTACTTTGTCACCACCCATGTCCGCCAGGCCATACAAGTAAAACAATTCCCTGACCTCACCTACTTCAATGACAGGCTCTGCCCTCACATTCCAACCCTCTTTTAGAACACAGCCCCAGTCAAGGGGCTACAGACCTTCTTTAACATCTCCCATAGCAGCCATCTACAGCTGGTACAGTTCTTTTTTATGCAACGGAGTGCACATCGTAGAAAAACGTTCCTAAATACCACATTGGCACCCATGTAGTTTGATTTTTGGTGCTTATGGTGATATAAGCAAGGCGGGTGAGCTGACCCTTCTGGTAAGGGCACCCAAAATGCCTTGCCATGTTCAGACCTTCACTTCGGCAGCCAGTCATTATTGGTCGTGTCGGCCTGCCGCCTGGTTAATATCAAAACAACAGACATTTGAGCACTGTATAAAATATAAGCCAATACATTCTAGAATTGGAATATGGAATTAAACCAACAAGAACTTTGGAAAAAACAACCAAACCCATGTCAGTCATAAGCATATACATAGAACTACTTCTTGTGCAGTTGAAGACACGACCACTAGTAAGGAATACTTCTGACTATATCTGGACATTGGCGTTCCTAGAAGATACTATGCCCAGTAATCTAGATATCTCTCTAGAAGCCCTTCCCACCTCCCCTAACCCGAATCGCCCATGCCCGACTACAGTAAGAAACAACAGGCTTGGCACTAGACTGAGTAAATCGTACAAACTACCTCTTGCCACCTTACCTATAAACAGCCCCCCACAATGCCTACAAAAAGTCCCAGCTAAAACCCATAAAGCTTCCAAGAGAACTAGATCGACATCGACCACACCTGACATACCCGTCCATAGAAAAAGCCTGACGGCTATCTATGGGGCACTGATTAATGCCAGATCCCTGGTAGCCCATGCAGCTGACATTGCTGACTTGATCATAGAAAAAAAACGGGATTTTCTAGGAATCACAGAGACCTGGTTACATGCAGCAGCAGGCCCGTCCCCCGTTATTGCGACCCTGGACAACTATACGGTCCTCAGATCTGATAGAGAAGCGTTTAGAGGTGGCGGTATTGCCTTTATCGCCAAAGCCTCACTGGGACTTGGAACCATCCCACATGAGCCTAATAAGGCATTTGAACTATTGTCAGTGAAACTTCCCCTCACTAACTCACGCACTATAACGATGCATCTAATCTATAGACCCCCCGGGACCCACATGCTCCTTCGAAGAAAAAATTAATACCTTGCTCTCCACTAACACAAAGCCTACTTCGCAAATCCTCATACTAGGTGACTTCAACCTTGCTCTTAATGACCCCACATATCAATCCGCATCGACCTTGGCAAACTCCTTAGCTGAACTAGGCTTCACTCAGAGAGCCCTCTTACCCACACATGAAAAAGGAAGAATCCTTGACTGGGTATCGGACCTTAACTGCGCTACTAACATAACCTCTATCAAATCACAATCATGGACAGACCACTTCTTACTGACATTTAACCTGCAAGATTGCTCAATTCCCACTAAAGAGAACCCCATTGCTCCTCCTATTCCGACCAGGGATAAGAAAAATATCACAGCGGACAAACTTAAGCCTTTTCTCCAACCCCTGCTTAAACCTTTACCAGCTTCCTACGATCCAGCACAACTATTGGATCTCTACAACAAAACTATCACAACAGCCTTAGATTACATTGCACCTCTAAAAATGCACAACGGTAAACCCATAGCACACATGATTACCTGGTTCACTCCCAAACAAAGACATAAGAAATGAGAAAAGGAAATGTGAAACCACCTGGAAAAATAATCCCTCCAGAGCCAACAAAGATAGCCTTCTAAAAATCTGAGCTAACTACAAAAAGGAAATTCTCTTAGCAAAACATGACACCTATGATGATAGGATTGATAAAGCTAGTTCCAGTACCAGATAACTATTTACCATTCTAAGAGAACTAAAATCTCCCACCCCCCCATACAGACAACTGTAGCAAGGACAATAATTGGTGCACCAAAATTCAAGATGCCCTAGCCAATAAAATCACTCTGCTTCAAAATAAAATAGGTGCCAAAAAACTCATCCTGCCTCCTCAGGTAAATACCAGGAAACAGAGCATTCTCCCTAAACCGTATGAAAGGTTCAAATTCACTTCAGTGTCTCCCCTTGAAGTGCAAAATATCATATCCTCTCTCAAACCTTCCAATTGTCAAGGTGACTCCTGCCCAGCAACCGTCATAAAGGAAGCTGCGAGTGTACTGGCTCCCTTTATCACTTTGCTAATTAACGCCTCCTTCCGCACATGTACCGTCCCTACTGACCTGAAGAACTCATGGTTACTCCCACTCCTAAAAAAACGTCACCAGACCCTAGCATACTGACAAACTTCAGACCCATTACGACAGTCCCTTTTTTACTAAAGATCATCGACAAAGCAGCTTATAATCATATACAAACTTACCTGGAGAACAACAAGCTACTTGGACTCCGTAAATCTGGCTTTAGGCCCCAACACGGCACAGAAACAGCCCTGATTGACCTAAAGATCCAGATGGACGCAGGAAAATCAGCCCTCTGGATCTGTCAGCCGCTTTTGATCTGGTTGGTCACAAGGTTTTGTGTAAACACCTCTCCACAGCGGCTCATTTATCAACAGAAGCAACAGCATGGATTTAATCCTTCTTAAATAAAGATCCATGAGAGTCTTTTCGGCGTCTGCAGCAGCCGACCCCATCCCTAATTCCTTTAGAGTCCCACAAGGATCATGTCTATCGCCTACTATGTACAATGTGTTTACTAAACCATTATTTGACGATCTGGAGCATCTGGGTGTCACCTACACGAACTATGCACATGACACCCAGATCCTCAAACCTCTGACAGGCGATTATGACAAAGACGTAGCTCTTATAAACAGAATCTACCTCATCATTCAGGCCTAGATGGCCACACATGTCCTGTGCCTGAATGATGAGAAGACCGAACTACTCCTCCTAGCCACCTCCATCAACTTAAAATAACTGAGCGATCAATACCGATCCTTTAACATTGATGGAAACGATATCAAGGTGGCTAAAGAGGTAAAAACATTGGGTTTCTACCTAGACTCCTCCCTGAATATGTGCAAACAGGTCAGTGCTACAGATTCGGCAACAGCTTACACCTGCAAGCTCATCCACTCCTGCAAACCCTTTGTTTCTACAAAATGTTGCACCACTCTGGCCAGAGCCCCGATACTATCAAAAACCCATTACTGCAATGCACTATACTTAGGTGCCAGCAAACATATAATTAAGAAACTCCAGATCTTGCAGAATAATGCACTCAGAACTGCCCTAGGCATATCTTGAAGACAGCATATCTCTGCAGTGGTTCCATGTGTTAATATCCCTGCAAAAATATTGCCATACAAAAATATTGCCATATTTCTGCTGCAATATTAAGGCATGGAACCTGCGGGGGACACCCCCGCAACTCCTGCATTGTTTTTAAAGGAGTGGGGGACACCCCTAGTCCCAAAAATGATCCCCCCAAAAAATAATCGCCTATGGCCGTTCCTGACGACCATATATATGGCGATACTTTTGGTGGGGATAATATGTAGTTATACCTCTGCAGCTAGGCGTGACATCAACTGGCTCTCCATCAAGGAGAGAATATAACTCAAAACAGCCTCCTTGACTTACAAATGTCTCAATAATTCAGCCCCTCAATACCTCACTGAAAAATTCACCAAAAATAGCCATGCCCGACTTTCTCTGTCTTCTAACTCTGGGTGCCTAACAGTGCCCAAGTTTAAACTCAAAAAAGCAGGTGGCAGCAGCTTCCCATTTATGGCTGCTCAACTCTAGAACTCCCTACCCACCACCTTAAGATCAGACCAGTCCTCCTATAAATTTAGGAAAGACAAAAAGCCGGCTCATTACCAATGACGCACCTTACTAGACCTGTCGGCCCTCCTAAACCTGAACTATGTATGGTAATTTTGTGCAACTTAAAGTGCCTGTAAATAATTAACTGTATTTTACGGTATTGACCGGCCAACTGTATTATACCCCAACCATGACCAAACAAATCAACTCACTCGCCTCTTCCACTTCTTACACAGCCAAACTCATCTCACTCAGCTGCAAATTAGTCTCTGCCAAAAACTGTGTAATATTAGCTAGAGCACTCATACTCTCGAAGCTTGACTATTGTAACATCCTCTACCTAGGCACATCTAACACCAACTTATGCAGAACAAAGCCCTTCGAGCTGCACTAGGCATAAAAAAAAATTAAAAAAGAACCACATCTCGAATATCAGGAGATCCAATCACTGGCTCCCCATTCAAGCGAGAATATTGTTCAAAACCCACAGCATCACACATAAATGTATCACCAACAAAGCACCAAAATATCTCCTTAACAAGTCAAGAAGAAACATCAAACCTGACTCCTCAGATCTAACAATAGTGACAACCTTGACATCCCACGA